>NC_052150.1:218225995-218825995 GCF_902713615.1 Scyliorhinus canicula
CCGGCAAGTCACGGTTACAGAATTAAAGCGCACGTGAAGATCTATTTTTCGAAGCCGGGTTAGCTTTGGCTTAGTTGGCAACACCCCCCCCCCCCCCCCCCCCCCCCCCCCGCCACCCCCCCGACAACCCCGTGACAGAAAAGGTCATTGTTTCAAGTATCTCCACGGGGAGGTACTCTCACTGGACTAGTAATCCAGACACCCAGGGTAATGCTCTGGGGAGCCAGGATTTCAAAGTCTAATGAACGTGAAATCATTCGCGTAAAAACCCATCTGGTTCACTAATGTCCTTTAGGGAGGGAAATCTGCCGTCCTTACCCGGTCTGGCCCACATGTGACTCCAGACCCACGGCAACGTGGTTGGTTTGTGAAAGAAAAATGCCACTCAGTTCGAGGGCAGTTAGGGACGGGTGACAAATGCTGGCCTTGCCCACAGCCCGTAGCAGAAGAACAAGAAGAGAAACTCCGCTCCAGGCCTCAGCATGAAAATCTGGCCGAATGTTCCAGTGCAGCTCTGAGGGAGTGCTGCACTGTCAGAGGCGTCACTTTCGGAATCTCCCGCCCACTCAGACATAATGGAAGACCCCACTTCACATTCAAAGAGGAGCAGGGGAGATTTTCAGCCAATATTTATTCCCCCCCCCCCCCCCCACCCCACCCCCCCACCACCCACCCCACCAACAACACACGTCCCCCCGCCCCCCACCACACTGGGCTGCATTCCTGACCAATACCCATGAATGGAGCTGTACAAATGCTTTTATTAGCATTTCATGTCAGCCTTCCACTCGAATCCCCTCCAAGAATAAGAGTGATGCTGCCAAATCTAGACCCCTCCCTTACTGTTGGGACCCTTACTGTTTGTGTTTATATATTAACGATTTGGACGTGAATGTGGGGAGCATGATTGGGAAATTTACAGATGACACAAAGATTGGCCGAGTGGTGGGCAGTGTAGAGGATAGCTATAATCTCCAGAATGCTATAGATGGGTTGGCGGAGTGGGCGATAAAGTAGCAGATAGAATTTAACACAGAGATGTGTGAGGTCATGCATTTAGGGAAGTCAACAGTTATCGGGAGTACACAATAAATGGGAATATACTAAGAGGGGTAGATGAAGTGAAAGATCTCGGTGTGCAAGTACATGGGTCCCTAAAGGCAGCAGTTCAAGTAGACAAGGTTGCTAACAAAGCATATGGAATGCTCGCCTTCATTGGGAGAGTTATAGACTATAAAAGTAAGGATATAATGTTGGAATTATATAAAACACTGATGAGGACACAACTAGAGTATTGTGTATAATTCTGGTCACCACATTAAAGGAAGGATATTATTGCTCTGGAGAAAGTGCAGAGGAGGTTTACAAGAATGTTGCCAGGGCTAGAAAAGTGTAGCTATGTGGAGAGATTAGGGTCATTTTCCTTGGAGCAAAGAAAGCTAAGGAGTGACTTGATTGAGGTGTACAAAATTATGAGGGGAAGAGGTAGAGAGCACAGGATAAAATTGTTTCCTTTGTTGGAGAATTCTAGAACCAGGGACATAGATTCAGGATAAGTGGCAGAAGGTATGGAGGGGACATGATGAAGAAGTGTTTTACGCAGAGGGTAGTGGGAGTCTGGAATTCGCTGCCTGAGTTGGTGGTGGAGGCAGAGACCCGAAACTCTTTTTAAAAGTAACTGGATCTGCATCTTAAGTGCTGTGAGCTACAGGGCTATGGACTAGGTGCAGGAAGGTGGGATTAGAAAGGGCACCTGGGTGTCCTTGGGCTGGCATGGACAGGATGGGCCGAATGGACTTCTTCTGTGCTGTAATGTTTCTATGATTGTACGGAATCGGTCAGTGATTTAGAAAGAAAGAAATACAATGAATTCAAGATGATTAGGTGGACAGGAGTTGGGGGAAGAGGTGAATATGACTGGTGGGAGTCCCCTGGCTCGTTCCCAACCAAAATGCAGAAGGTTCAATCAGGAATCCACTGGACACACCGAGAGACTTTGTCGGGAATGTGCAGAGGTGAAGTCGAGGTGTGGGAGAGAGCGAACGAACCTCCAAACAACCCTCTCACTCAACCCTTCAATCACTACCTGACCCTCATGTGGCAGTGTCTGCAGACCACACATTGGACTAGATCACCCACCTCAGAACACACCCAGTCAGAGAGGAAGCAACTGGTCCTCAATCCTGAGGGATTTCCTCAGTTAAAGAAGAATATGACTCATGCCAGGGATAGATTATTCCAGCAGGATTGCTGCAGTTGTTCCGTCTGATTGATTGACATTCCCCTCTGCTGAGGATGGTATCATTGCCATTCCCCCCCCCCCCCCTACCCTGGGCTGCATTCCTGAGCTTTGTGCTGATGCTTCTATATATAATCCCGACGGGAATGTGCAGAGAGCGGGACAGCTGGGGCAGCAATCAATTGGAGCTCTCGCCGGCTGGGAACTGCTTCAGATCAGCCTGGTCTCTCACAGAGATTCACTATCAGTCATGGCGATTCCCATCGACCCGGCAGAGGAACCTCGCATCTACCAGCAGACTCTGCTGCAGGAGGGGCTCCGGGACCTGCTGGAGAACAACAAGTTTGTGGACTGCATCCTCAAGGTGAAGGGCAAGGAGTTTCCATGCCACAGGTTGGTGCTGGCGGCCTGCAGTCCCTACTTCCGCGCCATGTTCCTCTCCGACCTCGAGGAGAGCAAGAAGCGGGAAATCACCCTGGAGGACGTGGAGCCCGAGATGGTGGAGGTCCTTCTTCGTTACATCTACAGCTCGGAGGTGCAGCTGAATGACAACAACGTGCAGGATATCTTCACGGCGGCCAACATGTTCCAGATCCCCTCCATCTTCACCGTCTGCATCTCCTACCTGCAGAAACGCCTGGGCCTCAGCAACTGCCTGGCTATTTTCAGGCTGGGTCTGATGTTGGACTGCCCCCGGCTGGCCGTGGGGGCCAGGGACTTTGTCTGCGACCACTTCAACCTGATCAGCAAGGACCAAGATTTTCTCCAGTTGTCCCCCAGTGAGATCATCGCCATCGTGGCCAGCGACTCGCTCAACGTGGAGAAGGAAGAGGCGGTCTTTGAGGCGGTGATGAGTTGGGCGGCTCATGAGGAGAGCCACCTCAAGGCCTTGCCGGAGCTGTTCGACTGCATACGCTTCCTCCTGATGCCCAAGGAGTACCTGAAGGAGCACGTCGAGGGGAACCCGACGGTCAAGTCCAGCCCGGAGCTCCTCAAGAAGATTCAGTTGGTGAAGGACGCCCAGGAGGGCAAAGGGCCCTTCGCCAAGACCAAGAAGGAGAAGGCAGTCGCCGTGAAAACCAAAAGCGGAGAAGACGCGGTCGGTGGTGAGGCCAAGGAGGCAGAGGAAGAGCTGGTACCTGGCATCTTGAATGAAAACCTACGGTTTGGTATGTTTGTGAAAGATCTGATCTTCATGATTAATGATGAGGCCACCGTGGCCTATGACCCCACCAACAACGAATGCTACTTTGCCTCCATCTCCAGTAAGATTCCCAAAAACCACACCAGCATCGTGACCAAGCAGAACCAGATCTTCGTAGCAGGTGGCCTTTACTACAACGAGGGCGATAAGGAGAATCCGCTGCACTCCTACTTCTTACAGGTGAGTGAAGAGGAGTTGTGCCTTGGGCTGACTTCATTTCCTTCTATGTCCCTGAATTATCCAATGTTTAAAGTGCAGGAGAGAGGGGAGGAGTTTTTTGAACAATTATATTTAGAATTGAACCCGAATATATATGTATTGCAGAGGAAGCTGAATGAGGTGGGGAGTGAGGAATAGAAGTGAGGGTTAGATTGGATAGGGGTGAAGGAGGCCTGTGCGGAGTATAAACACTGGCAACGACCAGCAGGGCTGAATGGCCTCTTTCTGTGCTGGACAACCATAGAAGCCCTACAGTGGTGAATGAGGCCATTCGGCCCATCGTGTCTGCACTGACCCTCTCAAAGCGCACCCCCACTTATGCCAATCCACCACCCTATCCCCGATGCCCCATCACCCTACCTAACCTGCACATCCCTGGACACTAAGGGACAATTTTATCATGACCAATCCACCTAACCTGCACACTGATGAAACCGGAGCACCCAGAGGAAACCCACGCAGACACGAGGATTTCACACAGTCACCCAAGGAATTGAACCCGGGTCTCTGGTGCCGTGAGGCAGCAGTGCTAACCACTGTGCCGCCCCCTCCTCTAATTAAACTCCTCTCATTCTGAAGCATCATTCTAAGCCTGCACCTCGATGGGGGGGGGGGGGGGGGGGGGGGCAAAATCGCTAGTGAGCAATAGCAACATTGTTCAGTGGGTAAGTGCTCCCTCTGACAGGGAAGATCCCAGGTTTAATTCCCAGCTGGCACTGAGGGGACCGTTCCAACTGGCCTCAGTGCCTTTGAGCTGGGGAGGGGGGTCACTGGCTACCCAATTTCTACTCACTTCCTTAGCTTGCCTTGCGGGCTGGCTGAGGTGAAATTTAAACCCCCCTAACTCTGCACCGTGTGTCCCATTTGTCCAATCCACTCTACATAGAATGCAAATTGCTGCTGGATGCTTTGATTCTTACACATCAGAACTTCCAGATATAAACCTGCTCTGAGAGAAACCTCACAGTCATTGGGGTAAATAGTGGATGTATTTTGTCAATTGCTGCAGATCTCTTAGAGACACAGGCTAAAATTGAAGTCACATTTATATTTAAATATATAACTACACAGGAGAGGCGGGAACCCTCTTAACATTTAAGACACATTTCGATGAGTACTTGAAATGTCAAAGCAGACAAGGATGTGGACAAACTGCTGGAAACTGGGATTTGAATAGATTGGTGCCTGGTAGCTGGCACAGGCACGATTTCGTGTGCTGTAAAACTCTACGACTCTGAAAAAGAAGCAATTGAACAATCTGTGAAGCGGAAAACAGGAAATAGTTAAGTGGCCGAAGTATTATCAGCCTGAGACGTGAGGATGTGGAGTGAGAGAACTGAAAAATAAAGAGAATATCTGTCGGACGGGGAGAGGCTGGGGGGGGGGGGGGGGGGGGGGGGAGGAGTATGGAGGAGGTGGAGGGTGGGAGTTAGGGAGATGGAGTGTCAGAGGGGTCTGGGGGAGGAAGGGAAAGGGGTGGGCAGGGGAGGGATGGTGGGTGAGTGTGGTAGTCACCACTAGCAGTATTACATATATTACGGTAAGACACGTATAATAGAGGTACATGGGTAAATCCCTGCCTGCTGGCTCCACCCAGTAGGTGGAGTATAAATGTGTGTGCTCGCTGGTGCTGTAGCCATTCTGCTGGCAGCTACAGGAAGCACATCTTTGCTCAATAAAGCCTCGATTATTCCACTACTTTGTGGTAATTGATAGTGCATCAGTGAGGAGGTTAGTTTTACGTCGGGGCCTAATCTTACGTCGGAAAGTGAGGCCGGCGCTGTGAACCTGGAGTTTCTGGTGGCTATATCGCAGCGGCATTGACAGTTCCCACCTCAACCACTCCCTGTGTTAGCACACTCCGTAATCTCTGAACTCCCTCCGTAAGGAAATCCCTTTCATTCTGTGGGTTGGTTGCTGAAAAATGAAAGTGTTTCAGTGGTAACTGATGGGACGGGAGGTTTGTGAGTGCCCGATGCTGAGCTATGTGACCGCAAATTTACTCTTCCTTACTAATGTTGTATCTTGACCTGTGGGCAGTTCGATCATCTGGATTGTGACTGGCTAGGAATGCCACCATTGCCATCTCCACGCTGTCTCTTTGGCCTGGGTGAAGCTGAAAACGCCATCTATGTCATCGGAGGGAAGGAAGTGAATGAAGGGGAGAAGACGCTGGACACTGTGATGTGCTACGATCGACAGTAGGTTTCAATCAACGGGGTATAAACCAAGGGAATGGAGTCTGCATCAGGCAGAATATCCTGAGCATTTGGCTAAAGTACAGCCAGTGGGCGGCAGGGTGGCACAGTGGTTAGCACTGCTACCTCACGGCACCATGGACCCGGGTTCAATTCGTGCCTCGGGTGATTGTCTGCGCATTCACGCCGTGTCAGCGTGGGTTTACTCCGGGTGCTCCGGTTTCCTCCCACAGTCCAAAGATGTGTGGGTTAGGTGGATTGGCCATGATCAATTCCCCCTCAGTGCCCAGGGATGTGCAGGTTAGGTGGGGATTATGGGGCTAGGGCGGGCACGTAGACCCATGTAGGGTGCTCTTTCAGAGTGTCAGTGCAGACTCAATGGGCCGAATGGCCTCCTTTTGTACTGTAGGAAAACTACTATGGTTCTAGGGTTTCACTCTGAGTAAAATAATAGACGTGGTTCCCGTACTGGAATCAATTCTCAGTGAGTCACAGCGATATATCTGTCATACATGCGACAGCCGTGGCTCAATGGTTTGCACATTCATCTGTAAATGAAATGAAATGAAATGAAAATGAAATGAAATGAAATCAGCAGGTTTGGACCTGAATGCATAATCCAGGCTGACACTCCCGTACAGTACAGGGGGGAGTGCTACATCTGAATATTGCTGAATAGAGACACATGTTGTCAAAGCTTTACATCTAGCACTCATCAGGTCGAACACAAGAGTACCAAATTTCAAACAATCGCAACTATTTATTTGGAGAAAAGGGTGTCTGATTGGTTGTGTAATTGATTCTGATTGGTGATGGTGCGGCCGATGGTGCGGCCATGGATAATCACCCAACATTTATCCCTTAACCAACATCCATTAAAGAAAACACAGATGATCTATCCAATTAATTCATTGCTGCGTGTGGGACTGTTTGTGTGTGTGTGTATATAATAATAATAATCTTTATTATTGTCACAAGTAGGTTTACTTTAACACTGCAATTAAGTTACTGTGAAAAGCCCCTAGTCGCCACATTCCGGCGCCTGTTCGGGTACACTGAGGGAGAATTCAGATTGTCCAATTCACCTAACAGCACGTCTTTCGAGACTTCTGGGAGGAAACCGGAGCACCCGGATGAAACCCATGCAGACACGGGGAGAACGTGCAGACTCCACACAGACAGTGACCCAAGTTGGGAATCGAACCTGGGACCCTGGCACTGAGGAGCAACAGTGCTAACTACTGTGCTACCGTGCCACCCCTGTGTCTGTATGTTTGTGTGAGACCATGCACGTGGGAGTGTGTGTGTATGTGTGTGTCAGTATAAGTGTGCGTGTGGAACTGTGTTTGTCCATATGCATGTGTTGTGTGTGTGTCCGCATGTGGAACTGTGTGTGTGGAGTTGTGTGCGTCTGTATGAGTGTGTGTGTGTCTGTATGTGTGTCTGTATGTTGATGTGTGTGTCTGTATGTGGAACTGTTGTGTGTCTGTATGTGGAACTGTTGTGTGTCTGTATGTGTGTGTGTCTATATTACTGTACGTGTGGAATTGTGTGTCATAGAATCATAGAATTTACAGTGCAGAAGGCCATTCGGCCCATCAAGTCTGCACCGGCTTTTGGAAAGAGCACCCTACCTAAGCCCACACCTCCACCCTATCCCCACACCTCCACCCTATCCCCGAACCTCCACCCTATCCCCGTAACCCCACCTAAGGGCAATTTAACATGGCCAGTCCACCTAACCTGCACATCTTTGGACTGTGGGAGGAAACCGGAGCACCCGGAGGAAACCCACACAGACACGGGGAGAACGTGCAGATTCCGCACAGACAGTGACCCAGCGGGGAAATCGAACCTGGGACCCTGGAGCTGTGAAGCAACAATGCTAACCACTGTGCTACCGTGCCGCCAAGTGTGTGTGTGAGGAACTGTATGTGTCTGTATATGTGTGTATGTGTAACTGTATGTGTGTCTATGAGTGTGCGTGTGGAACTGTATGTGTCTCTAGGTGTGTGTGTGCGCGTGTGCATGTATAAACAGTCTTTTCCATTAAACAGCAAAGACCACTTACTTCTGCGGCATCCTGAGGTTATGAGGGGAACTTTAAAAATGTATCTAATCATTGCTCCATTCCCAAGGGGCTTTGTTGAGCATCAGAAGTGCCCCCACCTGTTACTTCAATCTGATCGCTGACAAAACTTTAAACAAAGCTCAAGGTTCTCTATTTGAGAGAAAATATGCTACCTGCTAACTTTACAAAGTTTTTTAAGGCATGAAAACCGTTGCAAAAGTTTCCTTTTAGGTATCTGAGGAAACATTAAATGTAACAGGAAAAGGAGATGTAATCTCCTTCATTGAGTGAAATGTGCTGATTTATAAAGAGCAGTTCCCAGCGGTGAGAAACTTCAGTTAGGAGGGTAGATTCCGGAGGTTAGGACTGTTCTCCTTGGAGAGGAGAGGAGAAGACAGAGAGGAGATTTGATAGAGATGCTCATAAATTGTGAGCTGGACAGAGTAGATGGCGGAAAGGTTCCCACTTGAAAAAGGATCAAAAACGAGAGGGCACGGATTGAAGGTGATTTGCAAAGGAAGCAAATGTGATGTGGGAACAATCTTTTTCACACAGCGAGTGGTTGGGGTCTGTAATGTACGGCCTGGAGATGTGGTGGAAGCAGCTTCAATCGAGGCATTCCAGAGGGCATTAGATGATTATATGAACAGAAACAATGTGCAGGGATATGGGGAAAAGGCAGGAGGAATGGCACTAAGTCATGATGATCCTTTGGAAAGTGGAATAGACTTGATGGACCGAATGGCCTCCTTCTGCACCGTAACAATTCTGTGATACTGTGAAAAACGACACAGCTACCAAACACAGAAAAACAGATACTAAAATACCCCAGGCCTGTTGAACACATTCCTGGTGAGTCCCTGTAAATATTGCCACACTCCCGGAGACTCCCTGTAAATATTGCCACACTCCCGGAGACTCCCTGTAAATACTGCCACACTCCCGGAGACTCCCTGTAAATACTGCCACACTCCCGGAGACTCCCTGTAAATACTGCCACACTCCCGGAGACTCCCTGTAAATATTGCCACACTCCCGGAGACTCCCTGTAAATATTGCCACACTCCCGGAGACTCCCTGTAAATACTGCCACACTCCCGGAGACTCCCTGTAAATACTGCCACACTCCCGGAGACTCCCTGTGAATATTGCCACACTCCCGGAGACTCCCTGTAAATACTGCCACACTCCCGGAGACTCCCTGTGAATACTGCCACACTCCCGGAGACACCCTGTAAATACTGCCACACTCCCGGAGACTCCCTGTAAATATTGCCACACTCCCGGAGACTCCCTGTGAATACTGCCACACTCCCGGAGACTCCCTGTAAATATTGCCACACTCCCGGAGACTCCCTGTGAATACTGCCACACTCCCGGAGACTCCCTGTAAATACTGCCACACTCCCGGAGACTCCCTGTGAATATTGCCACACTCCCGGAGACTCCCTGTGAATACTGCTACACTCCCGGAGACTCCCTGTAAATATTGCCACACTCCCGGAGACTCCCTGTAAATACTGCTACACTCCTGGAGACTCCCTGTGAATATTGTCACACTCCCGGAGACTCCCTGTAAATACTGCCACATTCCCGGAGACTCCCTGTAAATACTGCCACACTCCCGGAGACTCCCTGTGAATACTGCCACACTCCCGGAGACTTCCTGTAAATACTGCCACACTCCCGGAGACTCCCTGTGAATATTGTCACACTCCCGGAGACTCCCTTTAAATCTCTCAGCAACCCCTTTTAAAGAAGACAAAGAAAGAATGGGAGACGCCTAATTTTGAAACTGTGTTCCCTAGTTCTAGATTCCCCCACAAGGTGAAACATCCTTTCAGCATTTACCCTGTCAGTAACCTTTAGAATCTTCTGTTGCAATAAAATCACCTCTTATCCTTCTAAACTATCGGTACAACCTTCTCAACCTTTCCTTGTAAGAGAACCAATTTCATCCCAGGAATCCACGCAATGAACCTTCTTGAAGTGCTTCCAATGCACGTATCTCCCTCTTTAAGTAAGGTCCAAAGAAAGTCCAAAGATGTGTGGGTTAGGTGGATTGGCCATGCTAAATTGCCCCTCAGTGTCCAAAGACGTGGAGGTTAGGCGGGGGATATGGCAGGTGTGTGGGTTTTGGTGGGTTGTTCTTTCAAAGGGGCGGTGTGGACTCGATGGGCCAAATGGCCTCCTTTTGCACTATCGTGATTCTATGGTTCTACTCTAAGGTGGCCAGAACTATCCGCAGTACTCCAGGACCAATCTCACCAATGCCCTGTACAGTTGTAAGGAGACTTCCCCGACTTTTATATTCCATTCCCCTTGCAATAAAGGCCAACATCCTCATTACTCATTGCTAACATTTTGTGACACATGTTCAAAGAGGCCCAGGTCCCTCTGTACCACAGAAAGCTTCAATCTCTCTCCGTTTTAATAATGCTTTGCTTCCCTATTCTTCCTGCCGCAGTGAACAACTTTGACATTTTCCCACATTACACTCGATCTGTCAAATTTCTACCCACTTACCACTCCGACCTATTTCCCATTGCAAACTCTTAACAGATATCTTTGCAGCATCCTTGAGCACGGGTGAGGTCCCGGAGGACTGGAGAATTGCTAATGTTGTCCCTTTGTTTAAGAAGGGTAGCAGGGATAATCCAGGGAATTATAGACCTGTGAGCTTGACGTCAGTGGTAGGCAAACTGTTGGAGAAGATACTGAGGGATAGGATCTATTCACATTTGGAAGAAAATAGACTTATCAGTGATAGGCAGCATGGTTTTGTGTGGGGAAGGTCATGTCTTACAAACCTAATAGAATTCTTTGAGGAAGTGCCAAAGTTAATTGATGAGGGAAGGGCTGTAGATGTCATATACATGGACTTCAATCAGGCGTTTGATAAAGTTTCCCATGGCAGGTTGATGGAAAAAGTCAAGTCGTATGGGGTTCAGGGTGTACTAGCTAGATGGATAAAGAACTGGCTGGGCAACAGGAGACAGAGAGTAGTGGTGGAAGGGAATGTCTCAAAATGGAGAAGGGTGACTAGTGGTGTTCCACAGGGATCCGTGCTCGGACCACTGTTGTTTGTGATATACATAAACGATCTGGACGAAGGTATAGGTGGTCTGATTAGCAAGTTTGCAGATGATACTAAGATTGGTGGAGTTGCAAATAGCGAGGAGGACTGTCAGAGAATACAGCAAAATATAGATAGATTGGAGAGTTAGGCAGAGAAATGGCAGATGGAGTTCAATCCAGGCAAATGCGAGGTGATGCATTTTGGAAGATCTAATTCAAGAGCGGTCTATACGGTCAATGGAAGAGTCCTGTGGAAAATTGATGTACAGAGAGATCTGGGAGTTCAGGTCCATTGTACCCTGAAGGTGGCAACGCAGGTCGATAGAGTGGTCAAGAAGACATACAGCATGCTTGCCTTCATCGGATGGGGTATTGAGTACAAGAGTAGGCAGGTCATGTTACAGTTGTATAGGACTTTGGTTAGGCCACATTTGGAATACTGCATGCAGTTCTGGTCGCCACATTACCAGAAGGATGTGGATGCTTTAGAGAAGGTGCAGAGGAGGTTCACCAGGATGTTACCTGGTATGGAGGGTGCTAGCTATGAAGAAAGGTTGAGTAGATTAGGATTGTTTTAGTTGGAAAGACGGAGGTTGAGGGGGGACCTGATTGAGGTCTACAAAATTATGAGAGGTATGAACAGGGTGGATAGCAACAAGCTTTTTCCAAGAGTGGGGGTGTCAATTACAAGGGGTCACGATTTCAAGGTGAGAGGGGGAAAGTTTAAGGGAGATGTGCGTGGAAAGTTTTTTACGCAGAGGGTGGTGGGTGCCTGGAACGCTTTGCCAGCGGAGGTGGTAGAGGCGGGCACGATAGCATCATTTAAGGTGCATCTGGACAGATATATGAACGGGTGGAGAACAGAGGGAAGTAGATCCTTGGAAAATAGGCGACAGGTTTAGATAAAGGATCTGGATCGGTGTAGGCTGGTAGGGCCGAAGGGCCTGTTCCTGTGCTGTAATTTCCTTTGTTCTTTGTTCTTTGCACCCTCCTCAAAATTTGCTTTGGCACCCATCTGCAAATTTGGCTACGGTGCACTCTGCCCCTTCATCCAGGTCATTAAAATCGAATGTAAATAGTTGAGGCCCAATTCCTGTGGCACTCCACCAGTTACAGTTCGCCGACTCAGTTTCCTGTAAGTTACAGTCAATCCTCCCATTACCCCCATATCTTGCGTAGCAACCTTTTAAATGCACCTGATTGAATGGATCTTGAAAATCTAAATATGCTACATTGTTGTGGGCCAGGGCTTGGAAACTCCAAAGTCCACCTGACCTGCAACCTTTATGTTAAATTCGGCTAGGATGAGCGCAAGGGTCTTCCCTTCAAGCGTGATTCAACAGTCTTCCCAGGCACTTTAATCAAAATAAGCTGTATTCTAAGAACATGTATAGGTAAACACACAGCAAGAAATTTTATCAATTGCAAAAATAAAGACACCCCACAGCTTATGTAATCTATGTACAACACTTAATGAATTCCCTCCTTAACTGTTCCAATTCAAAAACAAAATCCCATAAACCAAAAACTCCTTTCCAAGGGTGTGGCCCAGCACTCTGTATTCACACTTGAAGACTGGCTTTCCCTGAGATTCCGACCCCGTCTCACCAGCAGGTTTAAACCCTCCTGGAAAACAAACTACATCTTTTAAGTTACCATAGCAGGGAGTTATAATCAATGGGTTTTTACTGGAACTGATATTTAAATGAAAATAGAGAGAGAAAGGCCAAAACACTTATTTCCTTTGTCTGTGGCCCAAAGCAGTCAAAACTAAAAGTGAAGGTGAAATGCAAACCTCACAGCCACAGCTCAGCTCCGCCCACAAACTGACATCACTGAAGCCATGTGATAAGACAAAACCCGTTCTTAAAGGTTCACTCCCATGACAACATCTGGTGGTTCTGCTTTATCCACCCTACTTGCTACATCCTCAGATTCGGAGAGACCCCCGATAAATACTGACCCTTGCCCCAGAGCAGCATGTTTGTGTGAGTTTTGGATGCTGGGACTCTGAGTAAATTCATGGAGGAGATAGACAGATTTTTAATTAGTAATGGGTTGAAGGGTTATGGAGAATGGGCGGGAAAGTGGAGTTGGGGCCGAGAGGAGGTCAGGCATGATCGTATTGAATGGCGGAGCAGGCTGGAAGGGCTGAATTGACTACTCCTGCTCCTGGTTCTTATGTTCCACCATATCTGTTTTTCAAAACGACCTCCTTCTATTTCCAGCACGTTTAAATGGGGAGAATCGGATCCACTTCCGTATGAAGTGTACGGCCATTCGGTGGTGTCTCACAATGAAAAGGTGTATGTAATAGGAGGCAAAGGAATAGCGAAGTAAGTACGTCCCTTCTTTAAATATTGTTTTCAAGTAACGTGAATCAATTCGAAGGATGATCTGAGATCTGGTTAAATCCAATTCCACCCTTAACGAATCTATGTGACGAGCTCCTGAATTGGCTTGTGATGGATTTCACTTGGTCCTTGACTTCCATCATTAGAAGGAAATCACTGTGCTGAAATCCATAGTAAGAAGTCTTCCAACACCAGGTTAAAGTCCAACAGGTTTGTTTGGAACCACTAGCTTTCGAAGCACTGCTCCTTCCTCAGGTGAGTGACTCACCTGGGGAAGGAGCAGTGCTCCGAAAGCCTGTGATTCCAAACAAACCTGTTGGACTTTAACCTGGTGTTGGAAGACTTCTTACTGTGCTGACCCCAGTCCAACACTGGCATTTCCACATCTAGAAATCCACAGTGCACCTTCCCTCCCCCCAAGCCCATTCATTCGTCCTCCAGGCTTCTAAACTATGGGCCCCCTGGTTGCCTCAGTTCTTTTACTTTCTGTGATCTCTCCACGCTTTTGAGACACCTATTTTGGGACCACGCCGTTACTATTTCTGAGGTTCTCTCATAAAATGGAATATCTTTGTTTTTACCGACTGGTTTCGAAGCTGTCACAGTCTGTCATTTACTGTATAGTCACATACAAGGAAGCTATGAAGGAGTTTTGTACATGTCATCGAAACTCCATATTGAAGGTCTTAGGATCAGATTCCTTCCACTGTCGGAAGGGTTGGGTTGAGTGATAAGGGCAGCTCCTGGACATGTGGTATGGGGCAGTGTTTAGGCATCTCTCTCAGGCCACAGTTCCCCAGCAGCTGACGACAGCTGGCTCAATACCGACACAGAAGGTCTGACATTCTGTACACAGGGAGGGTTGGAGGTGGACAACTCTCTTGTTAAAGCCACCAGTTATTTCCCATGGTTATTCAGTACAGGAACAGGCCATGCAATCCAACCAGTGCATGCTGGTATTTGCAAGCTTCCCCTTTAAATGTATTTGCTTCAATCACCTCCTGATTCTGCTCCACGTCCTCACCATTCCCTGGCGAAAGAAACTCCTTCTGAATTTGCTTTTCGTCATTCATGGGAAGTGGCATTCCTATCGATGTTCAGCTGAGGGCAGCTAAGAGTCACCCACACTCCCATGGATCTAGAGCGAGCCAGAGAGGTTGAATAAAGTCGGTTTGTTCTCACTGGAACAACGGAGGTTGAGGGGCGACCTGATAGAGGTCTACAAAATTATGAGGAGCATAGACAGAGTGGATAGTCAGAGACTTTTTCCCAGGGTAGAGGGGTCAATTACTAGGGGCATAGGTTTAAGGTGCGAGGGGCAAGGTTTAGAGGAGATGTACGAGGTACTTTTTTTTAATACAGAGGGTAGTGGGTGCCTGGAACTCGCTGCCGGAGGAGGTGTTGGAAGGAGGGACAATAGTGACATTTAAGGGGCATCTTGACAAATATATGAATAGGATGGGAATAGAGGGATACGGACCCCAGAAGTGTAGCAGGTTTGAGTTTAGACGAGCAGCATGGTCGGCGCAGGCTTAGAGGGCCTGTTCCTGTGCTGTACTTTTCTTTGTTCTTTGTAGATGGGGATTTGATGACAATCTTTAAACTTTTAACTTCAGATTTAAAAAAAAATTTAATCCAAATTCCACCATCTGACATGGGATTCGAACCCAGGTCTACCAGAGCATTGCCCTAGGCCTGTAAGTTACCAATCCAGTGGTAATACCACTACTCCAGGGCCTTGCCCGGTGTTCTTCTAGCTGAATTCCCCTACTGAATACAAAATCTACCGACTGAATTCCTTGGTGAGGTTTGGCCAAGAGTAATCGACTGTTTTCAAACTGGGACAAATGCAGTAAGAAACCTCTAAATCCGACCATCGTATTCACCTAACTCCTATCCAAGCTGGTGGTGTGGCAATTGAGTGGCCAACTCTAGTACAATTTGTTATGGGCCAGGGTTTAGAGAACCCCAAAGTGTAGCATGGAGTTCACCTGACCCATAACTGTTAATAGATTGTGGTATGGGGAGCACACGGCCCACTCTACAGGTGTGGTACAGCAGAAATGGAAAAGTATTTTTTAAAGCAAAACAATGTTTATTCTATGAACTCAAGGTAACCTTTTAAAAACATACAGTGAACATCTTAGCAACCATTAATTCAAATACAACCCCCAAAGAATACAACACTAAGTAATCTTTAATAATTTCCCAGCTGGTTTAGCTCACTCGGCTAAATTGCTGGCTTTTCAAGCAGGCCAGCAGCACGGTTCAATTCCCGGACAGGCGCCGGAATGTGGGGACTAGGGGCTTTTCACAGTAACTTCATTGAAGCCTACTCGTGACAATAAGCAATTTTCATTTTTCAAACAACATCCAGAAGACAAAAGAAACACCTTTTAACAGAAGGTTTACATTAACTACTGAGAACATTTATAATTCTGAATTCACCAAATGATCAAGAGATAGTCTTTTGATGGCAGAGAGATCAGCAGCACACCTGCCTAGTCTGGCTTCAGCTCCAACACTGAAAACAAAACTAAAACACCACCCTGCAGCCAACAGCCTAAAACGAAAGTAAAAAAGCTGACAAACAGCCCAGCTCCACCCACTCTCTGACATCACTGCAGTAATATGGGCAGCCAAACATTTCTTAAAGCAACATTCTCATGACAAATTAAAACCCCAGATTTCAAAGAAGTCACAAATTTTCCAAGTTGCTCGAAAGAGAGGAATAGTGAAAAGGTGTGGGAATTAAGATTGGACAAGATGGGCACGAGGGGAAAAAAAGACATGTTGATATGGAAGACATACCAAGACATATGGAAGACAAAAAAGACATCTCAGATTATTCCAAAACACTACACAACCAATGGAGTACTTTTAAAGTATCATCACTATTGTATGAAATGCAGCAGCCAATTTGCACACCGCAAGCTTGTAATGATGTCACCAGTCTAAAGATGTGCGGGTTAGGTGGATTGGCCATGCTAAATTGCCCGTAGTGTAAGGTTAATGGGGGGATTGTTGGGTTACGGGTATACGGGTTACGTGGGTTTAAGTAGGGTGATCATTGCTCGGCACAACATCGAGGGCCGAAGGGCCTGTTCTGTGCTGTACTGTTCTATGTTCTATGTTCATAGACGTCATTAGTGAGGACAAAGGGATTCATTTACAGAGATCCTCAATAGCAGCGTGACATACCTCTTCATTCACCTGAGGGAGGAGCAGTGCTCCGAAGCTCGTGTTTGAAACAAACCTGTTGGACTTTAACCTGGTGTGGTAAAACTTCTGATTGTGCTCACCCTAGTCCAACGCCGGCATCTCCACATCATGGCTTCAATGGCAGCAGCATTGTTTGCAGCTAATTTTAAAATTTCTCTGCCCTAGGAGAACTCCTCCCCCCCGGGGTGATTCCCCACTCTGAGCCCTGATTGGTCACACGGGTCAGATGACCCTTACTCTGCTGTGCTGCCCTGAAAGGGAAAATCACCACAAAACCCTTACAAACATCAATGCGATCGTTTGTGCTCAGATGTTTAGGTGTTGGCCAAGGGGTAGATATTAGTCAGGGTACAGCGGAGAATGCCCCGATTCTTCTTTGAAGTGATGGGATCTTTGCACGCACTTAAAAGAAACGCATGGAGGGCGAATCTGGCTTTCATCCAAACGACAGCTCCTCTGACAGGGCAGCATTCTTTCATAAGAAGATAAGAACTAGGAGCAGGAGTAGGTCATCTGGCCCCTCGAGCCTGCTCCCCAATTAAATGAGATCATGGCTGATCTTTTGTGGACTCAGCCCCACTTTCCGGCCCGAACACCATAACCCTAAATCCCTTTATTCTTTAAAAAACTATCTTTATCTTAAAAACATTTAATGAAGGAGCCTCAACTGCTTCACTGGGCAAGGAATTCCATAGATTCACAACCCTTTGGGTGAAGAAGTTCCTCCTTAACTCAGCCCTAAATCTACTTCCCCTTATTTTGAGGCTATGTCCCCTAGTTCTGCTTTCACCCGCCAGTGGAAACAACCTGCCCGCATCTGTCCTATCTATTCCCTTCATAATTTTAAATGTTTCTATAAGATCCCCCCTCATCCTTCTAAATTCCAACAAGTACAGTCCCAGTCTACTCAACCTCTCCGCATAATCCAACCCCTTCAGCTCGGGGATTAACCTAGTGAATCTCCTCTGCACACCCTCCAGCGCCAGTACGTCCTTTCTCAGGTAAGGAGACCAAAACTGAACACAATACTCCAGGTGTGGCCTCATTAACACCTTATACAATTCCAACATAGCCTCCCTAGTCTTAAACTCCATCCCTCTAGCAATGAAGGACAAAATTCCATTTGCCTTCTTAATCACCTGTTGCACCTGTAAACCAACTTTCTGTGACTCATGCACTAGCACACCCAGGTCTCTCTGCACAGCGGCATGCTTTAATATTTAATATTTTAAATAATAATCCCGTTTGCTGTTATTCCTACCAAAATGGATAACCTCACATTTGTCAACATTGTATTCCATCTGCCAGACTCTAGCTCATTCACTTAACCTATCCAAATCCCTCTGCAGACTTCCAGTATCCTCTGCACTTTTTGCTTTACCACTCATCGTAGTGTCATCTGCAAACTTGGACACATTGCCCTTGGTCCCCAACTCCAAATCATCTATGTAGATTGTGAACAATTGTGGGCCCAACACGGATCCCTGAGGGACACCACTAGCTACCGATTGCCAACCAGAGAAACACCCATTAATCCTCACTCTTTGCTTTCTATTAATTAACCAATCCTCTATCCATGCTACTACTTTACCCTTAATGCCATGCATCTTTATCTTATGCAGCAACCTTTTGTGTGGCACCTTGTCAAAGGCTTTCTGGAAATCCAGATATACCATGTCCATTGGCTCCCCGTTATCTACTGCACTGGTAATATCCTCAAAAAATTCCACTAAATTAGTTAGGCACGACCTGCCCTTTATGAACCCATGCTGCGTCTGCCCAATGGGACAATTTCTATCCAGATGCCTCGCTATTTCTTCCTTGATGATAGATTCCAGCATCTTCCCTACTACTGACGTTAAGCTCGCTGGCCTATAATTTCCTGCTCTCTGCCTACCTCCTTTTTTAAACAGTGGTGTCACGTTTGCTAATTTCCAATCCACCGGGACCACCCCAGAGTCTAGTGAATTTTGGTAAATCATCATTAGTGCATCTGCAATTTCCCTAGCCATCTCTTTTAGCACTCTGGGATGCATTCCATCAGGGCCAGGAGACTTGTCTACATTTAGCCCCATTAGCTTGCCCATCACTACCTCCTTAGTGATAACAATCCTCTCAAGGTCATCACCTGTCATAGCCTCATTTCTATCAGTCGCTGGCATGTTATTTGTGTCTTCCACTGTGAAGACCGACCCAAAAAACCTGTTCAGTTCCTCAGCCATTTCCTCATCTCCCATTATTAAAACTCCCTTCTCATCCGCTAAAGGACCAATATTTACCTTAGCCACTCTTTTTTGTTTTATATATTTGTAAAAACTTTTACTGTCTGCTTTTATATTCTGAGCAAGTTTACTCTCATACTCTATCTTACTCTTCTTTATAGCTTTTTTAGTAGCTTTCTGTTGCCCCCTAAAGATTTCCCAGTCCTCTAGTCTCCCACCAATCTTTGCCACTTTATATGCTTTTTCCTTCAATTTGATACTCTCCCTTATTTCCTTAGGTATCCACGGTCGATTTTCCCTCTTTCTGCCGTCCTCCCTTTTTGTTGGTATAAACCTTTGCTGAGCACTGTGAAAAATCGCTTGGAAGGTTCTCCACTGTTCCTCAACTGTTTCACCATGAAGTCTTTGCTCCCAGTCTACCTTAGCTAGGTCTTCTCTCATCCCATTGTAATCTCCTTTGTTTAAACACTAGTATTTGATTTTACCTTCTCACCCTCCATCTGTATTTTAAATTCCACCATATTGTGATCGCTCCTTCCGAGAGGATCCCTAACTATGAGATCATGAATCAATCCTGTCTCATTTCAAGAGGTATGGTAGCATGATGGTTATGTTACCGGACTAGTAATCCAGAGTCCTTGCTGATGATGCGACGACACAAGTTCAAACGTCACTGGGGTAGCTGGAGAGATAAAATTTAAATCAAATCTAGTATGGGTATTGCTGGACATGGCTTCACGGGATTGTTGCTTTAACCACCCCCCCTCCCAATTCTGGTTCACTGATGTTGTTCAGGGAAGGAAATCTGCCGTTCTTACCCGGTCTGGCCTACATGCGACTCCAGACACTGAACTGACCCCTGGGCTGACCGTGAAAGCCACACGTTACTAAGCTCGCCACCAGCTTTGTGAGGGTAATTAAGGCAGAGATACTCTACTGCCAGCCTATATTTTGTACTCAAGCCTCTGGGTTGGGATTTGAACCATGACCTCCCCACTCAGAGGGAAACGCGTCGCCAACTAAACCACTCTGACACCAGCGTACAGGAGCTGCTTCTCTGCTGTTGAGGCTGCTCCATCTCGGGGGTCATCCAGAGGTTTCACTGACTTTCCACCCATTGCTTTCAGGAAGTGCTTGAACAAAATGTGCGTATATAACCCCCAGAGGTTCGAATGGAAGGAGCTGGCTCCGATGAAGACCGCCCGCTCTTTGTTTGGAGCAATCGTCCACAGGGACAAAATCTGGGTGGCGACAGGGGTCACAGACAGCGGGCTGACTGGAAGCATCGAGGTGTATGACATAACTACAAACAAGTAAGTTTCCGGAATCTTAGCACCTGCACCCCAGATCAGCCAACTTTCATCCCAATTGGAATTCCAAGCCAAGCCCAATCTGTTCGATGTTCACCAGGAGTGGGGACTGGAGGGAATTCCAAAACTCATCTCTTGGCCACTATTGCGAGCAACCCAGGAGGAATATCACCAGGATGGGGAGTGACTTGGAGGGGAACCTCCGGGTGGTGGTATTCCCAAGTATCTGCTGCCCTTGTCCTGCTAGATGGTAGAGGTTATGGGTTTGGCAGGTGCTGTGTGAGGAGCCCTTGCTGAGTTCCTGCCGTGCATCTTGTCGATAGTCCACACGGCTGCCGCTGTCGGTGGTGGAGGCAGTGCTGTAACTGGACTGCTTTGTCCTGGATGGTCATAGTCATGGAGGTTTGCAGCACAGAAAAGGCCCTTCTGCCCATCACATTTGCGCCAGTCAAAAGCAACGAACTAAGTATTCTAATCCCATTTTCCAGCACTGACACGCAGTGTTCCCTCACTACACTGTACTGACACCCAGTGCTCCCTCACTACACTGACACCCAGTGCTCCCTCACTGTACTGACACCCAGTGCTCCCTCACTGCACTGTACTGACACCCAGTGCTCCCTCACTGTACTGACACCCAGTGCTCCCTCACTACACTGTACTGACACCCAGTGCTCCCTCACTGTACTGACACCCAGTGCTCCCTCACTACACTGACACCCAGTGCTCCCTCACTACACTGACACCCAGTGCTCCCTCACTACACTGCACAGACACCCAGTGCTCCCTCACTACACTGCACTGACACCCAGTGCTCCCTCACTGCACTGTACTGACACCCAGTGCTCCCTCACTGTACTGACACCCAGTGCTCCCTCACTACACTGTACTGACACCCAGTGCTCCCTCACTGTACTGACACCCAGTGCTCCCTCACTACACTGTACTGACACCCAGTGCTCCCTCACTACACAGACACCCAGTGCTCCCTCACTGTAATGACACCCAGTGCTCCCTCACTACACTGACACCCAGTGCTCCCTCACTGCACTGCACTGACACCCAGTGCTCCCTCACTGTACTGACACCCAGTGCTCCCTCACTACACTATACTGACACCCAGTGCTCCCTCACTACACAGACACCCAGTGCTCCCTCACTGTACTGACACCCAGTGCTCCCTCACTACACTGACACCCAGTGCTCCCTCACTGCACTGCACTGACACCCAGTGCTCCCTCACTACACTGTACTGACACCCAGTGCTCCCTCACTGTACTGACACCCAGTGCTCCCTCACTGTACTGACACCCAGTGCTCCCTCACTACACTGCACTGACACCCAGTGCTCCCTCACTACACTGTACTGACACCCAGTGCTCCCTCACTGTACTGACACCCAGTGCTCCCTCACTGTACTGACACCCAGTGCTCCCTCACTACACTGTACTGACACCCAGTGCTCCCTCACTGTACTGACACCCAGTGCTCCCTCACTACACTGTACTGACACCCAGTGCTCCCTCACTACACTGCACTGACACCCAGTGCTCCCTCACTGTACTGACACCCAGTGCTCCCTCACTACACTGACATCCAGTGCTCCCTCACTACACTGACATCCAGTGCTCCCTCACTACACTGACACCCAGTGCTCCCTCACTACACTGTACTGACACCCAGTGCTCCCTCACTGCACTGTACTGACACCCAGTGCCCCCTCACTACACTGTACTGACACCCAGTGCTCCCTCACTGTACTGACACCCAGTGCTCCCTCACTACACTGTACTGACACCCAGTGCTCCCTCACTACACTGTACTGACACCCAGTGCTCCCTCACTGTACTGACACCCAGTGCTCCCTCACTACACTGACACCCAGTGCCCCCTCACTACACTGCACTGACACCCAGTGCTCCCTCACTACACTGTACTGACACCCAGTGCTCCCTCACTACACTGTACTGACACCCAGTGCTCCCTCACTACACTGTACTGACACCCAGTGCTCCCTCACTGCACTGTACTGACACCCAGTGCTCCCTCACTACACTGTACTGACACCCAGTGCTCCCTCACTGTACTGACACCCAGTGCTCCCTCACTGTACTGACACCCAGTGCTCCCTCACTGCACTGTACTGACACCCAGTGCTCCCTCACTGTACTGACACCCAGTGCTCCCTCACTACACTGTACTGACACCCAGTGCTCCCTCACTGCACTGTACTGACACCCAGTGCTCCCTCACTGTACTGACACCCAGTGCTCCCTCACTACACTGTACTGACACCCAGTGCTCCCTCACTACACTGTACTGACACCCAGTGCTCCCTCACTACACTGTACTGACACCCAGTGCTCCCTCACTACACTGTACTGACACCCAGTGCTCCCTCACTACACTGACACCCAGTGCCCCCTCACTACACTGACACCCAGTGCTCCCTCACTACACTGACACCCAGTGCTCCCTCACTGCACTGACACCCAGTGCTCCCTCACTACACTGTACTAACACCCAGTGCTCCCTCACTGTACTGACACCCAGTGCTCCCTCACTACACTATACTGACACCCAGTGCTCCCTCACTACACTGCACAGACACCCAGTGCTCCCTCACTGTACTGACACCCAGTGCTCCCTCACTACACTGTACTGACACCCAGTGCTCCCTCACTGTACTGACACCCAGTGCTCCCTCACTGTACTGACACCCAGTGCTCCCTCACTGCACTGTACTGACACCCAGTGCTCCCTCACTACACTGACACCCAGTGCTCCCTCACTGCACTGTACTGACACCCAGTGCTCCCTCACTACACTGACACCCAGTGCTCCCTCACTGTACTGACACCCAGTGCTCCCTCACTACACTGACACCCAGTGCTCCCTCGCTACACTGTACTGACACCCAGTGCTCCCTCACTACACTGACACCCAGTGCTCCCTCACTGTACTGACACCCAGTGCTCCCTCACTACACTGTACTGACACCCAGTGCTCCCTCACTACACTGTACTGACACCCAGTGCTCCCTCACTACACTGACACCCAGTGCTCCCTCACTACACTGACACCCAGTGCTCCCTCACTGTACTGACACCCAGTGCTCCCTCACTACACTGTACTGACACCCAGTGCTCCCTCACTACACTGACACCCAGTGCTCCCTCACTACACTGCACTGACACCCAGTGCTCCCTCACTACACTGCACTGACACCCAGTGCTCCCTCACTACACTGTACTGACACCCAGTGCTCCCTCACTACACTGTACTGACACCCAGTGCTCCCTCACTACACTGACACCCAGTGCTCCCTCACTACACTGCACTGACACCCAGTGCTCCCTCACTGTACTGACACCCAGTGCTCCCTCACTGCCCTGACACCCAGTGCTCCCTCACTACACTGCACTGACACCCAGTGCTCCCTCACTACACTGACACCCAGTGCTCCCTCACTGCACTGACACCATCAGTCTGGACTGCAGTCTTAAGACTCTGGAGTGGGACTTGAACTCTCAACCTTCTGAGTCTGAGGCTACAGACTGATACCAATAAGCTGTCGGTGATGATTTCCCCAACTCCAGCTGTAAAGAACCAGGCAGGACTTGTGACATTATGATAAATGTATAGAACTGTAGGGGTTAAAGTTACGTCAAAACCGACCACTGGAGGGAGCTAGATACAGAACTATATGAGACATTGATGCTAATCCTTGTGGGCGAGAGGTTGAGGAGAAGACCAGGAGAAAGACTGTAGGAAAGATAGTGTGAGTGAGAGCAGATCATAGTTATTGTATTATTAGTAGATGAGTGTAGATTGTATGTTTATTATCAACTGTTTATTTTCTAGGAGTAAGCGCCGAATCCAATTAAGTAGTGTAAATAAATATTTAGCTTTGTTCAATATAAAAGCTGCTTGTGGTCTTTGTGAACACTCGGCCAACTGTCCTCAGATTAGCACCACAGGATCGTCCCTAATGCAGCCTGGCTAAGGGGAGGAGCTGCAGTGAAGGTGAGGGGAGGGGGAAAAGGGGACCTGTTCCTCTGATCAATCCCACTGCTCCTGTGGAGCATCCAGGCACAAGAAAGTTCTTAGTCTGCTGTTGGCACTATAGTTGATTTGGGAAGAGGGGAGGTGGCATTTTCTCAGTATTGTTTGACTGGTCCTAGAATACAAGACCAGGGATGTACTTCTGAGGCTGTATCAGGCTCTGGTCAGACCTCATTTGGAGTGGTGTGAGCAGTTTTGGGCCCCGTATCTAAGGAAGGATGTGTTGGCCTTGGAAACGGTCCAGCGGAGATTCACAAGAATGATCCCTGGAATGGAGATGATGCTCCATCAATTGGACACGAGGCGAAGATGCGATCCAAACAAAAGGCTTTAATGCACAAGATGTGTGCCTGGCAGCAGACGTGCAGAAGAATGGCCGACTGCCGGGAAACACGGGTTCTTATATCCCACCTTGTAGGCGGAGCTACCTACCTCTCAGCCAATCGGCTGAGAGGCACATGACTTACCCGGGCCAATGGGCAGCGAGTCCCCTGCACCAATGGCAACCAACTTCTAAGGTACCGTAATACCCCTAATCACCCCTCGTTGAAAAGGAAGCCGGGTTTGGGGGGGGGGGGGGGGGGGGGGGGGGGGGGGGGGAGAGCGGGCATGAGGGGGGGTGGTGTCCCGTTAGTACGTGAGGCTGGTAGTATGACTAGAGATGTTTAGGCCGTGCCATTGCATCGAAGGCTGCCCACTGACTCGTAACTAATATGCAAGAGGAGAAAAGAACAATAACTATGTACAGTGTGCATAATCGCAGGGGGGAGGGGGGGGGGGGTGGAATTGGGTGAATCGTCAAAGAACCAAAATATCACAAGAGTCCATCCACAGCCAGAAGTTCACCCGTAGGTCACATCGATTCAATCAGCCGAGTGGCCGCCTTCGATGTCCTGCTTGACCTGCGTAGCGGTGCCGGTGATGTCGGAGCGGTGGTCGTCCGTGACTCCGGGAGCGACGATCTTGTATCTGTGTCCGTGCCACTAGTTGGAGCTAGCAGGGGCCAGGCCGGGAGAGGGGGGTCCCTGTCCGCTGAGCTGTGAGTGTGTCGTTGCTGGGGGCAGTGGGTGTCGGCCGGGGGGGGGGGGGGGGCTGGTGCTGGGGGGTGTGGCCGAGATCCGGCGGGTGCCAGGTCCCGAAGGGAGACCGTGTCCTGTCGGCCGTCGGGATACTCCACATACGCGTACTGCGGATTCGCGTGGAGTAGCTGGACTCTTTCGACCAACGGGTCCGACTTGTGCACCCACACGTGCTCCCGGAGCAGGATGGGCCCGGGGGTAGCCAGCCAGGTCGGGAGCGGGGTCCCTGAGGAAGACTTTCTGGGAAAAGCAAGAAGGCGTTCGTGAGGCGTTTGGTTAGTGGCGGTACAGAGGAGTGACCAGATTGAGTGGAGGGCGTCCAGGAGGACCTCTTGCCAGTGGGAGACTGGGAGATTTCTGGACCGTAGGGCCAGCAGGACGGTCTTCCAGACCGTACCGTTCTCCCTCTCGACCTGGCCGTTACCCCGGGGGTTGTAATTGGTCGTTCTGCTGGAGGCGATGCCCCTGCTGAACAGGAATTGACGCAGCTCGTCACTCATAAAGGAGGATCCCCGGTCGCTATGAATGTATGCGGGGTAACCGAACAGGGAGAAGATGGTATGCAGGGCTTTAATAATGGTGAGTGTGGTCATGTCGGGGCAGGGGATGGCCAAAGGGATACGGGAGTACTTGTCAGTCACGTTGAGGAAGTACGTTGTGCGGTTGTCGGAGGGGAGGGGACCTTTGGAGTCCACGCTGAGACGTTCAAAGGGGCGGGAAGCCTTTATCAGATGCGCTTGTTCGGGGCGGTAGAAGTGCGGTTTGCACTCGGCACAGATGTGGCAGTCCCTGGTCACTGTCCTGACCTCCTCGATGGAGTAGGGCAGATTGCGGGTCTTTATGAAATGTAAAAAACGGGTGACCCCCGGGTGGCATAGGTCCATGTGGAGGGTTCGAAGGCGTTGGCACAGGTGCTGCGGGATAGGGCATCGGGTGGCTCGTTTAGCTTCCCAGGACGATACAAGATGTCGTAGTTGTACGTGGACAACTCAATCCTCCACTGCAAGATTTTATCGTTCTTTATCTTGCCCCTCTGTGCGTTGTCGAACATGAAGGCTACTGACCGTTGGTCTGTGATGAGGGTAAACCTCCTGCCGGCCAGATAGTGCCTCCAATGTCGCACAGCTTCAACTATGACCTGTGCTTCCTTCTCGACTGAGGAATGGCGGATTTCGGAAGCGTGGAGGGTCTGGGAGAAGGAGGCCACGGGTCTGCCCGCATGATTGAGGGTGGCTGCCAGAGCTACGTCAGACGCGTCGCTCTCTACCTGAAAGGGGAGGGACTCGTCGATAGCGCGCATCGTGGCCTTCGCAATGTCTGCTTTGATGTGGTAAAGGGGAATCGACAGGGGAAACGTGGTGGACTGGAGATACTTGGGAGAGGGTACGTGTCCAGCTGCGTAAACCTGTTGATGGTCTGACTGTAGTTTATGACCATCCGATTTTTCTCCCCGGTCTTAACCACCAGCACTTGTGCTGGCCAGGGGCTGTTGCTGGCCTCGATAACCCCTTCCTTCAGAAGCCTTTGGATTTCGGACCTGATGAAGGTCCGGTCCTGGGCGCTGTACCGTCTGCTCCTGGTGGCGACGGGTTTGCAATCCGGGGTGAGGTTTGCAAACAAGGACGGGGGAATCGACCTTGAGGGACGCGAGGCTGCAGACAGTAAGGGGGGCATAGGGCCGCCGAATTTAAATGTTAAACTCTGGAGGTTGCACTGGCAATCTAGCTCCAGGAACGCCGCCGCGCAGAGGTGGGGAAGGACGAAGAGCTTATAGTTTTTAAACACCCTCCCCTGGACCGTGAGGTCCACTATGCAGCACCCTGTGATCTGGACCGAGTGCAAACCGGAGACCAGAGCGATTCTTTGTTTCACCGGATAAATGGGAAGTGCGCAGCGTCTTACCGTGGCGGGGTGGATGAAACTTTCCGTGCTCCCGGAGTCCAACAGGCAGCTCGTCTCGTGACCGTTGAGGAAGATCTTCGTGGTCGCCGTGGACAGCGTGCAGGGCCGTGACTGATCCAACGTTACTGAGGCGAGTCGTGGCAGGAACCCCGAGTCGTCATCCGGCAGCGAGTGGTCACTTGCGGGGTCCTCAGTGCCGATCCAAGATGGCGGCGCCCCGTCGGCTGCACGTGGAGTCGGGGGCCCAAAATGGCGGCGCTCGGGGACTGCACGTGGCGTCGGGGGCCCAAAATGGCGGCGCTCGGGGACTGCACGTGGCGTCGGGGGCCCAAAATGGTGGCGCTCGGTGATCACTCGCGGCGGTGGGGGGTGGGGACAGCAACGTCCGTGGGCCGCGTGAGGAGCGCGGGGGGGGGGGACCCGCAGTTGCTGCTCGGGACTGCAGCGACCGCCTTGGACTGGCAAACGGCCGCATAATGACCCTTTTTGCCGCAGCTTTTACAGGTTGCGGTGCGGGTCGGGCAGCGCTGGCGGGGGTGCTTGGCCTGGCCGCAAAAGTAGCAGCGGGGCCCCGTGGGTTTATCGGGGCGCCCTGCGGCGCAGGCCTGGTGGGGGGGGGGGGTCAGAGTCTGTGGAGGTGAGGGGGGTCGCGATCCATGCCGCCCAGGGGGCTGCCGCGCGGTCGGGAGCGTACGCGCGGGCATTGCGGTTGGCGATATCGAGAGAGGAGGCGAGGGCCCGTGTCTCGGCAAGGCTTAATGTTTCCTTCTCCAAGAGTCTCTGGCGGATCTGGGAAGATTGAATATCCGCCACGAAAGCGTCTCGAATCAAAAGTTCGGTGTGCTCAGCCGCAGAAACTTGTGGACAGACGCAGTTTCTCCCCAGAACAAGGAGGGTCTGGGAGAATTCATCTAAGGACTCACCGGAGAATTGCTGTCTCATGGCCAGCAGGTGCCGTGCGTAGACCTGGTTCACCGGCCGGATGAAATGTCCCTTAAGCAAGTCCATGTCTGCGTCATAGTCTGTTGTATCCTCTATGAGCGTGTACACAGCGGTGCCCATGCACGAGTGGAGGATATGTAGTTTTTGTTCCCTCGTCGGGCGGTTTTCGGCTGTGTTCCAATAACTGTTGAAACACGCCAGCCAATGTTTAAATGCAGCTGTTGCATTTGCTGCGTGTGGGCTGAGTTGAAGGCACTCCGGCTTGATACGAAGCTCTATCTTTTAAAACTTGTGCATTAAATTGATGCACCATCAATTGGACACGAGACGAAGATGTGATCCAAACAAAAGGCTTTAATGCACAAGATGTGTGCCCGGCAGCAGAGGTACAGAAGAATGGCTGACTGCTGGGGGACACGGGTTCTTATATCCCGCCTTGTAGGTGGAGCTACCTACCTCTCAGCCAATCGGCTGAGAGGCACATGGCTTACCCGGGCCAATGGGCAGCGAGTCCTCTGCACCAATGGCAGCTCACCTCTAAGGTACCGTAATACCCCTAGCCATACTACCACAGAAGAGCTTGTCGTATGAGGAACGTTTGAGGATTCTGGGTCTGTACTCGTTGTAGTTTAAAAGGAGGAGAGGGGAATCTTATTAAAACTTACAGGATACTGCGAGGCCTGGATAGAGTGGATGTGGAGAGGATATTTCCATTTGTAGGAAAAACTAGAACCAGAGGACACCATCTCAGACTAAAGGGATGATCCTTTAAAACAGAGATGAGGAGGAATTTCTTCAGCCAGAGGGTGGTGAATCTGTGGAACACTTTGCCGCAGAAAGCTGTGGAGGCCAAATCACTGAGTGTCTTTGAGACAGAGATAGATAGGTTCTTGATTAATAAGGGGATCAGGGATTATGGGGAGAAGGCAGGAAAATGAGGATGAGAAAAATATCAGCCATGATTGAGTGGCGGAGCAGACTCGATGGGCTGAGTGGCCTAATTCTGCTCCTATGTCTTATGGTCTTATGATCCTTTCTCCGCACTGCAGGTGGGAAGAGATGGTGGAGTTCCCTCAGGAGCGTAGCTCACTCAGCCTCGTAACCCTGTCCAAATGCCTGTACGCCATTGGTGGATTCGCTATGATGCAAACTGAAGCTGGAGATTTTGTCCCAACTGAAATCAATGACATTTGGAAGTAAGTTTAAAACACCGCTGAACCTGCCAAACACCCCCCCCCCTCCCCCCCCCCCCCCCCTCGACCTGCCCTCCAGCCACAGGGTCAGAATACTCTTCCCCGACTCCCTTTGTTTGGCACTCTTACATCCAAGCCTGAGTTTCTCAGCTTTTTGAAGCTGACTACATGATGAGCGTTGAGTGCGAGTCTGACTCTCCGGCAGAACGAAGAGAGGGCCAGAGGAAAGATATAGGCTCCAACCCTTCCCGACTTCACTGGCAAGTCAGTGCAGACACTCCACAATGTGCACAGGGTTAAGGGAGATCACACAGCACATACAGGCCATTTAACCCAACAGGTCTTCATTGCTGTCCGTGCTCCACATGAGCCTCCTCACTCCCCTCTTCATTCAGCCCTATCAACATTATCTATTTCTCCTTCATATTTCTCCTTGAACGTATCAATACTGCTCACCTCCGCTCCTTCCGACAGCGAGTTCCACATTCCAACTTCTCTCTCTCTGGGTGAAGAGTTTCCGATGAATTTGTTATTAGATTCGCCAGTGACTCTCCAGGTCGTAGAACCTATGGGGAAGCAGCAATGGAGAGGGAAGGGACTAATTGGGTCACTACTTGCAAAGCGTTGGCACCAACATGGTAAGATAATTCTGTTTTGATTCCAGGTACGATGATGAGAAGGAGGAGTGGATTGGCATTCTCAGAGAGATCCCCTATGCGGCAACGGCAACTTTCCTCCCTGTGCGACTAAATATTTTACGAATGAATAAGTTATAAGCCGAATGCTTCTAATTTAGGAGTTGGTTTGAAAGGAAAGGGAATGGGCTATTTTGAAACAGGTTATTTGTATCTGAATATTGAATGATGGGAATAATGTACTCTTTTTCTAAAAAAAAAATTAGCCAAGACGTTTTAGAACCAATCGTTTTCAGATAAGCAATGCAAATATACAGATGTTATATTATTAAATAAACTATTCTCAATAAACTGTTCTCCAGAGAAATTCATACCGATAATTTTTGAACCGTGTGTGTTATGTTTCACAATAATGAAGATTGCGGAATTATTTCGCAAAAAGAAAAAAAGATGTTCTGAGGGGAGCAGAATTTTTTGAATTGAGTATTTATATTAAGTTGACGAAATGTAAGTACCAACGGCAGGACCGGTGTTTCGTTGCAGCTGTGGAATGTGGGTGATTCCGGACGGCAATGCGATCCAGGACAAACACGTCAGCAGCTGGAGGAATTCCCGATCAGGATTATTGATCTAGAAGCTGAACTGCAGGCACTACGCAACATAAAGGAAGGGGAGAAATACCTGGACACTTTGTTCCAGAAGACGGGAGAGAATAGATTTCACAGGATCCCGACAGTGCAGAAGGAGACCATTCGGCCCATCGAGTCTGCACGCCCCCTCCGAAAGAGCACCCTACCTCGGCCCACTCCCTCACCCTTTTCCCACAAACCCGTAACTCTGCCTAACCAACACACTTTGGTCAGCAGTGAGGAACAGGAGGATGTGACAGTGAGTGAGGCAGGTAATGGGACCGACAAGACAGTAGAGGGGCCTCAGACTTTGCAACTGTCAAACTGGTTTGAGGTGCTCACAACCTGGTGTGGATAAAAGCGAGGTCAACAAGGTGAGTGAGCAGGCTGGCCATGGCATCATCCTTCAAACAGGGGGAGCAAACAGGAATATAGTGGCAGTAGGGGACATAGATACATGGAAGATAGGAGCAGGAGGAGGCCTTTTGGCCCTTCGAGCCTGCTCCGCCATTCATCACGATCATGGCTGATCATCCAACTCAATAGCCTAATCCTGCTTTCTCCCATTCTTTGATCCCAGCCTTTGATCCCATTCTCCCTAACTGCTGTATCCAGCCGCCTCTTAAATATATTCAACGTCTTAGCGTCAGCTACTTCCTGCGGTAATGAATTCCACAGGCTCACCACTCTTTGGGTGAAGAAATGTCTCCTCATCTCTGCCCGATATGGTTTACCCCAAATCCTCAGACTGTGACCCCTGGTTCTGGACACACTCATCATTGGAAACATCTTCCCTGCATCTACCCTGTCTCATCCTGTTAGAATTTTATAAGTCTCTATGAGATCCCCCCTCATTCTTCTGAACTCCAGCGAGAACAATCCCAACCTAGTCAATCTCTCCTCATACGGCAGTCCCACCGTCCCTGGAATCAGTCTGGTAAACCTTCACTGCACTCCCTCAAGAGCAAGAACATCCTTCCTCAGAGAAGGAGACCATAACTCCAGGTGTGGCCTCAATAAAGCTCTGTATAATTGCAGCAACACATCCCTGCTTCTCTACTCGAAACCTCTCGCAATGATGGCCAACATCCCATTTGCCTCCTTTATCGCCTGCTGCACCTGCATGCTTACCTTCAGCGAATGGTACACAAGGACACCCAGGTCCCGCTGCACACTCCCCTCTCCCAATTTACAACCATTCAGGTAGTAATCTGCCTTCCTGTTTTTGCTTCCAAAATAAATAACATCACACTTATCCAAATTATACTGCATCTGCCATTGGTTTTCCCACTTGCCCAAACTGTCCAGATCTTGCTGTAGGATCCCTGCATCCTCATCACAATTCACCCTCCCACCCAACTTGGTATCATCTGTAAACGTTGAGATATTCCATTTTGTTCCCTCATCCAAATCGTTAATATATATTGTGAATAGCTGGGGTCCCAGCACCGATCCCTGTGGTACCCCACTGGTTACTGCCTGCCAATTTGAAAAGGACCCATTAATTCCTACTCTTTGTTTCCTCTCTGCCAACCAGTTTTCTATCCACCTCAATACATTTCCCCCAATCCCATGCACTTTAATTTTGCACAATAATCTCTTATGTGGAACTTTGTCAAACACCTTCTGAAAGTCCAAATATACCACATCGACTGGCTCCCCCTTGTCAACTGTACTGGTTACATCTTCAAAGAATTCCAACAGATTTGTCAAGCATGATTTTCCCTTCATAAATCCATGCTGACTCTGACTGATCCTGCCACTGCTTTTTAAATGTTCCGGTATAAAGTCCTTGATAACGGATTCAAGCATTTTCCCCACTACCGATGGTCGGCTTACTGGTCTAGAATTCCCTGCTTTCTCTCTACCTCCCTTTTTGAATATTGGAGTGACGTGAGCTACCCTCCAATCTGCAGGGACAGTTCCAGAGTCTATAGAATCCTGGAAGATGACCACCAATGCATCCACTATTTTCAGAGCCACCTCCTTAAGCACTCTGGGATGCAGATTCTCAGGCCCTGGGGATTTATCCCCCTTCAATCCGATCACTTTTCCCAGCACCATTTCTCTACTGATGTTGATCTCCCTCAGTTCTTCCCTGTCACTAAAACTTTCATTCTCCAACATTTCTGGGATCTGATTTGTGTCCTCTTTTGTGAAGACAGAAGTAAAGTACGTATTTAATTGCTCAGCCATTTCTTTGTCCCTTATTATATATTCCCCTGTTTCTGTCTGTAGAGGGCCTACATTTCTATTCACCAATCTCTTTCTCTTCACATATCGATAGAAACTCTTAGTGTCAGTCTTTATGTTCCCTGCAAGTGCAGGGTCAGCAGTGAGGAACAGGAGGATGTGACAGTGAGTGAGGCAAGTAAAGGGACTGACAAGACAGTAGAGGGGCCTTCGACTTTGCAACTGTCAAACAGGTTTGAAGTGTTCACAACCAGTGTGGATAAAAGTGAGGTCTACAAGGTGAGTGAGCAGGCTGGCCATGGCATCATCCTTCAAACAGGGGGAGCAAACAGGAATATAGTGGCAGTAGGGGACAGTATGCTGAATAATGTAACTTGTGTTACATTGCAGTTTTTAATTTAAAAAAAAATGTTTATTGAAAAATTTTGTATTTATACAATAACGAACCATAATAAAATACCAACAATAACAATAATAATAGCAATCATAAACATTCGCCCATCCTCAATGAACAACACAACATATTAACAACAACTTAAATTAACACAATGTTAAGTTACATAACCATAGAAAAAAAAATAGAAACTACAATAAGGAACACCCCCCTAACCCCCCTCTCTCCCACACTCTCTCTCCCCCTCTCTCTCTACCCCCTCTCCCCTCTCTCTCTCCCCCCTCTCTTTCCTCCCCCCCCTCTCTTTCCCCCCTCTCTTTCCTCCCCCCCCTTTCTTTCCTCCCCCCCCCTCTCTTTCCCCCCTCTCTTTCCTCCCCCCCCTTTCTTTCCTCCCCCCCCCTCTCTTTCCTCCCCCCCCCCCCCCCCCCCCCCCCCCCCGGGTTGCTGCTGCTATTGACCAAGATACCTATCTTTGAGCCAGGAAGTCCAGAAAAGGTTGCCACCGTTTATAGAACCCTTGTATTGATCCTTTCAGGGCAAATTTGACCCACACTTGGGGGCCTTGCATCCTTCCATTGTAACAGAATCCTTCGACGGGCTACTAGGGACGCAAAGGCCAGGACACCGGCCTCTTTCGCCTCCTGCACTCCCGGCTCCACCGCAACTCCAAAAATCGCGAGTCCCCACCCTGGTTTGACCCTGGATCCAACCACCCTCGACACCGTCCCCGCCACCCCCTTCCGGAATTCTTCCAGTGCTGGGCATGCCCAGAACATATGGGCATGATTCGCTGGACTCCCCGAACACCTGGTGCACCTGTCCTCACCCCCAAAGAACCTACTCATCCTAGTCCCGGACATGTGGGCCCGGTGCAGCACCTTGAATTGGATGAGACTAAGCCTCGCACATGAAGAGGAAGAGTTGACTCTCTCCAAGGCATCCGCCCAAGTCCCGTCCTCTATCTGCTCCCCAAGTTCCTCCTCCCATTTAGCCTTCAGCTCTTCCACTGACGACTCCTCCACCTCCTGTATTACCTTATAGATGTCAGACACCTTCCTCTCTCCTACCCACACCCCCGAAAGCACTCTGTCCATCGTCCTCCGTGAGGGCAGCAAAGGGAACTCCTCTACCTGTCGCCTAGCAAACGCCTTTACCTGCAAGTATCTGAACATGTTCCCTTGGGGAAGCCCAAATTTATCTTCCAGTTCCCCCAGGCCCGCAAACCTCCCGCCAATAAACAGGCCCCTCAATTTACTGATGCCCACCCTTTGCCACCCCCTAAATCCCCCATCCTTGTTCCCCGGGATGAACCGATGGTTGCCACCCAGTGGAGCCTCCATCGAGCCCCCTGTTTCCCCCCGATGCCGTCTCCACTGTCCCCAGACTCTTAGGGTCGCCACCACCACCGGGCTCGTGGTAAACCTCTTAGGGGAGAGCGGCAACAGTGCCGTTACCATGGCACCCAGGCTCGTACCTCTACATGACGCCATCTCCATTCTGTTCCACGCTGCCCCCCCCCCCCATCACCCACATTGACACATTGGCCGCCCAATAGTACCCCAAAAGGTTGGGCATGCCAGCCCGCCTCTATCCCTCCCTCGCTCCAGGAAAACCCTCTTCACTCTCGGAGTCCCATGTGCCCACACAAAGCTCAAGATACTGCTAGTCACTCTCCTAAAGAAGGCCCTGGGGATAAATATGGGCAGGCACTGAAATACGAACAAGAACCTCGGCAGCACCGTCATTTTGACGGACTGCACCCTCCCCGCCAACGACAATGGCAGCATGTCCCATCTCTTGAACTCCTCCTCCATCTGATCCACAAGTCTGGTGAAATTATGCTTGTGAAGAGTCCCCCAGTCCCTGGCCACCTGCACCCCCAGGTACCTAAAACTCTCCCCTGCCCTCCTAAGCGGGAACCTACCAATTCCTTCCTCGCTAGGCGACAGGTAGAGGAGTTCCCTTTGCTGCCCTCACGGAACCAGCAGAGGGCAGCAGAGCAGAGCTACTGATCAGCTGTTCTGGGGAAATTTGCATACGTGCAGTGCGGTCAGCCTAAGTTGAAGGTGAACCTGCGAAGAAGACCCAAGGAGTTTGAGTAAAGGCAAGCAACCAGCAGAGGGCAGCAGAGCAGAGCTACTGATCAGCTGTTCTGGGGAAATTTGCATACGTGCAGTGCGGTCAGCCTAAGTTGAAGGTGAACCTGCGAAGAAGACCCAAGGAGTTTGAGTAAAGGCAAGCAACCAGCAGAGGGCAGCAGAGCAGAGCTACTGATCAGCTGTTCTGGGGAAATTTGCATACGTGCAGTGCGGTCAGCCTAAGTTGAAGGTGAACCTGCGAAGAAGACCCAAGGAGTTTGAGTAAAGGCAAGCAACCAGCAGAGGGCAGCAGAGCAGAGCTACTGATCAGCTGTTCTGGGGAAATTTGCATACGTGCAGTGCGGTCAGCCTAAGTTGAAGGTGAACCTGCGAAGAAGACCCAAGGAGTTTGAGTAAAGGCAAGCAACCAGCAGAGGGCAGCAGAGCAGAGCTACTGATCAGCTGTTCTGGGGAAATTTGCATACGTGCAGTGCGGTCAGCCTAAGTTGAAGGTGAACCTGCGAAGAAGACCCAAGGAGTTTGAGTAAAGGCAAGCAACCAGCAGAGGGCAGCAGAGCAGAGCTACTGATCAGCTGTTCTGGGGAAATTTGCATACGTGCAGTGCGGTCAGCCTAAGTTGAAGGTGAACCTGCGAAGAAGACCCAAGGAGTTTGAGTAAAGGCAAGCAACCAGCAGAGGGCAGCAGAGCAGAGCTACTGATCAGCTGTTCTGGGGAAATTTGCATACGTGCAGTGCGGTCAGCCTAAGTTGAAGGTGAACCTGCGAAGAAGACCCAAGGAGTTTGAGTAAAGGCAAGCAACCAGCAGAGGGCAGCAGAGCAGAGCTACTGATCAGCTGTTCTGGGGAAATTTGCATACGTGCAGTGCGGTCAGCCTAAGTTGAAGGTGAACCTGCGAAGAAGACCCAAGGAGTTTGAGTAAAGGCAAGCAACCAGCAGAGGGCAGCAGAGCAGAGCTACTGATCAGCTGTTCTGGGGAAATTTGCATACGTGCAGTGCGGTCAGCCTAAGTTGAAGGTGAACCTGCGAAGAAGACCCAAGGAGTTTGAGTAAAGGCAAGCAACCAGCAGAGGGCAGCAGAGCAGAGCTACTGATCAGCTGTTCTGGGGAAATTTGCATACGTGCAGTGCGGTCAGCCTAAGTTGAAGGTGAACCTGCGAAGAAGACCCAAGGAGTTTGAGTAAAGGCAAGCAACCAGCAGAGGGCAGCAGAGCAGAGCTACTGATCAGCTGTTCTGGGGAAATTTGCATACGTGCAGTGCGGTCAGCCTAAGTTGAAGGTGAACCTGCGAAGAAGACCCAAGGAGTTTGAGTAAAGGCAAGCAACCAGCAGAGGGCAGCAGAGCAGAGCTACTGATCAGCTGTTCTGGGGAAATTTGCATACGTGCAGTGCGGTCAGCCTAAGTTGAAGGTGAACCTGCGAAGAAGACCCAAGGAGTTTGAGTAAAGGCAAGCAACCAGCAGAGGGCAGCAGAGCAGAGCTACTGATCAGCTGTTCTGGGGAAATTTGCATACGTGCAGTGCGGTCAGCCTAAGTTGAAGGTGAACCTGCGAAGAAGACCCAAGGAGTTTGAGTAAAGGCAAGCAACCAGCAGAGGGCAGCAGAGCAGAGCTACTGATCAGCTGTTCTGGGGAAATTTGCATACGTGCAGTGCGGTCAGCCTAAGTTGAAGGTGAACCTGCGAAGAAGACCCAAGGAGTTTGAGTAAAGGCAAGCAACCAGCAGAGGGCAGCAGAGCAGAGCTACTGATCAGCTGTTCTGGGGAAATTTGCATACGTGCAGTGCGGTCAGCCTAAGTTGAAGGTGAACCTGCGAAGAAGACCCAAGGAGTTTGAGTAAAGGCAAGCAACCAGCAGAGGGCAGCAGAGCAGAGCTACTGATCAGCTGTTCTGGGGAAATTTGCATACGTGCAGTGCGGTCAGCCTAAGTTGAAGGTGAACCTGCGAAGAAGACCCAAGGAGTTTGAGTAAAGGCAAGCAACCAGCAGAGGGCAGCAGAGCAGAGCTACTGATCAGCTGTTCTGGGGAAATTTGCATACGTGCAGTGCGGTCAGCCTAAGTTGAAGGTGAACCTGCGAAGAAGACCCAAGGAGTTTGAGTAAAGGCAAGCAACCAGCAGAGGGCAGCAGAGCAGAGCTACTGATCAGCTGTTCTGGGGAAATTTGCATACGTGCAGTGCGGTCAGCCTAAGTTGAAGGTGAACCTGCGAAGAAGACCCAAGGAGTTTGAGTAAAGGCAAGCAACCAGCAGAGGGCAGCAGAGCAGAGCTACTGATCAGCTGTTCTGGGGAAATTTGCATACGTGCAGTGCGGTCAGCCTAAGTTGAAGGTGAACCTGCGAAGAAGACCCAAGGAGTTTGAGTAAAGGCAAGCAACCAGCAGAGGGCAGCAGAGCAGAGCTACTGATCAGCTGTTCTGGGGAAATTTGCATACGTGCAGTGCGGTCAGCCTAAGTTGAAGGTGAACCTGCGAAGAAGACCCAAGGAGTTTGAGTAAAGGCAAGCAACCAGCAGAGGGCAGCAGAGCAGAGCTACTGATCAGCTGTTCTGGGGAAATTTGCATACGTGCAGTGCGGTCAGCCTAAGTTGAAGGTGAACCTGCGAAGAAGACCCAAGGAGTTTGAGTAAAGGCAAGCAACCAGCAGAGGGCAGCAGAGCAGAGCTACTGATCAGCTGTTCTGGGGAAATTTGCATACGTGCAGTGCGGTCAGCCTAAGTTGAAGGTGAACCTGCGAAGAAGACCCAAGGAGTTTGAGTAAAGGCAAGCAACCAGCAGAGGGCAGCAGAGCAGAGCTACTGATCAGCTGTTCTGGGGAAATTTGCATACGTGCAGTGCGGTCAGCCTAAGTTGAAGGTGAACCTGCGAAGAAGACCCAAGGAGTTTGAGTAAAGGCAAGCAACCAGCAGAGGGCAGCAGAGCAGAGCTACTGATCAGCTGTTCTGGGGAAATTTGCATACGTGCAGTGCGGTCAGCCTAAGTTGAAGGTGAACCTGCGAAGAAGACCCAAGGAGTTTGAGTAAAGGCAAGCAACCAGCAGAGGGCAGCAGAGCAGAGCTACTGATCAGCTGTTCTGGGGAAATTTGCATACGTGCAGTGCGGTCAGCCTAAGTTGAAGGTGAACCTGCGAAGAAGACCCAAGGAGTTTGAGTAAAGGCAAGCAACCAGCAGAGGGCAGCAGAGCAGAGCTACTGATCAGCTGTTCTGGGGAAATTTGCATACGTGCAGTGCGGTCAGCCTAAGTTGAAGGTGAACCTGCGAAGAAGACCCAAGGAGTTTGAGTAAAGGCAAGCAACCAGCAGAGGGCAGCAGAGCAGAGCTACTGATCAGCTGTTCTGGGGAAATTTGCATACGTGCAGTGCGGTCAGCCTAAGTTGAAGGTGAACCTGCGAAGAAGACCCAAGGAGTTTGAGTAAAGGCAAGCAACCAGCAGAGGGCAGCAGAGCAGAGCTACTGATCAGCTGTTCTGGGGAAATTTGCATACGTGCAGTGCGGTCAGCCTAAGTTGAAGGTGAACCTGCGAAGAAGACCCAAGGAGTTTGAGTAAAGGCAAGCAACCAGCAGAGGGCAGCAGAGCAGAGCTACTGATCAGCTGTTCTGGGGAAATTTGCATACGTGCAGTGCGGTCAGCCTAAGTTGAAGGTGAACCTGCGAAGAAGACCCAAGGAGTTTGAGTAAAGGCAAGCAACCAGCAGAGGGCAGCAGAGCAGAGCTACTGATCAGCTGTTCTGGGGAAATTTGCATACGTGCAGTGCGGTCAGCCTAAGTTGAAGGTGAACCTGCGAAGAAGACCCAAGGAGTTTGAGTAAAGGCAAGCAACCAGCAGAGGGCAGCAGAGCAGAGCTACTGATCAGCTGTTCTGGGGAAATTTGCATACGTGCAGTGCGGTCAGCCTAAGTTGAAGGTGAACCTGCGAAGAAGACCCAAGGAGTTTGAGTAAAGGCAAGCAACCAGCAGAGGGCAGCAGAGCAGAGCTACTGATCAGCTGTTCTGGGGAAATTTGCATACGTGCAGTGCGGTCAGCCTAAGTTGAAGGTGAACCTGCGAAGAAGACCCAAGGAGTTTGAGTAAAGGCAAGCAACCAGCAGAGGGCAGCAGAGCAGAGCTACTGATCAGCTGTTCTGGGGAAATTTGCATACGTGCAGTGCGGTCAGCCTAAGTTGAAGGTGAACCTGCGAAGAAGACCCAAGGAGTTTGAGTAAAGGCAAGCAACCAGCAGAGGGCAGCAGAGCAGAGCTACTGATCAGCTGTTCTGGGGAAATTTGCATACGTGCAGTGCGGTCAGCCTAAGTTGAAGGTGAACCTGCGAAGAAGACCCAAGGAGTTTGAGTAAAGGCAAGCAACCAGCAGAGGGCAGCAGAGCAGAGCTACTGATCAGCTGTTCTGGGGAAATTTGCATACGTGCAGTGCGGTCAGCCTAAGTTGAAGGTGAACCTGCGAAGAAGACCCAAGGAGTTTGAGTAAAGGCAAGCAACCAGCAGAGGGCAGCAGAGCAGAGCTACTGATCAGCTGTTCTGGGGAAATTTGCATACGTGCAGTGCGGTCAGCCTAAGTTGAAGGTGAACCTGCGAAGAAGACCCAAGGAGTTTGAGTAAAGGCAAGCAACCAGCAGAGGGCAGCAGAGCAGAGCTACTGATCAGCTGTTCTGGGGAAATTTGCATACGTGCAGTGCGGTCAGCCTAAGTTGAAGGTGAACCTGCGAAGAAGACCCAAGGAGTTTGAGTAAAGGCAAGCAACCAGCAGAGGGCAGCAGAGCAGAGCTACTGATCAGCTGTTCTGGGGAAATTTGCATACGTGCAGTGCGGTCAGCCTAAGTTGAAGGTGAACCTGCGAAGAAGACCCAAGGAGTTTGAGTAAAGGCAAGCAACCAGCAGAGGGCAGCAGAGCAGAGCTACTGATCAGCTGTTCTGGGGAAATTTGCATACGTGCAGTGCGGTCAGCCTAAGTTGAAGGTGAACCTGCGAAGAAGACCCAAGGAGTTTGAGTAAAGGCAAGCAACCAGCAGAGGGCAGCAGAGCAGAGCTACTGATCAGCTGTTCTGGGGAAATTTGCATACGTGCAGTGCGGTCAGCCTAAGTTGAAGGTGAACCTGCGAAGAAGACCCAAGGAGTTTGAGTAAAGGCAAGCAACCAGCAGAGGGCAGCAGAGCAGAGCTACTGATCAGCTGTTCTGGGGAAATTTGCATACGTGCAGTGCGGTCAGCCTAAGTTGAAGGTGAACCTGCGAAGAAGACCCAAGGAGTTTGAGTAAAGGCAAGCAACCAGCAGAGGGCAGCAGAGCAGAGCTACTGATCAGCTGTTCTGGGGAAATTTGCATACGTGCAGTGCGGTCAGCCTAAGTTGAAGGTGAACCTGCGAAGAAGACCCAAGGAGTTTGAGTAAAGGCAAGCAACCAGCAGAGGGCAGCAGAGCAGAGCTACTGATCAGCTGTTCTGGGGAAATTTGCATACGTGCAGTGCGGTCAGCCTAAGTTGAAGGTGGTTTGTGGAGGGGCTGTTGGCAAGTGACAGTTAAACCCGAAACACTTCGTGAGTGTTTCCCACCCTACCTCCTCCTCTAACCAACCCCCCCCACCCCACGGTGGTTGGGAAGCGGGAGCAGGGGCCTGTTGTGAAGGTGAGTGAGTGCCTTTAAATTTGCTTACCTTTCAGCAGGAGCAGGGTTTGAGGTAATATCAGGTAAGCTCTTCTTTCTTTTTCTTTTTCTTGTTTTTTTTTAAAATCTAGAGGTGATGTCAGGGAAGGCAGTACAATGCTCCTCCTGCAGAATGTTTGAGGTGAGGGACGCCGTCAGTGTCCCTGCTGATTTCATCTGTGGGAAGTGCACCCAACTCCAGCTCCTCAAAAACCGTGTTAGGGACCTGGAGCTTGAGCTGGATGAACTTCGGATCATTCGGGAGGCAGAGGGGGTCATAGATAGGAGCTTCAGGGAAGTAGTTACACCAAAGACTGGAGATAGATGGGTAACTGTAAGAGGGACTGGAAAGAAGCAGTCAGTGCAGGGACCCCCTGCGGTCGTTCCCCTGAGTAACAAGTATACCGTTTTGGATACTTGTGGGGGGGACGACTTACCAGGGGTAAGCCATGGGGTACGGGCCTCTGGCACGGAGTCTGTCCCTGTTGCTCAGAAGGGAAGGGGGGAAAGGAGTAGAACATTAGTAATTGGGGACTCAATAGTCAGGGGCACAGATAGGAGATTTTGTGGGAGCGAGAGAGACTCACGTTTGGTATGTTGCCTCCCAGGTGCAAGGGTACGTGATGTCTCGGATCGTGTTTTCCGGGTCCTTAAGGGGGAGGGGGAGCAGCCCCAAGTCGTAGTCCACATTGGCACTAACGACATAGGTAGGAAAGGGGACAAGGATGTCAGGCAGGCCTTTAGGGAGCTAGGATGGAAGCTCAGAGCGAGAACAAACAGAGTTGTTATCTCTGGGTTGTTGCCCGTGCCACGTGATAGTGAGATGAGGAATAGGGAGAGAGAGCAATTAAACACGTGGCTACAGGGATGGTGCAGGCGGGAGGGATTCAGATTTCTGGATAACTGGGGCTCTTTCTGGGGAAGGTGGGACCTCTATAGACAGGATGGTCTACATCTGAACCTGAGGGGCACCAATATCCTGGGGGGGAGATTTGTTAGTACTCTTTGGGGGGGTTTAAACTAATTCAGCAGGGGCATGGGAACCTGGATTGTAGTTTTGGGGTGCGAGAGATTGAGAGTAGAGAGGTCAGGAGCACAGTTTTGACTTCGCAGGAGGGCGGCAGTGTTCAGGTCTGTGGTTTGAAGTGTGTCTATTTCAATGCCAGGAGTATACGAAATAAGGTAGGGGAACTGGCAGCATGGGTTGGTACCTGGGACTTCGATGTTGTGGCCATTTCAGAGACATGGATAGAGCAGGGACAGGAATGGTTGTTGCAGGTTCCGGGGTTTAGGTGCTTTAGTAAGGTCAGAGAAGGGGGCAAAAGAGGGGGAGGTGTGGCGCTGCTAGTCAAGGACAGTATTACGGTGGTAGAAAGGATGCAAGATGGGGACTCTTCTTCCGAGGTAGTATGGGCTGAGGTTAGAAACAGGAAAGGAGAGGTCACCCTGTTGGGAGTTTTCTATAGGCCACCTAATAGTTCTAGAGATGTAGAGGAAAGGATGGCGAAGATGATTCTGGAAAAGAGCGAAAGTAACAGGGTAGTTGTTATGGGAGACTTTAACTTTCCTAATATTGACTGGAAAAGATATAGTTCGAGTACATTGGATGGGTCGTTCTTTGTACAATGTGTGCAGGAGGGTTTTCTGACACAATATGTTGACAGGCCAACAAGAGGTGAGGCCACTTTGGATTTGGTTTTGGGTAATGAACCAGGCCAGGTGTTAGATCTGGAGGTAGGTGAACACTTTGGAGACAGTGACCACAATTCGGTGACCTTTACGTTAGTGATGGAAAGGGATAAGTATACCCCGCAGAGCAAGAGTTATAGCTGGGGGAAGGGCAATTATGATGCCATTAGACATGACTTAGGATGTGTTGGTTGGAGAAGTAGGCTGCAAGGGTTGGGCACACTGGATATGTGGAGCTTGTTCAAGGAACAGCTATTGCATGTTCTTGATAAGTACGTACCAGTCAGGCAGGGAGGAAGGGGTCGAGCGAGGGAACCGTGGTTTACCAAAGAAGTGGAATCTCTTGTTAAGAGGAAGAAGGAGGCCTATGTGAAGATGAGGCGTGAAGTTTCAGTTGGGGCGCTTGATAGTTACAAGGAAGCGAGGAAGGATCTAAAGAGAGAGCTGAGACGAGCAAGGAGGGGACATGAGAAGTCTTTGGCAGGTAGGATCAAGGAAAACCCAAAAGCTTTCTATAGGTATGTCAGGAATAAAAGAATGACTAGGGTAAGAGTAGGGCCAGTCAAGGACAGTGGTGGGAAGTTGTGTGTGGAGGCTGAGGAGATAAGCGAGATACTAAATGAATACTTTTCGTCAGTATTCACTCAAGAAAAAGATAATATTGAGGAGGAGAATGCTGAGACCCAGGCTATTAGAATAGATGGCATTGAGGTGCGTAGGGAAGAAGTGTTGGCAATTCTGGACAAGGTGAAAATAGATAAGTCCCCGGGGCCGGATGGGATTTATCCTAGGATTCTCTGGGAAGCCAGGGAAGAGATTGCTGAGCCTTTGGCTTTGATTTTTAGGTCATCATTGGCTACAGGAATAGTGCCAGAGGACTGGAGGATAGCAAATGTGGTCCCTTTGTTCAAGAAGGGGAGTAGAGATAACCCCGGTAACTATAGGCCGGTGAGCCTAACGTCTGTGGTGGGTAAAGTCTTGGAGAGGATTATAAAAGATACGATTTATAATCATCTAGATAGGAATAATATGATTAGGGATAGTCAGCATGGTTTTGTGAAGGGTAGGTCATGCCTCACAAACCTTATCGAGTTCTTTGAGAAGGTGACTGAACAGGTAGACGAGGGTAGAGCAGTTGATGTGGTGTATATGGATTTCAGTAAAGCGTTTGATAAGGTTCCCCACGGTCGGCTATTGCAGAAAATACGGAGGCTGGGGATTGAGGGTGATTTAGAGATGTGGATCAGAAATTGGCTAGTTGAAAGAAGACAGAGAGTGGTAGTTGATGGGAAATGTTCAGAATGGAGTTCAGTTACGAGTGGCGTACCACAAGGATCTGTTCTGGGGCCGTTGCTGTTTGTCATTTTTATAAATGACCTAGAGGAGGGCGCAGAAGGATGGGTGAGTAAATTTGCAGACGACACTAAAGTCGGTGGAGTTGTAGACAGTGCGGAAGGATGTTGCAGGTTACAGAGGGACATAGATAAGCTGCAGAGCTGGGCTGAGAGGTGGCAAATGGAGTTTAATGTGGAGAAGTGTGAGGTGATTCACTTTGGAAAGAATAACAGGAATGCGGAATATTTGGCTAATGGTAAAATTCTTGGTAGTGTGGATGAGCAGAGGGATCTCGGTGTCCATGTACATAGATCCCTGAAAGTTGCCACCCAGGTTGATAGGGTTGTGAAGAAGGCCTATGGTGTGTTGGCCTTTATTGGTAGAGGGATTGAGTTCCGGAGCCATGAGGTCATGTTGCAGTTGTACAAAACTCTAGTACGGCCTCATTTGGAGTATTGCGTACAGTTCTGGTCGCCTCATTATAGGAAGGACGTGGAAGCTTTGGAACGGGTGCAGAGGAGATTTACCAGGATGTTGCCTGGTATGGAGGGAAAATCTTATGAGGAAAGGCTGATGGACTTGAGGTTGTTTTCGTTAGAGAGAAGAAGGTTAAGAGGTGACTTAATAGAGGCATACAAAATGATCAGAGGGTTAGATAGGGTGGACAGCGAGAGCCTTCTCCCGCGGATGGAGGTGGCTAGCACGAGGGGACATAGCCTTAAATTGAGGGGTAATAGATATAGGACAGAGGTCAGAGGTGGGTTTTTTACGCAAAGAGTGGTGAGGCCGTGGAATGCCCTACCTGCAACAGTAGTGAACTCGCCAACATTGAGGGCATTTAAAAATTTATTGGATAAGCATATGGATGATAAGGGCATAGTGTAGGTTAGATGGTCTTTAGTTTTTTTTTTTTCCATGTCGGTGCAACATCGAGGGCCGAAGGGCCTGTACTGCGCTGTATCGTTCTATGTTCTATGTTCTATGTCCTGGTCTCCAGGGTGCACCACAAACACCTCGCTCTTGCCTAAATTTAGTTTATAGCCTGAAAAGGTCCCAAACTCAGCTAGCAGCTCCATCACCCCCGGCATCCCTCCCACCGGGTCTGCCACATACAGTAGCAGGTCATCGGCATACAACGACACCCTATGTTCCTCCCCACCTCGCACCAAACCTCTCCACCTCTCTGAATCCCTCAACGCCATCGCCAGCGGCTCGATTGCCAATGCAAACAACAAGGGGGACAGGAGGCAACCCTGCCTGGTCCCTCGGTAAAGCCGGAAGTACTCCGACCTCCTCCCATTCGTGGCCACACACTTGGATTGGATTGGATTTGTTTATTGTCACGTGTACCGAGGTACAGTGAAAAGTATTTTTCTGCAAGCAGCTCAACAGATCATTCAGTACATGGGAAGAAAAGGGAATTGAACAGAATTCAAGAAAATACATGAGAATACATAATAGGGCAACACAAGATATACAATGTAACTACATAAGCATTGGCATCGGATGAAGCAGACAGGGTGTAGTGTTAATGAGGACAGTCCATAAAAGGGTCATTTAGGAGTCTGGTGACAATGGGGAAGAAGCTGTTTTTGAGTCTGTTCGTCCATGTTCTCAGACTTCTGAATCTCCTGCCCGATGGAAGAAGTTGGAAAAGTGAGTAAGCCGGTTGGGAGGGATCCTTGATTATGCTGCCTGCTTTCCCCCGGCAGCGGGAGGTGTAGATGGAGTCAATGGATGGGAGGCAGGTTCGTGTGATGGACTGGGCGGTATTCACGACTCTCTGAAGTTCCTTGCGGTCCTGGGCCGAGCAGTTGCCATACCAGGCTGTGATGCAGCCCGAGAGGATGCTCTCTATAGTGCATCTGTAAAAGTTGGTAAGGGTTAATGTGGACATGCCAAATTTCCTTAGTTTCTTGAGGAAGTAAAGGCGCTGTTGTGCTTTCTTGGTGATAGCGTCGACATGAGTGGACCAGGATAGATTTTTGGTGATGTGCACCCCTAGGAATTTGAAACTGCTCACCATCTCTACCTCGGCTCCGTTGATGCTGACAGGGGTGTGTACAGTACTATGCTTCCTGAAGTCGATGACCAGCTCTTTAGTTTTGCTGGCATTAAGGGAGAGATTGTTGTCGTTGCACCACTCCACTAGGTTCTCTATCTCCCTCCTGTATTCAGACTCGTCGTTGTTCGAGATCCGGCCCACTATGGTCGTATCATCAGCAAACTTGTAGATGGAGTTGGAACCAAGTTTTGCCATGCAGTCGTGTGTGTACAGGGAGTAGAGTAGGGGGCTAAGTATGCAGCCTTGCGGGGCACCGGTGTTGAGGACTATTGTGGAGGAGGTGTTGGTGTTCATTCTTACTGACTGTGGTCTGTTGGTCAGAAAGTCAAGGATCCAGTTGCAGAGTGGAGAGCCAAGTCCTAGGTTTTGGAGCTTTGATATGAGCTTGGCTGGGATTATGGTGTTGAAGGCGGAGCTGTAGTCAATAAATAAGAGTCTGATGTAGGAGTCCTTGTTTTCGAGATGCTCTAGGGATGAGTGTAGGGCCAGGGAAATGGCGTCTGATGTGGACCGGTTGCGACGGTATGCGAATTGAAGTGGGTCAAGGCATTCCGGGAGTATGGAGGTGATGCGCTTCATGATCAGCCTCTCAAAGCACTTCATTACAACTGACGTCAGGGCCACTGGGCGGTAGTCATTGAGGCACGTTGCCTGGTTCTTCTTTGGTACCGGTATGATGGTGGTCTTCTTGAAGCAGGTGGGGACCTCGGAGTGGAGTAGGGATAGGTTAAAGATGTCTGTGAAAACCTCTGCCAGCTGGTCCGCGCAGGTTCTGAGTGCACGACCAGGGATCCCGTCCGGGCCCATCGCCTTCCGTGGGTTCACTTTCAGGAAGGCCGATCTGACTTCGGAAACTGTGATGGTGGGTATGGGTGAATTATGGGTTGCTGGGGCACTCGATAGCGGGTTGTTGGTTACCTGCTCAAACCGAGCATAGAATGCGTTAAGTTCATCGGGGAGGGGTGCACTGCTGCCAGAGATACTGCTCGGCTTCGCTTTGTAGCCCGTTATGTTGTTTAGTCCTTGCCACAACCGCCGAGAGTCTGTCTGTGACTCTAGCTTAGTTTGATATTCTCTCTTGGCATCTCGGATGGCTTTGCGGAGGTCGTACCTGGATTTCTTGTATAGGACAGGGTCGCCTGCCTTGAACCCCTCAGATCTGTCCTTCAGTAGGGAGTCAATCTCGCGGTTGAGCCATGGTTTCCGGTTGGGGAACGTACGTACTGCTTTCTTTGGCACGCAGTCGTCCACACATTTGCTGATGAAGTCTGTGACGGTGGTGACATACTCATTTAAGTTAGTCGCTGAGTTCTTAAATATGGACCAACCCACTGTCTCCAAGCAGTCACGTAAGAGCTCTTCTGTCTCATCGGACCAGCACTGCACAACCTTCTTAGCTGGATTCTCCCGCTTGAGTTTCTGCTTGTAAGCCGGGAGAAGGAGCACAGTCTTATGGTCTGATTTCCCAAAGTGCGGTCGGGGGATGGAACGGTAGGCGCCCTTGATTTTTGAGTAGCAGTGGTCAAGAGTGTTGTCGCCCCGGGTGGTACAGGAGATGTGCTGGTGGAATTTTGACAGTACACTCTTGAGGTTGGCTTTGTTGAAGTCTCCGGCCACAATGAACAGGGCCTCCGGGTGTTCTGTTTCATGGTTGTTTATGACTGTGTACAGTTCATCCAGCGCCTTCCTCACTTCTGCCTGGGGTGGGATGTAGACCGCTGTGATAATGGCTGAAGTGAACTCACGTGGAAGATAGTATGGGCGGCACTTTACGGTCAGGTATTCCAGGTCTGGGGAGCAGTAGGTCGCCAGGGTCACCACATCCAAGCACCAGGAGGAGTTGATGAGGAGGCAAACCCCTCCACCCCTCGCTTTGCCTGAAGATGCCGTGCGGTCCGCCCGGTGAATAGAGAAGCCTTCAGGTTGTATGGCACAGTCCGGTGAGGCGGGGGTGAGCCATGTCTCTGTGAAACAGAGCACACAGCAGTCTCTTACTTCCCTCTGAGAGGTAAGTCTGGCGTTAAGTTCATCCAGCTTGTTTTCAATCGCTTGGACGTTTGCTAGGAGTATGCTGGGGAGAGGGGTCTTGAAACCGCGTTCCTTCAGTCTAACCTGCAGACCGCTGCGTTTCCCTCGCTTTCTCGGTTGGCGGCTGCTGCTGGATGATCCTGGGATCCGATGGGAGACGTCAGCCCTTGTGGAAGGTAGGTGGTTGTGTCTGGCAGGGTCCAGGGCGCTGGCGGGGTCCAGGGCGCTAGCGAGGTCCAGGGCGCTGTTTACATTTCCGGGGTCGCGTCTGGCAGGGCCCCGGGCGCTGGTTGAGGTAGAGGGATTGCTGGGGGGGTGAGTCTGCGATCCGGATGGGTCCCGGCGTTCTGCGGGCGCGGGAATACCTTGCAGCGTGTTCGGGTCCTCGCGCGCAGTCTCCGTTGTTTTTGGGGTCCTGGGTCATGGGCAGGGGCTTCCTGGGGCAGATTGGGCTAGGTCCCATGGTCTGTTCCCTTCCTGGGCGCTCCTGGGGTCAGATCTTGAAGTCGGCACGGTGGGGCCTCAATGTGGATTTTTTTTTTTTTTTCGGGGCCTCATATAGCAGCCTCACCCATCTAATAAACCCTTCACCAAATCCAAACCTCCCCAACACCTCCCATAAGTACCCCCACTCCACTCTATCGAAGGCCTTCTCCGCATCCAGCGCCACCACTATCTCTGCCTCCCCCTCAATCGCCGGCATCATAATGACATTCAGCAATCTCCGCACATTCGTGTTCAGCTGCCTTCCCTTCACAAAACCTGTCTGGTCCTCGTGTACAACCCCTGGCACACAGTCCTCTATCCTGGTGGCCAGGATTTTTGCCAGCACCTTGGCATCCACATTAAGGAGAGATATGGGCCTGTATAAACCACACTGCTGGGGGTCCTTGTCCCTCTTTAAGATTAAAGAAATCAGCGCCCGCGACATCGTCGGGGGCAAAGTCCCCCCTTCCCAGGCTTCATTGAGTGTTCGCACCAGCAAGGGGCCCACTAGGTCCACAAACTTTTTATAAAATTCCACCGGGAACCCATCCGGCCCCGGTGCCTTCCCTGACTGCATCTGCCCGATCCCCTTAACTAGCTCCTCCAGCTCAATCGGCGCACCCAACCCCTCCACCTGCTCCTCCTGCACCTTCGGGAAAGATAGCCCGTCGAGGAACCTCTCCATTCCCCTCCTCTCCCCCGTTGGCTCCGACCGGTACAGTTCCCCGTAAAAGTCCTTGAAGACCTCATTCACCTCTACCCCCTTCCGCACCACATTCCCACTCTTGTCTCTCACTCCAGCAATTTCCTTAGCCGCATCCTGCTTACGGAGCTGATGAGCTAGCATCCTACTCGCCTTTTCACCATGTTCATACACTGCCCCTTGTGTCTTCCTCCACTGTGCCTCCGCCTTTCTAGTGGTCAGCAAATCAAATTTAGCCAGTAGGCTGCGCCGCTCCCCCAACAATCCCTCCTCTGGTGCCTCCGCGTACCTCCTATCTACCTCCAGCATCTTCCCCACCAGTCTATCCCTCTCACTCCTCTCCCTGTGTGCCCGGATGGATATCAGCTCCCCACGAATCACTGCCTTCAGGGCTTCCCAGACCACCCCTACCTGGACCTCCCCCGTATCATTCACCCCGAGGTACCCCTCAATACTTGCCCGGACCCTCCTATACACCTCCTCCTCCGCCAACAGCCCCACATCCTCCACGAATGTGCGGAGATTGTTGAATGTCATCATGATGCCGGCGATTGAGGGGGAGGCAGAGATAGTGGTGGCGCTGGATGCGGAGAAGGCCTTCGATAGAGTGGAGTGGGGGTACTTATGGGAGGTGTTGGGGAGGTTTGGATTTGGTGAAGGGTTTATTAGATGGGTGAGGCTGCTATATGAGGCCCCGAAAAAAAAAAAAAATAAATAAAATTCCACATGGAGGCCCCACCGTGCTGACTTCAAGATCCGACCCCAGGAGCGCCCAGGAAGGGAACAGACCATGGGACCTAGCCCAATCTGCCCCAGGAAGCCCCTGCCCACGACCCAGGACCCCAAAAACAACGGAGACTGCGCGCGAGGACCCGAACACGCTGCAAGGTATTCCCACGCCCGCAGAACGCCGGGACCCATCCGGATCGCAGACTCACCCCCCCAGCAACCCCTCTACCTCAACCGGGGCCCTGCCAGACGCGACCCCGGAAATGTAAACAGCGCCCTGGACCCCGCCAGCGCCCTGGACCCTGCCAGACACAACCACCTACCTTCCACAAGGGCTGACGTCTCCCATCGGATCCCAGGATCATCCAGCAGCAGCCGCCGACCGAGAAAGCGAGGGAAACGCAGCGGTCTGCAGGTTAGACTGAAGGAACGCGGTTTCAAGACCCCTCTCCCCAGCATACTCCTAGCAAACGTCCAAGCGATTGAAAACAAGCTGGATGAACTTAACGCCAGACTTACCTCTCGGAGGGAAGTACTACTGCTACAGACCTACTGCTCCCCAGACCTGGAATACCTTCTGACGCAGCTCCCAAATACCAGCCCCACTCCATACCCCCAACCCTATACAGAATACAACAAAGCCCCCCTGACCCTCCCCGCAAGATACACAACTCAAACAATGCCCCACAACAAAAAACAGAACAACACCCCAATAAATAATCAAATCAAAATTACAAAAGTACAGAAAAAGAGAACACAGCAACAGCAGAAACCAGCAATAAAGCATTACAACCGACCCCGCAACCCCCAACCCCTAGTTCGAGTCCAGTTTCTCCGTCCGCACGAAAGCCCACACCTCCTCCGGGGAATCAAAATAATAATGCCGGTCCGAATAAGTTACCCACAGGCGCGCAGGCTGCAACATTCCGAACTTTATCTTCTTCTTGGAGAGCACCTCTTTCGTCCGATTAAACCCTGACCGCCGCTTAGCCACCTCCGCACTCCAGTCCTGGTAGATCCGTACTACCCCATTCTCCCAATTGCTGCTTACTCACGAGGAACACGGCCTCCTCCTCTCGTTCAGCGGCCTGCGCCTGCAACGCCTGGATGGCAGCACCCTGGGTCGTCTGAATCTCCGAGAGCTTTTTATTCGTTTCCTGCAGAGAGCTCAGCACCTCAGCCTTAAAATCTGCAAAACAGCGCAGGAGAGCAGCTTGCTGCTCCTCCGCCCACAGCCTCCACGTTTCTGGTGCTCCGCCGGCCGCCATCTTGGAATCCTTCCCCCGTTTTTTCTGGGGAGCTGCTGCCGTTTTTTTCCCCCTTTCCACTCCGAGTTCGAGTCATGAAATGCTGAGAAAGTTGATCAGCACCTTCTCCCACCGGGAGACGTCGAAAAAATTCCGTTTTGGGCTCTAAAAAAGTCCGTTTGAATCGGGAGCTCCCAAATGTGCGGCTTCCTACGTCATCGCCGCCACCGGAAGTCTACATTGCAGTTTATAACATAGATTATCATAGAATTTACAGTGCAGAAGGAGGCCATTCGGCCCATCGAGTCTGCACCGGCTCTTGGAAAGAGCACCCTACCCAAGGTCAACACCTCCACCCTATCCCCATAACCCAGTAACCCCACCCAACACTAAGGGCAATTTTGGACACTAAGGCCAATTTATCATGGCCAATCCACCTAACCTGCACATCTTTGGACTGTGGAAGGAAACCGGAGCACCCGGAGGAAACCCACGCACACACGGGGAGGATGTGCAGACTCCGCACAGACAGTGTCCCAGCCGGGAATCGAACCTGGGACCCTGGAGCTGTGAAGCAATTGTGCTAACCACTATGCTACCGTGCTGCCCGATTACATCATCTATTGTAACTTGAATGTGATCTCTGAATAATTGGATTGATACCCCTTTCTCTCTGACACTCCCCACTTGCAAATCATCTCACTCAAATATCATTGAAAATAACATCATGCAGGGACTTAAAATATTCTCCAGCTCTCCAATCATCTGTGTCCATCTTGTGGATACTCCTCACCAGTTTTAAACGCTGCCAGGCCCTGACTGGTTCCTTTTGACAGGGATCAGTGTGTTTGATTCTCTCCCAACTATTTTAAAGTCAGTTTCTCTATGGAATGTGTGTCAGTGCCTCGATCACTTAATGATGTTGTTTCACTCTGTTGGCCCCATTGACCATTTCCGGCCATGCTGTTTGTCAAGTGGTGTGCCTGCACGTGGCCTGCTCTTCAATGGATAAAGGCAAGGAGTTTCAAACCCTTGAAAGGGTCTGTTGCGAACTGGTTTCCTGCCTATTAGTTACTTCACACAAAACTCATCTGCACATGTACGCAGTGCCCCCACTGTCCTAGCACATGTTCTTGAACCTTTTGCGATCCTATCAAAAGATCTGAACGTTGTTGCTTATCTCTCCCCGTAAGGTTTAGTTGTCTCGGGTGCTGTTCTCTTAAATAAAAGCATAGACAAGGACACAAGCATTTCCAAGAGAAGGTTTATCAATGTACTAGCTTCCTCCAGACTCTCCCCTTTATATTAATGTCAGATTGAAATATTCCATTGAATTGCTCCCAATATTCCAATTCCCATTTCCGGTTTGATTTCCTGTCTCAATCGTCTACGTTCATTTACCTCCCAACCATGAACCCTGGAGAAATCATGCAGTCCAATAAAATATCTTTTATCTTTAAAACAGAAATCAAACATTTCCATTTGGTTCCAGGCAGTAATATTTTGATTGTTTGCTCTTTGTCTTCAATCACATCTTTTTTTAACGTAACTTGCTGAATTACATCGTCTTTCTACATCCCAGATTTGTCCCAAATTCAAACAACACTGTTAGGGGCTGGTTTAGCTCACTGGGCTAAATCGCTGGCTTTTAAAGCAGACCAAGCAGGCCAGCAGCACGGTTCGATTCCCGTACCGGCCTCCCCGGACAGGCGCCGGAATGTGGCGACTAGGGGCTTTTCACAGTAACTTCATTGAAGCCTACTTGTGACAATAAGCGATTTTCATTTTTCATTGTTGGCTTTCAGATTTTTATTAATCTCCGGTTCACCTCTTCTTTGTCTGAAGCTGTAGGATCTCTTCCAAAGAAGCTTCGTCCTGATGTCCATGGACACCGGCTAACTGCAAATCTTGTTCCACTTGCAAGTAAAACACAAAAGATTCATTCTGCTTGGGGCAAAAGGGTTCGTTGATTGAAACATATCAGAAAATTCAAACTTAAAATTTGTAATTCCCAATTCTTGTAAAAATATACATGCATCTTCAGCTGTTAACAGGCAAGGGTTAATTCTCTGCTCCTTTGAAAAAGGGGTGGAGTAAAAGTTTTCAACTGGACGTCATTACATCACCACCTCTCTTTGTTTTGACCTAAGGAGTAAATATGATCAGGGGGCCCCATTTCTTTAACAATCGCTACTTTACACTCCAATCTCAGAATGTTATCTGTCTTTCTGTTGGGCAGCACAAGTGGTTAGCACTATAGCTTCACAGCGCCAGGGTCCCAGGTTCGATTCTCCGCTGGGTCACTGTCTGTACGGAGTCTGCACGCTCTCCCCGTGTCTGCGTGGGTTTCCTCCGGGCGCTCTGGTTTCCTATCACTGTCCAAAGACGTGCAGGTTAGGTGGATTAGCCATGCTAAATTACCCTTAGTGACCAAAAAGGTTAGGAGGAGTTATTGGGTTACGGAGATAGGGTGGAGGTGAGGGCTTAAGTGGGTTGGTGCAGACTCAATGGGCCAAATGGCCTCCTTCTGCACTGTATGTTCTATGTTCTTTCTTCTTGTGTCAGTTGTGTCAGGAATAATTCCTTTTTGAACCTGACTAAGAAGTTTTAACACAAGATCTATCCAACAAAGGATTGGCTACAATCATTTTAGATATTACAAATTTCAATAAAATCCTATTAAATTAAAATGATCTCACTCTTACATGTGTGAATTTGTATCCTGATTAAATTTCCAACATGTTGATCACAAATATCCTGGAATCATGGCTCTGGCCAGAAAAACATGACTCGAGGTTTTGGTAGCTGTTTGCTCAAAAATTACAATTTCGACAGAAAACATCAACACTTGAAACAGACACACAATAAATATCATTCACACAAACAGCGAAACAGGTCAAACGCTTTAAAACAACAAATGAATGACGTCAATTGTTTCTATTGTAACGTGCCACGAATGTCTGTAATTACAAAAAACTCCAGACAAGGTTGATTCCTCAACGATAACATGACTCTATGAACACCCACATGATATTTGCTCCTAAAGTTCAAACAGTTAATCATCAGCCTTCTCTCGCTGCTACCGATTTTTAAAGAGACAAAGGAAAATTCAGATCTCAAAGACATTTTCACTGAAACTCATTATGACCTCTGTTTCCTTACAGGGGTGATGAAATAGCAGAATAAATTCGCCCATTTGCTTGAATTTCCTCTGGAGCGTACTTAAGATTTCTGTCTTTAACTGCCGTCTTTGACTTCCTAGAAATCAACACTTAAACCTTTTATCAAGTAACTTAGACACAGGTTTCTGAGCAATTTAAAAATCAACCCATTGCCTGCTGAAAGAGTTAATGTCTGTGCTCCAATTTATTTTCATTTATTTTTTTCCTTTAAACCAAATTCAATTTAGTGACGTAACCAAATTTGAAAGAAATCTTAACATTTCACTTGTAACTTGTTTTGAAGAATTCAAATCGGTCACTGTCAAACAGCAAGCCCATCATCCTGACCTTGCCTCAACAATACAAGCTTGTCTTTCTCGTAGTACTTTCAATTGGTCTTTCTTATATGTTGTTTTTCCCCCAGACCTTTTTAATAACTTCCAGGGACAAGTGTCCTGTGGAGGTATCGTACTTTTCCTCAATCTCTGTACTGACTTCAACCAAGTCGAATCGCTGGTCTATATGAGCCTTTGTTATCTGGAAAATGTCTTCTGCAGAATATCTGGTGGGGATCTGCTACCCTTAGATGTTGTAGGCAGATTTTCAGCTGCCATTTCGACTCCAAAATAGTATTTTCTCACCCTGGGCCTCAAGTCGTAGATTGCAAAATATATATATATCTATAAAGCCGTATAATATATATATATAAATATACCATCGTTAGATGCTCTGGACAACGCAACAGTCGGGAACCACCCCACCAATTGTGCCCAAATTACACTTAGAAATTCCGGTAAATCGCGCCTGTAACTTTTCACCCCTTGTTAATCAAGAATCTATGTAGTTTAGTCTTAAAATATTTAAAACCTAAAGGTGTCTGTCACCTTGTGTAAGGTGGGAGAAATGTTGACATCTGGATTATACATGATAACAAGGAAGGCATGTTTAGACTCTGTTGATTGGAGCATTCATTCCAAGGCATTGGCAGTTCTACCTATTGAAGAACACATCTCGGTAGCCTGTGACACCACTCATACATGAGCTGGAGTCCTTCATTCTTTCTGCAGTCATTTGTTTTCATAAATTTGGAGTACCCAATTCCTTTTTCCAATTAAGGGGGAATTTAGCAATTCCCAGTGTCGGGAGCAGAGGGTTCACATGAGCTCTCTGCAGTGGGGTGCGGGGCCCGTGTCCGACGCTGTCGCCCCTCACCTCCTCTGGGGGGGACTCCTGGAATCTGGCACATCATAATTGAAGGTTCTTTTGTTTTTCTGCCTCCGTAGATAGTTCAGGCAATGGCCTAATGGGACCCCCTCCACCAACACCCCAACTCCCTCCCTCCCCACCACCCCCTTCCTTTCAATTCTGTTGGTACAGAGGAGAGGGTAAATGGTCTCTCCAGCGCAAAGTTTAGGGCTTGTACTGTTATTTTATTTTTTTGTACAACTTTGTTGTGAACTGTTTTATTAATCAATCCTACCCCTCCCCGTACGTTGGTATTGAAGGAAGGGCACCCTGTTTCTCCAACACACAATTAGCTTTTGAACTGGTCTGGTTTAGCACAGTGGGCTAAACAGCTGGCTTGTAATGCAGAACAAGGCCAGCAGTGCGGGTTCAATTCCCGTACCAACCTCCCTGAACAGGCGCCGGAATGTGGCGACTGGGGGCTTTTCACAGTAATTTCATTGAAGCCTACTTGTGACAATAAGTGATTATTATCAGTATGTACCATTTGGTCTTGTATATATTTTTACTGTTTTAATAAAACGATATGGCCAATCTACCTCATTATTTTCCCACGTGCGTAAAGTTTATTCCATGATTGACTTCTTCTTAATGGGTGTGTCCCTATCCTGGTTGCAGGGAGCAGAATACATAGAACATACAGTGCAGAAGGAGGCCATCAGCCCATTGAGTCTGTACCGACCCACTAAGCCCTCACTTCCACCCTATCCCCGTAACCCAATCACCCCTCCTAAACTTTTTGGTCACCAAAGACAATTTAGCATGGCCAATCCACCTAACCTACACGTCTTGCAGGTTGAGTCCGTAATTAAGAAAGCAAATGTAATGTTGTCATTTATCTCAAGAGGCTTGGAATATAAAAGCAGGGATGTACTTCTGAGGCTTTATAAAGCACTAGTTAGGCCCCATTTAGAATACTGTGAGCAATTTTGGGCCCCACACCTCAGGAAGGACATACTGGCACTGGAGCGGGTCCAGCGGAGATTCACACGGATGATCCCAGGAATGGTAGGCCTAACATACGATGAATGTCTGAGGATCGTGGGATTATATTCATTGGAGTTTAGGAGGTTGAGGGGAGATCTAATAGAAACGTACAAGATAATGAATGGCTTGGATAGGATGGACGTAGGGAAGTTGTTACCATTAGCAGGGGAGACTAGGACGCGGGGCACAGCCTTAGAATAAAAGGGAGTCACTTTAGAACAGAGATGAGGAGAAATTTCTTCAGCCAGAGAGTGGTAGGTCTGTGGAATTCATTGCCACAGAGGGCGGTGGAGGCCGGGACATTGAGTGTCTTTAAGACAGAAATTGGTAAATTCTTGATTTCTCGAGGAATTAAGGGCTATGGGGAGAGAGCGGGTAAATGGAGTTGAAATCAACCATGATTGAATGGTGGAGTGGACTCGATGGGCCAAATGGCCTTACTTCCGCTCCTATGTTTTATGGTCTTATGGTCTTATGCTGCCTGTTACTGGCACTTGGGCAAATTTCAACCCAGAGGTTTTCGTAAGGGGTGCGTGGGAGGTCACCTGACTCAACAGCCGCAGGCGTGAGGGTCTCTTACCTCGGTTCTGCCAATCCGATGCCCAATGCCTCGTCGTGGTGTTTGGGTCGTCCTTCCAGCACTCCTGGCTGGCTCGCCAAATTAGTGGGACTCTTATTTTACCGTCTCATAAGGGTCGGTAATCCAGTTGGTTGGAGGTGTCAAAAATACAACTTTATTTCTAAACACTCACTTGAATAAGAACTGAATAAAAATTTAGAAACAAAATATCTCAATACATAAAAAAGCCAAGCACAAGGCCTAAAGCATTAAGCACACATAAGAAATCACTTTAAACACAAACAAACAAATACACGATTCAAGAATTCAGGAACAAAGACTTCGAACATGAGGTCTTACTTTTAAGGGAATTCCTATCTCTGGTTTAGCCCCTCATTTACTTTCATTGGCTCCTAATTATCAGCTGAGACCTCCCGGTTTGTTCAAATGAATGTCTGTTACTAAAGAGGATGATTTGTTAATCAAATATTGGACATTACTTCGGATTGACTGGTGCCTATCAAAACTAGCTCAGCATCTGCATGCGCAGTCTTACTTGACTGGTGCCTATCAAAACTAGCTCAGCATCTGCATGCGCAGTCTTACTTGACTGGTGCCTATCAAAACTAGCTCAGCGTCTGCATGCGCAGTCTTGCTTGACTGGTGCCTATCAAAACTAGCTCATCGTCTGCACGCGCAGTCTTAGGAAAATTTCTGAATATGTTTCTCACACTTTGCTATGTTACACAGCTTGTCGGAGACCTTGCTAGAACTGAGACCAATATGTTCTCTAGTACTAAATACACTGGAATACAATGGTTAATTCATTATGTGAAACTGGATTCCCACACCTTTAATAATTTTAATCTCTCAACTACATGCATTCAACTAGCACATAAAACTATGACAATCACAGCACCCCCTTCCTCTCTCCAGTTGGCCTGCCTCAGCCCCCTCCCCCCCCTTGAAAAATTCCATCAGCTACTTCACAGGCAGTGGGCAGACAATGATGATGCTCCCGACTCTGCCATGCTCTCAGTTATTGTGCCATGTGGATCCGCCACCCCTTGAGCCAAGGCTTTCCTCGACTTTTGCTGGGTGTTGCAACCCGCCAACTTTCCACTTAGGAAAAGAAACCAAACCTCTCCAATTATTTTGTATTTTTGAACAAAGTTCCCACAAACCGGGTTGAAAGGGCCAAAACCGAAGCCTCCAGGCTGCAGCCTCCTTGTGGGCGGACCGATCAGCTCATGGCCGTCACCCGAAGTCCACCCACGACTGAGAATGGTCGGTAGCGAGTTCCTCTCAGTGTGGTTCTAAAGTGGGGTCACTGTTGTAATGCAGGAAAACGCAGCAGCCAATCTGAGCACTGTAAGCTCCCACAAACAGTACTGTGGTACTGGCAAGATTATCTGTTGTTGTTGATGTTGACTGAGGGACACATATCGACCGTGTCACGACTTTCAATGATTTGTGCACCTGTTTGCCCCGAGGTTCCATTTTCTTCTACCCCATTTAGACACTAGTCCAAGTTGTGGGTGTCACTTGCTTTCTTAGGAAACTGCACCCTGTCACACTTGCCGACGTTAAAATTAATTTGTTAATTTATTTAGAACAGTACAGCACAGAACAGGCCCTACGGCCCTCAATGTTGTGCCGAGCCATGATCACCCTACTCAAACCCACGTATCCACCCTATACCCATAACCCAACAACCCCCCCCCTAACCTTACTTTTATTAGGACACTACGGGCAATTTAGCATGGCCAATCCACCTAACCCGCACATCTTTGGACTGTGGGAGGAAACCGGAGCACCCGGAGGAAACCCACGCACACAGGGGGAGGACGTGCAGACTCCACACAGACAGTGACCCAGCCGGGAATCGAACCTGGGACCCTGGAGCTGTGAAGCATTTATGCTAACCACCATGCTACCCTGCTGCCCATAATGTTGCCCTTTTTGCAAGTACGTTCATGTTTCAGCTTACTGTGCCAGAGTCTTCCTCGGTATTAACTACACTCCGCAGAATGATGCCATCGCCAAACTTTAATGCTGCACTCCTAATTCCTGGGTCCAAAGAGCTGGTGTAAATAGCGAACAGCAATTTGTCCCAGCAGCAATCCCTGTGGAATATGTTGTGAGATCCGACTTACCTTCTCGTCGAGTGGGAGGTTGGGAACTCCCAAGTTGTGACAGACCTCGGGGGTTTCCGCGCATGTGCGGGTCCAGAGCACAGCCTTTGGACCTCTTAGGATGCAGTGTGAAGAAAGAAAAGGAAACGCCGCAAATCCTGGATCATACGAATCGGAATGCGGCACATTAATAAGGGGAGTGGCCCAGCCAGAAGAAGGCGAGGAATAAAGAGGTAAAGTTTTTCTTAAAATTTAGAGTACCCAATTAATTTTTACAATTAAGGGGCAATTTAGCGAGGCCAATCCACCTACCCTGCACATCTTTGGGTTGTGGGGGTGAAACCCATGGAGACACGTGGAGAATGTGCAAACTCCACACGGACAGTGACCCAGGGCCGGGATTCGAACCCGGGTCCTCAGCGCCACAGGCAGCAATGCTAACCACTGTGCCACCGTGCTGCCCGATAAAGAGGTAAAGTTGCCATAGTTCAAGATGACCATAGGCTGCTCTCCCCTTCAAGGGGGGGGGGGGGGGGGGGGAGAGGTGACTGGTGGTGATTTAACCTGAGGGACACCATACCTCAGGCTTGGGGGGGGGGGGTGGGGGCAAGGTTGAGAAGGCGGGGCCTTCATGAATAACCTCAGCCGGGATGCGAATTGAACCCACGCTGCTGGCCTCGCTCTGCAAGATGAACCAGCTGTCTAGACAACTGAGCTAAACCGGCCCTCGAGACTGGGAGTAGTTCCTCAGTGAGGCCCAGAGAGAGGACAGGGCTAGATCCCACTGGGGATCTCAGATAGGGGACGGGGAGAGGGCCCACGGGGAGTCAAGGACAGGGAGAATAAAGAGAGAAGGGCAGAGGAGGAGGCAGCAAGCAGAAAAAGGGCTGCGTTTGGTAGGTTTGGTAGTGAGGGCTTTGGAGAAGCCTTGCTGAGGGGCCAGCACGGTAGCACAGTGGTTAGTAGAGTTGCTTCACAGCTCCAGGTTCGATTCCCGGCTTGGGTCACTGTCTGTGCGGAGTCTGCACGTTCTCTGTGTGGGTTTCCTCCGGGTGCTCCGGTTTCCTCCCACAGTCCAAAGACGTGCAGGTTAGGTGGATTGGCCATGATAAATTGCCCTTACTGTCGAAAAAAGGCTAGCTAGGTTTATGGGTTACAGAGATAGGGTGGAGGCGTGGGCTTAAGTAGGTTGCTCTTTCCAAGAGCCGGTGCAGACTTGATGGGCTGAATGGCCTCGTTCTGCACTGTAAATTCTAAGATTAATTCTATGATCCAAGAAGGCAGCGGAAGTTTGTCGACTCCATGCTGTGGACTGTTGGGGAAAAGGTGGGGAGTCGGTGTTGGAGGGTAAAGTCAGAAATCCAGGGAAGGGAATCTCCGGAGTCGAGATTGAAACCCTGCGAGATGTGCCATCGCGGAGACAGTCAGAGTGACCTTTGGAGAGAATTCCAAGGCCAAATCTTCGAATGTGAAGGCTGGATTCCCTCGCGGGAACGGTAGAGTTTCAATGAGATTGGTTGACTTGGTGTTTATTGATAACTGGGTGGGTTGCTAAGCAATCGCAGGATAAAAGTAACCATTTATTACGCAGCGTGGTGTGACCTGTTAACTCGCATGTACCTCATAGTAATCCTGAATTTTAGAGCTCAAGACAGATATTGTGAATTGTTGTTATCTTTCTGATCTTGTTTATTTTGTTTCTTCAAAATCCATGGAACCTTGTGCATTATTCTTTCAACAACTGTCTTGGATCACGCACCTTGGGCTGGATTCTCCATTTGCCGAGGCTGGAATCACGCCATTGTCGGGGGGGGGGGGCGTTCCATTGGCAGGGGGAGCCTCAGCGGGGTGTGGGGGACTGGTGGGCGAGGCTAGTTACAGGGAGGCATTTTTTGGCATGCAGGGTCCGTGACGGCCGGCGCCATGTCGCATGTCACAACCGCAGCAGACTGCTACTGTCGCCTGGGGCAGCCACAGACCCGGCCATTCTCAGGCCGTATCCGCTGGTAAAGCCAGGGGCTTTACACTACACGGCTGCTATCCCCCCATCAGAAGGAGGTTCGGTGGAGGGTTGGCACAGACTTTCTGGTCGTAAGAGCCGATAGATCCTGCGGACATAGCCACAGGATCAGAGAATCTATTTAAAACAAAACTTTACTGGTCCCTAGTCAGATCGTACAAAAACCTGCCGCTCTGGTCCAGGGTGATAAACACAATTTGAAATTCATGAGGGATTGCAAATCCACAGAAAACTACCAGCACTAGTATTTGCTGAGGTTTGCACAGATATTATAGACCAGGGAATTCTAGACCAGTAAGCATGATAAAATATTAAAGCATGCCGCTGTTCAGAGAGACTTGGGTGTGCTAGTGCATGAGTCACAGAAGGTTGGTTTACAAGTGCAACAGGTGATTAAGAAGGCAAATGGAATTTTGTCCTTCATTGCTAGAGGGATGGAGTTTAAGACTAGGGAGGTTATGTTGCAATTGTATAAGATGTTAGTGAGGACACACCTGGAGTATTGTGTTCAGTTTTGGTCTCCTTACTTGAGAAAGGACGTACTGGCGCTGGAGGGTGTGCAGAGGAGATTCACTAGGTTAATCCCAGAGCCGAAGGGGTTGGATTATGAGGAGAGGTTGAGTAGACTGGGACTGTACTCGTTGGAATTTAGAAGGATGAGGGGGGATCTTATAGAAACATTTAAAATTATGAAGGGAATAGATAGGATAGATGCGGGCAGGTTGTTTCCACTGGCGGGTGACAGCAGAACTAGGGGGCATAGCCTCAAAATAAGGGGAAGTAGATTTAGAACTGAGTTTAGGAGGAACTTCTTCACCCAAAGGGTTGCGAATCTATGGAATTCCTTGCCCAGTGAAGCAGTTGAGGCTCCTTCATTACATGTTTTTAAGGTAAAGATAGATAGTTTTTTGAAGAATAAAGGGATTAAGGGTTATGGTGTTCAGGCCGGAAAGTGGAGCTGAGTCCACAAAAGATCAGCCATGATCTAATTGAATGGCGGAGCAGGCTCGAGGGGCCAGATGGCCTACTCCTGCTCCTAGTTCTTATGTTCTTAAGCCTAACATCGGTAGTGGGGAAAATGCTTGAATCCATTATCAAGGACTTTATAGCGGAACATTTAGAAAGCAGTGGCAGGATCAGTCAGAGTCGGCATGGATTTATGAAGGGAAAATCATGCTTGACAAATCTGTTGGAATTCTTTGAAGAGATAACCAGTACAGTCGACAAGGGGGAGCCAGTCGATGTGATATATTTGGACTTTCAGAAGGCGTTTGACAAAGTCCCGCATAAGAGATTATTGTGCAAAATTAAAGCACATGGGATTGGAGGAAATGTATTGAGGTGAATAGAAAACTGGTTGGCAGAGAGGAAACAAAGAGTCGGGATTAATGGGTCCTTTTCAAACTGGCAGGCAGTAACCAGTGGGGTACCACAGGGATCAGTGTTGGGACCCCAGCTATTCACAATATATATTAATGATTTGGATGAGGGAACAAAATGTAACATCTCAAAGTTTGCAGATGATACCAAGTTGGGTGGGAGGGTGAATTGTGACGTGGATGCAGGGATCCTACAGCAAGATCTGGACAGGTTGGGCGAGTGGGCAAATCAATGGCAGATGCAGTATAATGTGGATAAGTGTGAGGTTATTTATTTTGGAAGCAAAAACAGGAAGGCAGATTACTACCTGAATGGTTGTAAATTGGGAGAGGGGAGTGTGCAGCGGGACCTGGGTGTCCTTGTGCACCATTCGCTGAAGGTAAGCATGCAGGTGCAGCAGGCGGTAAAGAAGGCAAATGGGATGTTGGCCATCATAGCGAGAGGTTTCGAGTATAGAAGCAGCGATGTTAGCTGCAAGTGTACAGGGCCTTGGTGAGGCCACACCTGGAATATTGTGTGCAGTTTTGGTCTCCTTCTCTGTGGAAGGATGTTCTTGATTCGAGAAAGTGCAGTGAAGGTTTACCAGACTGATTCCAGGGATGGCGGGACTGTCATATGAGGAGAGATTAACTAGGTTGGGATTGATCTCGCTGGAGTTCAGAAGAATGAGGGGGGCTCTCACAGATACTTATAAAATTCTAACAGGACTAGACAGGGTAGATGCAGGGAAGATGTTACCAATGATAGTTGTGTCCAGAACCAGGGGACACAACCTGAGGATTCAGGGTAAACCATTTCGGACAGAGGTAAGGAGGCACTTCTTCACATAAAGAGTGGTGAACCTGTGGAATTCATTACCACAGGAAGTAGTCGATGCTAAAACTTTGAATATATTCAAGAGGCGGCTGGATATAGCACTTGGGGAGAATGGGATCAAAGGCTATGGGGAGAAAGCAGGATTAGGCTATTGAGTTGGATGATCAGCCGTGATCGTGATAAATGGTGGAGCAGGCTCGAAGGGCCAAAAGGCCTCCTCCTGCTCCTATCTTCTATGTATCTATGTAAACCTTTTGGCAGTGACTTTAACTATACTTATTGAAAGGCAGAATTGATCTGGCAATGTTCATTAACACAGTGACACTGGACATTTAAACAGCTTTTTGGTGTGTTGGTGTATTATTGAATGGGGAAGTAGGTGGGGTGGCAGATAGGTGATGTGGGTGGATGGCAGTGGTTAGCACTGCTACCTCACAGTGTCAGGGACCCAGGTTCAATTGTGTCCTTTGGTGACTGCCTGAAATTTGCAAGTTCTCCCTGTGTCTGCGTGTGTTTCTTCCGGGTGCTCCCGTTTCCTCCCACAGTCCAAAGATGTAGAGGTTAGGTGGATTGGCCATGATAAATTGTCCCTTAGTGTCCATGGATGTGCAGTTTATCTGGGGTTACAGGGATAGGGCAAGAGAGTGCGCATGGGGAGGATGCTCTTTCAGAGGGTCAGTGAAGACCTGGTGGGCTGAATGGCCTCCTTCTGCACTGGAGCGTTTCTACAGTTTCTATGTTTCCTGTGACTGCAAGTTTTCTGGAGGTGGAAGATTTATTTCGGGAGTGATTTGCAGCAATTAATCAAGGTTTGCAGAAAAGTTTAAGTACAAGACGGGCTAGAAAGGAAGACCTAAATGAGGGAAAAGCACGTTTGGAATTGGAAGAAATGCCTGACACAGGGATAACTCAGCTCGAGTAAGCTGGAATTCAGTTGCAGATGAAGCAGCACAAGATGGAAAGACGTTGAAGCAAGCAGAAACCTAAACTTAAAAAAAGAGCAAAAGAAGTGGAAATGTGAAAGTTTGAACACGAGAGAAACGTTAGCAAGGGAGGAGATAGAGTGCTTCAAAAGAGAAATAAATCAAACAGTATGAACTGGCTAAACGTTAGGTTAAAGAGAACCTTCGCCAAGTCAATAAGTGAAAGTCGCCATAGTCCCACATGACCATAGGCTGCTTTCCCCTTTGGGGGGGGGGGGGGGGGGGAAGAGAGCTGACTGGTGGTGATTTAACCTGAGGGTCACCACACCTCAGGAGAGGGGCAAGGTTGAGAAGGTGGGGGCCTTCATGAATAACCTCAGCCGGTACGGGAACTGAACCCACGCCGCTGGTGTTGCTCCGCATCACGAACCAGCCGCCCAGCCAACTGAGCTAACCGACCTCCTGCCGATATGTGTGATGGTATGGAAAAGGGTGATGGAAAGAAACCTACATTACGACAATGGAAAGGGGAAGCGGTGGATGTACTGTATTTCGATTTCCAGAAGGCATTTGATCAAGTGTCACGTCAAAGGTTATTGTGGAAAATAAAAGCTCCTGGTGTCGGGTGTAACATATTGACATGGATAGAAAATTGGCCCTTATTCAAAAAGGGAAGGAGGCCGAATGTAGGAAATTACAGACCAGTTAGTTTAATATCGGTTATTGGGAAATTGTTAGAAGCCATTATTGAGGACATTTGGAAAGTCAAAATGCAATCCATCAGAGTCAACATGGTTTTATGAAGGATTGATCATGTTCAGAAGGCATGTGTGTATTAACAGAAGGTTAATACACAAGGTCAAATCACATGGTGTTCGGGGTAATTTATTAGCTTGGATAGAAGGCTGACTGACGGACAGAAGACAGATTCGGGATGAGTGGGTCTTTTTCTGGATGACAAGATGTAACTAGTGGGGACCCAACTATTTACAATCGATATTAACGACTGATACAAGGATAGAAGATGCTATAGCCAAATTTGCAGATGACATTGAATGCTGGCATTTATGACTAAAGGAGTAGAATATAAGAGCAAAGGAAGTGTTACAACGATACAAGGCATTGCCGAAATCGCACCTGGACTACTGTGCACAGTTTTGGCCCTTTATTTGAAGAAAGATGCTGTGGCATTGGAGGCAGTTCAGAGGAGGTTCAGTCGGTTGATTCCAGAGGTGGAGGGGTTGCCTTACGAAGAGAGATTGAGCAGTTTCAGCCGATACTCTCAATTGTTTAGAACAATGACGGGAGATCAAATTGAGGTATACCAGATGATAAAAGATGAAGTAGACCTTCAGCGGATGCTTCCTCTTGAGGGACATTCTAAAAGGAGAAGTTATAGTCTTAGGATAAGGGGTTGCAAATTTGAAAGAGATTTGAGGAGAAACTACTTCTCCCAAAGGGTCATAAATCTGTGGAATTTATTACCCCAGAGTGTAGTGGATGCTGGGACAGTGAGTAAATTTGAAGACTTAGACAGATTTTTAATTAGTAATGGGTTGAAGGGATAATAATAATAATTTTATTATTGTCACAAGTCGGCTTACATTAACACTGCAAGGTAGCACAGTGGTTAGCTCTGTTGCTTCACTATGGAAAACGGGCTGGACGGTGGAGTTGAGGCTATGACGAGATCAGTCACAATCATATTGAACAGTGGAGCAGGTGCGAGAGGCTAAATTCCTACTTCTACTTATGTTCTAAGAAAGAACTATTCTGTCTAATTCCACTTTCCAGCTCCTGGTCTGTAGCCCTGTAGGTAACAGCATCTCAAGCACTAATCTGGTGTTCTTGATTAATGTGGGGATTTCTTGATTAATGAGGGGACCAGGGGTTACGGGGAGCAGGCAAAAGAATGGGGATGAGCAATATATCAGCCATGATCGAATGGAGGAGCAGACTCGATGGGCCAAATGGCTTAATTCAGCTCTTATATCTTACGACTGGCCAACAGGAAGTAGGGAGTAGGCATAAATGGGTATTTTTCAGGTTGGCAAGGTGTAACGAGTGGTGTGACCTAGGGATCAGAGTTGTGACCTCGACCATTTACAATTTAGAGAAATGACTTGGATGAAGGGATCGAAGGGACAGTTGCCAAATTTTCTGATGACGCAAAGATAGAATCATAGAATTTACAGGCGGCCATTTGACCCATCAAGTCTGCACCGGCCCTCGGAAAGAGCGGACTATTTAAGTTCCGCCTCCACCCTATCCCCACCTAACATTTTGGACACTAAGGGGCAATTTAACATGGTCAATCCACCTAACCTGCACATCTTTGGACTGTGGGAGGAAACCCACGCAGACACGGGAAGAAAGTGCAAACTCCACACAGACAGTCACCCAAGGCTGGAATTGAACTTGGGTCCCTGGAGCGGTGAGGCAGCAGTGCTAACCACTCCGAGATGCAGAGGGATCTGGGTGACCTAGCACATGAATCACAAAAGGCTAGTATGCAAATACAGCAATCATTAGGAAAGCGAATAGAATGTTATTGCGAGGGGAATTGAATACAAAAGTAGTAGAGTTCAGTTCTACAGAGCACGAGTAGGACCGGGTCTGCAGTGTTGTGTAGAGTATTGGTCATTGGATTTAAGGATGTAAATGTGTAGGAAGCAGATCAGAGAAGGTTTCCCAGACTAATACCTGGAATGGGCGAGTTGCCTTATGAGAAAAAAGTTGGACAGGCGAGGCTTGTATCCACGAGAGTTTAGAAAAGTATCATGCGACTTGGTTGAAACATAAGATCCTGAGGGATATTGACAAGGTTAATGTTGAAAGTATATTTCCTCTTGTGGGAGGATCTAGAACTAGGGGTCACGGTTTAAAAGTAAGGGGTTGCAGATTTAAAATGGAGATAGGGCAAAACTTTTTCTTTGAGGACTGTCACATCTCTGGAACTCTCTTCCTAAAAGGGCAGTGGGAGCAGAGACTTTGAATATTTTTACAGCAGAGATGAACAGTTTCTTGGGAAGCCAGAAGGTGAAAGGCTATCTATCGGTAGTAGGCAGGGTTTGAGGTTACTATCAGATCAGCCATGATTGTATTAAAAGGCTGAGCAGTTTCGATGGGCCGAATGTCCTACTCCTGCCCCTTGTTCCTAAGTCAGGGCATAGGGACGCAAATTGTTAGAAGCTGAAGTGAATCAGTGTCAATAATAGTGCCCAAGGACACTCGGGAAAGGCGACAGTAAAGGATAAGGGTGGTAAAACCATGGCAATGACACAATTCAAAAGTGTTCCCTTGGATCCTACTCAAAAGGAGGATATGGGTCAGGATATTCAAGGCGATTCTTCCTTGAATATTCTAAAGCGAGGCAGGTTCCTGGACGTGATAGAGGTTTTGTCTCAAAGTGAGAAAAGCGTTCCTTTACTCTTCCAACACAAACAAACAAGTTAATATCTTGAGAGACACTATGGGGCTGGTTTAGCACACTGGGCTAAATCGCTGGCTTTTAAAGCAGACCAAGGCAGGCCAGCAGCACGGTTCGATTCCCGTACCAGCTTCCCCGAACAGGTGCCGGAATGTGGCGACTAGGGGCTTTTCACAGTAACTTCATTGAAGCCTACTTGTGACAATAAGCGATTTTCATTTTCAGTTCAGTCGCAGATAGTGGCTGATATTTGTGTTCATAGTTTGATGAAAGAGAAAGGGAGTCATTATGGGACTTAAAAACCTGTCCCTTTGTTTAAACTTTGTAAATAGAATTGTCCCTCGGCTACTCATGAAAGGGATAGATTTTGTTCTGGTCAATGATTTGGCAGGTTTGAAACTTTTACCATCTCAGAAAGCTAGTCGAGATGAGTGGTGCCAAAATGTTGCAGGAAGAGCACCCTGGGTAATTGAGCGGTAGCTCAGGCCCAAGCTCGTAAGGGTAGGCAGGTCGAAGTGAAAAAAACACTAGCCCAAGAAAGGTTATAGTAGAAACGCGTGAATGTCAGAGGCTGCGTGTGAAATTAGGCCCGACTTGAGGAAAAACTAATCAGTGTAGAGAACCAAATTTCAGACACAAAAAGCGAGTTTGCTAATTAAAAACAAGAACTGGCAAGAACACCGGACAATCACAGCAGTAGAACACTTGAGTGAGGACTTGTAACGTCTAAACCATAAACTTGTAGAAGCAAATTCAACAAAGATCTTCAATTAAACCTTGACGAACTTGAAGTATCAGAAGTCTCTATTAACCATTGTGAAAAACGCCTTGAACAGGAATAGGAATGAATCAGAAAAGTTGGTTGAATGCAGAATTAAAAATGGAAACCCCTGAACTGCTGGAACTTTGGCTATGAAAGGAGCAATGAGATTCTCAAACTCAGATGCAACCCTAACAACCGGAAGGATGAGGTGTGTCGCATGTAAGATTAGAAAATCAGATTTTAAGGAACAGATTGAACTTTGAATCATGGAATCCTACAGTGCAGAATGAGGCCATTCACCTCATCAAGTCTGCACTCACCCTCTGAACGAGCACCCGAACCAGACTGTCGCTCTATCCCTGAAACCCCATCATCCCACCTAACCCGCACATCCGTGGACATTAAGGGGAAATTTAGCGTTGCCAATCCACCTAACCCGCACATCTTTGGAATGTGGGAGGAAACCGGAGCACCCGGAGGACACCCACGTAGACACGGGGAGAAAGGGCAAACTCCACACATACAGCCCAAGGCTGGAAGTGAACCCGGGTCCCTGGCGCTGTGAGGCAGCAGTACAAACCACTGTGCCACCCCAACAAGTTACACAGAACATACAGTGCAGAAGGCCATTCGGCCCATCGAGTCTGCACCAACCCACTTAAGCCCTCACTTCCACCCTTTCCCCATAACCCAATAACCCTTCCTAACCTTTTTGGACACTAAGGGCAATTTAGCACGGCCAATCCACTTAACTTGCACGTCTTTGGACTGTGGGAGGAAACCGGGGCACCTGGAAGAAACCCACGCAGACACAGGGAGGACGTGCAGACTCCGCACAGACAGTGACCCAGCGGGGAATCAAACCTGGGACCCTGGCACTGTGAAGCTGCGTGCTGCCCAAAGTTCTGATGATTAAATTGAAAGAATCTAAGGAGCAGTCGGCAATCACGAAGGAAAGATTCCAAAATGAATGCCCATGTGAAGTTGTTAAGCATGGATAAAGATTCTACAGATGATTCTGAAACAAGGGAAACAGAACTAATCTGATCAGTTGCTAAACCTAAAGAAAAGATTAACAAACTTGGAAAAAAACTTCACCACCCACCATTGTGGAGGGGCCATTTCCTTCATTATACACAGATCCATTCCTTAAACAGCTTCCCATGCAGATACAGGAGGAGCAACAACTACCCTTTCACTTCTTCTGTTCCCACTGTAATCATTGTTTGTCCCTCGACTCAATCATGGATGGTGCCCAATCAGGATCGCAGGTTTCTGCTGTTGGTCTGCATGTGACTGACCAGCCTCATTCTCTATCAACAGATCTTTGGCAAATGGGACAGGGTGTTCCCCATGGTAGGCTTGTGCAGAAAGTAAGGAGGCACGGGATAGTGGGAAATTTGGCCAGTTGGATAACGAACTGGCGAACCGATAGAAGTCAGAGAGTGGTGGTGGACGGCAAATATGAGTCCAGTTACCAGTGGCGTACCGCAGGGATCAGTTGTGGGTCCTCTGTTGTTTGTGATTTTCATTAATGACTTGGATGAGGGAGTTGAAGGGGGGGTCAGTAAATCTGCAGATGATATGAAGATTGGTGGAGTTGTGGATAGTGAGGAGGGCTGTTGTCGGCTGCAAAGAGACAGATAGGATGCAGAGCTGGGCTGAGAAGTGGCAGATGGAGTTTAACCTTGAAAAGAGAGAGGTTGTCCATTTTGGAAGGACAAATCTGAATGCGGAATACAGGGTTAATGGTAGGGTTCTTGGCAATGTGGAGGAGAAGAGAGATCTTGGGGTCTATGTTCATAGATCTTTGAAAGTTGCCACTCAAGTGGATGGGGCTGTGAAGAAGGCATATGGTGTGCTAGCATTCATTAGCAGAGGGATTGAATTTAAGAGCCGTGAGGTGATTATGCAGCTGTACTAAAACTTTGGTAAGACCACATTTGGAGTACTGTGTGCAGTTCTGGTCGCCTCATTTTAGGAATGATGTGGAAGCTTTGGAAAAGGTGCAAAGGAGATTTTACCAGGATGTTGCCTGGAATGGAGAGTAGGTCTTATGAGGAAAGGTTGAGGGTTCTCGGCCTTTTTTCATTAGAACGGAGAAGGATGAGGGACGACTTGATAGAGGTTTATAAGATGATCAGGAGAATAGATAGAGTAGACAGTCAGAGACTTTTTCCCCGGGTGGAACAAACTATTACAAGGGGACATAAATTTAAGGTGAATGGTGGAAGATATAGGGGGGATGTCAGAGGTAGGTTCTTTACCCAGAGAGTAGTGGGGGCATGGAATGCACTGCCTGTGGAAGTAGTTGAGTCGGAAACATTAGGGACCTTCAAGCGGCTATTGGATAGGTACATGGATTACGGTAGAATGATGGGGTGTAGATTAATTTGTTCTTAATCTAGGACAAAAGTTCGGCACAACATTGTGGGCCGAAGGGCCTGTTCTGTGCTGTATTTTTCCATGTTCTATGAGGTAATGAGATCTGTACTGCAGGATTTGGCTTCCGTTTCTGCATCATCATTTATTTTATTTTGCGATTGCAAAGTGGAGCTGGTTTCAAAATGGACACTAATATTTATTTAGACAATTCTCCCACTGAATCCAGCGGATGTGGTGGAGGCATCGGTGATGGAACTTCTCTAGAGCTCTGCTCTTGTGTGTCACTAATGCACAATCCAGGTCTCACTGCGCTGCGGTGATGGCAACTGATCAGCAGAGAAGGACTGGTTTTGACGTGTGGAGATTTTTGTTGTCACAGTTTGTACAAGGCCGAGTAACCCAGCTGGTCTGGTGTTGGATCGAAGTGTCAACGGTGGCCTTTTGCGAGAGGTGGCTGCCAACATCTGGGAAGTGCTCAGCATATTCCAGAGTCTCTCCTTCAACATGTACGGGAGGTGGACTGTTTGGCTGAGCAGGTGTGGGTTGATAATGAGTTTTTGCTTTGGTAACGTTCAGTGACAGGCTGCATTTCCTGTCTGCAGCATTGAACAGCTCAACCGTGACATGTATATTTGACAAGTCTGGACAATGACATTGCAGTCAACTGCAAATTGTCGATCATGTATATCCATGGTTAAACAGTGACCTATTGGTACAGCATTTGCCGTTCACAATGCAGTCGCCACTACATTGGGCAGATCATAAGCAGATCAGGTGATTGCTTTGCTCAACAACTCTTGCAGTTCGCAAATGTGACCCAGAGCTTTCCAATTTTAATTCTTCCCATTCCCACTCTGACCTTGGCTTCACCAATTAAGCTGAACAGAAACTTGAGGTAGAACACCTCGTATGTTTAGCTGAGGCGCTTCATTGCTTTCTAGACTCAACACTTGAGTGCAACAATTTACAATCATAACCACTGCCCCCCCCCTTTTTTCACAAAGCTGGTGTTGGTAGTAAAATAATAGAAAGCGCTGGAAAAAACTCAGCAGTTCTGGTAGGATCTGTGGTGAGAGAGTGTTAACGTTTCGAGTCCACGTGGCTCTTCAGAATGTGAACTTGTTTCTCTCCCCACAGATGCTGCTCGACACGTTGGGATGGGTTCGTCCGCACCGCCCGCCGGACAATCGCCACGGGCAAGCCGCAGACAACGGAGCAGTCCATCGACCTCAGGCCGGATTCTCCGGTCGCCGGGCGGGTGTGGCTGGAGAATCCCGCCCTTTTGAATTTTTCCAGCATTATTTTAGTGTTGATGTTAAATCCACAATTTCCATTTAGACCTCCTCTAGAAGTTTCTTTCTTACCATCATCCAGTTTTGTTGCACGAATATCCTTTGTATTTATTTTCCATCTCCCATCTTTTCTTTTTTCATCTACATCAGGCTGGAGGCTGAATTTTACTGTGCCCTGCTGGGCATGTTTCCCACAAGGAGTGGGTATGTAAAATGGCACGGGAGCCCATCCCATCACCTTCCCGCCCACGCACCCCCATAGTATGCGTGCCGCCCATTTCCCCCCCATATTATTCAGCCCCCTCTGTGCATAAAACCTTTATCGCTCTTACTTCTTCCAGTTCTGAAGAAAAGTCACTGCCCTGAAACATTAACTCGGCTTTCCACCATCCTCAATATCCTCAGGTTATAGTAAATACTATGGACCCAGTTTTTAATTCTATATTTCCAGTAAAAACACTGAAGGCAGGCTGAGGGCACTGAGCAATTCTAATGATGCAGTTCCTCCGAACGGATGAATCAGAGGAGTTTGAATTCAAGGCAAAATATGCAAAGATTGTGATAAGCTCCATGTTGGTTGACAACAATATATTTTTTAAAAATACAAGGTGTAAACCACACTTTTATTATAATGAAAGAATTTATTTTTTCAGGAATTAGACAGCAAATCCTGACTACACTATACACTAAGCATTACATAAGTGACAGATATAGACTGTTAATTGTAGCACCTATGGACATAATCTTCCTTTAAACCACAAGACTACAACATTCTACATTAATGCTATGTACACAAGATAACTAAGACGTTGTGTTTATGTAGTAAAATATAGAATTAACATACTTATGACTGATACACAAATTTGATTTTAATTTTTTTTTCTTAAACCTAATGCTTTACTAAATGGGCCAAGCTAAATTTTGGCCTTATATCCACCGAATATTAACTGTAGCATTTCCCCCTATTCAACAAGCTGTACAACACTACCTGGATAAGGCAGTACTATGCAGCCATCTACATCAATACAATCTTGCTTCAAAAGAAGATCTCTCCGCAAGATAGTGGAATAACTACAGTATGAAGCAGTGTTTATTTCCCCCCTCGTCTGTGGTCCTTTGGAGGAAGGAGTATTAGGGATAAGGTGCAAGATTTCATTGTAAATACGGCTTACCTAAACGAAGCTTATGAATCAACTCACCCATGATTTTATTTTGTACAGCAAAAGTAACATTCACTGTGAGATAAGGATGTCAACAAAGGGTTAAAAGGCTCCAATTCAACATTAACCTCGCTTATGGTTAACCCCTCCTTCTCAAACTCTGAACCTAACAACTGCCTTTGAATGTATTTATTTTTAAAAGAAACAATATACCTCCATTAACATAGATGGAGCCCAAATCTTTACTCAATATAACCTCTGGGGTTTGCCAGGCCAAAGCACGTCAGCATGAAGTACTTCCATAATGAATGGAATGAATATACAGCCTCAACAAGTGGGGTGGGTTCAGGAGGTTGTTGCAATTGGAACCAGTGCTAAAGTTAGTTTTTAAAAATCACCTGCGGTAAAATTGTGATGCTCACAGGTAGAGTCTCTGAAAAAGCCAATGAAAACCTCTCACATGAGGTAACGGAGACTCACACAGCTGCAGTTTGATAGACTGCACTTGGGTACAATACATTCTCTTGCTACATGGTGCCCAAAGGCCATTTTTGGGATAAAATTGCCAAAATGGTTTTGAAAATTGCTTTAGAAAATTGAGAGATTATGTATTGCAGGCAATTCATAAGTTCAATAAAGAGCTGAAGGCTACTAAAGGAAGCACAGGATCTCACTCACTCCCTTTAGCTGACGCCTGTTCAGCATGTGACTATTATATATATATATATATATATATATATATATTATATATATTGTGAAAAATGCGAGTTCCATGCAAATTAAATTCCAGTGTCTGAAGGAAAAGGAACAGATGAAACAAATGATTCACATTGTACCACTTTGTGCAAAGAATCTGACCAATTCCCTTCAATCAATCCTCCCCTTTTGGGAGTAAAGTTTGCAATCACAGTGGTGGCTCCTACTGTAGTAGGCCAGCTTCCCACTACCTCACGCTGCACTGCTGTGACCAAGAGATCCAGCAGGTCTACGTGCTAATGAACAGCCGAGGGCTCCTATGTTAGAACATCAAATTCCAATTAATTAAAAGTTGGCAAAATACGCTGATACCAACACTGAAAAAAGCATCAGTATGCCCATCCCATCAGTTGCTATTGCTTAAAGGTGCAGTCATCCTTTCCCTCTTTGATGAGCAAAATAGGCAGAATTTCAAAGTATCAAAAAACATTTAATATTAAAAAAGTCCTATGTCTTTACAATAATCAACTTTTCATTTTATTTAATATTTTAAACTCTGTATCCGATAAGAGCACATTAAAAATACTGTGATGCTTAACTGACATTTTCCTCCTTATCTCTGTACAATACTGCACGTTCAATTCTGTGAAGAAAGATTGCGCGAGAGTTAACAGTGCACTTGCGAACATATTTTGCTCTGCTGCTACTTACTATTAAACGTGGTAATGATTCCTCTAAAAATCTGTCATTCACAAACAGAACGTTTCTTCCCCACTACCTGGTGCAAAATGTGATTTATATTGTTAAAACAGCTGATAATTAAATCGAATAATTATTCCTGATCAGTTATTTCAATTGAAATGCTTTTTAAAAAAAAAAACCTGCTTCATGACCCACTTGGCTGGTGTTAATGGTGGGCAGAAAAAGTTGGGGTGGGGGGAAGAAGAGAAAGAGACTTAATGATTGCACAAGGATTAACCTGTGGCAGGGCGTAGTGTAACGTACACTTGATTCAACTAAATGCCATTCTGAAAACCAAGGTCCTTTGTGGGCCCTGAAGGAAGTAATTACTGCAGCTTTAGTTGGGCCTTAGAAAAATAAGCGAGATTGCCCACAACTCTCCTCTTAATAATGCTTTAAAATCTAGATTAGTGTTCAAGTTTAAAGGGATGCCAGGTCCAGTCGAACAGAAGTAGATGAAAATGGCAGCATGTGGAAATGGTTCAGTTTTGAGGCATTGGGGCCCCTCGTCGGAAAGTGCTCCAGGTGAAAAGCCCCCACAATCCAGAAAGGTGCGTCAAGTAGAAGACCTTTCTGGTCAGGTATATGAAGCAGCAGCAGTATCAGGTCCACCAGTGGAAGATTGCATCTTCCTTTTCTCCTCCTTCGAATCCTCCTTTGTACACCTTTCAGAGGCACGCCGTTTTTGAAGTCAAGGTGCCTCTGGCAAACTGGTCTCTTGTGTGACAGGAAGGATGCTGCAGAAATGCAGTTAATACCCCTGGATTCATTGGCCAGCCCACCCTTAACAGTTTACTTGAAGGGTTACCGAATCAAAATCTCAAACAGGGCCTCGCGCCTGTCAACCCTCAATCACAAGTGTTCCCTTTCTTTTATAAACTGAGCCACCACTATACTGGATCTCTGCCAGTAAAATGGCCCTTGGTCAGTGGGAAATTAATTAAGGAGGTTTCAACCCTAGATTAGTGGTGTAATGACGAAGGCACTATCTGAAATACTCACTGAAATTCTTCCATCAGAGCATGAGCCACTGAGCTGGTCTGCCTATTATCCGTTAAGTCTAGACACAAAGGAGGCCCCAATTCTGGCACCATGTCACATTTAATTTGACCAGATTTCAAATTTAAGACCATCACATGGTTTAAATGACTGAATTTCAGCTACATTTGATGATAGCAAGAGGAGGCATAGAATCATCTCTGTGCTGTGCAACTACATCTACTGCTATTGCAATCTTGTCTACCCAAAATTTGCAACCGTGCATTTGAGTCCTTTAAGGCAACCATTTGAAAGAGAGTAAGAGTTTCATCTTTTTGTGGCCTGGATCTTCAAAGGTTTAAGAGCAACAAAAAGAACAAAAGCCCCCACTCACACCAGCTGCAACTTTAAGTCCCACATTTGCCAATATTTTTGTTGTTGCTGAGATTTTAACACCCTGCGCCTTGCCTGACCTTTACTGCGAGCTGTTTTTCAGACCTGTCCAACACGGTCGTTCATGTTTGGCACAGTGCAGAATTACTCCATTTCCCCCAGAACAATGTAACCAGTTTCATTACAACAATTAGGCTTCAAACTCTCCTGGTCAGCTCTGCAAGAATGATTGGAACAGTCTGTTCTTCAAATGTTAAAAAGAAAAAGCTTGCTGCTATCTTTATTAACTCTGCTTTCCTATTAAAAGCCACAGTGTTCATGATCAAGTGCTAACTTGGTCCTCCAAAGAAACAAGGATTCCCCCAAAGACATCCACAGATTTTGGAGGCAAAACAGACAGTAAGGGTGAACTGGGGTAGGTGGCGGTGGGGTAGGTGGTGGAGGGAAGCAGTTTTTTTTTTACAATCCACCCAGATTCCTATCCCCAGGCTCTTGACTGCCTGAGAGAGAAGTCCGACTTGCTGTGACTGATCTCATCAGTCTTCCCCTCTTTGGTTTCTGAAATTGGCCACAAGCTGGAGCCCCTCGGTTCCATTGATTCTTATCCTCTCACCTCAGTTGCTTCTGTAAGCCATGCAGTCCATGGTAAAACAAACACTGTTTCGGTTCACTCATCGGACACAACAATGGCTGTTAAAACGGCAAGTCTATTAGGCGCGCTGCAGTAAATGGTTAAACTTGCTACATACAAGCACAGCTTGCTTTACCTAACTAAACACTTGTTTAAAAAAATAGCAGGTTACAGTTTGGAAACTCAAAAAGTTGGAGAGAGGCAGGGGAGGGGGGGGGCGCACTGGAAGGGTTAGAATCCCACATGACCTTGCTTGTTAAGTATATCATGAACACATCTGCTCTCTAGTTGCACTCTGCGTTAAATCTGTACATGTTGTTCTTGCATTATATGCTGCACGGGTATTTGCATTCAACAATGCAAACACAAGTCTTTTTTTTAGTGAGAGCGCTGTAAGTCTATAGATGCCTTTAAAAGTCGTTCCGACTACTTGGTAATAGCCTTTAGTCCTATATGACATTTAGAAAACAAAAATCCTTTGTCTACATCCTTACTGTAAATAATACACCAAAAGTTTTTTTTTGTTACATAAATCAATCATGATCTTTTTCAAGGTTCTTTGACTCTTAGTCCCCATCCGTTAAGTATGCCCCCTTTGGTTATGTTCCTTCCAGGTAACAGAATATATTCAGCGTCACACCCGGTGTGCACTTCTGACTGTTTATTACAGTCATTTGTCATACAGTCATTTCTTCTTTCGTTTGGAGGGTGAAACCCCCCCACACAGCCGTTCAATTGTTGTTGGCATTTATCCGTCCAGCTGGAAAGAGGGGAGGAGGCGGCGGGAGGTGTGGGGGTGGGGGGAGAGTCGGAGGGAGGGAGTGGAGGAGAGGCAGGCCGAGGGGATGAGGATGCGACTGGGGATGGGAGATGAGGGGGTTGCTGGAGTGGAGGGGTGTGACAGAGGTGAGGCTCAGGGGGTTGCTGTCTGCCGTGATGGGGTTGGTGACTCGGAAACACTTCTCCTTGTGCGCCTTGAGCATGTTGGAGAAACGGAAGCGCTGGCCGCAGACATCGCACGGGTATGGCTTCTCGCCCGTGTGCGTCCGACGATGCCGCTTCATGTTTGGCCGACTGGTGAAACTCTTGCCGCAAATTTCACAGATGTATGGTTTCTCCCCTGGAAGCAAAGGGAAGATTTAATTTAAAGTTAAACTCAGCAATTAATGAAGTTAAAAACACAGCATAGTAGTTCTGTTATTTGAATAATAATCCAGAGAACATAGAATGACAGAATTACGCAGCATAGGAGGAAGCCACTATCATACCTGAGACAGCTTTTACACAATTAGTCTCTCTCTCTTATTGTTCCCCTATACTGTAAATGTTTTCCTTTGTTCCTGTGAACAAGCAAAGACCCCACCATAGCAGTTAGAAACTGGTGGAAACAAAATGGAAGTATCAATAAAAGAGACCTTGAAGTTGGCAGATTATTATAAATACCCAGCTGGTTCATTAATGTCTTTTAGCGAAGGAAACATGACCTCATTACCTGCTCTGGTTTCTACGTGAGTCTATAATTACGCACCAAATGTGGAGGACATGTAATTGTCCTCCAAAGTGGTAGCTTGTTCCCAGCCGTTCAAGGACTGTCTACAACCCGTTTATCCAAGACACTTGTGATGGATAATAAATGCTCGTCTTGCTGGTCACACCCACATCCCAGGAATGAGTATCAAAGAAAAATTAACCAAGGGCATCCAATGCAATTGAGCAAAGCTGGATCAGAAACAGCCACAAAGCAAGACCAGAAGTAGCAGGCCTGTGGACTCACTGGCACTCAACATTGAAGGGTTCAGCATGGTGATTCAGTGAATGCTGGTCAAACTGCACTTGGGAGCGGTAACTCACCTCTGTCATGATCCAACATTATGCAATTAATTACAAATCACAGAATGACACGGCACGGAATGAAGCCATTTGGCCCATCACACCAATGCAGTATTTTAATAATAATAATCTTTATTAGTGCCGCAAGTGGGCTTGCATTAACACTACAATGAAGTTTATTTTTCCAAAGTTATCCATTTAGTCCCATTTCTTCCTCCACCACCCATATCTTTTTCCTTTGAGTAAATATCCAAATCCCTTTTGAAAGTTACTACAGAATCTATTTCCACCCACCTTTCACACAGCCTATCCCTGAGCATCATCACTTGCTGTGTAAAAGTCACAATTCTCCTCACCTCCCTCCCAATACTTTGACCAAATTCTGAAATCTATGTGCACTGGTTATTGACTTGTGTCTCTCTGGAAACAGTTTGGCCTTATTTACTTGAACAAAGTTAATCAGGATCTTGAACAGCGCTATTAAATCGCTCCAGGTTCCGCTCCCCAACCTTTTCTGCTGGATGGAGAACCACCTGAATTTGTCTCCAACCACATTTTTAAAAATACATTTTTTTCCAATGATTTCTTTCAGTAAACAGCTCGGGTAGCTCATCATTGATTTGCCTCCATCTATTTAAAAAACTGGCAGTAACCACTCATTAATGCAAGGTCGCACCAAGGGCACATTATCTCAGTCATCGCTATTAGATCTGGAATGTCAGATTGCTGCTGCACAAAAGCATCACCCCAGTAATCAAACCTTAAAGATCCTCGCTCTCCATCACCACTGCACAGTAGCAGCAGTGTGTGCCGTCTACAAGTTGCACTGCAGCAACTCACTAAGGCTCCTTCTAAACCCATAACCTCCACCAAGAAGGACAAAGGCAGCAAGTAAAAGTATGGGAACACCGCCTGTTAAGTAATGGGTTAAGAGACATTGCAATTAGTTGTCTCATTTATGTTAAATGTTCAATGGTTGACAGTGATATGTAAAGGGGCTTCAGGTGGCCTCTGGATCTGGTGATGTGATGATAGAGTTTAGTGCAGAGTCTGTTAAAGTGAAATAAAGGTGTTTGTGAAAAGGAGCTGGACTTTTGTCTCTTCATATCACAGCATTGATTACATCTAACAATTGGTAGCAGAGGATGGTTGCTGTGTAAATGTGAAGGGTTGAAAGATACAATTTTTCCAGATCAAACCAAGGAATGAAAAAAAAAAAAGGGGATATATGGCTGAAGCCAGGACGAAGATGGATGAATATGATTATCCTCCCTTATTTTCTGAAAGGGAATCATACGACCAATGGAGAAGTGCGGTAGTTACGTGGACTAAGGTCACTGCTTTAGGAAAGAGAAAGCAAGGTATGGCATTGGCTCTTTCTTTACCATATGGCAGTAAAATCTGAAACAAAGTGCTTTCTGAGCTGGAGTTGGAAGAGTTAGATTCAGAAGAAGGTCTGGCGACTTTATTACTTTATATGGATAAGGTTTATAAGAAAGATGACTTGTTAAGTGCGTATGAAGCATAGTCGGATTTTGATAAGTTCCGGAAAATGGAGGATTTATCTATGGAAGACTATATAATGGAATTTGACAGACTATATAAAAAGCTGCAGAAACACAGGCTGGAATTTCCACAGTCTGCATTGGCCTTTAAATTACTTGACTGTGCTAGAGTGAGCAACATGGATAGGCTCCTGGTTTTGACAGGAGTTCAGTTTACGGATAACAATACCTTATTCGAAAAGGTGACAACAGCTTTAAAAACATTTTTGGGGAAACATTCGATTCCAATGGCTCTGATGACCCAAATAGGTCAGCCTGCTATAAAGCAGAATATGGAAGATACACTACTAACAGGATGGCGAAATCGTATGGCTACGAACAGGTCTCAAGACTATAAAAGGAGACCGAGACAAGGAAATTATGAAGACAGAAACCCAGTTAGAACCTACAATAGGAGGATGAACCCCAGAAATGCACAGGGCATGACAAATTGATGTTTTCGATGTGACTCTCAATACCATTATGCTTTCAACTGTCCAACTCGTTATGATAGAGTATTTGAAGCGACACATGACACGGAAGAGTCAGAAGAGGAAAAAGATAGTGACCAGAAAGGCATTGTCCTATTAACAAGCTGTTTTACGGCCTGGGAGTAATCGTTTTTCTCCCACGTGCACAAGGCCTATTCCAGGGTTGATTTTTTTTGTCCTGAGCAGGGGGCTGGTTTCGAAGGTGGAGGATGCCGAATACTCTGCCATAGCCATTTCGGATCATGCCCTGCACTGGGTGGACCTCGGGCTAGGGGAGGAGAGAGACCAGCGCCCGCTCTGGCGCTTGGAGGTGGGGCTGCTGGCAGGCGAGGAGGTGGCCGGGAGGGTTCGGGGGTGTATCAAGAGGTACCTTGAGGCCAACGATAACAGGGAGGTCCGAGTGGGAACGGTCTGGGAGGCATTGAAGGCGGTGATTAGAGGGGAGTTGATTTCCATCCGAACCCATGGGGAGAGGGGAGAGCAGAGAGAGAGGGAGAGATTGGAGGGGGAGATGGTGAGGGTGGATAGGAGATATGCGGAGGCTCTGGAGGAGGGATTGCTGGGGGAGCGGCGTAGCCTTCAGGCCAGGTTCGATCTACTGACCACCAGAAAGATGGAAGCTCAGTGGAGGAAAGCACAGGAAGCGATGTATGGATACGGGGAGAAGGCGAGTAGGATGCTGGCACACCAGCTCCGAAAGCGAGACGCGGCCAGGGAGATTGGGGGAGTGAAGGATAGAGATGGGAAGGTGGTGCGGAGGGGGGTAGATGTTAATGGGGTCTTTAGGGACTTTTATGGGGAATTGTACCGGTCTGAACCCCCGGTGGGGGGGGGGGGGGGGGGGGGGGGGGGGAAATGGGGCGCTTCTTGGATAAGCTGCGATTTCCGAAGGTGGAGGCGGGGCAGGTGGAGGGACTGGGGGCGCCGATTGAGCTGGAGGAGCTGGTTAAAGGGATAGGGAACATGCAGTCGGGGAAGGCGCCGGGACCGGATGGGTTTCCGGCCGAATTTTATAAAATGTTTGCGGGCCTGTTGGGCCCACTGTTGGTTCGGACCTTTAACGAGGCAAGGGAGGGGGGGCTTTGCCCCCAACTATGTCACGGGCACTGATTTCCTTGATCCTTAAGCGGGACAAGGACCCTTTGCAGTGTGGGTCATATAGGCCGATCTCGCTGCTAAATGTAGACGCCAAGCTGTTGGCAAAGATCTTAGCTACAAGGATAGAGGATTGTGTGCCGGGGGTTATTCACGAGGACCAGATTGGGTTTGTAAAGGGAAGGCAGTTGAATACCAACATACGAAGGCTTCTGAATGTCATTATGATGCCGGCTGTGGAAGGGGAGGCGGAGATAGTGGTGGCATTAGATGCGGAGAAGGCCTTTGATAGGGTTGAGTGGGGGTATCTGTGGGAGGTGTTGGAAAGGTTTGGGTTTGGGGAGGGGTTTGTCCGTTGGGTGAGGCCGCTTTGAGGCCCCGATGGCGAGTGTAGCCACGAATAGGAGGAGGTCGGAGTACTTTCGGCTGCACCGGGGGACAAGACAGGGGTGTCCCCTGTCCCCCTTTCTCTTTGCGTTGGCAATTGAGCCCCTGGCCATGGCGTTGAAGGAGTCGGGGAACTGGAGGGGCCTGGTGCAGGGTGGGGAGGAGCATCGAGTGTCGCTTTATGCGGACGACCTGTTGCTGTATGTGGCGGGCCCGGTGAGGGGAATGCCGGAGGTGATGAGGATTCTCAGCAAATTTGGGGCCTTTTCTGGGTATAAGCTCAACCTGGGTAAGAGCGAGCTGTTTGTTGTGCACCTGGGGGATCAGGAGGAGGGGATTGGTAGGCTCCCACTGAAGCAGGCAGGGAGGAGCTTTAGGTACCTGGGAGTCCGGTGGCTGGGAGGCCCTGCACAAGCTTAACCTCACAAGGTTGGTGGAGCAAATGGAGGAGGAGTTTAAAAGGTGGGATATGTTACCGCTGTCGCTGGCGGGTAGGGTGCAGTCCGTCAAGATGACGGTGCTACCGAGGATTTTGTTCCTGTTCCAGTGCCTTCCCATCCTTATCCCGAAGGCCTTTTTTAGGAGAGTTATCAGGAGTGTTACGGGATTTGTATGGGCGCATGGGACTCAGAGGGTGAGAAGGGTGTTTTTGGAGCGGGGCAGGGATGGGGGGGGGGGGGGGGGGGGGCTGGCGGTGCCCAACCTCTGTGGGTACTATTGGGCTGCCAACGCAGCGATGGTGCGTAAGTGGGTAATGGACGGGGAAGGGGGCAGCATGGAAGAGGATGGAGATGGCATCCTGTGTGGACACAAGCCTGGAGGCGCTGGTAACGGCGCCGTTGCCGCTCCCTCCAACCAAGTATACCACGGGCCCGGTGGTGGCGGCTACCCTCAAAATTTGGGGGCAATGGAGACGGCATAGGGGGCTCGATGGAGTCCCCGATACGGGGGAACAACAAGTTTGTTCCAGGGAGCATCGATGGCGGGTTTCTGGGCTGGTACAGGGTAGGTATTAGGAGGTTGTGGGACCTGTTTGTGGATGGGAGGTTCGCGAGCCTGGGTGAGTTAGAGGGGAAGTTTGGGCTCCCCCGGGGAACATGTTTAGGTACATGCAGGTTAGGGCGTTTGTCAGGCGGCAGGTGGAGGGGTTTCCTTTGTTGCCCCCACGTGGGGTACGGGACAGGGTGTTCTCGGGGGTGTGGGTTGGAGGAGGGAGGATTTCGGACGTATACCACGTCATGCAGGAGGTAGACGAGGCCTCGGTGGAGAAGCTGAAGGGTAAATGGGAAGAGGAGCTGAGTGAGGAGATTGAGGAGGGGACGTGGGTGGATGCCCTGGAAAGGGTGAATTCCTCCTCTTCTTGTGCGAGGCATAGCCTCATACAGTTCAAGGTGCTACATAGGGCCCATATGACCGGGACGAGGATGAGCAGGTTCTTCGGGGGCAAAGACAGGTGTGCTGGGTGCTCGGGGACCAGCGAACCATGCCCATATGTTCTGGGCATGCCCAGCGTTGGGGGACTTTTGGAAGGGCGTAGCAAGCACAGTGTCGAGGGTGGTAGGATCCAGGGTTGAGCCAGGCTGGGGACTCGCGATATTTGGGGTAGCAGCGGAGCCGGGAGTGCAGGAGGCGAAAGAGGCCGGTGTTCTGGCCTTTGCGTCCCTAGTAGCCCGGCAAAGGATTTTGCTTCAATGGAAGGATGTGAGGCCCCCAAGCGTGGAGGCCTGGATCAATGACATGGCGGGGTTCATCAAGTTGGAGAGGGTGAAATTCGCCCCGAGAGGGTCGGTGCAATGGTTCTTTAGGCGGTGGCAGCCTTTCCTGGACTTCCTGAGGGGGGGGGGGGGGGTTGTTGTTCTTTGGATTTTACTATGGTTGTTTTGTTAATATTGTTTTGTTGTTTATATTTTGTGAAAATCTTAATAAAAATTATTTAAAAAAAAAAAACAAGCTGTTTTACGCCGGTAATGAGGGTGTTGGTTGCATAATCTTTCAATTGTGCTGTATTGGACAGTGGCTGCACATCTACTGTGTGCGGGATTGACTGGTTAAAATGTTATCTGGACTCTTTGGATGCTGAAAATCGTAAGGAATTTAAAAGTTCCACAAGTTTCAGGTTTGGGGATGATAATACTCTGAAGTCGCTGGAAAGAGTGGTGATCCCTTGCAATATTGCCGGAGTGAATCATTTCATTAGCACGGATGTTGTATCAAGTGAGATACCTTTCTTCTGAACAGACCGTCGATGAAGAAAGCACACATGAAGCTGGATATGGAACAGGATAAGGCAACAGTTTTTGGAAAGACGGTGGACTTACAATTTACACAGTCGGGACACTATTGTATTCCATTATTGACAAATAATATTTCAAGTAGAGTGGTTAAGGATGTGTTAATGGCAGTTGATAATGCGACTTTAGCTGATAAAAAGCTTATTGTAGTAAAACTGCATAGGCAATTTGCAGATCCGTCTCCACGGAGGCTGAAAAATGTATTAAAGGATGCAGGGGTAAGGGATGACGACTATACTAAGCTGATAGAACAGGTTAGTGATCGCTGTGAAGTTTGCAGGAAGTACAGAAGGACACCAGCACGACGGATAGTAACCATACCTTTGGCCAGGGATTTTAACGACATTGTGGCTATGGACCTTAAGATCTGGGATAAAGCAAATAATATATTTATTTTGCATTTTGTAGATTTTGCAACCAGATTTAGTCAATCAACGATTGTACGATGTAAAGAAAAGAGAGTAATTTTGGATAAAATTGTGGAAAAATGGATCGGGACAGGAATGGGTCCACCAGCAAAATTCTTTACGGACAATGGGGGAGAATTTGCTAATGATGAGTTTAGGGATATGTGTGAAAACATGTATATCAGAGTTATGAACACGGCTGCAAAAAGGTGTCTGCGAGAGAAATCATGCTATTATCGATGACGTGCTTCGGAAAATTTGGGAGATCGACCAAACTGCACGCTAAATTTGGCTTTAGCATGGGCGGTACATGCAAATAATTCATTGCAGATGGTTGGGGGCTATAGTCCTTATCAATTAGTGTTTGGTAGAAATCCTAAAATTCCCTCCATTTTGGATGACCAGCCTCCAGCTTGGGAAGGGACTACAATTAGCTCAGGTTTTGCTGAACATTTAAACGCGTTACATAACAGTAGAAAAGCTTTTTTGGAAGCAGAAGTCTCTGAAAGAATTCGCAGAGCTTTAAGACATAATGTACGGCCATCAGATGCCGTTTTTCAGCAAGGAGACATGGTATACTATAAGAGAGACAATTCTAATGAATGGAAAGGCCCAGGGAAGATCATAGGCATAGATGGCAAAACATTTATTTTGCAACATAGTAATCAAACTGTGAGGGTACATTCCTCAAGGATAACGGGTACCGATTACAAATTTTCAAATTTAGGCAGAGCAGACAGACATGACGAGGAACCAGAGTCAACTATTGAAAGGACATCCTGCTACAGAAGAGAAAGATCAAGCAGTAGCAGTACAGAACGAGATACCAGGCAGGAGAGGGGACGTAGTTTATCAAGATCTCGGAACAGGAGTAAGACTACGAATACTAATAGAAGTAGAAGCCCACATGCACGTGAGATTTTGGTGGCTTCAAATAAATTAGATGAAAAAGTTATCAGAGATGCTAAACAGCAAGAATTGCATAGTTGGAGTGAATTTGGGGTATACACGGAAGTACCGCATAGGGGACAAAAAGCTCTATCCCACAGATGGATCCCGGAGAGACATTTTTCTCCGTCCTCCTAAAGAAGCAGCTAACACAGAAGGGGTACTCTGGCAGTTGAACAAATGTGTATATGGATTAAATGATGCATCTAGAGTGTGGTACTTTTCGGTAAGGTCAGTCTTGTTAAAGTTAGGCTGTTGCCAGTTGAAAGCGGATCCTGCAATGTTTTACTGGCACTATAAAGGAAATCTTGCTGGCATCTTTATGATGCATGTCGATGATTTTTTGTGGGGTGGGACTAGTGATTTTGAAACTATTGTAATCTCTGGTTTGAGAAAAGTATTCAGGGTTGGAAGTCAGGCTTCCGGTGCATTTAAATATATTGGACTGGATATCGGACAGACTAAGTTAGGGGTAACTTTACGTCAGCAATCTTATTTGGAAAGCATCAGCCCAATAGCAATTAGTCGTGGCCGGGTTTCACAAAAAGACACAATGGTTTTGAAGATAGAAAAAGAGCAACTGGGCAACTGAACTGGTTAGGTAGACAGACTAGACCGGACGTGAGTTTTGATGTCTTAGAGTTGAGTACAAAAATGAATGATCCCAAAGTGGAAGACATAATAAAAGCAAATAAAGTGTTGGCCAAACTAAAAATGCAGGAGTGTGTTTTGAAGTTCCCAGTTTTAAGTGATCTTAGGCATTTGAAACTCATAGTTTATAGTGATGCATCCGATGCAAATTTATGTGATGGAGTTTCAAGCGCAGGAGGTTTTATAATTTTCCTTTTGGGGAACAATGGTAAATGTTGCCCTCTTGTGTGGGAAACAAAGAAAATAAGGAGAGTGGTCAAAAGTACTTTGGCTGCTGAGACGTTAAGCTTAGTGGAAGCGGTGGATATGGCCTTTTATATAAGTCAGATATTGACAGAAATTTTGGGATTAGGGGATTTGGGTAATATACCTATTGACTGTCACATTGACAATAAATCCCTGTGGGAAAATGTGCATTCTACAAAAAGTGTCAATGAAAAGAGGTTACAGATAGACATCGCAAGTTTGAAGCAGATGTTGGACAGAGGGGAAATAATAAAAATTAAATGGGTTGACAGTAGCTATCAACTGTCAGACTGTTTTACGAAAAGAGGGGCTAGTTCACAGAAACTTTTGGATATTGTGAATGAAGGGCGCCTGTTTCTGTGAATGTTTTTTTTTCTTCTACTAAAAAAAGGGGGGGGGGTGGGGGATCACGTGTGTGTTTTAGTTTCTTGAAATTTTAGTTTCTTGAAATGTTGTCTTCACCTAATTGTTTTTTTTCTCCAAGGGGAGACTGTTAAGTAATGGGTTAAGAGACATTGCAATTAGTTGTCTCATTTATGTTAAGTGTTCAATGATTGTCTCATTTATGTTAAGTGTTCAATGATTGACACTGATATGTAAAGGGGCTTCAGGTGGCCTCTGGATCTGGTGATGTGATGATAAGAGTTAAATGCAGAGTCTGTTAAAGTGAAATAAAGGTGTTTGTGAAAAGGAGCTGGATTTTTGTCTCTTCATACCACAGCACTGATTACGTCTAACATTGCCACCTGCTAGTTCACCTCCAAGCCGCACACCATACTGACTTGGAAATAAAGCACTGTTCCTTCATTGTCACAGGGTCAAAATCCGGAACCTCCCTTCGTCGTGTTATGATCCCAGCTGATATTACTGCTAGTCAGTCAGATCCCAGAGCATAAGTCCAGCTCAACTGATCCTAACTTTATTTTTGGTTCAGAGACATGGATGAAGAGTCACAGGACTGCCAATTAACTTTTAACAAAAGAATAAAACATTTATTAAACAAGAAAGATTACCTAAAAATACACTACTCCTTCACTCATACTATACCTTCACAGAAATAACAGAATAATAATGGTTACACAAGTTACAAAATATATCTTCTACTCCACAGTCCATGTAAACCACTCAAGTGAAATGTGGTCAGACACACTGCACTTCAAAACCAAGTGACAAAAGCCACCTGAAACAACTTCTATGGATTGTTCTGCAAATCCACCCAGATGCTTGTTTAACTGTGAGCCAACTGGTCTCAATGGAACTCTGACGTTTTATATGTGCATTCAAGTTTCCACACAATTTCTCAGGTACCCAGCCACACCAACAGAACACCACTGCTTCACAGGCTGTACTAAAGTGTCACCAAACTTTTGATCACTTCAAGATGTCTAGCTTCTCAGACTTTAAACCTGGTTGTTGCAGCAATCTCTAACGCAGAGCACTTCTCTGTTTTTTACTTGGACTCTCCTGAACAGGACCGTGTTCAACTTCTTGTTCTTCATTCCTTTAACTTAACTGTCTTCCCGAGACATAACTCCCTGGTTTCTGGGAATTCCTTTTGTTCTTTTTGGGAAGTCTGTCCTGACCAGCTTCTTCTGGCACCAACTTACAAATAATTCAAAATTTCTTGCTGTCCCAGGCTGAGCCTCTGGTTGCTAAGCAACAGCTTTTAAAAAAAAAACCTAGAATTGCATAAAACCTCAAATATAATGCAGGCACATTTTAAAATGATACTAAAATCTACAGACATGCAGGCACCTATGTTTAACATGAAGCTAACTAAACTTTTAATATTTTCTTAGCACACAAGTAATGAAACACAAATTAAGCTTAATCTTAAACTGACAATTTATTTCTAATACCCACAATACAAGGAGGCAGCTCAAGCCACATATTCGAGGGCAATTAAGAATGGGGACACTAAATCCTAGCCTTGGCAGTAGATGGCTGCGTCCCATTATTTAATTTAAAAAATCTTCACAACTGAACTTCTATCGGATATCCAACAATGGGAGGAATCACATTCATGGAGTGCCCCATTCTTAGCAGACATCCACAGTTTCCAGCCAATGGTAGCAAAAGTGGGACTAAAACATCATAAGATCCTCAATGCAACACTGGCTAAGATTAGCTGACAAGACTAATGTGAATGGCTCAGTACAACACCGAGTTGTGTATCCACTCACTAAACCAACAGAGAAAGAAAGAAAGAAAGAAAGAATTTTCACAACCTCAAGACATCCTAAAGCTCTTCACAGTAAATGAAATAATTCTGAAGCACAATTGCTATTGTAGTGCAGGAAATATAGCAGCCAGATCCCATAAACAATGTGATATTGACTTTTCTTTAGTTGATGTTGGTTGAGGGATAAATATTAGTTTCCTTATCTTCGAAATAGTGCTGTGTGTTGTAGCCACTGTAGCCACCTAAAATGGACACTGGACTGACAAGATGGAGAATTGCTAAGACTGCAGGGAAAAGCAGTTTAGCCAAGACAGCAGTCTGCAAAGACTGATTAGCATTTTGCAAGCAGCAAAACTAGTTTCTGGCCAGGTGGAAGATCTCAAACCAAAGGTGTTAATGGCAAAACGCTTTGCATATTAATGAGGCAATCCAGATCTGGGCACACACAATGGCAACATTCAGGTTTGAATAGATACTTTAAGTGGATGTCCAGACAGAGCGGCACCAGAAGTATCCACTATAGAAACCGCCCCCTCCATCAAGAAGAGACCCTCACATTGGGGGGGAATTCAAAAGATATCGATTAGAATTCGGTCCAATCGATACCTGAAGGTAAAGCCCGCCCCAAAAGAGGCACGGACATTGGGGTCCTATAAAAGATAGACCCCACACATGGTCCTGTCTGTTGTTTCGTGCTCCGGCTTTGACCAAGAACTTCGACCTGTATCCTGACTCCAGCCGTTGAGCACCAGCCGCCGAACCGTAAGTGACAATACGACGCTCGCTACGCGAACCAGGCCCACTAGACCCCCAGCGACCAGCACACTCTCTGAAGGTTGCAGACCAAGATCGGAACGAAGGCCTCGCTCCCTGACCTTGCCTGTTCCTGTTTAGTTAAGTATTCTGATCGCTTAGTTTAGTTATAGCTTAGTCTCTTAGCGTGTGCATGCGTATTTATTATATTTGTATAATAAATATTGATCGTTTGGAACTTACTAATCGGTGTATCGTTTTATTACTTTGAACCTGACCTTGGAATTTTTGTGAGGTGTCTAGATATGGCACCTGGCGACTCCCGAGCTGAAAATACATACATAGAGCCCTAGCCTAGTAGTGTTAAGCACACGGCCTTTAAACGGAGGCGTGTTAATACACTCCAATAAACGCGAATTACACTCAAGTAAAACGTGCAACAGTGTTCAACTAAGAGGACAGACAAGGAGTTGGGAGCGGAGTGTTACAATGGTGAAGTTAAACAGAAGGTTAGACGGGACGCTGTGCAGAATTCGTCTGTCATTCCAGCAAAAAAACAGCAGGTGATAGCATAGGTTTCTCAGGTTAGCTGACAGTGGTTGCTATGCTGATGAGAAACTCAGGGGTGGTCACTCTGATGAGGTAGTAGAATGTTAGGCGCTCATGGAACTATACCCAATAAAAATGGAAAGATGATGGGAGACTGATTAATTGTTTTTTCTTTTCATGCCATTCACATTTCTGCATCACCAGGGAAGTATGTGAACCACTTTACATGGGGAAACAAAAACCACGGCATCATTTTACAGAACTCCTAGTACAGACACACACCTGTTAAAAGCATTAGCTCAAGGCAAACAACCAAATTCCCCGGGCGTTGGTTTTATGTACTCACTATGGTTTATATGATCGGTATATTGAATTACCAGCTAAAAGGTCCTATAGCAGACATTACAGCGGAGGACAGATATTTTCACCAAGGTCAACCAGCCAGTGAGTAGGTTTCCTCATTTTGAAACACAAAGTTATGTCAATTTCAATCACGGTGTTGATTTTGCACAAAGGATTTGAATATATGTTCAAACAGCAAAATCCGACTTGTTTGGGCAGTAGAGACCAAACAGCTTTCAATTAGCCATCAACAGACCGGGTCAGTTCCCTGAAGCAAGAAGACTGAAACTTGTGCCTCACTTTAACAGAAACTCCAGAGGTGAGGGAATAGAGAGAAAAATGACAATAAACTGATGATTCTCAGACTGGCAGGAAGCAGTCAGTGAAGTCTCCCCCGCACCATTTTAAACTTTATTTCCATATTATATATGCATATACTGTATATGATCTGGATTTAAAGGAGTTGGCAAAGTTTGCTGACGATATGAAATTCGAAACAGCAGCTAAATAGCAGGTGGCTATTGGAAAGAAAGGAAAGACCTTGCATTTCTCAATCTCAGGACTCCACAGAATGCTTTACAGACAAGGAATTACTTTTAAAATGTATTCGCTGTTGTAATGTTAGAAACAATGGCAAAGTAACAGCTAGCAAATAGCAAATTATATAAATGGGCAGATAATGTGAGCTAACACACCGATTATATCTCAAAAGGGACAATGTGTTAATGGCAGCTTTTTCAGAGTCATAATACAAATATAGAGCGAAGACCCATAAGTACTCAAGCTCAGCGAACAATCTAAAAATGTTCTGTTCTGAGGAAAGGCCATCAACCTAAAACATTAATTTGGTTTCTCGTCACAGATGTTGCCTGAGATGCTGAGTATTATTCCACATTTCCAGCATTCCCAGTATTTTGCTTTAGTGTTAGAATCTGGAAATACTGTAAGTGGGTCTCTGACATACTCAAAGTGCTTATAAAGAAAGATCATGATGATTAATGCATATACCCTTGACTTGCACCCTATGCCATATCTTTACTTTTTAAAAATTCCCTCTTGGGAGGTGAGTGTCACTGACTAGGCCAGCATTTACTGCCGATCCCTGATTGCTCGAGAAGCTAGTGGTGATCCGCATTCCTGAACCGCTGCAGTCCCTGTGGTATAGGTGCCGTGAGGAAGGACATTCCAGGTTTTTGATCGAGCGACAGTGAAGGAAGGATGAAAGAATTCCAAGTCAAGGACAGGAACATGCAATTGGTGGTGTTCCCATGCATCTGCTATCCTTGTCCTTGTAGTAGAGGTCACGGGCTTGGATGGTACTGCTTAAGGAGGCTGAGCAAGTTTCTGCAGTACACTTTGTAAATGTAACACACTGCTGCCACAGTTTGTCAGTGGTGGAGGGATTGAATGTTTAAGGTAGTGTTTGAGTGCAGATCAAGTGGGTTGCTTTGTCCTGGATGGTGTTGAACCTCAAGTGCTGACAGAGCTGCCCTCATCCAGGCAAACAAGGGGAATTCTGTCACACCTCTTGATTTGTACCCTGTAGACATACTTTGAGGAATCAGGTGGTGAATTACCACAGCAGAATGCCCAATCTCTAACCTGCTCTTGTAGCCACGGCATTTACATGGCTGGTCCAGTTAGAGTTCTGGGGCGGAATTCTCCGACCCCCCCGGGAGGGTCTGAGAATCGCCCGGGACCGACGTCAATCCCGCCCCCGCCGTGTCCGAATTCTCCACCCCCCGAGATTCGGCAGGGGCGGGAATCGCGCCGCGCCAGTCCACCCACGGCAATTCTCCGGCCCGTGATGGGCCAAAGTCCCGCCGCTGACAGGCCTCTCCCGCCGGCAGGAATCAAAACACCTACCTGACCAGTGGGATTGGCGGCGCGGGCGGGCTCCGGATTCCTTGGGGCGGGGGGGGGGGGGGGGGGGTAGAGCGGGGCGATCTGACCCCGGGGTGTGCCCTCACGGTGGCCTGGCCCGCGATCAGGGCCCACCGATCGACGGGCGGGCCTGCGCCGTGGGGGCACTCTTTTTCTTCCGCCCCGCTATGGTCTTCACCGGTCGGCGAAGGCCTTTCGGCCCCGGCTGGCGGGGCGCCAAAGGCCGTTTGCTCCGGCCGGCGGAACGGGAGCCACTCCGGTGCGGGCCTAGCCCCTCAATGTGAGGGCTTGGCCCCTTTAAGGTGCGGAGAATTCCGCACCTTTGGGGAGGCCTGACGCCGGAGTGGTTCACGCCACGCCGCCCCACCGGGACCCCCCGCCCCACCGGGACCCCCCCGCCCCACCGGGACCCCCCCGCCCCACCGGGACCCCCCGCCCCGCCGGGTAGGGGAGAATCCCGGCCCTGGTCAATGATAGTCCCCGGATGTTAATTTTGATTTGATTTGCTTTTGGGGTTCACAATGGTAATGTGATTTAATATCTAGGGGGCGAAGGCTGGGTTCTCTCTTCTTGGAGATAGTCATTGCCTGAAGTTGTGTGGTGTGAATGTTACTTGCCAGTTCAGGTTGGAATGCTGCCTCGGTTCTAATGCATGTGAGAAAGGATAGCTTCAGCATCTGACGACTAACAAATGATAGTGAACACTGTCCGTCCCGACTGCTGACTTTATGATGGTGGATAGGTCATTAATGAAGCCACTCCAAGGAATAAGTTGGGAACCAAAAGAGAAAATGCTGGAAAATCTCAGCAGGTCTGGCAGCATCTGTAGGGAGAGAAAAGAGCTACAGTTTGAGTCCAGAGCTTGAGCTTGAGTCCAGATGACCCTTTGACAAAGATAAAAGGGACTGAAAGTGGGAGATATTTATACTGTAGGGTGAGGGAATGAAAGATGAATCATAGCCACAGAAACAAAGGGAAAGAGTGCTAATGGCAGTCCCCAGACAGAATAAAGGTGTGAAAGGCCAAACTGCAGCGAAACTAAAATCAGAGGGCAAGCTGTGACAGATGTAGATGCGGGGGGGAGGGGGGACACGGGTGGGAGAGAGGTAAAATGAGAAGGGGGGGGAGGGGGAAGCAAAGGGAATAAAAGGTAAGAAAAGTGGGGGGGGGGGGGGGCGGGAGGGGGAGTAAGATAGGGGAAAAGAGTGAGGGAAAAATATATATAAAGGCAAGAAAGAAATAAAAGGTAAAAGACAGTTAAAATGAAATGGAATAAAAACATAGGGGTCTAGGTGGGATAGAGCTAATCATCTGGAGTTGTTGAATTCGATGCTCAGACCGGAAGGCTGTAGTGTGCCTAACCGGAAGATGAGATGTTGTTCCTCCAGTTTGCGTTGAGCTTCACTGGAACACTGCAGCAGGCCAAGGACAGACATGTGGGCACCGGAGCAGGGTCTTGTGTTAAAATGGCAAGCAACGGGAAGGTCAGGGTCCTGAATGCGCACAGACTGAAGGTGCTCACCCAGTCTGCGTTTGGTCTCTCCGATATAGAGACCACATTGGGAGCAGTAAGTGCAATAGACCAAATTGGAAGAGGTGCAATTGACCAAGATCATGAATGAAGAAAGGAAATTATTAAGTTTATTTTTACTCAAAACTAGCAGCAGTAACATGAAAGACCTGTATATTCTGGGAAAGGGAACTTCCAAAGGGATGTAAAACCAATTGATTTAAAGCAAAAACATATTTAAAGAAAGACTGAAGGCTGTATTGGTAGGTGTGGCCATGAGCTCCTGAACAGTGTGCGCGCTGTAACAGACCTGTGAAGAAAGCAGCGTGTAGCCACCCTCAGAGAAGTGTTTTGTCTGCAAGGTTTTGATACAAGCTTTGGTTTACCAGTATCAAATGAAAAGGGGAGAGGTTTGTGTAATATTTCCCCTGTAGCGATAGTGGATATTTCGGGTAACTTGACTGGAATTTTTACAGATTAAAATCTATGAGGATTGCTGCCGAAAAGGGGTGTTTAGCTTTGAATTTCGTAAGCAGAAATAGTTTGGGAAATGTTTGTAGAACTGCTGTTAACTCTGTAAATGTAATTTTGTGCGGTTAAATATAAATTGCAAATCATCATGCTAGCTTGTCCTATGTTGAGCAATTACCACCTGTGATGTCAAAACTCAGTTAAAATCTATCACATTGCTGAGGGGTCTGGAGTCACATGTAGGCCAGACTGGGTAAGGACAGCAAATCTCCTTCCCTAAATGACATCAGTGAACCAGATGTGTTTTTAATGACAATCCTGGCTATCATTACTGAGACTAGCTTCTTTTTCGAGATTTCTTCATTCATTAAATTTAAATTTCACCAGCTAATATGGAGAGATTTGATTAAAAGCAAATTACTGCAGATACTGGATTCTGAAACAAAAACAGAAAATGCTGGACAATCTCAACAGGTCTGACAGCATCTGTGGAGAGAGAAGGGGGCGAATGTTTTGAGTCTGAATGACTCTCTGTCAAAGCACAGATCTGGTGAGATATCGTAAGATTTGAAGTTGTCTTCCAGGCCTCTGAATTGCTGGTCGATAAACATCACCTCAATACTACCGTTCTCAGAGAAAGGCTATTGATTAAGTAAGTAAGTAAATATTTACTTAGTTTCTCTCTCAGACAAAGCCTGACCTGATATTTAAAGCATTTTGTGCTTTTATTTAAGAGTACTCATGTTCTTTTCAGCTCCGCATTATTGGAAGCAATAGCTGTAGTTGCTGTGTGCAGCACTAGGATTATCCGAGGATTAATGGAGGGAAGGATACGGAAACCAGGACTGTAGACTCTCCAACTGTGAAGATTGCAGAGATATTCAAAGTGATTCAAGTGGATAAGATGAAGGCAAGTATTCTTCTTTAAAATATGATGTGGAGATGCCGGCGTTGGACTGGGGTGGGCACAGTAAGAAGTCTTACAACACCAGGTTAAAGTCACCTGAGGAAGGAGCAGTGCTCCGCAAGCTCGTGTTTGAAACAAACCTGTTGGACTTTAACCTGGTGTTGTAAGACTTCTTTAAAATATGACAGCATTTTTAAAAGGTTACTGGACAATAATTGCTCGAATAGAAAAAGCAATGGTATAAAGTAAGATAAAGTAAAAAAATTATCTTCAAGAAAGCCCTAAATTCAGCACTGGCAAGACGGATTGCATAGCAATCTCCAGTATTAAATTTAAGTATTCATCAATGGGCAACTGGATAAAGACATCTTCTGGCTTAGTACTGAGCTATGCAGACCAGAGGTTTTAGGGTCCTTCTCTAGTCTGTGCTGTTACCTGAGCTGCAATTGGAGGAGCAGTTGAGTTGCTATGATTAGCCCTCCTTCCCTGAGCTAGAGAAGGTGGGGAGATCAACAGAAACCATAATCACCCCAGAGTTCCCACGTCCAATTGCTAACCAGGAACATCCTCTCAAGTTAGGCGAGGTGGTGGCCGTGGTACTGTCACTGGACTAGTAAACCAGAGACCCAGAGTAATGCTCTGGCGACCCAGGTTCAAATCCCGCCACTGCAGAGGGTGAAATTTGAATTAAATAAAATATCTGGAATTAAAAGTCTAATGATGATCATGAAACCATTGTCAATTGTCATAAAAACCCATCTGGTTCACGAATGTCCTTTAGGTGAGGAAATCTGTCATCCTTACCTGGTCTGGCCTACATGTGACTCTAGTCACACAGCAATTGCCTGACTCTTAACCGCCCCCTCAAGGGCAATTAGGGATGGGTAATAAATGCTGGCACAGCCTGCGATGTCCACGTTCCATAAATGAATAAAAAAAGTTATTATGGATGGATATGGTGTGAGAATAGGATCACTCCCAGATGTGGGCAGTCCTTTTAGAAAGCAGGCATGAATAGGATGCCAACAGTTGTTGCCTAAGCTCAGACAAGTAGAATAACTGCTTGGGTAAGATATTGACCGGAGAACAGTCAAATGTGGAACCGACAACACAATTGGAAAAGGGCTGGGAGAAATTGGAGCCGAGCAGGACACTTGCGGGAAAAATGGGAATGGGTGGAGAAACAAATCAAAACAACTGGCAAAACATCAATTTATTCTCTCAAATGAACAAAAAATTTAAAATGATTACTTTTCTTCCTCTCCTCACTTTTCAAAAAATCTGGCACAGATACATCTCAACTATCCTTAAAGGATTGAAAGGTTAAATTGTCCTTTTGAGCTTTGAGCGCTGAACACAATAGCTGTTTGACTGACAAAGTAAAGAAGTCATACCAGTGTGCGTCTTCATATGCTCATCAAAATACTGCTTCATGTTAAAATCCTTGCCGCACCATTGGCACATGAACTGCTTGTGTCCGATGTGGATGCTCATATGAGAGCGCAACTGATATTTGTACTGGAATCTTTCATTGCAGTTCTATTAATCAAAGACACAAGTGTATAAAGGCAAGATTAGTATAGCTCCTTACAGTATGCGCATACCCCAGCATACATTAATCATAGAATTTACAGCACAGAAGGAGGCCATTCAGCACATTGAGTCTGTACCAGCCCTTAGAAAGAGTGCCCTACTTAAGACCACGCCTCCATCCTATCCCAATAACCCCATCTAACCTTTTGAACACTAAGGGGCAATTTAGCATGGCCAATCCATAGAACCATAGACCTTACAGTGCAGAAGGAGGCCATTTGGCCCATCGAGTCTGCACCGGCCCTTGGAAAGAGCACCCTACTTAAGCCCACATCTCCACCCTATCCCCGTAACCCCACCTAACCTATTTGGATACTAAGGGCAATTTAGCATGGCCAATCCACCTAACCTGCACGTCTTTGGACTGTGGGAGGAAATCGGAGCACCCGGAGGAAACCCACGCAGACACAGGGAGAACATGCAGACTCCACACAGACAGTGACCCAGCGGGGAATCGAACCTGGGACCAAAGAGCTGTGAAGCAACTGTGCCAACCACTGTGCTATCCTGCTGCCATAACCTGCACATGTTTGGACTGTAGGAGGAAACCGGAGCACCCGGAGGGACCCCACGCAGACATGGAGAGAAAGTGCAAACTCCACACAGACAGTCACCTGAAGTCGGAACTGAACCTGGGTCCCTGGAGCTGAGAGGCAGAAGTGCTAACCACTGTGCCACCGGGCTGCATGCCCCAGCTTTCATTCAGGGATTTTTACACATTCGGTGATTTCCACCACGTTCCAGTAGGAAGCAATTAGAAACATGATTCTAAAACAAATTAATTCTCCACTTTCCTTGCCATCACCTGCCCCTCGGAGATCACACTATGACAGGTAGACACTGGAGGAGGTGGAACTCCAAAGCTAAACACTGGCCTGCATACATGTCAACAGCTGCACAAAACCAAAAAATCCCACTGGGCATGGGCTCATGCATCTGATTTGATACCAAAATCCAATAGTGCCATCGGTACCCTGCCACCGACTATTGTTCTGCCCTTTCTATCTTCTGCTCTACCCCCGCTCCTTTTACCTACCTTCAGCTATTATAAAGATCAGGAGTAGAACAAGCCAAACAAGAGGTCCAGACAGGTCTCTGCTATAGGAAGCTGCTTATAACACTTCTCATGGACAAGAAAATAGGAAAACAGAACATCCTTGCTGGAAACTCCAAGCTGATGCTTTACACCTAATCTTCCTTTGGCTCTTTGCCATCTTGAATTCATTAGAAAGTAACGTTTTTGATTACAGGGTGAACATAAAGGCTAGTTCAGTCCGGTAAACCACCGCAGAAAAATGGGGACTTGTAGCATATCATGGGGCAAGGCCAGGGAAAGGGGGGAGTGGGGAGTTCATTGGACTCCAATGTCAGCTACACTGCTGTGTGTGGGCAGATACGGGCTGTTATGGCCTGATGTGGGCAGCACGATAGCATAGTGATTAGCACAATTGCTTCACAGCCCAGGGTGCCAGGTTCGATTCCCGGCTTGGGTCACTGTCTGTGCGGAGTCTGCACGATCTCCCCGTGTCTGCATGGGTTTCCTCTGGTTTCCTCCCACAGTCCAAAGATTTTTTTAAAAATCTTTTAAAAAAAAATTTAGATTAGCCAATTATTTTTTCCAATTAAGGGGCAATTTAGCGTGGCCAATCCACCTCCTCTGCACATTTTTGGGTTGTGGGGGCGAAACCCACGCAGACACGGGGAGAATGTGCAAACTCCACACGGACAGTGACCCAGAGCCGGGATCGAACCTGGGACCTCAGCACCGTGAGGCGGTTGTGCTAACCACTAGGCCACCGTGCTGCCCTCCACAGTCCGAAGATGTGCAGGTTAGGTGGACTGGCTATGATAAATTGCTCTTAGTGTCCAATAAGGATAAGTGGGGTTACTAGGGTTTCGGGGATAGGGTGGAGGTGTGGGCTTGGGCAGGGTGCTCTTCCAAAGAGCTGGTGCAGACTCGATGGGCTGAATGGCCTCCTTCTGCGCTGTACATTCTATGATTCTGTTGCCCACAGTGAGAAAGCAGGTCAGCGGGAGGTGCCAGTTGATATGTCCCAGTAGCACCGGTGGCTTGGGACCCAGCAGCCGACAGGTATAATTGGACCATGGGAATGGGAGTTAAATTCCTACACATTTGTTCTATATGCATATACGCAAACACTTAAAAAATATAGAAGTAGATATGGTGAGCCTACAACAAAGTGAATCAACTGCCACAAATATTTATCAGATGCATGACATTTATCAAACAGCATTTTAACACCATACATAGGTCATTTTCCTATACTGTTTACTATTTTAGGACATCTTTGCAACATAAGCACATAAGAAACGGGAGGAGTAGGCATTATTGCTCTTCATGCCTGCTCAACCGTTCAATAAAATCTTGACTGATGGGCTATTGGCCTAACTCCACTATCCATACATCCTAACCTTCGACTCCCCTCTAGTTTAAGAATGTATCTCACTTTTGAATATATTCAATCACCCAGCATGCAGCTTGCAGAAGTCCAAAGATCAATGGCCCTCAGAGGTGACCTCTCTTGTCACCTCTATCCTAACTGGAAGACTCTTTAGTCTGAAACTGTGCCCCGCATCTCAGCCCATCCCTCTGTCCTCTTTATACACGTTTCTGCATCCTGCTACATAACACAGTGCTCCAATGGCAGCCTTCTGCTCTTTCCAGCATTTAATCAAAGACTTGAAAATCTCTCGTGAAACACAAAAATCAGCATGTCATCTGAAATGAAATGAAAATCGCTTATTGTCACGAGTAGGCTTCAGATGAAGTTACTGTGAAAAGCCCCTAGTCGCCACATTCCGGCGCCTGTTCGGGGAGGCTGTTACGGGAATCGAACCGTGCTGCTGGCCTGCTTGATCTGCTTTCAAAGCCAGCGATTTAGCCCTGTGCTAAACAGCCCCATGCAGCAGTCAGCTGCAGTGTTGAAGTGATTTCCAATCCAAGACAATCACAAGCTTGGCCCTACGAACCCGTCCAACGCACCTGCTATAAAATCCTTCAAATAGTATTATTTGGCACTGATAGCTTATTAACCACCTGAAGGGTGGCACGGCAGCACAGTGGTTAGCACTGCTGCTTCACAGCGCCAAGGTCCCAGGTTCGATTCTCGCTTGGGTCACTGTCTGTGCTGAGTCTGCACGTTCTCAGTGTCTTCGTGGGGTTCCTCCGGGCGCTCCGGTTTCCTCCCACAACTCCCGAAAGACGTGCTGTTCGGTAATTTGGACATTCTGAATTCTCCCTCTGCTTACTCGAACAGGCGCCGGAGTGTGGTGACTGGGGGATTTTCACAGTAACTTCATTAGAGTGTTAATGTAAGTCTACTTGTGACAATAAAGATTATTACTATTATACTACAGCACTGACGACACCATATCCTGCTGGCTCTACCTACAGGAGTGGCAGAACTCGTAGAAGCAGGTATTTGTCTCGGTGTGCACAGTAAGGACTGATCTTTGTACAAACAAGAGTATGTAGTTGTAACGGGCCTCCAGATAATGTCTTCTAGCAGCCGTTACCCCTTCATTTAGTTTCAGAAGTTCCTCAACTGCCTTCAGAAGGGCTAATTATTAAAACTGAGCTAGGCCACTCAGGAGTGAAACCAGTAATCACTTTTTCACAAAATGATTAGTTGAAATCTGGAACTTTTCTCCCAGTGTATGCTGGGGTTTCAAAACAGAGATGATAGATTTTACTTAAGTAAGAGAGTTAGTGGATGAGGAGAAAGGATGGGTAAATGCAGACCGCCCACAAACTACCTCATGGCAGACAAAACTTGAGGGGCATACAGACAGAGCAACTCGCAAAGTGGCAACTATCACCAAGCTTACTGGCCTCATCACCAACTGCTTAATGTAATCACTTGTGGAAGGCTTTGGCAAAGAAAGATTCATACACAGGATCACAGAATTCAGAGAGTCATGTTTATACCAGCTCCTCTGTAGTGCCATTTCCCCGACTTCTGTGCGTAACCCTGCACATTCTGCCTTTTCAGATAATAATCTAATGCCCTCTTGAATGCTTCAATCGAATCTCCCTCCACCACACTCCCAGGCAGCACATTCCAGATCCTAACCACTCGCCGTGTGAGAAGATTTCTCCTCGAGCCTCCGTTGCTTTTTTTGTCAACTACCTTAAATCTGTACCCACTTGTTCTTGATCCTTCCAGCAATGGGAATAGTTTCTTCCTAACTGCTCTGCCCAGGCTCCTCATGATTTTGAACACCTTGATCAAACCTTTTTATTTCCAAGGAAACAGTCCCAAATTCTCCAATCTATCTACGTAACTGAAGTTCCTCATCCCTGGAACCATTCTTAAGAATCTTTCCTGCACTCCAATGTCTTCACCTCCTTCCCAAAGTGTGGAGCCCAGAACTGGGCACTATATAGTCGAGGCCGAACCAATGTCTTATAGAAGTTCAACATAACCTCCTTGCTCTTGTTCTCTATGCTCCTATTAATAAAACCGAGGATACTGTATGCTTTACTCACTCCTCTCTCAGGAGAAATCAGAATGTCCAATTCAACTAACAGCACGTCTTTTGGGAATTGTGGAAGGAACCCAGAGGAAATCCACAATTCTCCCTTTGCGTATCCGGACAGGTGTCAGAGTGTGGCGACTAGGGGATTTTCACAGTAACTTCAATGCAGTGTTAATGTAAGCCTACTAGTGACACTAATAAAGATTATTAATCTGTTTGCTCCCAAAATGGGGTTTAAAAATTTAACTCGACAGTCTGCATTTTCCCAGTCAAATTGGGGGCAGACCAGAAGTGTATTGACTAAAGGGGCTGTCAGGGTCGATCTCACATTTCTCTAGCAACTGTATACACACAAGAACAACGTTTACGGCCTCTTTGGCCGTAACAATTTGGTCAGTGAGTGGAAAGCCAGCCTGACCATTGCTGGCCGAGTTCACAACCTGCATTGCTGGCAGGATGAGCTCACTGAAACTCCAGTGCTCATACTATAGGTTAAGTATCCTTTATCCAAAATGCATGGGGCCGAGTGTGTATCCGATTTCGGAATTCTCCGGATTTCGGAATATAATGTGCATTTGCAGCAGGCTGGGTGCGACGTGCAGTGGGAGACGCGCGCGTGCGACGGTGTTGGAACCGCACGTGTGTAATGCATGTTGGGAACTGCGCATGTGCGATGCACATTTGTGCTCGGGGACTCATAACGTCCTGTCGACGCTCGTAAAAAGTGCAGATTTGGGAATTGTTAGGTTTACGGAATTTCAAATAAGGGATGCTCAACTTGTAATGTTGTTGCTGCCTCATTCACTTCACTATGTTGGCCCCGAAGACTAGGTTGGCAATTAACACCATAATAGAACCTTCATTTTTCTAAAATAAATTTAGAGTACCCAATTCATTTTTTCCAATTAAGGGGCAATTTAGCATGGCCAATCCACCTAGCCTGCACATCTTTGGGGGCGAAACCCACGCAAACACGGGGAGATTGTGCAAACTCCACACGGACAGTGACTCAGAGTCGGGATTGAACCTGGGACCTCGGCGCCGTGAGGCAGCAGGGCTAACCTACTGTGCCACCGTGTTGCCCTTGGAACCTTCATAACATAATGTGCCCCTGGCACCAGAAGCCACTGAAACATACCGACTTATTGAGCAGCATTCCCATATACATTTCACAAGGCGCTGACAGTGCCACAATAAAGCTAAGTAACTTGGGAAGAGAAAATACACAAAAATAAAACCCCGCACAATCAAAACTTGATAATGATTGTATCTCAACTGACTTCATAAAAATTGCACCCAGGGTTCGTTATATCTGCTTCTGAAGCAAATCAAGAAATTTATTCTTCCAGTTTGATTTTCCCCTGAACAAAAGCAGAAGGAAGTTATATTTTTACTCCATTCTAATGATTTTGATTCTTTTCTGGTAAAATTGGAGGGCGGGGAAAAGAGATGTTACAAAATCTGATAACACTTACCTCACATTTGAAGGGTTTCTCTCCCGAATGTTGTAGAGAATGGACTTTCAGTGACATACTGCGTTTAAATGACTTCCCACAAGTCTCACAGGTGAATGGCATATCCTTCGTGTGAGCTGAAAGAGACAAGCTGATTACTGTAATAAACTGATGTAATCAAACATTTATTCTGCATTGCTTCATTTAGTTTCACTCGACCTCCCTGCCATTTCTCTTCAGTAACCTCCTCGATTTGAATACCTGGACGCAAAAAGGTCACTGCAGCAGAAAGAGAACCTTCAGCACCCCCCCCCCCCCCCCCCCCCCTCCCTGTAGAATCCACTGAGCAGAAACTAGGACCTGTATGTTTATTGTTCAGTCTTTCAGGACCTATCGACAAAATTGTCAATAAACCTCCTCTTGTAATCTGTCAATAAACCACCTCTCGTAATCTTGTAATGTTCAACAAACTGGTAATTGAAGCATAAGCATAGCCAGCAGACAATGTCAGCTTTCGTATCCGTAGCACACAACAATCTGTCTAGGTACAACCCTGCCGATTTCTGCATCAACCTCTTCACCCATTCTATATTTCTGTTTTTTGGATTTTTCCATTTGGTCTGAGCTCCCTTCCTCCCACAATAACTTGTCTAAGTTCAAGTTTGCTTCCTCCAAAAGGTACTCGGATTCTCTTTGCAGAAGTTCACAGCCAGTCTTCCCAAACTACCCCAATCTCCTCTCTCACCAACCATCACACCCAGTACGCCCAATGGGGCGGGTCTCATCTTTGGTGCCGGTAACCTCACCAACCACTGCCCAGGAAGAGAAGACATTGCAGGAGCTGTTTGGGTCATGCACATTATTATACTTTTCTTCAGGTATATTGTATTTTTCAAAAGTGGTTTTGACGTACTTTCCTATATATCAAATGGAGGGCTATCATCACAGTGGAAATGATCTTCCCAATTGACGCAGCATGTTAGCATTTAACAGTCCATGATCAGATACACCAGCACACTTATCTGTTCCATTAACCCCAATACAGCAGGACAACATATAACCTTCAAAAGGTCATGTTCAGCTGGATGACACTACAGGTGCTTTCATTATTTCAGTTATTGTTTCATGGTATGAGCATTACTGGCAAAGGCCAGTATTCGTTGCCCCTCCCCAGCAGGCCCGTTGCCCCTCCCCACCAGGCCCGTTGCCCCTCCCCACCAGGCCCGTTGCCCCTCCCCACCAGGCCCGTTGCCCCTCCCCACCAGGCCCGTTGCCCCTCCCCACCAGGCCCGTTGCCCCTCCCCACCAGGCCCGTTGCCCCTCCCCAGCAGACCCGTTGCCCCTCCCCAGCAGACCCGTTGCCCCTCCCCAGCAGACCCGTTGCCCCTCCCCAGCAGACCCGTTGCCCCTCCCCAGCAGACCCGTTGCCCCTCCCCAGCAGACCCGTTGCCCCTCCCCAGCAGACCCGTTGCCCCTCCCCAGCAGACCCGTTGCCCCTCCCCAGCAGACCCGTTGCCCCTCCCCAGCAGACCCGTTGCCCCTCCCCAGCAGACCCGTTGCCCCTCCCCAGCAGACCCGTTGCCCCTCTCCAGCAGACCCGTTGCCCCTCCCCAGCAGACCCGTTGCCCCTCCCCAGCAGACCCGTTGCCCCTCCCCAGCAGACCCGTTGCCCCTCCCCAGCAGACCCGTTGCCCCTCCCCAGCAGACCCGTTGCCCCTCCCCAGCAGACCCGTTGCCCCTCCCCAGCAGACCCGTTGCCCCTCCCCAGCAGACCCATTGCCCCTCCCCAGCAGACCCATTGCCCCTCCCCAGCAGACCCATTGCCCCTCCCCAGCAGACCCGTTGCCCCTCCCCAGCAGACCCGTTGCCCCTCCCCAGCAGACCCGTTGCCCCTCCCCAGCAGACCCATTGCCCCTCCCCAGCAGACCCGTTGCCCCTCCCCAGCTAACCGTGAGAAGGTGTTGCTGAGCCACCAATATAAACCACAGCAGCGTGCGTGCTGTAGGTACACCACAGCATTGTTAGGCAAGGAGTTCCCAGACTTTGACGCAGAGTGGTGATGAACAGTGTGTTTGGACCGGAGGAAGGCTCCAGGATCCTTCAGGGGTTGGTAATAGGATTATGGCTTTAAGAAATTTTTGTTAATAATCCAGACTTGGGTACAGAGGGCACAATTTCAAATTTCTCAGATGACAAACTTGTAAGGATTGTGAAGTGGGAAATTATAGACTTCAAGTGTATGTGGATGGCTGGCGTAATGGGCAGATATGTGGCAGGTGAAATTTAATGTAGAGATGTGTGAAGTGATACATTTTGGTTGGAAGAATGAGCGGCAATATAAAATAAAAGGGTGCAGGAACAGAGAGACCTGGGGTTATAGGGACATAAATCATTAAAGGTGGCAGGGTAGATGGAGAAAAAGTGGCTGATAAAGCTCAAGGTACCTTGGTCTTAGAAAGAGATGATGTGGAGATGCCGGCGTTGGACTGGGGTGGGCACAGGTGGTGAAGGAGCTAACCTCCAAAAGCTAGTGATTCCAAACAAACCTGTTGGACTTTAACCTGATGTTTTAAAAGAGAGGCATAAGAGTGTAAAAGCATACAACCTTTATAAAACACTGGTTTGGCCACAACTGGAGTATTGCGTCCAATTGTGGTCACCACACTTGGGATTCAGAGGCTTCAGAGAGTGTGTGTGGGAAAATGCTTCCACGGATGAGGGACTTTAATGACATGGATGGACTGCAGAATCTGAGGGTGTTCTCCTTAGAGAGGGGGTGGTCGATGGGAGATTTGATAGCCGTGTTGAAGACAATAAAGGGTCTACACAGATTAGGGTCAAGAACCAGAAGATATGGATTCAATGTGACTGACAAAGCAGCAGTGTTGACATGAGGAAGCAACTTTTTATTTTCACACAGTAAGTGATTAGGGTCTGGTGGAGGCAGACACAATTGGAGCTTTCAAAAGGGAATTGGAGATTAACATAGAGAGGCACACTTTGCAGGGCTATGTGCTTTTGCAGAGGGATAGCGCATTCACGGAAGGCTGAAAGGCTTCCTCAGCTATAACCATTTTAGGAATAACTGTCACATTCAGAAGAGCCTCAAATGATCCCCAGTCCGGGAGGTTGCAGAAGAAAATGACTTTGATACGTGAAATGCAATACAAGAATATTGGGAACTCCATTCAGCATTTTACTGGAACTTGTAAAGCTTTCAATGATTTTATGCACTTACCGACCATGTGCTTTCTGACGTGGGCCATTGTGTAAAATTTCTTTTCACAGATTTCACACGAGAACTTTTTCTCTGCATAACCATGTACTATTTTATTGTGTTCGTGAAGTGACCAGAGCTTCTTAAACCCCTTCCCGCAGGTGACACACTGAAATACAGAACAGAGTGACTCATTTAAAAAAAATGTAATGTCAGCTGAACTCTGTGTTGATATGATATGGAGAATCCATAGAGGCGGGCTCTGTGGAGCAGTTCTGGATGCCTAATCGAGCAGGGCTGATTAAGAGATCAAGTTAAAAAACATGCCTTTTTTTTTGCAGAAGGAAATGAAAAATTAGCTTGCAAAAATATTACAATGTGAAGTTACAAGTTTAATTTGCAAGTGTGTTCAGAATGAACGGTTTTCCATTCCACTTACAGCATTGCATACTTCGGTACAATCCCATCCCACTCCTTTTCCACAGATTCCTTAAACCTCTCCTCTCCAGAATAAGCACTATTTGAGAAATCTACTGTGATTCAAAACTACAAGAGCTTGGATCTCTGTGGCAGTACATACAGCCGAGACAATTTGCAAGTAATTCTTTTTGCAGGTCTGACACAGTTCCTGCAAGTGTGACAGTGTGATCTAGGCAGTGGCATTCTGAAATTTGGCAGAACAACTCTGCTCTGGTGACTGAATAAGTCAAATTGTTGTTTTAGTACATGTAATTCTTAAGCATTAGAAATACGAGTAGGCCGTACAGTCCCGCGAACCAGCTCCACTACACTAAGATCATTTCTGATTTTTCACTCGGGGTACAAAATTCCAAAGATTTACATACCCGAGTGAAATAATTTCTCCTCAGTGGCTGACCCATTGTCCTGAGACTATGGCTTCTAGATTTAGGTTCTCCAATCGCTGGCAGTCAGGAGAAACATCATTCCCATCATCTACCCTGCCAAGCCATTCAAGAATTTGATGTTTCAATGAGATCACCTTTCATTAGAGTCATACAGCACAGCAGGCAGCCATTTGGGCCCATTGAGCCCTGTAGAGCAATCCAATCAGTCTCATTGCCCTGTTTTAACTCTAACTCTGCAAGTTTGCTTCGCTCAAGTGCCCATCCAATTTTCTTTCTCACATCCCCCCCTGCATCTTTGGCCCAAAACCTTAGATCGGTGTACCCAAAATCCTAGTACCATCAGCTAATGGGAACATTATTGTTTCAAAACGCCAGAGAATATAGACTCATCCTATGCAACCTCACCTCATATGATCCTTCCCCCTCTTATCCCAGGAATCAATGTCATACACCTTTGTTGTATCCTTCTCAGGGAAGTACATCGATTCTTAGCTAAGGAGACTGAAGCTTTACTCAATATTTCAGATGTAGCTCAGCCAAAGCCATGGGGCGGCACGGTAGGTCAGTGGTTAGCACTGTTGCTTCACAGCGTCAGGGTCCCAGGTTCGATCCCCGGCTTGGGTCACAATCTGTACGGAGTCTGCACGTTCTCCCCGTGTCTGCGTTTGTTTCCTCCGGGTGTCCTGGTTTCCTCCCACAAGTCCCGAAAGACGTGCTGTTAGGTAAATTGGCCATTCTGAACTCTCCCTCTGTGAACCCGAACAGGCGCCGGAATGTGGCGACTAGGGGATTATCATAGCAACTTCATTTCATTGTTAATGTAAGCCTACTTGTGACAATAATAAAGATTATTACTTAATTGCAGCATTCCTTACTTGTATTTTATGGTTCCGTTCGTGGTCACTGCATACCTCAGAAGTGCTTTTCCGCTAATAAGGTACTTTTGAAGTTTATCACTGTTGCAGGAAACACAGTAGCCAATTTGCGCAAGTGAGAGAATAATAACTGGATCATCTGTTTCAATGGTTTTGCTCGAGGGATAAATATTGGCCGGGAAATCAGGTAGAATACCCTGTTCTTTAAAACAGTGCCATGGGACCTTTTACTCTCACCTGAGGGATCGATGGGGGCTCGATCTAACATCTCATCCAAATTGATGGCACCTTTGACTTTGTAACAAGCCTCAGTAATGCATTAAAGTGTCAGCCTTGACTTGGACATTCGGTCCTGGAGTAGAATTTAAACCCAAGACTTCTGACTCAGAGGTCAGAGTGCTGCCAACTGAGTCGTGGCCGGCACATTTCTCACTCCAGCTACAAGCTAACTTTGTGTGCAAATTCCGCATGGTAATGATGGGATCATATTTCACAATCCCGTCAGTTTATAATTGAGCCCTCTGGTTTACAGTAAAACATTTTAAGTGCAAGTACAGGATGTTCAATATCTTGCTATTTCTCAACATGTTTTATGGAAAAGCACAGATCAGTATCTTTGGAAACCAACATGAAGAAGGCGCAAGAACTCCAAAATGGAAAAAGACCAAGATCCATGGCATTCCCCTTCTACCATCCTATTCACATGGTGCAATAATGGGAGCTATTGACTAACCATGGCGTTCGGTCTCTATTAATTAGTCAATGGCAAACCCATAAACGAGGTGAGGAAAACTACTTGAGGCACCATAGGTTCAAATTAAACTGTTTGGAACAGGTTCCCTAGATAAATGATGGAAGCAATGATGTACGGCTTGCTTACTAATATAATGATAGCTTTGAACTTGCTCAATTCCCTGCAGGCCATGTCCTTGGGTTCCATCATTCTGGACGAGCAACTACAAACATTGGTTTTCTTTTCCTTGACGTTAGAGTTGCTATTTTCCAGTCAGGAAGTGCAACAAATCAATTTCAGCACAAGACAACAGGAAGAACCAGTATGGCCTTTGAAAAGAAGTGGAAAAAAAATAACCAGGTTATCAAAAGAATGGAAAGAAAAATAAAGATTGATGTTAAATTCTAGGGGGAGGCAGTGACATAGTGGAGTCGCACTGAACTAGTAATTCAGAGACCCAGGGTATTGCTCAGGTGACCCGGGTCTGATTCTCACCATGGCAGATGGTGAATTTGAATTCAATAATAAGGAATTAAAAAATTCAGGAGTTTGTAACACGCCTCAGTAATGCATTATGATGGTCAATGGTAAAATCCCATCTGGTTCACTAATGCCCTTTAGTGAAGGAAATCTGCCATCCTTACCTGGTCTGGCCCACATGTGACTCCAGACTCACAGCAATGTGGTTGACTCTTCAATGCCCTCTGAATAATAATCTTTATTGTCACAAGTAGGCTTACATTAACACTGCAATGAAGTTACTGTGACAAGCCCCTAGTCGCCACATTCCGGCACCTGTTCAGGTACACGGAGGGAGAATTCAGAATGTCCAAATTACCCAACAGCACGTCTTTCGGGACTTGTGGGACGAAACCGGAGCACCGGGAGGAAACCCATGCAGACACGGGGAGAACGTGCAGACTCCGCACAGACAGTGACCCAAGTTGGGAATCGAACCTGGGACCCTGGCACTGTGAAGCAACAGTGCTAACCAGTGTGCTACAGTACTGCCCACGGTTGGCAGGTAATTAGGGACGGGCAATAAATGCTGGCCCAGCGAGCGACTCTCACATTCCATGAATACATTTTTTAAAATTCAAGTGTTCAAATTGTATGGTGACGAAAATTCTTGGTGCAATTTGTGCCAGTGGTGTAACATTCATTCGATCCTTTCCATGTTTTACTGAAGAAAAATTACACATACTTAATTTTAACATCTTTACTTCAAATGGAGAACATACAGCAAATCTATTAATACCACCTCATAGCCCTTTAAATATGCACGGAAAAGGTGGTAGTGCGTTTGTTAAACCCAAAGACTTAAATCACTTCATTGCCATATTAACCAGGCAGGCTGCATCCAGGAAAAGGATGTCTTCACGTGGCTGAACAATGGTGCTCAAAAGGACCAGCTGCAGGTCACCATGTAAAATGCATTCTTAACTACGTATCTGAATGCAGAGCTGAGGGGCAGCCGAGCTCCTCTGAGCTCCACATTAAAAATCACAGGCCACAGCTAGACATTAATTTCTCTTAATAATAATAATAATAATAATAATAATTTTTATCGTCACATGTAGGCTTACATCAACACTGCAATGAAGTTACTATGAAAAGCCCCTAGTCACCACATTCCGGCGCCTGTTCGGGTACACTGAGGGAGAATTCAGAATGTTCAAATCACCTAACAGCACGTCTTTCGGGACTTGTGGGAGGAAACCGGAGGAAACCCACGCAGTCACAGGGAGAACGTGCAGACTCCGCATAGACAGTGACCCAAGCTGGAATTAAACTGGGACCCTGATTCTGCGAAGCCATAATGCTAACCACTATGCTACCGTGCTTCCCCTGCCCTCACCCATTACTCAGGATGCTTCCCTCAGAGTTGGGCACCACCCTTGCCCAGCTGCCTACCATGGTTATTTTCCTTCCTAGCACCAGACCAGAATTCTGGAACTTAATATACTATTTAAGCACATCCGCTGGGAAGCCACTCCACCACCACCTCCGCCATATAATCATAAAGTCACACTCCAACTGTCGGTCACTCATCTGTTGCTTCTCCTTCACCAGCTTTTCCCAGCACCTTGGTCTGTTGTTTCATGGCATCCATCCAATATGTATATATTTATAGCGCCGTGTAGATATCACAATTGAAATATGAAAGGGAAATAACAAGTGTTCTAAAATGGTCACTACACCCTCATCCTCAGGGCCCTGCCGGAACAGGTTCAGCTCATTGATTGATTGATTTACCGTCACATGTACCGAAGTACAGTGAAAGGTATTTTTCTACAGCCAAGGAAATGTATACAGTAGACAAAAAGAATAATATAGGAGTGCGCCTCAACAAAAATCTGTCCTCGCCACCCACATCGACGCTACCACCAAGAAAGCACAGCAGGGTCTATACTTCCTCAGGAAACTAAGGAAATTCAGCATGTTCACACCGACCCTTACCAACTTTTACAGATGCACCATGGGAAATTGAGGACCTTGTGTTGCCCTTTTATGTATTTTCTATTTATTTTATTTTTATGTACTAAACGATCTGTTCGTGCTGCTTGCAGAAAAATATTTTTCACTGTACCTCGGTACACGTGACAATAAAGAAATCCAATCCAATAATCAACAAAGTATATTGACAAATAGGGATTAGTTACAGTGCGGAACAAATTTTAATTAAAAAAAATATATTTATTGTCACAAATAGGTATACATTAAAACTGCAATGAAGTTACTGTGAAAAGCCCCTAGTTACCACATTCCGGCACCTGTTCGGGTCCACTGAGGGAGAATTCAAGATGTCAAATTCACTTCACAAGCACGTCTTTCGGGGCTTGTGGGAGGAAACTGGAGTGTCCGGAGGAAACCTACACAGACACGGGGAGGATGTGCAGACTCCGCATAGACAGTGACCCTAGCCAGAATCAAACCAGAAACCCTAGAGCTGTGAAGCAACAGTGCTAACCGCTGTGCTACTGTGCCGCCCAAGGGACAAACAAAGCAAATACATGAGCAAGAGCAACATAGTAGGGCGTAATCCTCGCTTCATTACGGCACGGTGGAGCAGTGGTTAGCACTGCTGCCTCACAGCGCTGAGGACCCAGTTTCGATCATGGCCCGGGTTACACATTCTCCCTGTGTCTTTGTGGGTCTCACCCCCACAACCCAAAGATGTGCAGGGTAGTTGAATTGGCCACGCTAAATTACCCCTAAACTGGAAGAGAATTGGGTACTTTCAATTAAAAAAAATAACAGGTTCAGCTCAGCTGGCAACATACCATGTACCTGAATTTTAAAATGTCCAATGTTAGCTTTGTGGTCAAATGCTGATAAATGTATTCCTGGCCTCGGTTTTTGTTTTAGAAAAATTGCGTAAATGTTCTTCTCTTATGGACTTCCCTCTCTTGATTCTTCTCCTGCATGCAATTCAAGATTAGCAGGCAGGTCAATCTAACCACTGCAGCAAAAGGTGGCTGCAACCGGTTACTGACATAGTCCGAGTGTGTAAAACTATGATTATATTTCACTTTATACTTTGTTACATCCTTTTCATGTTCCAGAAAAATGCTTCCTACACATTTCTTCTTCTCTTAACACCCTCATCACACAGACGGACCTAGATTTTAGTTTTTGGGTTATCAATCATTGAGGAAATTACTTCATAAGGTGCATAAAGCCATTTAATATTTTTAAAAGTCGACTAACCTTGTCAGCTTCCATTATCGAAATGTCCATTTTATCTGCTCCTCTACATTATCCTAACTGCTGTTTCTTAGCTAAACTGGTAACACTCTCACCTGAGACACAGATTCTGGGTTTAAATCCCAAGCTTGAGCAAACACCGAGGTACAGTACTGAGAGAGTGCAGGTGCGAGGTGTCATCTTTCAATTGAGACGTTAAACTAAGGCGCCATCAGCCCTCTCGGGTGGATATTATGGCACTGTTCAAAGAGGGGCAGGGGAGTTATCCTCCACGTTATGGCCAATATTTATCTGTCAATCAACATGACAAAACAGATCAACACATTGTTGTTTCTAAGATCTTGCTGTGCACAAACCTTCTCTCGCATTTCGTACATTAGAACAATGTTAATGCGTCAAAAGTCCATTATTGCTGTAAAGCTTTTGAAATATCTGGTAGCCCTGAAATCTTTCTTTTAAAGGTCTACTGTGGATATAGTATTATGTTACTGTGTGATTTTTAAAAAACAAATTTAGAATACCCAATTATTTACTTCCAATTAAGGGACAATTTAGCATGGCCAATCCACCTACCCTGCACATCTTTGGGTTGTGGGGCTGAGACCCACGCAGACACAGGGAGAATGTGTCAACTCCACACGGACAGTGACCCAGGGCCAGGATCGAACCCGGGTCCTCAGCGCCATGTGGCAGCAGAGCTGCCCAGTTGTTACTGTGTAATACGTGAACCCAATCTCTTGCATATTAGCCTACTGCATGGTTTGCTGTGATTTTATAAAGCGTCATTGGTGAGACCACATATGGAGTACTACATACAGTTTACGCCTCCTTATTTAAGAAATTACTGTTTCCTGGGTTAGCTAGGAAAAGTTAGAGAGGTTGGGCCTTTATCCACTAGAGGTTAGAAGAATGAGAGGTGATCTTTTTGAAATATATAGGGTGCGATCAAACGGCATCATTGTGCCAGACATGGTGACGGGATGAGGCCGTTAAATCTCACGGGATTTGAGACTCGTGGAACGCCTCGCATGATCCAATGAGATCTCACAAGATGTCGCTATCTGGAAAGACAGATTTACATATTTAAGTGAGCAGTTAAGCTAATTTAAATATGTCACCGCCCGATGCTCCCGAGGTGCCATGCTGGCAGTACCAATGTGCCAGGTTGCCAGTGTTAGGGATCGAGCACTTTTAAGGTGGGGCTCGAGGACCCCCTAAATGGTAAACTGGGGCATTGGAAGGGGTCCAGTGGCTGCGGTGTGGAGTCAGAGGAGGGCCGAGAGCATTGCTCACCGAGGCAAAAGCAAAGAGCCCCGTTAGTGAGGCCGTTAAGTAGCGAGAAACACCCCCACTAAACACACTCAAAACGGAACTCGTTTTTTCTCATTAAATCGCACCCATAAGATCCGGAGGGGGCCTGACAGGGTGGGTGCTGGAAGGATATTCCCCTTTGTGGCACAGAATAGAACTAGGGGTAACAGTTTAAAAATAGGATCTCCCATTTAAGATAGCGATGATGTTTTTATCTCCAGAGGGTTATGAGTCTGTGGGACCCTTGCCCAGAAGTGGTGGAGGCAGGGTCTTTGCATATTTTAAAGGCTGAGGTAGATAGGTTCTTGACTAACAAAGGAACCTAATGATAGGCATGGCTTTTCACAGTAACTTCATTGCAGTGTTAATATAAGCCTACTTGTGACAATAAAATTATTATTAGGGGGAGGCAGCATAGTGGCGTTGAGGCCACTATGATCATGTTGAGTGGCGAATGGATCAGGCTCAAGGGGCTGATGGCCTATTCGTGCTCCCGATCCATCTATACGTATGCATGTCATGGTATTAGGGGACCATAAGTAGTTCCTTTCTGTACAATTCTGTCAACTGCGCTACAAAGTTAAAGCCATGTTTATATTGGAGCGCCATTTTCCAACAGATTGGGGGTTTTTTAAGTCAAAAGGAACTGTGATTGAAAAAACTATTGACTCCTTCCACATCAAAAATGGTCAAATATCAAATGTAAAGTTACATAAACATGGAGGCATTATGTAAATGGAGTTTCAAAAACAGCAGTGAATAATTTCATCTTTATGTAATGAACTAACAGTGATGTCTGGAATGTGAACATCAGTGGCAGGTTCATTCCAATTTCCTCTTGAACCAAAATCTGGATTACCTCACTTACATTCAGCCTGTCTTCCCTCTCCAATCCCTCCTACCTGTAAAACTGCCAGCACTGCCTGTGGGGAGGTTAAAAACTGCACTCAAACAGTGCACAACAGACAGGTTATAGAGCTGTCTTGCCCCGAGCTAAATCTGCCCGGTATAACCTGTGCACATTTTACCTCGTCTCAAAATCACTGAAAAATACATTTCATTGTGGATAAACTCTGCCAAGTAATCGGATGACAGACAGGGAGATCATACTCGAATTCAAGTAAAAAACAGCCGTGGTTTTAATAGCACAACTTTGCAGGGTCCACGTAAGCGGGCACCAACAGCAGTAGCTGGGTATCCACAAACCAACAACTTCCAATGAATGAGCTGAATGACGCACAACAGCTTCAAACAGATACAGCTGCTGTATTTGTTTACGGATTCATAAAGTTTCTATACAATTTGTTTATTTAGAGGTCTGGAATATACAATGAGAAATAACTGTTGTAGACCATATAGCCCCTTGAGCCTGCATTCAAGATCTTTTTTCTTAAATTTAGAGTACCCAATTAATTTTTTCCAATTAAGGGGCAATTTAGCGTGGCCAATCCACCCAGCCTGCACATCTGTGGGTTGTGGGGGCGAAACCCACACAAACACGGGGAATATGTGCAAACTCCACACAGACAGTGACCCAGAGCCGGGATCGAACCTGGGACCTCGGCGCCGTGAGGCAGCAATGCTAACCCACTGAGCCACTGTGCTGCCCTTCAATAAGATCTTTGATGGGCTTCAACTTCAACACTTTTCCTGACACTACATCCATTACTATGAAGACTCACACTAGGAGAAAACTGCTCGTCTCACAGGAGGAAGTATGATCCTGACATGCATACAGATTGAAAACACTTGAAATCTACAGCAAAGTTGCACCTTCAGCATTTGTGTACTTTACATTAATGAATATGGCAGCCATCGAATGTTTCACACCGGCAGTCAGCGCTACTTATTTGGGACACAACAAAGCCTCAATTAGCAGTTTGCAGTAAAACCCTAAAATTTACTATGTGTGTGAATGTGATTCCACATGAGCAAATAACAACAACTTGCATACAAACACAGAGTTCGGAACAATCTTTAAGTTGTTGCTGATGTTTGCATGTGCAGAGGGTTATTGAAAACAGATATATAAATGCTTTTATATCTTTGCTGTACTGGCACTTTCTATTTTTTTATAAATGTTTTTATTCTCCATTTTCATATTTTCCTTACCCCACCCACAAACAGTAAACGGTAACAAATACAAAATCAATTCCCTTAACAATAACAACGATCCCATCCTCCCACCACCCCAAACAACAGCCCACCTGTCAATATATGCATCCAATAAAACAAACCCTCCCATGGTGGAAACAAAATACAAAGGAGAAAAAGAAAAAAGGAGTCCGGGACCGCCCACGGTCACCATAGAGTCCACTCCCGACCCCCCCCCCCCCCCCCCCCCCCCCCACACTCAATGCCGTCCAACCTCTGAAAGAGTGCTGTACATGATACCCGAGAGTTGTAACCCCCCCCCACTCCCTAACTCCTCCCGCCCACTGCCTCTTGTAAAATTCCTTCCCCCAACCTCTGTTCCTTCCCCCCAACTTTCCACACCGGCTAGACCACTCGGACCCTGTTCTGCCAGGCTCCGATGGCCGCAGCCCCTCCCCCCACCTCACTCACGTTCACTGGCTGGCTTAAACCAGCCTGCGTGGAGTCCCCGCCCGGGTCCCTTTCCCCCTTGCCCGGTCCTAGGAAAGCCCAGAAATCCCCTTTTAGCACACAAACCCCACACATCCACCTACACCCCAAAGAGCGCTCACTTCAAGTGAAAGTCCCATTACTTCCCTTGTCCAAATATATACACCGGCTCCTTTAGCCCATACACCCGCAAGCAGTGAAACAAAAAAAAAGAAGAAAATACAGTCATGAGGTTACATCGGCACATGGCCATTTCTCAAATTCTCAGTTCTGCCACAGTCCTTCTGCCTTCGCAAACTCCTCCGCTGCTTTCGCCGTTACAAACTAAAAGTCCTTGAGCTTGTAAGTCACCCTCAGCTTCGCTGGATATTCAATGCCGCACTACACTTTGCTAATGTACAGTGCCCTCTTCACCCGGTTGAAAGCAGGCCGCCTCCTCGCCAGCTCCACCGTAAAGTCCTGGTATACACATATACCATCTCCAGCTCACTGCACCGCCCGCTTCTGCTTGGCCCAGCACAGGACCTTCTCCTTCACACTGTACCTACGGAAGCACAGAGTCACTACCCTTAGTGGCTCACCTGCCTTTCATAGATTATCATAGAATTTACAGTGCAGAAGGAGGCCATTCGGCCCATCGAGTCTGCACTGGCTCTTGGAAAGAGCACCCTACCCAATGTCAACACCTCCACCCATAACCCAGTAACCCCCCCTTCCCCAACACTAAGGCAATTTTGGACACTAAGGGCAATTTATCATGGCCAATCCACCTAACCTGCACATCTTCGGACTGTGGCAGGAAACCGGAGCACCCGGAGGAAACCCACGCATACACGGGGAGGATGTGCAGACTCCGCACAGACAGTGACCCAAGCCGGAATCAAACCTGGGATCCTGGAGCTGTGAAGCAATTGTGCTATCCACTTTGGTACAGGCCTCCACGACCGATGAGCCCGATCCAGTTCATATCGGGAGGGATCCTCCCCCTCCCCCAATAGTTTAGCTAGCATTGCAGCAAAATACTCAGTTGGCCTCGACCCTTCAACTCCTTAGGGCAGCCTCACAATTCTCAAATTCTGTCGCCTGGATCTGTTTTCCAGGTCTTCCATTTTTCCTCGCAGATCCTTGTTAATCTCCATCACCGTCCGCATCTCCTTCCCCATCGAGATAAGTTGATCACCGTGCTGCAATAATGTCTCCTCCACTTCCTTCAGTTCCCCCCCTTGCTTCCGCACCTCCGCCACTGCGCTCGCCACCACCGTCGTCGTCGTCGTCACCGGGGAAATCGCCACCTCCACCAGCACACTCAAAACCTCCCTCATCTCCTTCCTCATTGTCTCCACGTATTTTGTAAACTGCCTTTCGAATTCCGCAGCCATTACCTTAGTTATTTCTTCAGCCGTAAGCAATGGGGCCTCCCCGTTGCTCCAGCCTCCATTTTCCTTGGTGACCCCACGGTGACCTTTCTACTCCCCGACGTACTTTCAGCTGTTTTCACAGCCGATTTTTAACTGGTCCTCGACATATCCCTTCCCTGTGCTTTCTCCTGTCCTTCACCGCCCGTAGGACCGGGTGTCAATCCCCGACAATGCCGTTCCCGAACGGAAGCCCTCCAACGCGCGGCTGCCTCCCGCCCGCCGTCACTGGAAGTCCCTCTACTGGCACTTTCTAACTATCTTATCTCATTGTGCTGTTTCTTGATCACGTTGGGTTGGAGGCACACGTGAAGGAAGGAAATGTTGGCGATTCTTCCATCATTGACAGGATTCGTCCCCTGGGCAAATGAATCGCCTAAGGCTAGAAAATGTATTCAAAGTTGAAGGCAAATCTTTAAGTACAGAAATGCAGAAGTGGGGGAGTCATTTAATTTTAAATGGTGCATTCTAAAAAGAGTAACTGTTTCGCAAGGTGAATTGATAAGCGAAGGAGCCATCAATAATGCAGTTTTTAATCAGAGGTGGTCATGGGTCTTCAGGACAAATTTCTTTACCCAGGGAATACTTTCAATTTGGAACCTGCTACTGCATGGAGTAATTCAGGTGAATAGCATAGCTGCATTTAGGAGGAGGTTAGATAGGCATGTGAGAAAATATTCATTGCCTGAAAAGGGTGGCAGAGGGAGAAACCCTCATAACTTTCAAGAAATATTTAGATGTGCACTTGCGATCCCAGAGCATACAAGGTTATGGGCCAAGTGCTGGAAAATGGGATTACAATGGTTAGGTGGTTATTTTTGACTGGCGCAGACATGATGGGCCAAAGGGGCTTTTCTGTACTGTATTATTTTATGACGCTAACAAAAAAGAATAAAATCATAGTTGAGAAGGTACAGCCATTGAGAAAAAACTGAACATAGAGGTGCTCTTTTCTCACGAAAACAGAAATTGTGGGGAGTGCATGGAGAAAAGAGTATCAGGATAAATTTCAGGGAGAGGGGGTGAAAAGAACCAGGGTGAATCGAAGGGTGGGAAGGAAAGAGAGAAGATGAAGACCAGGCTGAATTCTTGAATTAAGGAAATTAAAGAAGGGAGGGGAAAGAGAGCAGAAAAGGGCCAGTTAAATTGAAGAGATGGAAAGAGGGTCAGACCACATTGGTCGGGTGGAGGAGTGAATAAGAGGGCCAAGCTGAATTGAGGGGGAAAGTGGACCAGGCTGAATTGAAGGGGAGGTGCAATGGGGGATGAATTTGGGTGGGTGGCGAGAAAAAGAGGATAAGGTTGAATCAATGGGGGTAGAAGAGAAAGAGTGCGAATGCCAAGGGAGCAAATGAGGGAGACCCAGAGGAATTGGAAGCCAGCATCAGTGAAAAGGGATGGGGTCGTTTCTTGTGAATTGGGTTTGCTGAGGTGGGGTGGGGGCATTCGACTGATTTGATAAATGATGCTGGGTTGGAGGCTGCAATTGAATATGGGAGTGTGACTGTTGGTAACATTTGGTTAAGTAATGAGCCAGTCGCTCAGTTGAGTATAAAATGCTTCTTTGTTTTAATGTAAATTTAAGTTGTTGATGGAGCAAGCTTCCAGAGAGCTACTCCCAGAAACTCAACAACAATCTTGTGCCTTCAACATTTGGACTTAACTTTCAGGATTTAACGTACCTTCGCTTTATTTCTCCTGTATAAGTGAAGGAATGCTCTGCACCAACAGGTAAATTTATTTATTTTAACATCAGGTCGGTTGTCAGTGCCAGCACTTTTGAACCACTTGCTCGGCTTCTGCCCACTCTCTAGGTCGGCATATATTTATTTACAAAAGAGAAGTTAGTTAATGCTTTAAACTATTTTCCATAGAATCTCGACAGTGCAGAAGGAGGCCATTTATCCAATCGAGTCTGCACCGACCCTCTGAAAGAACACTCTACCCAGGCCCATTCTCCTGCCCTATTCCCATAACCCTACCTAACCTGCACATCGTTGGACTGTGGGAGGAAACCGGAGCACCCAGAGGAAACCCACGCAGAAACGAGGAGAATGTGCAAACTCCACACAATCACCCAAGGCCGGAATCGAACCACGGTCCTTGCCGCAGTGAGGAAGCTGCACTAACCACTATGCCACCGTGTCACCCAAAATGGGATACAAGAGCAACTTATGTGGGAGAGGATAAAGTATGCTGCAAACAAACTTGGGATCATTATAATTATTATTCAAGCTTGGATTGGATCTTCAACCTCTATAATGATGCATCCTGATACGACCGGAAACGGATCAACACAATAACACTTGACAACATATACATGATGTAGATGTAGATGTAATGTAAACTGTCTGCATAGGAGAGAATACAGGTCCAAAATTACCTCAAAGTGACAGCAATGAGAGATTATAGAAAGCAGGTAGTGGATTTACTGATGATCAAAATTCTATAGATTCTGGAACGGTTCCTGCAAATTGGAAGTTGGCAAATGTCACTCCACTATTTAAGGAAAGGAGAGAGACAAAACTAGAAACAACAGACATGTTAGCCTTGCATCAGTATTAGTGAAAATACTAGAATCTATTCTAAAGGACGGGATAAATGGACATTTGAATAATAGTGATCTGACTGGACACAGTTAACATGGATTTATAAACGGGAAAGCATGTTTGACCAACCTGTTGGCAGTTTCTTGAGGATGTTACTGACAGAATTGATAAAGCGGAGTTGGTGGATATAGATAGTGTACTTGGATTTTGAAAAAGCTCCCCACAGGAGGTTGGTTAGCAAAGTTAAAGCTCGTGGGATAGGAGGTAAGATACTGGCACAGGTGAAAGATTGGCTATCAGGCAGAAAACAGAGGAGGAAAAATGGGTTATTCTCTCGTTGGCAGGCTATGACGAGTGGGGTACCACAAGGATCAGTACTTGGGCTCCAGCGGTTCAAGGTGTATGTCAATAATTTGGATGTGGGCACAAAATGCAATATATCCAAGTTCATGGATGACACAAAGCTCAGTGGGAATGTGTGTTGTGAAGAATGTACAAAGCGGCTTCAAGAGGATTTGGACACTCTGAGTGGGGTGACAGATGGCATATAATGTGGAAAACTGTGAGGTAATCCACTTTGGTAGAAGGGACAGGCGTGCAAGATATTTTTTCCAATGGCAAGAGATTAGAAAGTGCAGACATACAAAGGGACTCACGCATCCTCGTCAATAAGTCACTGCATGCAAACATAGGGAGGCTAATGTTATGTTGGCCTTTATTGCAAGAGGGTTTGAGTACAGGAGTAGCAAAGTCTTGCTTCAATTGGATAGAACCTTGGTTCGGCCATACCTGGAATACTGTGTGCAGTTTTGGTCCCCTTATCTTAGGAAGAACATTAATTGAGGGAGTGCAATGAAGGTTCACCAGATCTGTTCCCGGGATGGCGGGCCTGTATTCCCTAGAGTTCCGAAGAATGAGAGGTGATCTCATTGAAACCTACAAAATACTTCAAAGGATGGACAGGGTAGATGCAGGTTAAGTTATGTCCCTTGGTTGGCGAGTCTAGAACCGGAGACACAATTTCAAAATGAGGACAAAGCCACTTAGGACCAAGATGAGGAGAAACATTTCTTCCCCAGAGGGCTGTGAATCTTTGGAATTCTCCACTCCAGAGGGCTATGAAAGCTCAGTCATTGAGTGTGTTTAGAGATTGATAGATTTCTAAATGCCAATGACATGAAGGATTATGGCGATAGAGTGGGAACAAGGCACTGCAGTAGATGCTCAGCCATGATTAGCAGGCTCGATGCACTGAATGGCTTACTTTTAGAAATCAGTCTGGTAAACCTTTGCTGCACTCTCTCTATCGCAAGAATATCCTTCCTCTGATAAGGAGACCAAAACTGCACACAATATTCCAGGTGTGGCCTCACCAAGGTCCTATATACTTGCAGCAAGACATCCCTGCTCCAGTACACAAATCCTATCACAATGAAGGCCAACATACCATTTGTCTTCTTTACTGCCTGCTTACCTTCAGTAACTGGTTTATGAGGACACTCAGGACTCATTGCTCCTAATTTATGGCCATTCAGATAATAGTCTGCCTTACTTTTTCTTACCAAAGTGGATAAACCCACATTTATCCACATTATGCTGCATCTACCATTCATTTGCCCACTCACTCACCTTGCCCAAATCACACTGAAGGATCTCTGCATCCTCCTCACAGCTCACCCTCACACCCAGCTTTGTGGCATCTGTAAATTTGGAGATATCACATTTAGTTCCCTCATCAAAATTTTTAACATACATTGTGAATAGCTGGGGTCCCAGCACCGATCCCTGCGACACCCCACTAGACACTGCCTGCCAATTTGAAAAAGACCTGTAAATTCCAACTCGTTATTTCCTGTCTGCCAACCAGTTTTCTATCCATCTCAATACACTACCAATAATCCCATGCGCTTTAATTTCATTATGCAGGACTTTGTCAAGTCTTCTGAAAGTCCAAATATGCCACAGCCACTGCCCCCCCCCCCCCCCCCAATATCATCAACTAGTTACATCCTCGAAGAATTCCAGTAGTTTTGTCAAGAATGGTTTCCCCTTCATAAATCCATGCTGACTCTGTCCAATCCTGCCACTGGGTTTTTAAGTGCTCTGCTAGAAATCTTTGATAATTGATTTTAGGTTTACTGGTCTGGCTGGCTGCCTTATCATCTGCCACGCAGCAGAGGCATTAATGCTGACGAATATTTGTGCTTGCTTCAAAATTCTTGGGATTAAGGAGAATTTAAGCAGAAGTGCCTGTTGGGTGGTTAAATATGGAGAGTATGAAGTAGGATAGACTGTGTGTGGTCTGTGAATAGAACGGTTTCTTGTGCCCCTAGGCAAGGATCGGGACGGCTACCAGCACCTGAGCAATCGCAGGGTATTCTAAGTCCTGCAACACAGGACAGACTCCTTTTTGCAAAGTCTATTCTCAGGTGCACACTGGCTGCGAGCTAGTCATTCATGCACACTAGGAAAGGGACTGTAAAAACAAATAAAATCATGTACATAAAACCCAAACCTTTGCCAAGCCTCAGGAATCTGCGAAAGTGTTTCATATTGCTGCTTAGAACGGATGCTAATAGGTTGCGGAAGATGGCACACCACAATCAAAAGGCTAAGGAAGAGCAAAGTTAACACGAAATGCACGGTGTCTCTCATCCAAATGTCAATGACAGTATAGATTAACGTGCTTGTGTGTGTTTCAGAACAATGGGGGTCTGATGCCTATTCCAGCCAAGATACACTTGGGACTTGCCCCCTCACCCTCAATGACAAACCAGCACTGACAAAAACTGCTACGAAAACTCAGGATGAAGCATCAACAACAGTAGACAATGAGCTGAAGACCTGCTTTCAGGCAGAGTACATAAGAATAAACTTTATACATTACGATTACCTTTCAATCTGAATTTCTGTTTTAAATTGCTATGGTGCTGCTGGAAACTGCTTGACGCCTTCTTCTGAAGATAAAGATCTAAACGAGAAGTTCCTATGAGTAGTTTTACGTAAAACCATTCATGCTAGGAAGGTACTATGTGACCAGTACGTGCTAATTTAGCTACTCAGCAAGGGTAGCTGCAGGGTATGGTACAATTGCACTTCTGTCCTTGCTGACCTCCCAGGGTTCCCTTCCCCTGAATACAGTACAAAACCTTCCATCTCACCATTGCTATCTCTTTTCCCACATCATAGCTTGCAGGCTCTAATCTTCCAAACTGCTTCATGTATTCCTAACTGTTTACCCCAGCACTGGTGGCAGAGGCTTTAGCTGGGACTCTCCAACTACTTCCGCCTTTGGTAGTGGACATCCACCCTTTAGAAACTTCCTTAAAGACTACTCCTTTCCCTTGGTCACGTAGATAACTCTCCCCCCACTGGCGTTTGGTATCCAATAGTCCCACGGCCCCAAAACTTGGTAATGAAGCTTCTTTGGGTTGGTTGCAAAATTGAAAGGAGCTATAGAAAACTAATAACAATCTGCCAGTTGCCAATGCCTGGAGATTGCTGGAACATCCATTGACGTTCACCGAAGATAAGGTCATGTTGAGTTCCAGTCACCCCCAAAACTCCCTCTTTATTGTTGAATCACCAACCAATACTCTTGACAGGCTCACACGAGGGCAGCCAGCAAATTGGAGCTCCACCCCAAGTAAATAACAGGATGTTGTCTCTGCAATTAAAGTTATATTTTGAGTTGGATTATATCAAACTATGTACATATGAGTGTGTTATCATTTTAGTTTGTCACTAGCCACGTGGGAAATTGTCTTTGCCGTTAAGAAAATTTCATACAAGACATGATTCTTGGATATGTAACATGCTTGTTGACTTCAACCGTCTTGTACATTTGTTGGTAAAATGCAACGGTTAAATGCAACGGTTAAAGGGGAGAAGAAAGTGAATGTCCGCCATTATTCTATGTACCCAATTCGCTGGTTACTGCATTTGATCATCTGCCAAATTGGAGTGTAACGTGTGTGGAAATGTCAGACTTCAACACCATGGAAACACAATTCTCTCTAGCTTCAACAAAGAATCATCCAGACTTGAAACGTTGATTTCTAGGGCAGCACAGTAGCACAATGGATAGCACTGTGGCTTCACAACGCCAAGGTCCCAGGTTCGAATCCCCGCTGGGTCACTGTCTGTGTGGAGTCTGTACGTTCTCCCTATGTCTGAGCGGGTTTCCACCGGGTACTCTGGTTTCTTCCCACAGTCCAAAGACGTGCAGGTTAGGTGGATTGGCCAATTTAAATTGCCCTTAGTGTCCAAAAAGGTTAGGAGGGGTTATTGGGTTACAGGGATGGGGTGGAAGTTGTCTTGTTACCTGTGTGGTAGGTAACTCATGCTACTCAATCCTTGATTCATGGTGAGGTCTTCTGAATCTTGATGATAAGAAGACTAGAACTCGTCCAGTAACAACAAAGGTTTATTGAGTAACTATTTCAACAAGTGCATGAGTTCTTGACTTTAACTTTGATACGAGTGATGAGGTTAACAAGATCTAACAACAGTGACTATACGTAACTCCACTAACTATCTGAACTATTGTGATATTGTCCTGATCACAGTGCGCCCGAGAGAGAGACTGCCCGAGAGAGACTGCCCAAGACCCAATGCCTTTTATATCTCCGTTGGTCTGGCCCTCTAGTGATCATGTGGTGCTACTGATTACTTATTAACCTCTTGTGTACATGCACAGAGAGAGATCACTACACCCCCCCCTTTTTCTTGTGATCCATATTTTCTGTATTTTGTAAAGAAAATTGAACAAGCATAATGTATGCCGTTAACTGGAGACAGGTAAGACAAATAACGCTGTGCACAATCTGTGATGGGAACGATGACTGTACAAAGCCAATCAATGTTGAAAGGGTCCTATCTTAACAAGAAAATTTGACAGTCCAAACTTTATGAATTTGATCAGTTGGGTTGCTTTTTTCATCTGTCGTCGAGGTGGCAATGTTGATGTCGTTATTTTGTTGTGAACATCATTAGTGTTCATGTGTGTAAGTGACTAGCAAGTCATCATGAGGTATTCGAATGGTCGAAGCAGCTTGTTGTCAGCCCCGGACTTCTTTTTTTGCGCTTGCGATATTGACTCCGTACGTCCTCGCTCTTGAAAGCTGGGTTGGTTGCTTGCTGTGGTGCAGATATGAAATCGAGAGATTTGTTGTCATGGAATATAATGTTTGTAGTCTTACCACTGTTTTGAACTGTGCTGGTGCATTATCCTTTATGTGTGGAGTTGTGACATGATGTACAGGCCGTTGTTTCATTGTTGTTGTTTTTGTGGCTTCTGTCTTTGTTGATACCGTTGTTGGTCTTGTTGTTACAGATTTGCTCACTGACTGTATCATGTGTATTATTTGAGTTATACTCAAAGGTGTTTGTGTCAGTGCCCTTTTTGGTAGCCGATGTTTTGTTGAGCTTTTTTTCTTGAGAATTGTGAGAATGATCTGATGTTACATTGATGTTGGTGACATCAGTCATTTGTAGTGGATTTGATTGCTCTTCTTTGCTTCCTTGATACTCCTCTTCAGGAGTTATTTCCGGTTCATGTGAATCACCTTTGTTTCTTGGTGCTCCTCTTCTGGAGTCAAAATCTTAAAGATTTCAAATGATGTGGTCACACGGTACCCAAGAGTAGACCTACTCTGTGCTTCTGTACAGACGAGCCGAGATCTGTCAGTCTCGCTGTGATCCTGCACACTCTATGGCGAGTGCGATCACTCAGTCACTGTTTTAACATAGTGGGTAGACATTCAACGTCTTCTTGTTGGTTACATGAGCTGGATAGACTTTCATAGTCTGCTGCTGGTTGCTCAGAAAAGGCGGATAGACCACCATAGCCTTCCTCGTGCACTGTTATCATTCGGAGTCTTTAATTGCATCCATTCTGGAATCTGTCAACGAGCTCGCTGTGGAGGCTGGTATCGCTCCCTCTGTGGAGTCGATCTGTGCTCTCTGCGTGGCGTTGCCTTCTTCTCGGATATTTGACATGTGGCTGTCATCCATTGTATCGACGATCTGCCATGTCGTCATGGTACTGGATTCCCCAACCATGAGACTCATATTGAACTTGGCACCCATGTTGCTGCTGCAATGATCATCAGCTCTGGTGAACTCATCCATGGCTGAGTAGCATTCGTCAGCGAGAAAATCATCTCTTCCTGCTGAGGATGTGTCATGGTGCTCTATTTGTCCAATGAGAAACTCATCTCCTGAGTAGACATCGTCAATGAACAAATCTTTTGCTCTGGATTTGTCACTGTGCTTTCCTCTTTGGGTGTTCCAAACTGCTTGTTCCAGGGTGCAGCGGCGGTAATATTTAATTGTGGGTGGAGGCTCGGTCTTCATTCTGTTGTTGGAGGAAAAATGTTTGTGTTTTGTAACTTTAAAACTCCTGCTGTTTACTTTTGGGCATTTCTGAAGAGGCGTGGTGACTGTTATGTAAGGTTCCTCAGTTGATTCAACCGTGTCCACGCTGTATGAGCAGTCACAGGCTAGGTCATCATTTTCTGATAAGTAATCACCATAGGTTGGTTTGTGTTCCATTGATGCAACGTTCCTAACATCACAGGGCCTCAGTTTTTGTCCTGTGGAAGTCATGTGTAGAACAGCTCTAAATTTAGAGGCATTGTGGTTGTATCTTCTATACCTCAGGCACTGTTTGCCCAAAGCCGGACATTGCCCTTTTAAATGGGCGTGTTCGCACCAAAGACACGTCATCACACTATCCCGCCATGCTTGCGCAGTAGTTTTGTCATCCGGTTCCAATCTTCGGTCGAACTGCGCATGTGTGCGTGCCACTTCCAGGTTCGCGCACGCATGCGGGATTGCCGGTGGAGGAATGCCTTCTAGATGCCTCGGCCACTATTTTGATGGATCCAACCTCGTGGTGGAGGCCTTGTTCCCGGTGAGTAAATTGTTCATGCTGTGCTTCAGTAATTTCACGAGCAGAGCATTTTTGAATGGCCATTTCAAAGGTCAGGTCTCTGTGTTTCAGGAGAGATTTTCCGAGTCCCTCATCAGAGATGCCACTGACAATTGGGTCTCTGATGAGGGAGTCACGGAGGTTTTCATATTTCCAGGATTGGGCCATCAGCTTTAAGTCAGTGACAAAACTGCTGAACGATTCTCCTGGCTTTTGCAGCCGCCTGGTGAATTTAAAGCGTTCAAGGGGCTGGTTTAGCTCACAAGGCTAAATCACTGGCTTAAAAAGCAGACCAAGCAGGCCAGCAGCACGGTTCGATTCCCATACCAGCCTCCCCGGACAGGCGCCGGAATGTGGCGACTAGGGGCTTTTCACAGTAACTTCATTGAAGCCTACTCGTGACAATAAGCGATTTTCATTTCATTTCAAATGTCTCATATAACCTCAGATTTATAGAGATTGTCGAATTTTTTTATAATTATGTCCAGTTTGTCCTTGTCCTCCCCTTCCGCGCAAGTGAATTAATTATATAAATCAATGGCCTGTTTCCCTGCCACAGATAAGATGTAGGCAATTTTTTTTAGAATCTGGCGCAGCGGTCATCTAGATTAAATTGTTGAAGGAATATTTTCCAATTATACTGGAGATTGCCAGAGGTTCCGTGTTGCTGTGGTGCTGCAAGTGAGTCCATTTTACTGTTTTCTTTCTTGCCGAGAGGTCGGAGTGCTGCGAAGACTTCCGTGGTCCAATATTTATCTGAATTTTTCTTCTCTTCTTGTCTAATCTTATCTAACTAGTTCTTTTAAAGCCAACAGGCCTGGTACCATGTCTTGTTACCTGCGTGGTAGGTAACTCGTGTTACTCAATCCTTGGTTGAGGCCGAGGTCTTCTGAATCTCGATGAAGAAGACTCAAACTCGTCCAGTAACCACAAAGGTTTATTGAGTAACTATAACAACAAGTTCTTTACTTTAACTTTGATACTAGTGATAAGGTTAACTAGATCTAACAACAGTGACTATACGTAACTCCACTAACTATCTGAACTATTGTGATAGTGCCCTGATCACAGTACACGAGAGAAGAGAAAGAGAGAGCGAGAGGGAGAGACTGCCCAAGATCCAATGTGGTTGCCTTTTATATCCCGTTGGTCCGGCCCTCTACTGATCATGTGGTGCTACTGATTACTCATTAACCCCTTGTGTACATGCACATAGAGATTTCATAGAATTTACAGTACAGGAGGCCATTTGGCCCATCAAGTCTGCACCGGCTCTTCGAAAGGGCACCTACCCAAGGTCATCACCTCCACCCTATCCCCATAACTCCGTAACCCCACCCAACACTAAAGGCAATTTTGGACTCTAAGGGCAATTTAGCATGGCCAATCCACCTAACTTGCACATCTAACCGGTGGGAGAAAACCGGAGCACCCAGAGGAAACCCACGCACACACGGGGAGATCGTGCAGATTCAGCGCAGACAGTGACCCAAGCCTGGAATCGATCTGGGACCCTGGAGCTGTGAAGCAATTGTGCTAACCACTATGCTACCTTGCTGCTGTAGATCACTGCAGAAGTGAGGACTTAAGTGGGTCGGTGCAGACTCGATGGGCCGAATGGCCTCCTTCTGCACTGTATGTTCTACGTTCTCTCCCCACAGATGCTGTCAGACCTGCTGTGATTGTACAGTTTTTTCTGTTATTGTACATGGAAACACCAGTACATTATATAGAAAGTGAAACATTATCGCATTCAGCTCAACCAATGGATATAAACACTCCTAGACATAGGAAATCCCAACAAATAATGAGCAGTCCGAAGACACATCTTCGTTAAGCCATATTCTGGATGGCAAACAAGGATGGATCTGGCATACAATGCCATGCAAGTCAACATTCTCAGTCATGATGTGGAGATGCCGGCGTTGGACTAGGGTGAGCACAGTAAGAAGTCTTACAACACCAGGTTAAAGTCCAACATGTTTGTTTCAATCACTAGCTTTCGGAGCACTGCTCCTTCACCTGAGGAAGGAGCAGTGCTCCGAAAGCTAGTGTTTGAAACAAACATGTTGGACTTTAACCTGGTGTTGTAAGACTTCTTACTGTACTACAACATTCTCAGTAGTTACGTTGAAGAATTCTAAATATGGCTTGCACCTTCTGGACAAAAACCTAGACAGTACATTTGGAAGAGCTGCATTAGATAAAATACATGCTGGAATTCCAAACTTTGCTGAAAGAGAAAGATTGCAATGTTTTGCAGTGAATGGTAGTAGATCTTAGTGAAGAAGGTACAGGTATGAAGTACATTTACCCGCATCTTGTGTAAGGTGCTTACTATTAAAATTAATGCATGTGGTTAAAAACAGCATCCATCGAGCCACACCTAAGGTTTGTCTGCAATCTCTATGGAGAACGTTGATATATGGGAAGTCACTTGGTTGTGTGTAGGAAAGCAGTGATGTGTGGAGCAGTTGATTTGCATCAACATAATGCTTACAGATCATACTAAGAAGTTAATGCTGAAAAATTCAAATCAGAAAGAGAAAAAAATGATATATTTATATAAAAAATGTATTTAACATTTATATTTTAAACTTAATTTCCAGCATGTGCAAGCATTTAAATCAATTGCATTAAAACATAGAGAACATAGAACAGTACAGCACAGAACAGGCCCTTCGGCCCTCGATGTTGTGCCGAGCAATGATCACCCCACTTAAACCCACGTAACCCGTAACCCAACAATCCCCCCCATTAACCTTACACTACGGGCAATTTAGCATGGCCAATCCACCTAACCCGCACATCTTTGGACTGTGGGAGGAAACCGGAGCACCCGGAGGAAACCCACGCACACACGGGGAGGACGTGCAGACTCCACACAGACAGTGACCCAGCCGGGAATCGAACCTGGGACCCTGGAGCTGTGAAGCATTGATGCTAACCACCATGCTACCGTGAGTAGCATCTTTGAAGTGCCTCAGTACAAAGTGCTGATTAGGCTGGATAGCTCGGTTTTGGCAGACACAAATAAATTATTGCACAGAAGGCCAATTTTACCTATGTTTCTGTGTTTTTTTTTAAAATCAGTGAGTCAAAATGATAGCATATTGCACTGCAAACACTTTTATTTTTAAATTTTAGAGTACCCAATTCATTTTTTTTTCAATTAAGGGGCAATTTAGTGTGGCCAATCCACCTAGCTTGCACATTTTTGGGTTGTGGGGGCGAAACCCACGCAAACATGGAGTGAATGTGCAAACTCCACACGGACAGTGACCCAGAGCCAGGATCGAACCTGGGACCTCGGCGCCGTGAGGCTGCAGTGCTAACCCATTGCACCACCGTACTGCCGAATTGCAAACACAATATTATGCTCACATCTATCTTTCTTAGTTAGGAAAGAAGAATGAGTCGGAGGCTATTTGTCAAATTAGAATTTGGGGTTTGGATCATACCCACACATATGTCCCCTGGTATGGCCCTCATTTCTTTCCCAAGAAACACAGACTTGGACAGATATATGACTGATGACTAGTTTAGCCATTCAACGCCAGATGTGAATGGACCATGTAAAGCACTATTGGATCCTGATCTCTTCTGCCAAAATGTCTCTATTCGAGGATTATCCTGGAATGTAAAGATAATCCCCCATCTTTTTTTCTTTACTTCAAACTGATTTATTGAACCCGTCCCTCACTCAACAAGTGTAAGGAACTTGTGAACTTCTTTCAACTAAGATTGAGACCAGTCTATCAGCTACACTTGCCACTTCCCTCACTTTCCCTAGATCACTGATCACTAAAATGCCACCTTACGCGGGAGTTCAGCTCCGTTATCCTGATGGCAGTTTACATCCCACCACATGCGAACATGAAAATCGCACTAGACGAAATATTCACCACCACAAATAGCCTTGAAACGAAACATCCCAGGGCCTTGTTCATTGTAGCTGGAGACTTCAATCAGGCCCAAGCTCAAGAGCATACTACAAAATTACCACCAACACTCACCTGTTCCACCAGAGGCCCAAACATCCTGGACCAGTGCTACATAAATATCAAACATGCCTACCGCTCTATCGCCCACCCACTCTTTGGCAAATCTGACCACAAGGCTGTACTTCTGCTCCCGGCTTACAAGCAAAAACTGAAGCGGGAGAATCTGTCAAAGGAAATCGTGCAATGTTGGTCTGAGGAATCGGATGATCTCCTACGGGACTGCTTAGAGTCAGTGATCTGGTCAGTATTTAAAAACTCTGTGACCAGCCTGAACGAGTACGCCACTATAGTAACTGACTTCATTAGTAAGTGTGTAGAAGACTGTGTGCCAAAGAAACCAATCCGCGTGTTTCCCAACCAGAAACCCTGGATGAACAGGGATACCCACTGCTTGCTGAAGTCTAGGTCTGAGGCGTTCAAGTCAGGCGACTCTGTCTTTCGGCATCTTTGATGGATCTCCTTAGATCATATCTGGCTTTCTTGTACAGGTCAGAGTCGCCCGACTTGAACGCCTCAGACCTATACAAGAAAGCCAGATATGATCCAAGGAGATCCATCAAAGATGCCAAAAGACAGTACCGGATCAAGCTCGAGTCCCACATGGACCCCCACCAACTATGGCAAGGTGAGCTACAAGATGAAGGCATGTAAAATCACCGGCTCCAATGCACCCCTCCCTGATGAGCTCAACACATTCTTTGAACAAGAGGTCAGTGAGAGAAAACCCTCCACCCCAGAAGCCTCAGATGAACTTGTATCGGAGATCACATTGCAGATGTCAGAGCAGCCTTCTCGAAGGTCAACCCACGGAAAGCCACTGGCCCAGATGGGGTACCCGGACGGGCACTCGGGTCTTGCGCGGATCAGCTGGCGGGGGTATGCGCAGACATCTTTAACCTCTCTTTACAACAATCTGAGGTCCCTGTCTGCTTCAAGAAGACAACCATCATCCCTGTACCAAAAAAAAGCCAAGCAGCGTGCCTTAATGACTATCGTCCAGTGGCTCTGACATCCATCATCATGAAGTGCTTCGAAAGGTTAGCCATGGCATAAATCAACTCCAGCCTCTCGGATTGCCTTGATCCACTACAGTTCGCAGCAGACGCCATCTCCATGGCCCCGAACACTACCCTGGAACACCCAGATAACAAAGACACCTATGTCAGACTCCCATTTATCGACTACAGCTCAGCCTTCAACACCATCATTCCTATGAAACTCATCTCCAAACTCCGTAGACTGGGCCTCGGCTCCTCCCTCTGCGACTGGATCCTGAACTTTCTAACCCACAGGCCACAATCAGTAAAGATAGGCAACAACATCTCCTCAACGATCATCTACAACACCGGTGCCCCACAAGCCTGTGTCCTCAGCCCCCTACTGTACTCCTTATACACCTATGACTGAGTGGCCAAATTCCCCTCCAACTCGATTTTCAAATTTGCTGATAACACCACAATTGTGGGTCGGATTTCAAACAATGATGAGACAGAGTACAGGAATGAAATAGAGAATCTGGTGTACTGGTGCGAAGACAATAATCTCTCCCTCAATGTCAACAAAACGAAGGAGATTGTCATCGACTTTAGGACACGTAGTGGACAACATGCCCCTGTCTACATCAACGGGAACGAAGTAGAAAGGGTCGAGAGCTTCAAGTTCTCAGGTGCCCAGATCACCAACAGCCTGTCCTGCTCCCCCCATGCCGACACTATAGTTAAGAAAGCCCAGCAACGACTCTACTTTCTCAGAAGACTAAGGAAATTTGGCATGTCACCTACGATTCTCACCATCTTCTACAGATGCGCCATAGAAAGCATTCTTTCTGGTTGTATCACAGCTTGGTATGGATCCTGCTCTACCCAATACCGCAGGAAACTACTAAAGGTTGTGAATGTAGCCCAGTCCATCACGCAAACCAGCCTCCCATCTTCTGCAGATGCGCCATAGAAAGCATCCTTTCTGGTTGTATCACAGCTTGGTATGGATCCTGCTCTACCCAAGACCGCAGGAAACTACAAAACGTTGTGAATGTAGCCCAGTCCATCACGCAAACCAGCCTCCCATCCATTGACTCTATCTATAACTTCCACTGCCTCAGAAAGGCAGCCAGCATAATTAAGGCCCCCATGCACCCCGGACATACTCTCTTCCACCTTCTTCCAACAGGAAAAAGATACCAAAGTTTGAGGTCAACCGACTCAAGAACAGCTTCTTCCCTACTGCCATTAGACTTTTCAATGGACCTGCCTCGTATTCAGTTGATCTTTTCTCTACACATCGTTATAACTGTAACATTATATTCTGCAGTCTCTCCTTCCTTCCCTATGTACAGTGTGCATTGTTTGTACAGCATGCAAGAAACAATACTTTTCACTGCGTACTAATACATGTGACAATAATCAAATTACATCAAATCATTGGTCAAAATTCTTGCCCAAGCCCTGAACTTGCTTTATTTCCCCTCTAGCTTCTCTCTTATATCCTCTTATGCCCTCTCATCCATGAGACCCATAACAAGCTCCCTCAACTCATTCAAGTGCTGACCATCCAGAGTCCCTTCCTGGTTCCCATGTTGGCTGATATCGATTCTCTCTTCAGGTCATACCCACTCTTTCAAATCTGCCCTCCCTTCAGAAAACAAACCCTTGACCCCTTCCATCCTCAAACTATTGTCTCAAGAGTTTGTGGGTTCAAGTCGACTCAATTATTGAGGCTGACACTCCAGTGTAGTACTGAAGGAGCGCTTCATGATCAGAGGTGTTGGCTTTCATATGAGGCCTTAAACCGTAGCCCTGCCTGCCCCCACAGGTGCACACAAAAGAACCCATTACACTATTCTGAAGCGGAATAGGGGCATTATCTCTAGTGTCCTGGTCAATATTAATCCCAATCCAACACCACATAAACAGATTATCTGGCCATCATCACATTGCTGTTTGCTGTGCTGCCACATTTCCTCGGTTACAACAGCAACACGTCAAAGTACTAAATTGGCTGTGATACATTAAAGTTGCACAGTGGTTAGCATTGTTGCTTCACAGCGCCAGGGTCCTGGGTTCGATTCCCACTTGGGTCACTGTCTTTGCGGAGTCTGCACGTTCCTCCTGTGTGCTCCAGTTTCCTCCCACAAGTCCTGAAACATGTGATCGTTAGATGAATTGGATATTCTGAATTCTACCTCAGTGATTGATTGATTGATTAATATTTGTCACATCGAAGTACAGTGCAAAGTATTTTTCTGTGGCCAACGGAAAGTACACAGTACGTACATAGTAGACAAAAGAATAAATCAACAGAATACATTGACAATGGTACATCAACAAATAGAGATTGGTTACAGTGCGGAACAAGGGCCAAACAAGAGCAGCATAGGGCTTCGTGAATAGTGCTGTTACAGGGAATAGATCAGTTCGAGGGAGAGTCATTGAGGAGTCTAGTAGCTGTGGGGAAGAAGCTATTCCTATGTCTGAATGTGTGGGCCTTCAGACTTCTGCATCTGCTGCCTGATGAAAGGGTCTGGAAGAGGGCAAAGCCTGGGTGTAAGGGGTCTCTGACAGTGTACCCAAACAGGCACCGTAGTGTGGCGACTCGGGGATTTTCACAGTAACTTAATTGAAGTGTTTATGCCAGCCTACTTGTGACACTAATAAAAATTATTTACTGGTCATGAATGGTACTATGTCTGTATCCTTTGACACAGTTGATCACACCATTCTCTTCCAATGCCTCTTCACCATCTATCAGCAGGACGAGATTGCACACTCCTGGTTCTTATTATTGAAATATTCCAGAAAGTAAGTTGCAATATTCTTTCTATCTGCCATTATCCATTAACTCAGGAGTGCCCCCTAAGGATCTATTTTTAGACCCCTCCAATTTCTCATTTACTATCCCTCATCAAAATCATCCAAGAACAGTCAGTTTCCACATGTAAATTAATGACACAAAGCTCTACCTCACCACTCCATCTCTTGACCCTCCGCTATCTCGAAGTTGTCAGACTTCTTGTCCAGTATCCACTTCAGTCACTACCACAAATTCCAATCTCTACTGACTGACTCTATTCCTCTCCTCGGCAACTGTCTGAGGCTGTAACAGAACGTTCACAACCTCAGTGTCACATCTGATCCAGAGATGAACTTCCGCTCAAATATTTAGGTTGGCGCTAAAACGGTGACACAAATAGAGGATTTTTGAATAATATTGGATTCACGGTGGTGCAGTGGTTAGCATTGCTGCCTCACGGCACCAAGGCCCCAAGTTCGATCCCGACCCTGGGTCACAGTCCGTGGGGAGTTTGCACGTTCGCCCCGTGTCTGCGTGGGTTTCACCCCCACAACCCAAAGATGTGCATTGGATAGGTGGCTTGGTCACACTAAACTGCCCTTTAACTGGAAAAAAACTAATTGGGTACTCTAAATTTTAAAAAAAGCCTGGGGTTAGTGTGTTTGACTGCAGTGGTCATGTATTTTAAAAGGATTTTGTTTTGCACAACCTGGGAGCCTTTGGGAGCCAGAAGGGGAAATTGACCAGAGGAATGTGTTTTTTAGTCTGCGCTAATGCACAGTGGTTTGAGTGGGGAAAATCCCTGGAGAGTTAGGGCGCTTTGAGCCTGGAAACTTAAATCTGTTTTTCAGCTTGGGGAGATAATGTCATTAATTTTTTAAAATTAAAAAAAAAAAAATTTTTTTTAATTCAGTTTTCATGTTTTATATTGAACAAATTACAAATTGTTAGAGAAAAAAAAACACGGAAAAATTAACATATATATTTACAGGTAAGCATCTTCGTAATAACAACTGTTGCCGCCCCCTTTAGCCGGCATACATATTTTACATTCCCCAATATGGCCGAGGCACATGTTTATAGGCATTTATTTACAGTTTGGTTTTGGGCCTTAGCTAGCCATCAAACCCCCATAACGAACCCGTACCCCCCCCCCCCCCCCCCCCCCCCCCCCGGCTACCTTCCCCCGATTCCCATCCATTTTCCCCCTGATTCTTGGCCACCCGACTATTCTTCCTCTTGTTCGTTGGCCACAAACAGGTCGCGGAACAATTGCATGAATGGCTCCCACGTTCTGTGGAAGCCGTCGTCTGACCCTCGGATGGCGAATTTGATTTTCTCCATTTGGAGAGATTCCGAGAGGTCGGACAACCAGTCTGCAGTTCTGGGCGGTGTTGCTGACCGCCAGCCAAACAGGATTCTACGGCGGGCGATCAGGGAGACAAAGGCAAGGGTGTCCGCCCTCCTCCCCAGGAATAGATCTGGCTGGTCTGAAACCCCGAAGACCGCCACTATCGGGCATGGCTCCACCCTCACCCCCACCACTTTGGACATAGCCTCAAAGAAGGCTGTCCAGTACTCCGCAAGTCTGGGGCAAGACAAGAACATGTGGGCGTGGTTGGCTGGGCCTCTTTGGCATCGTTCGCATCTGTCTTCCACCTCCGGGAAGAACCTGCTCATATGGTTTCTTGTTAAGTGGGCTCTATGTACCACTTTTAGTTGCGTCAGGCTGAGCCTTGCGCACGTGGAGGTGGAATTGACCCTATGTAGTGCTTCGCTCCAGAGTTCCCACCCTATCTCCATCCCCAGGTCGTCCTCCCATTTCCTTCTTGTTGCGTCCAGTACGGTGTCGTCCCTTTCTACCAGTCGGTCATACAAGTCGCTACAGTTCCCTTTCTCTAGGATACTTGCGTCCAGTAGGTCTTCCAGTAGTGTCTGTTGTGGCGGTTGTGGGTACGTCCTTGTCTCCTTTCGTAGGAAGTTTTTGAGCTGGAGGTACCACAGCTCGTTCCCCCCAGCTAGCCGAAATTTCTCTGTCAGTTCGTCCAGTGTTGCGATCCTGTCGTCCCTATATAGGTCCCTGACTGTCAGTGTTCCCCCCGTCCTGCCTCCACCTTTTGAAGGTGGCGTCAGTCAGTGGATAATGTCATTACCGAGTGGAGATAAGGGATTCAAAGACATTTTGACAAAGCTTTGGAGAGGAGTTGAAGTCTGATCTGGCAACCATTGTTTTGACCACAAGTAAAGGCAGTTTTATCTCACAGCAGTTTAGTTATAAAAAAAAGTTAAAGCAGAGCAGTCTTGTCTGAGGACAAGGAAGAAACTGAAACAGGTCAGATGAACAAGCTTTTGAAGATATTCAGCCAGAGTCTGAAAGGATTTTAACAGGAGCCACATCTACTCTGTAAAGCAAGTATTACTCCATGTCATGCTGATTTTAAGATGGATTGAGAGCTGTTAGGTTTCCTTTCTTGCTGTTTAATGGGGAATTGTGTGGGATCATTCAGGGATAATTGTAAACTATTCTTTTCAGGTGTGAAGTTAAAGAGTTTAATATTGTATTCATAATAAAATTTTGTTTTTAAAATACCAAATCCCAATTTCTTCATGCAATTACGCCTTGAACGAATCATTCTTTCTGCACAGTCTTATAAAATAAACTGAAATATTGGGGCTTCGGCCCAGTATCCTTGCCACTGTTAGGATCTGGTCCGGGATCATAATAACTGCTAATTTCCACCACACCAGAAACCGAAGGCGAAATCTAGAGATACAAGTGCAGGTTAGAAACTGGAAATCCTGCAGCAGGCAACTCACCTCCTGACTCCCCTAAGCCTATCCATCATCTGCAAAGTAAAATCAGATGTGTATTAGGATACTTTCCACTTGCTGGGATGAGTAAATCTCCAACAGCATTCAACAAGCTCAATGCCATCCAGGGCAAAGCTGCCCGCTTCATCAGTGCCTCATCAGACTAAAACATTCACTCATTCCATTACCAGTACACAGTAGCATCAATGTGTACTATCTATAAGGTGCACTGTAAAAACCTTGGATCCTGGCCGGTTCTTTAGACAGTGCCTTCCAAAATCACAATCTCCACCACGTACAAGAACAAAGGCAGTAGATGCATGAGAATACTACTACCTCAAAGCCACACGTCGTCCAGACTTGGAAGTAGATCACCATTCCTTTACAGTCACTGGGTCAAAATCTGAGAACTCCTCTGGTCTAATAGGCTGGGGCTGGTTTAGCTCACAAGGCTAAATTGCTGGCTTTTAAAGCAGGCCAGCAGCACGGTTCGATTCCCGTACCAGCCTCCCCGGACAGGCGCCAGAATGTGGCGACTAGGGGCTTTTCACAGTAACTTCATTGAAGCCTACTCGTGACAATAAGCGATTTTCATTTCAATTCAAAGTTCTGACTTTGTCTATTAGACACCACATAAATTGCAGAGAGGCAGATTATCACCACCTTCTCTGAGGCATCAGGGATGGATTGCCAGCAACGCCCACATTAAATGAATAAATTGACACTAAAATTCTGTCCTCTTGAGCAGTTCTGATTTTAATCACTCCACCATTCAGCTGCCTGGAGCCACTCTGATCTCTGGAATTCCATTCTCAAACTTCTATGCCTGTATCTCACGTCCTTCATTTAAGATACTCTTTAAAAATCAATCTCTTTCAGTTGGGTCATCTGACCCAACATTTCCTTATGTCACTCAGTCAAATTTTGTTTTATAAAGTTGAGAAAGCATCTTGGAGCATTTTATTACATTACGTTTCTATGTAAACAGGAGTTTCTGGGCGGCGTAGTGGTTAGCTAAGGACCCGGGTTCAATCCCAGCCCCAGGTCACTGTCTGTGTGGAGTTTGCACGTTCTCCCGGTGTCTGCGTGGGTTTCACCCCACAACCTAAAGATGTGCAGGTTAGGTGGAATGGCCACACTAAATTACCCCTTAAATTGGGTAATCTAAATGTGTAAAAAATAAATAAATACATAGGAGTTGCTGAAAATGCATATTACATGCTTTCCCAAGCAATGGTGATCCCTGCATTCTGATGTGCTTCAGAAACTTGGGACAACCTATAGCAGGCACCTCAAAGCATCAATGAAGTAGAACCAATGGTGCTTTCTCAAGATCCTCCAGATCCAGTAGCAGGAAAGGCAGTGCAACAGCAGCTCCCTCTCCAAAAACAAGATGCCCAATTTTAAGGCATGAAACACTCTTAACCAGCTCCACTGGATAGAAAATATTGTTCTTACGCCTGACACCAGACCCCCCCACCCCAAAAAAAAACAGCTTTACTTGGAATTCGATCAAGACAGGGAACTCCAAGGAGGACAGCTGAAACACTTTTCGAGCATTCCTGAAGAGGTCAAACATCCGTGCTGATTCACGGGAGTCCCTCGCCAACGATCGACCAAGACAGAGAAGGCTGATTCAAGAAGGCACCGATGAAATGAGACTTCATCGGAACACACAGCGGCAAAGTGGAGGCGTCAGAGAGCGTGTATAAACATCCTGAATTCTGACATTCTGAATTCTTCCTCAGTGTACCCAAACAGGCGCCGGAATCTGGCGACTTGGGGCCTTTCACGCTAACTTAATTGCAGTGTTACTGTAAGCCTACTTGCAACAATAAAGATTATTGTTAAATTATTAAACATCCAAACAGCTCACCTGCCTGACCCTTCAAGGCCCATCTGCCCTGCATGTGGCAGGGTCTGCAGGTTGCACATTGGACTTATCAGCCATCTCAGGCCCCATTGAATTGGAGGGGATGCAAGTCATCCTTGATCCCAAAGTACAGCCCAAGAAGAAGGACATATTCTGCTGTGGACAACAGAGGAAAGCAACACACATGCCACAACAACACTGCACCAAAAGAGGTTAACTGCTATACAGCATTGTACAAGTGAGCTGTGTGGGAAACTGTACTAGATTGCACATGAACTCCACTTTGAAACAGTAGGTACTTCACAGCGACTGCTTGCTTGGTTATTAACTCACTTGAAACAGTACTCAACATTACCTGGACTTATTCAACCTATATTCATGCCAATTGCGTTACAGGGAAAAAGTAATACTTCTACTGGAGAAATTTAATGTTGTGGGGTAATCACCTCAAATTGCTTCCACCGATTAACATAACCACCAACAGATTTTTAACTGCCATAATTGCATCCAAGTGTTACACAGTATAAAACATTCTACAAACAGTCCAGTTTGGAAGAGTGAAATCTATCATTGAACAGCTTGGTACTTTTCAAAGTTCAACTTAACATACAATGGAACCTTGGTTTCTTGAACTTTCAATACCTACACTGTTGATTATTTGCAAGGGTGTTTTTAGAAGTCAGAACTTTTGTCTATTAGTGAATATCTCTCGAGGATAGGCCTGGGATATTCACTAACAACGTGGGCGGGGATTACAGTAAAAATTAAATATTTAATAGACTCGAGTAGCTTCTCTTGTATTCCTTTGGATTCACTACATTAAGTTTGAACAATGTACCCTTCTCCCGATCACCGGTCTATTTGTAGCATACAACTACTTCTTTAACGATTGTCTGAATTTTATTTCTAATAACCCATCTGGAAATTTATTCTGCATCCTGATGACTGTTTAAGGAGATAAATTTCCTAATGTCTGACTTAAAATTATCCTTCTCTACTTTAAACCTGTTCATTTTTAAAGCATTAACTGGGTTAATAATCTTGCAAATTTCTGTTTAAAACATTCCTCATTCTCGGGCTGAAGGGTTTCTCCATCCAGTCTTTTCCCTGACATAGGAATCAGTACTTGGCCTTCCTCCGTGCTGTTTTTAAATGTTTCCTCATGTCTCTCAGCAACCAGTATTGGGCATGATATTTGAGATTTTATCTTACATAACACTATAAATCTTGATATCCTCCTACTCGACAACTAATCAGCACAAGCTTGAGTTTGCATCTCTTGATCCTAATGGTTTACGGAACGTATTTGCAGTCTCTCGATTATATATGAATACTGATTACCTGCCAGAAGGATATAGTTGAGAGCTCAGATAGAAACATTTCAGAGGAAACATAAACAGCTGTGCAATTATTCTTGACACATGGCAGCACAGGTAAGCATTTAATAATAATAATCTTTAGTATTGTCACAAGTAGGCTTACATTAACACTGCAATGAAGTTACTGTGAAAATCCCCTGGTTGCCACACACCGGCACCTGTTCGGGTACACAGAGGGAGAATTCAGAATGTCAAATTACCTAACAAGCACATGTTTTGGGGCTTGTGGGAGGAAACCGGAGCACCTGGAGGAAACCCACGCAGCCACGGGGAGAACGTGCAGACTCTGCACAGACAGTGACTCCATGCGGGAATCGAACCTGGGACTCGGGCGCTGTGACACAACAGTGCTAACCACTGTGTTACTGTGCCGTATTTCAGAGATACACTTAAGAGTAACAGGCTTCTACAAAAACGTCTTCAGAGTATTTACTGTCAGGAACGAAAATTATATTCTCTCAACAAAAGTACCCGAATTGCCAATTCCCATCTTCATATGCAAAATAATTAGTATTCTGTTAGTTAACTCCTGGTCTTTTTATTTCCTGTGTGCTCTTTTGTTTCATGCAGAAATATTGTGACTGCATTTGGTTTGGATATCAGCTGTCTGTCAAGGAACTATAATTTTCTCAATGGCTTATAATTAAAATCACTGAACAACCAGCCAATTCATGGCTGGGAACAGTATGTACTAGCTGGGCATAAAGAAAATTACTTTGGACTATCACTTTTCTAACTTTGGCACCGGGTCAAGTCTCAAATATATAACACTAACAGATCGCTTCACGGCCTTTTGGCTAAGATCAAGTGTAAAATCTGGTCGGCCGAAATCTCTTATTCCCCCCCTCAGCCCGACTATTCTCCATCTTCTCCACTCCTAATCCTCTCGCCCAATCTCGCTGACTGCTGGCCACGAACAGGTCCTTAAAGACCTGGAATAGAAACTTTCTTCTGACCCTCTCAGGGTGCATTTAATATTTTTCAATCGCAGGAAATTTGCCAGGTCACTGAACTATGCAAAGGCCCTGGGCAGCTCGGCCGACCTCCAACCAAGCAGGACTCGCCTCAGAGCCACCAAGGCGTCAAACGTCAAGATGTCAGCCCTCCCCCCCCCCCCCCCCCCTTCTCACCCCACCTCCTCAAGGAGCTCCGGGGAGTCTGACATCTCAAAGATCGCCACAGCGGACATGCCTCTCGTTTGACCCCAACAATCTCCAACATAATCTCAAAAAATGAGATGCAGAACCCATCCAACTTGGGGCAGGACCAGAACGTGTGTGTGATTTGCAGGCCTCCCAACGCTCACAATTCAATGCAAAGTGTGAAGCTATACATTTTGGTAGGATGAGCACAGTAAGAAGGCTTTAAACACCAGGCTAAGGTCCAACAGGTGTGTTTCAAACACTAGCTTTCGGAGCACTGCTCCTTCCTCAGCAGTGCTCCGAAAGCTAGTGTTTGAAACAAACATGTTGGACTTTAACCTGGTGTAGTAAGATTTCTTACTGTGCTCACCCCAGTCCAACGCCAGCATCTCTACATCTTGGTAGGATGAACAGGGCAAGGCAATATAAAAAAGGGTAGAATTCTAAAGAGGGCTCAAAGAACAGATACCTGGTGCATATGCGCATAAATAATTGAAGGTGACAGGACAGGTTGACAGAGCCTGGGCTTATGACATTTTGGGTTTTATCAATAGGGCTATTGAGTACAAAAGCAAGGCAGTTATGTTGAACCTGTATAAACTCGGATTCATCCTTAACTGGGGCAGCATATAAATTATGATTCAGCCTTAACTGGAGCAGCGTGTTCAATATTGGACACTGCACCCGAAGAAAGATATGAAAGGTGCAGAATAGATTCAAGAACTTTTGTTTCTATTTGTCCATGGGATGTGAACATTGCTGGTAATGTCAGCATTTATTGCCACTCTAATTATTTTTGAGATGATGGTAGTGAGCCACCTCTTTGAACTACTGCAGCTTGTGTTGTGTACGGACACTCTGTGCAATTAAGGGGGATGTGGTGGTTCCAAGTCAGGATGGTGCGTGGCTTGGAGGTGGTAGGGTTTAATGCATCTGCCTGGAGGAGTGCAGCTCCAACAACACTCAAGAACTCACGACAAAACAACCCGCTTGATTGACACCCCACCCACAAACATGCACTCCCTCCTCCACCACCGATGAAAATCACCTTCCAAAACCATGACTGCTGCTATCTAGAAGGGCATGGGCAGCAGATACCTGGGAACACCACCACCTGGAAGTTCCCCTCCAAGCCACTTCCCACCCTGACTTGGAAATATATTGCTGTTCCTTCACTGTTGCTGGACGGCACGGTAGCACAGTGGTTAACAAACAGTGCCAAGGACCCAGGTTCGATTCCCGGCTTGGGTCACTGTCTGTGCAGAGTCTGCATGTTCTCCCCGTACCTGCGTGGGTTTCCTTCAAGTGCTCCTGTTTCCTTCCACAAAATCCCGAACGATGTGCTTGTTATGTGAACTGGACATTCTGAATTCTCCCTCAGTGTACCTGAACAGGCGCCAGAGTGTGGCGACTAGGGGATTTTCACAGTAACCTCACTGCAGTGTAAGCCTACTTGTGACACTAATAAAGATTATTATAAATCCTGAACTTCCTCCCTAACAGCACTGGGGATGTAGCTACACACCAGGGGCTGCAGTGGTCCAAGGAAGGCCGCTCACCATCGCCTTCTCAAGGACAACTAGATATGGTCAATAAATGCTGGCCGAGGCAGCAATGCCCACATCCCATAAATAAAAGAAAATCTGCTACGCTATATTTGGAATGTTTTGTCAACAGAATCATGACAAGTTTCCTCAGAACAGCTTTGTAGTTGATATACACTGTTGGCACTGGAAAGAGTGAATTTTAAGATGGTGGATGAGTACCCATCAAGTGGCTTGCTTTGCTTTGGAGAGTGTAGAGCTTCTCTGAAGAATCATATTGGGACAAAACGCTCAACTCTGTTTCTCTCTCCCCTGATGCTGCCAGACCTGCCGAGTTTGTCCAACATTTTGCTTTGATTTCAGATATCCAGCATCTCGATATTTTGTTTTTATTTTATAAATGGATGTTTGATTGTTGGTATACAATATGTCTTTTATCTATGACGTTTACAGCAGTCATCAAGTAATCAGTTTTTAAAAAGTAAAGGTGCCATAGTCTCAGATGACCATCGGCTGCTTTCCCCTTTGAGGGGGGAGAGCTGACTGGTGGTGATTTAACGTAAGGATCACCACATCTCAGGCGAGGGGCAAGGTTGAGAAGGTGGGGGCCTTCATTTTTACAGTTGTAATATTGACATAATATCAATGGCTAATTTTGGGTAAAACTGTATGAAGTTTATTAGCATTTTAATAACATAATTTTAAGTGTGGAAACGAATGAGAGGGTTCTTCAGACAATAAATATAGAAAATGTTAATGGTAGCTGGGAATCACAATTTTACATGTCTAGCTCTCAGCAGTTCACCAAAGCTTAAGAGGCCCTCCCGCCCAAATAATTGCCCACCCCTGTTGTAAGGTATGATTTAGTGAGTATGACCATGTCAGGTAGTGGCTTGACTAGACTGTGGCACAGCTCTGTCAACTTTGGCACAAATCACCGGGCGTTAATGAGGAGGACTCAGCAAGATCGATTGGGCAAGGCGTTTGCTGCTTTGGTTGAAGTCTTTGCTGGGTGGTCTGTCCAATTTTATTCTGATTTGTATTTTCTGCAGCAGTTTGAGGAAGTTATAGTAACATTTTGATTCCAAGGATGAGGGACTTCAGTTGCCTGGATAGACTGGAGAAGCTGGGGTTCCTCTTAGAGAAGGCAGAGAGGAGATAGATTTGATATAAATGTTCATAATAATGAGGGATTTATACAGAGTGCATAGAGAAACTGGTCTCTTTGGTAGGAAGAGTTGAGAACAGAGGAAACTGATTTAAGGTATTTTGCAAAAGAACCCATGGGAATGGCAAAATGAAGATTATTTGATTGTAGTGAGTGGTGAGGATCTGGAATTCACTGTCTCAGTGTGGTGGAGGCAGATTCAAATGTAGCTTTCAAAAGAGAATTGGCTGAGCAGAGAAAACATTTGCAGGGCGGTGGGTAAAGGAAGCGGGTGTCGGACTCTATCTTTCTCTTGCAGGCACAATGAGCCGAGACTTTCTATGCCTCAACGAATTTTGTAAAAGTTCTGCTTTTAATAAGCTGGTTAGTTTAAGGTAGGCCAGCGGCTAAATGTATTCTCACAACGGAGTTGATTGATGTGGGATTCGATTGTCAAATTACCTCCGAAGATACCAGAAAAACAAGGCAGAACTCGAACCCATTATCTTTACAGTACACAACATCTCAGTTGATTAAAAGAAATATGATTAGGAGGATTTTAGTTGAAACAACAGTATATTAATAACAATCACTGCAACCTCTGCTGTATGTGGAACCGACAGTACATTCGACTTATTTAAAAACTCGCTGAATAACTCACGAAATATCAATATTGACAGTTTTGATTTGATAACTAAACAATTGAGGGAGCAAGTATCTGATATACAGAGCAGGAAAGCTCCGGATTCAATCCCCAGTCGATATTGGATTAGTATATCTTGACCAGGGCAGCAACAGCAGGGACACACATGCTCTTAGATCAGAAAAAAAGTGCATGGGTCAAGATTTCTGTTCCCGATCACAATTCAGCAAGCCTCGTTTGATTATCACATTTGAGAATGTCTGGTGAAGAAATATTCAATATCAATGACTGTGCCCCTTCCCCCTCTCAGAATTCAATAGCCTGCTAACATTCTCTGTGTGGATTCACATGTAAAGAATGGTCACCTTGACAAGAAACTGTGTCCAAGTATGAAGTTAAACATTTAGGCGAGGAGGGTGGGGAGAATGAGAATCAGGATACAGGAAAGAAAAGCAGCTACATTTTGGGTGACAGTTGATTAGAGTTCTGTCAGATTGGATTTAAAAAATCATGGGTTGGCTGTCTGCAGAGTCAAAAGAACATAAGAACTAGGAGCAGGAGTCGGCCATCTGGCCCCTCGAGCCTGCTCCGCCATTCAATGAGATCATGGCTGATCTTTTGTGGACTCAGCTCCACTTTCCGGCCCGAACACCATAACCCTTAATCCATCTATTCTTCAAAAAACTATCTATCTTTATTAAAAACATTTACTGAAGGAGCCTCAACTGCTTCACTGGGCAATGAATTCCATAGATTCACAACCCTTTGGGTGAAGAAGTTCCACCTAAACTCAGTCCTAAATCTACTTCTCCTTATTTTGAGGCTATGCCCTCCGGTTCTGCTATCACCCGCCAGTGGAAACAACCTGCCTGCATCTATCCTATCTATTCCCTTCATAATTTTATATGTTTCTATAAGATCCCCCCTCATCATTCTAAATTCCAATGGGTACAGTCCCAGTCTACTCAACCTCTCCTCTTAATCCAACCCCTTCAGCTCTGGGTTAACCTAGTGAATCTCCTCTGCACACACTCCAGCGCCAGTACATCCTTTCTCAGATAAGGAGACCAAAACTGAACACAGTACTCCAGGTGTGGCCTCACTAACACCTTAGACAAGGTGTATATGCACCTTATACATAACATCGCTAGTCTTAAACTCCATCCCTCTAGCAATGAAGGACAAAACTCCATTTGCCTTCTTAATCACCTGTTGTACCTGTAAACCAACTTTTGCAACTCATGCACGAGCACAACCAGGTCTCTCTGCACAGCAGCATGTTTTAATATTTTATCATTTAAATAATACTCACTTTTGCTGTTATTCCTACCAAAATGGATAACCTCACATTTGTCAAATGAAATGATTTTATACTGGCTAGTTCATACAAAGCCACATAGCCGAGGTTTCTCCTGAATTCCACAATTGGATTTATTAGTGATAATCTTATATTTACAGTCCTTTAGTAAGTAGAAACGTTGCCTCTACATCTGCCTTATCAAACCCTTTCATAGACTTTAGGTGTCAGGTCACCTTTCCCCATTTTCCTTTCCAGAGACAAGAGTCATAGCCTGTTCAGTCTTTCCCGAAAAGCATACCCTACCAGTTCTGGTATTTACACCTTCCCAATGCCTCTATATTCTTTTCATAATATGGAATCCAGAACTGCTCACACTATCAAGAATTCAATACAAGTTGAACATAACTTTGCTGCTTTTTCATTTTATCCCTCAGGACATGAACCTTGGCACTTGGCTTGGGTTTGCTTTCAAATGGATTTAATAATAATAATCTTTCCTAGTGTCACAAGTCGGCTTACGTTAACACTGCAATGAAGTTACTGGGAAAATCCCCTCGTCGCCCCATTCCAGCGCCTGTTTGGGTACACAGAGGGAGCATTCAGAATATCCAAATTACCTAATAGCATGTTTTCGGGACTTGTGGGAGGAAACCGGAGCACCCGGAGGAAACTAACTCAGACATGGGGAGAACATGCAGACAATAACCCAAGGCTTGAATCGAACCGGGGGCCCCGACGCTGTGAAGCAACAGTGCTTACCACTGTGCTAGCATTCCACCTGTATCAACTACTTTTAGTGATTGGGAAACATGTACCCAGAGATCTCTTTGCACCTCCTAGCACTGATCCCTGTGGAACCCACCTTCCACCTGGCTGAGCAGCGATCTTTAACCATTACTTGCTTGCCCTTGTTAGAAGTGCTGTTTAAGGTTTACAGAAATGCGACGTTGCAATTTACCAGAACCAGTCATTATTTTTGTAGCTTTGATTACTTCCTGTTTTTACACAATATGCAAGGTTACCTCGAGTGGTTACAATTAAGCAAGTTCCACTGTATTACCAATGGACAGTGGTGGAATTACACATGTGCAAGTCACACTGATGTCAAAACCTGTAGGTCAGTGAGGAGTGAGACTTCACATGTGTCGAATATTTATCTTATCCTGGTATCCAAAGATTTAAAACGACACAGATCTTCCAATACAGAACCAGAATCTTTACAATGGCCATTCAGCCCTGGCACTGGCTCTCTGAAAGAGCACTTTATCTAGTCCATTCCCCTGCCTTAGCCCCGGTTAACCTTGCACATTCTTTCTTTTCAGATAGCAATCCAATTCCCTTTGAGTACCTCAACCTGCCTACAGCACCTGCTCAGGAGGTTCGCTCCAGACTCAACCACCCTCTGGGTGAAAATTTATTTCCTCCGTCACTTTTACTCCTTTTGCCAATTATTTTGAATCTGTGCCCTCTAATTCTTGATGCTCGAGTGGGAAAAGTTGCTCATTATTTAACCTGTTCATTCCCTCAGGATCCTGAATACCTCCATGAAGTCTCCCCGTAGCAAAGGTTCACGAAGTAAATTAGTTTAATAAACATTTATGGTCTAACTAGCATGTCGCAAACATTTTAGTACATCAGCCCTGAGGTGGAAAGAGGAATGATAAATTAGCTGCAGGGTAGTCCTTTGGGCAATGTGCATCAACCACAACATCACATTTACACCATCCATCCGATAGACCATGGTGCTATTTTTTTTTTTTTTTAAAAAGAGCCTTCCTCTGATAGTAGACAGTGCTGGGTGATTGTTGATATCTTTAGACCAGTTTGGACTTTCTTTCCTGAGGGTGTTTTTCCTTTATTTCCCTCTTCCTCTCTTTATCCAAGTGGGGCAGGGTACTGTTACCAATCCTTGGCCAGTCTGGTGGTTCAGGGGAGGTCCTCCTGGTCCCTCATTCCAGGGTGTCTAGACAATTTTTCTCCTCTGTGATGGGGCCTCCTTTATTCCCCTGGTATAAATGGGGGTGGTGCACTGCCCTGGGCGTGGTTAGAAAGGTGCATGTCCAGCTGAGGTGTGGGCATTAGGGTGTACTGGAGGTATTGATTCCTGTGTGGAGGGAGGTGCTGGGGTAGGCCAGACGCAGTTATGTCACTCTTGAAGGTCCCTATTAGGGGTGTCCCAAGAGGCTGGACATTATTTCTTTGATGCACTGGGCCCAGCCTGGGGTTGAGCGGAGTTCTGTATTTTGGTTGTATTGTTGTGGGTGCCTTATTTTGTGGACACTAAAGAAGAGAACAGGTTAGGTGCAGACTCGATGGGTCGAATGGCTGCCTTCTGTACTGCAGAGATTCTATGATACTAGCCTCTCCACCGTGGGTTTATTGAGGTAGGTGCTGTTTCTTGACAGTTGAAGATGTGAGACTTTCCAATGCCACTGGTGACATCACAGCACACCATGTGACCCATGACACAGCTGCATTACATCACAATACACAACATCCCTCCCCTTTACTTCGATAGTACAACAACAAAAGTGTGTACAATTAATATGAGGGCCTATTTTGTGGATGTCGGTTTCATTTTCACAGAAACAACGTTCCAGAGTATTATCTACTTAAACCGCCTGATACTATTGCTATAGGAGACAAGTTGCTCGTCATGAACGAACATCAAAACAGAGGAGCTTTAGACTAGAAGAATGAGCATTAGTGAGAAATTATCTTCCAGATACTTCATTTTGTGTTTTCAGCTTCCAGAGATGTTGTTTGCTTCACTGCAGTAGAATCTGAACTTGGGTGTGGAGTAATCCATGTTTCAGGAATTTCACAACATTGGGTGTTTGACCTAAACATTCCTGATACCATCTTCGTTAATTCATTTCTTGAAATGAGGATTTGATCTCTGAGTCAACGCCACATTCTCTCATCATCAAGTTTCACTGTATAAGAAATTGGCCCAGTTTTAGCTAGAATGGTTGCAGGCACCCGCTTCTCACTTAGAACCATAGAATTCCTGCAGTGCAGAAGGAAGCTATTAATCCCATCAGGTCTGTACTGACTCTCTGAAAGGGCATCCTGCCGTGGCCAACTACCCCACCCTATCCCCGTAACCCCACCTAACCTGCACATCTGTGGACACTAAGGGGCAATTTAGCATGGCCAATCCATCCAACCTACACATGTAGAGTAATTTCTCACTAATACTCATTCTCCTCGTCTAAAGCTCCTGTTTTGATGTTCGTTCATGACGAGCAACTTGTTTACTATAGTAATAGTATCAGCTGGTGTACGTAGATTAAATTTTTTATTTTTAAGAATAACAATGCCCTGTCCATGTGGCGTTTGCACATTCTCCCTGTGTCTGGGTGGGTCTCACCCCAACAACCCATGAAAATGTGAAGGGTAGGTAGATTGGCCATGCTAAATTTCCCCTTATTGGAAAAAAGATAATTGGGTACTCTTAAATTTTAAAAGATAACAAAGCCGGCGAATTCTGAGTTGTCACAAGGGCAGTGTTCTGATAGGAAATTAGAAAGTCTGGATAACGGACCTTTGTCTTTTGATGCTTTAATGGCATGTTCCAGCGATTGTACTGTGTGGAGGTTTGCACATTCGCCCAGTGTCTGTGTGGGTTTCCTTCGGGTGCTCCGGTTTCTCCCACCTTCAAAGATGTTCAGGTTAGGTGGATTGGCCATGCTAAATAAAATTGCCCATTGGTGTCCAAAGATGTGCAGCTTCGGTGGGGTTATAGGGATAGGACAGGAGAGTGGAGCGAGGTTAGGTGCAGACTCGATGGGCCGAATGGCGCCTTTGGTACTGTAGGGATTCTATGATACTAGCCTCTCCACCAATCCAATCTTGGACCGATCATATGCGACAGTCCTTATATGCTGCATGCCATTGTTCGTCGATAATCCACAAATTCCAGAGAAGTGAATTGTGTCCAGTTATTACTAACTAGTTGTTCATGCTGTCCAAATCTTGCGAACACATCTAATTCCTCTATGGTTCATTTTGTTGTAGTAGATTTCTGACTTCAGGCCACTTTGAATGCACATCCACTAGGAGGCCAGTTTAGCTCACTTGGCCATACAGCTGGTTTGTGATACAGAGCAAGGCCAGCAACGCGAGTTTAATTCCGTACTGGCTGATGTTACTGCCTTCTCAACCTTGCCCCTCACCTGAGGTGTGGTGATCCTCAGGTTAAATCACCACCAGTTAGCTCTCTCCCTTAAAGGGGAAAGCAGCTCATGGTAATCTGGGACTATGGCGACTTTACAGTTACCTTACCTATAAAGCGACCTAGATAACTGAATGATTTGAAAAATCCAAATTTTTCTTTCTTCATGCAGAGGTTGTACTGACGTGTTAGAGCTGAAGGGGTTGGATTATGAGGAGAGGTTGAGTAGACTGGGACTGTACTCGTTGGAATTTAGAAGGATAGAAACATTAAAAATTATGACGGGAATAGATAGGATAGATGCGGGCAGGTTGTTTCCACTGGCGGGTGAAAGCAGAACTAGGGGACATAGCCTCGAAATAAGGGGAAGTAGATTTAGGACTGAGTTTAGGAGGAACTTCTTCACCCAAAGGGTTGTGAATCTATGGAATTTCTTGCCCAGTGAAGCAGTTGAGGCTCCTTCATTAAATGTTTTTAAGGTAAAGATAGATAGTTTTTTGAAGAATAAAGGGATTAAGGGTTATGGTGTTCGGGCCGGAAAGTGGAGCTGAGTCCACAAAAGATCAGCCTGATCTCATTGAATGGCGGAGCAGGCTCGAGGGGCCAGATGGCCTACTCCTGCTCCTAGTTCTTATGTTCTCTAGAGGTTGGGATGAATGTAGGAAATTATTATACAGATTATACTGTATATCTCTGTGCATTGTTATTAAAAGCCTGAGTTACGTGTATATATCTGTTGCAGTAATTGTGATTCTAAATACTGGTTTAACCTACAGACATGTGGTGTATCTGTAAACAGTGCAATTAAGATGTTGCAAAAGCAAGATCATCATTCATTTCATTTAGAAAGGGAGGCCGAATGGAATTTTATTATGATTGCTGGAAATTCCCTGGAGTGTATGGAATTTGAGGCATTGTGCAATTAAGATGTCATAAAAGATCATCATTCATTCCAAACATGTATGTGGTTACAAAGAGAGGCTGAATGGAATTTTGTTCTGATTGTTTGATAGGACGCCTAGTTTAAGTTCTTGGATTTTCTCTAGACCGGTATCATCTTGAAATTACCGTCCTCATTAGATATATTGTAGACCCTTTTTAAAAATCGTTTTGTGTTCTTGCGTTTGTATACCTTTAGGGTTTGAGAACTCTGTTGTGTCCAACACATCTTAGTTGTGTGACCTTTCTTACCACAGCTTCTACATTTATTTTCTCTACACCTGCATTATGTGGACAGTGCCCCCCCCCCCCCAAAGGTATATTTTGAGGTGTTTGAAAAGGTTCCACATGGAAGATTAATCTAAAAAGTAAAAGCCCATGGGATACAGGGTAATGTAGAAAACTGGACCAAAAGTTGGCTGAGTAACAGAAACCAAACAATAATGGACGATGGATGCCCTTACGAATAGAAAGTTGGCTCAATAATGAAATGAAATGAAAATCGCTTTTTGTCACGAGTAGGCTTCAATTAAGTTACTGTGAATAGCCCCTAGTTGCCACATTCCGGCGCCTGTTCGGGGAGGCTGTACGGGAATTGAACTGTGCTGCTGGCCTGTCTTGGTCTGCTTTCAAAGCCAGTGGTTTAGCCCAGTGTGCTAAACCAGCCCCAGGGTGTTTCCACAGGGTTGGGTGTTGGGACACTTGCTGTTTGTGTTATATATTAACGATTTCAACATGAAGGACACAATTGGGCAATTTGCAGACGACACAAAGATTGGCCGAGTGGTGGACAGTGTTAAAGATAGCTCTGATGATATAGATTGGTTGGAGTGAAGTGGCAGCTCGATTTTAACACAGAAGTATGAGGTCCTAACCTATCTTAAGTATTTAGGGAGATCAAACAGTTATAGGGAGTACACAATAAATGGGAATATACTAAAAGGGGTAGATGAAGTGAGAGATCTTGGCGTACAAGTACACAGGTCCCTAAAGGCAACAGTTCAATAGACAAGGTTATAAAGAATGTATATGGAAATAAGAACACAATGTTGGAATTGTATAAAACACTGGACAGGCCACAACTGGAGGGGAAATGTGTGCAGTTCTGGTCACCACATTAAAAGGAGGACATAATTGCTCTGGAGAGAGTGCAGAGGAGGTTTACAAGAATGTTGCCAGGGCTAGAAAAGTGTAGCTACAAGGAGAAAGTGGATAGGTTCGGGTTATTTTCCTTCGAACAAAGGCGGCGGACGGGTGACTTGATTGAGTTGTACAAAATTGAGGGGAAGAGACAGTGTGGACAGGATAAAATTGTTTCCCTTGGGGGAGAATTCTAGAACCAGGGGACACAGATTCAAGGTAAGTGGCAGAAGGTGTAAGAGGGCGACATGAGGAAGAATATTTTTACGTAGAGGGTAATGGGTATATGGAATTCACTGCCCCAATTGGTGGTGGAGGCAGAGACCTTAAAACTCTATTTGAGCACCAGGCCAGGCAATGACAATCTCCTACAAGAGAGGATCTAACCACCACGCCTTGACATTCAATGGCATTACCATCACTGAATCCCCCAGAATAATACCCTGGGCGTTACCACTGATCAGAAACGGAATTGAACTAGACATATTAATACTGTGACTAGAGCAGGTCAAAGGCTAGGAATCCTACAGCAAGTAACTCACCTCCTGACCTCCCAAAGCCTCACCACCATCTACAAGGCACAAGTCCCTTGTAGATGGTGGTGAGGCTTTGGGAGGTCAGGAGGTGAGTTACTCAAAAACACTCAAGAAGCTCAACACCATCCAGGACAAAGCAGCCGGCTTGATTGCTCCCCCTTCCACAAACAATTCAAACCCTCCATCGACAAACAGTGGCAGCCGTGTGTATCATCTGCAAGATGCACTGCAGTAACTCACCAAGGTTCCTTAGACAGCACTTTCCAAACCCACGATCGCTATCATCTAAAAGGACAAGAGCGGCAGATACCTGGGAACCCCACCGGCTGGAGGTTCCCCTCCAAGTTACTGACTTGGAAATATAATCGCCATTCCTTGACTGCCACCACCTTATGAAGGGCAATTAGGGCTAGGCATTAAATGCTGGCCTAACCAGCAACACCTACATCCCGTAAATGAAAATAAAAAATTTCAAATAAAAATTGTGCACCTTAAGTGCTGTAAAATGCAGCTTTATAGGCCAGGTACAGGAAGATGGCATTAGAAAGGGCGCCTTGGTGTCCTCAGGCTGGCATTGATGAGATGGGTCAAATGGTCTCCTTCTGTGCTGTAACTTTCCTATCGTTCCACAGCATGGCTGCATTTTAAAGAGATTTTTTCCTGTCTGTTCCGATCTAGTGTATTTTGGCTCTGGGGGCAGAGAAGACGGAGGGGTGACATCATTGAGGTGAACAAGATTATGACGGGCATGGACTAGGTGGGTAAGGAGCAGTTGTTCCCCTTAGTTAACTTGAGTGGCAGTACAGTGGTTAGCACTATTTCTTCACAGCTCCAGGGTCTCGGGTTCAATTCCCGGCTTGGGTCAGTCTATGTGGAGTCTGCGCGTTCTCCCCGTGTCTGCATGGGTTTCCTGCCACAGGTCCCGAAAGACATGCTGTTAGGTGGATTGGATATTCGGAATTCTCGCTCTGTCTACCCGGCCAGGCATGTATCGACTAGGGCTTTTCACAGTAACATCATTGCAGTGTTAATGTACTTGTGACAATAAATATTATTATTATTAATTTAAAGGTCAGTTACAAGGGGACACAAGTTCAAAAGTGAGGGGTGGGAGGTTTTGAGGAAAAACATTTTTACCCAGGGGGTGGGGACGATCTGGAATGCACTGCCTGGTAGGGCGCTAGAGGCGGGGTGCCTCCAAGTACCTGGATGAGTACTTGGCACGCCTTAACATTCAAAGCTATGTGCCAATTGTTGGCAAGTGGGATTAGGTGGGCCTTCCATGGGTTGGTGCAGACTCGATGGGCAGTACTCTGTGATTGTGTGCAGTTTTGGAATCCACATGATAGGAGGGATGTGATAGCACTGGAAAGGGTGCAGAGGAGATTTACCAGGATATTGTCGGAGCTGGAGCTTTAGCTATGAAGAAAGATTGGATAGACTGGGGTTGTTTTCCTTGGAGCAGAGGAGAACAGTGGGAACATGACTGCGATGTATAAAATTATGAGGGGCAGAGAGTAGACAGGAAGAAACTTTTCTCCTTGATAGAGGGATTACTGACCAGGGGTATGGATTCAAGCTAAGGGGCAGGGGGTTTATCATAGAAGTTACAGTGCAGAAGGAGGCCATTCGGCCCATCGAGTCTGCACCGGCTCCTGGAAAGAGCACCCTACCCAAGGTTAACCACCTCTGCCCTATCCCCAGCAACCCCACCCAACACGAAGGGCAATTTTGGACACTAAGGGCAATTTATCATGTCCAATCCACTTAACCTGCACATCTTTGGACTGTGGGAGGAAACCGGAGCACCCGGAGGAAACCCACGCACACACGGGGAGGATGTGCAGACTCCGCACAGACAGTGACCCAAGCCGGAATCGAACCTGGGACCCTGGAGCTGTGAAGCGATTGTGCTATCCACAGTGCTACCGTGCTGCCCTGAAGGGCAGGGATGTGAGGATAAACATTTTCACCCAGAGGGTGGTGGGAGTCTGGAACTCTCTACCTGAAAGGGTGGTGGAGGCAGATGTGCACTTTCAATGCCAAGGCATCCAAGGCTACAGGCCAAGTGCTGGAAAATGGGAACAGAATAATTAGGTAGACCCCTCTGACACTAAGATCTCAACAGCAAGTTTTAGTGTTAAAGAGCTTTCCGTGAGCAACCACCTCAATTTCTTCATTTTGAAGCCCACAAACAAGTCTTGGTGTCTTCGAGGGACGCATCAAACTCTCCGTTCTTCTCTAATCTTCTCAAATTGCATTATATTTTTTCCTTCTTCATGGTTTCGCCGATGAAATGGGAGTCTCTCAGCAATTATTGGTGAGTCAGGAGAGAAACTACTCAAGAATCCTGGTCAGTTCCTCGCAGGTTTTTCTGCTAGGCTTCTCAGGATGGACAAAGCTCTGTAGTCCTACTTCAGTTAGGAAAGTGACTATTTTAAGTTCATCCAGTATGCTGTTCGCAGCCAGATAACATTGGCATTTGGGGGCGAATCTAGCCATGTCTAATGATTATACCCAGCCAGTTATAATATTGTTCTCCTGTTCCCCTCTGTATTCAAGCATGATGAACCCTTTTTTCCTTGCTAATTGCAATGTATTTATTTTGTAATTTTGTTGCAAAAATGTAAAACTTTAATAAATTAACTTTTTTTTAAAAAGTTGTGGACTGGGAGCTAGCCGTTGGTTAGTTTCAAGCCAAAACTAACAACATCTTTGATGCAAACCCAATGATTTATTTATTTATTTTTAAATTTTAGACTACCCCATTAATTTTTTTTCCAATTAAGGGGCAATTTAGCGTGGCCAATCCACATAATCTGCACGTCTTTGGGTTGTGGGGGTGAAACCCACGCAGACATGGGGAGAACGTGCAAACTCCACACAGACAGTGACCCAGGGCCAGGATTCGAACCCGGGTCCTCAGCGCCGGAGTCCCAGTGCTAACCACTGCGCCAGGTGCCACCCCTCCCAATGATTTATTTAACCCAGCAGCTGGCCACCACACATGGTATCATGCTGATTTTGCTTTCCATAACTGAGTAGCACTTGATTTCTTTTGAACCTAGAAAACTTAATTATATTCCTATTCTATATGTGAGATCAATTGTTGATTTGAAACTGGGATTGGTAAATTTGTAGCAAAGGTCGGTATATGGAACAAGGTTACAGGTCAGCCATGATCTCACTGAAGAACAGAACTGGCTCAAGGTGCTAAATGGCTTCCTTCTGTCCCGACAGCACTTTGAGAATAACACAAAGCATCTCCATAAACGAAGATAACTAGGTAATTTTCACCTGATCACCTGTCAGTGTGATAAGTTATGAAACAAATTTTGCAGATTCTACACTTAATCCACACAGTTTCACAATAAGGAAAGAAAAAAAAAACAGCTTTTAACAATAACATGTTAGTAAGGGCCAGCAACCAAAACCTAACTGGATTCGTGATATCCTTCGAAGGTGGGAGCCAGACATTTTTACCTGCGACTCTAGCCCCACACTCAATGCTGTGACTTTAGCCACTCAAAGTCCAACAGCACCCTCTCAGGGCAACCAGGAATCATAGAATTTACAGTGCAGAAGGAGGCCATCCGGCCCATCGAGTCTGCACCGGCTCCTGGAAAGAGCACCCCACCCAAGGTCAACACTTCCACCCTATCCCCATAACCCAGTAACCCCACCCAACACTAAGGGCAATTTTGGACACTAAGGGGGCAATTTATCAAGGCCAATCCACCTAACCTGCACATCTTTGGACTGTGGGAGGAAACCGGAGCACCCGGAGGAAACCCACGCACACATGGGGAGGATGTGCAGACTCCGCACAGGCAGTGACCCAAGCCGGGTATCGAACCTGGGACCCTGGAGCTGTGAAGCAGTTGTGCTATCCACAATGCCACCGTGCTGCCCTCAAATGGAAAATTAAAACAGCCTCATTAATGACACCCAAATCCTTTTCATAATTTAAAAACAGTGCCACTGCTATTGCTTACAGGACTTTACGAACAAAAACATAGCAAATGGATATTATAACCTTGAAGAGTTTTTCCTTGGCATATTTTTAATTTTCTGTTTCAAAAGAAGCATAATACTCAAAATAAGATTGATATGGCCTCAATAAAAATATTGTTCACATTATCCTTCAAGTTGTGGAATGTGCATTGTATTCTTTTAAAATAAATTTAGAGTACCCAATTAATTTTTTCTAATTAAGGGCCAATTTAGCATGGCCAATTCACCTACTCTGCACATCTCTGGGTTGTGGGGGCGAAACCCACACAAACACGGGGAGAATGTGCAAACTCCACACGGACAGTGACCCAGAGCCGGGATCGAACCTGGGACCTCTGCGCCATGAGGCAGCAGCACTAACCACTGCGCCACCGTGCTGCCCTGTGCATTGTATTTTTGAGATTATAGATTGATGCAGGAATAATGCAGAGGGACAGGCATTAGGGTTGTGGAAGGGAAGAACCTAACTCATATTTTCAGACCCAAACTGCCTTTAGTAGCACATTTGCATTGGACTCTGTACTACTGAACACATCCCATAGATGGAGTGCACAGTTTAAATAACCATTTGGCAATGGCTGCCTAATCACGTACAAGTATGTGAACAGCTGCATTCTTGAAACCCTCAACCTTCACCTGAATTGCCAGAATTAAATAGAGGCAAACAGAATAACATCCCTCCTTTTCTTTTTATAGTTATGACTGATGTTCTACATATCATATATCTCCAGTGGTATAAATACTCTGTTCAATTGTTGTGCAGGCTGGTAAACACACCATATATCCTATTGTTTAAATTAAACTACAGGGGAATCTAGAACTAAGGAACACAGCTGTAAAATAAAACATCTCTCATTTGCAGAGTTGAGGAGGAATTTCTTCTCCACGGGTCGTTTAATGCCCGAGAGTGCCTTGGAGGCTGGGTCATTGGATATATCCATGGCAGAATTGGACATATTTTGATCTACAAGGGGGTAGAGAGTTATGGGTGGCAGGCAGGAAAATGGTGTTAATCAGATCAGCCATGATGATTGGTCTGCTCCTGATCCCCATCTCTTATGTTATATTCCTGGGTAACTGGTCATTGAGTTTCACAAGCACAGAGAGAATCACTTTTTTGGAGTGGGGATGGTGGACAATCATACTTGTTAGCGAGTGATTGCGAAGAAAGGGAGGTGATCGTACTAACATCAGCATCCTCGAAGGAGCCAAGAGCACCAGCATCAAGGCCATGGTAATCCGAAATCAACTCAGTTGGGCTGACCATGTGAAATGAAATGAAATGAAAATCGCTTATTGTCACGAGTAGGCTTCAATGAAGTTACTGTGAAAAGCCCCTAGTCGCCACATTCCAGCGCCTGTCTGGGGAGGCTGGTACGGGAATCGAACCGTGCTGCTAGCCTGCTTGGTCTGCTTTAAAAGCCAGCGATTTAGCCCAGTGAGCTAAACCAGCCCCCAAAACAAATTGTCTTCGCCCAGCTCAGGGAAGGCTTTTGAATAAGAGGACAAAGGAAGCGTTTCCAAGGCTCCTTGATGGCTTACCTCAATAAATGCAACATAGACGTTAACATATGGGAGACCCTTGTTCAGAAGGGACCTACTTGGAGGAACATAGAAATATAGAAAATAGGGCAGGAGGAGGTCATTCGACCCTTCAAGCCTGCTCCATCATTCATTATGATCATGGCTGATCATCCAACTCAATAACCTAATCCCACTTTATTCCCCCATATCATTTGATCCCCTACACCCCACATGCTAGATTGAACTGCTTCTTGAAAACATACAATGCTTTGGCCTCAACTACTTTCTGTGATAGCGAATTCTCAGGCTCACCATTCTCTGGGTGAAGAAACTACCCCGTATCCTCAGACTTTGACCCCTGGTTCTGGATACATCCACCATCGGGAACATCATTCTGCAAGTAGCCTGTCTAGTCCTGTTAGAACTTTATAGGTTTCTATGAGATCCCCCCATATCCTTCTGAACTCCAGCGAATACAATCCTAACTGATTCAATCTCTCCTCGTACGTCAGTCTCGCCATCGCAGGAATCAGTCTGGTAAACCTTTGCTGCACTCCCTCTAGAGCTAGAACATCCTTCCTCAGATAAATAAGAGACCAAAGCTGCACACAATATTCCAGATGTGGCCTCACCAAGATCCTCTATAATTAATTGCAGCAAGACAGCTCTGCTCCTGTACTCGAATCCACTCGCTATGAAGGCCCACATGCCATTTGTCTTCTTTACTGCCTGCTGCATGCTTGCCTTCAGTGACTGGTGTATGAGGACACCCAGGTCTCATTGCACATTCCCCTCTCCTAATTTATGCCATTCCTATTTGAAGGGTCACAATCCTTTGAGGACATCTGACGGCAAGAGGAGACCCGGAAAAGGAGGCTGAGAAAGGAATACAAGCAATCTAGAGTCCAAGGACAGATCCCACCTCCCAGAAACACCTGCCACGTGTGCAGTCGAAGATATGGCTCTGGGATCGGGCTCATCGGCCACACAAGGACCAAAAGAACCCAAGACTAGTAACACGGAGTTTCGTAGGTAGACAACCCATGCTCGTTAGCGACTGATTGCCAAAGAAAGGAAGGTGGGATGGGATGTTGAGCTGGAAGAGAACCTGCTCTTATTCAGTTTCAAAGCGGGTGTCAGGAATCTTTCCACAATTCAAGACCTGTTGTGCTGAGATTTCCTGGAAGTGATAATAATGTTGCGAGTCATTTGACATTCACTGGTACAGTAAGGGAGAACACAAGACATGATTCTGAGTTCAACATTCATGGTGGAAAAAAGTTATTTCTTAATCTTTTCCACATTGTTGGAAGCAACGTAGAAAGGTGTCCTACAGAATTTTTGGTTTTAAATGTGTTCTCTGTATGTGAATGAGACTGGTATTGTGTCTTTAGTTACACTGAGAACTTCTAGAACTACTGAGGTCCTTGTGTGATGATATTCCCAAAACTAGTTGTCAATTGGATCAAAATCCTGCGGTTTCCCAATGATAGGTATCTAAACCACAATGATATATATCTTAAGAGAAAAGCTAGCAGGTGATGGTGGCAATGTCTGGATTGCTCTGGTATTCACTCTGTTGATATAGCTGGACAAGCTAAGTACCCCCAAGACAATGGTGAATGGTGGTGACACTGTAGATGGTTAAGAAATAGGTTATGCTTGTTACCCAGCACTCAGGATGGCTGATTATTACCTGCCACTTGTCTGTCTCATTCAATGGACTCCATACTTTCCCCAATTTAGGGAAATATGGTCCATATTTAAGAACTCAGTGACCAACTTAAATGAGTATGCCACCACCGTCACAGATCTAATCAGCAAATTTGTGGACGTCTGCGTGCCAAAGAAAGCAGTACCTACGTTCCCCAACCAGAAACCATGGCACAATCGCAAGATTGACTCCCCACTGAAGGACAGATCTGAGGCGTTCAAGTCAGACGACCCGGACCGACACAAGAAATCCAGGTACGACCTTCGCAAAGCCATCTGAGATGCCAAGAGAGAATATCAAACCAAGTTAGTCACAGACAGACTCTCGGCGGTTGTGGCAAGGACTAAGCAACATAACGGGCTACAAAGCGAAGCCGAGCAGTATCTCTGCCAGCAGCGCACCCCTACCCAGTGAACTCAATGAATTCTACACTCGGTTCGAGCAGATAACCAACAATCCGCTGTCGAGTGCCTTAGCAGCCCATAACACACCCATACCCACCATCACAGCTTCTAAAGTCAGATCGGCCTTCCTGAAAGTGAACCTTCAGAAGGCGATGGGCCCGGACGGGATCCCTGGTTGTGCAATAAAGCTAGCAGGTGACGGTGGCTATGTCTGGCTTCCTCCAGTATTCACTCTGTTGATGTAGCTGGACAAGATAAGTACCCCCAAGACAATGGTGAACTCTGGCATGGACCAGCTGGCAGAGGTGTTCGCGGACATCTTTAACCTGCCCCATCTCCACTCGAGGTCCCCACCTGCTTCAAGAAGACCACCATCATACTGGTGCCAAAGAAGAATCAGGCAATATGCCTCAATGACTACTGTCCGGTGGCCCTGATTTCAGTCATAATGAAGTACTTTGAGAGGTTGATCATGAAGTGCATCACTTCAATACTCCCAGAACTCCTTGATCCACTGCAATTTGCATACCTTCACAACCGGTCCACAGCAGACGACATTTCCCTGGCCCTACACTCATCCCTAGAGCATTTCGACAACAAGGACTCCTACATCAGACTCCTATTTATTGACTACAGCTCCGCCTTCAACACCATAGTCCCAGCCAAGCTCATATCAAAGCTCCAAAACCTAGGACTTGGCTTCCCACTCTGTAACTGGATCCTCGATTTTCTGACCAACAGACCACAATCAGTAAGAATGAACAACAACACCTCCTCCACAATAGTCCTCAATACCGGGGCCCCGCAAGGCTGCGTTCTTAGCCCCCTACTCTACTCCCTGTACACACACGACTGTGTGGCAAAATTTGGCTCCAACTCCATCTACAAGTTTGCTGACGATACGACCATAGTGGGCCGGATCTCAAATAATGACGAGTCAGAATACAGGAGGGACATAGAGAACCTAGTGGAGTGGTGCAGTGACAACAATCTCTCCCTCAATGCCGGCAAAACTAAAGAGCTGGTCATTAAGTTCAGGAAGCAAAGTACTGTACACACCCCTGTCAGCATCAACGGGGCAGAGGTGGAGATGGTTGGAAGTTTCAAATTCCTAGAGGTGCACATCTCCAAAAATCTGTCCTGGCCCACCCACATCGACGCTACCACCAAAAAAACACAACAGCGCCTATACTTCCTCAGGAAACTAAAGAAATTTGCCATGTCCACATTAACCCTTACCGACTTTTACAGATGCACCATAGAAAGCATCCTATCTGGCTGCATCACAGCCTGGTATTGCAACTGCTTGACCCAGAACCGCAAGAAACTTCAGAGAGTCGTGAATACCGCCCAGTCCATTACACAAACCTGCCTCCCATCCACTGACTCCATCTACAACTCCCGCTGCCTGGGGAAAGCGGGTAGCATAATCAAAGACCCCTCCCACCCGGCTTACTCACTCTTCCAACTTCTTCCATCGGGCAGGAGATACAGAAGTCTGAGAACACGCACGGACAGACTTAAAAACAGCTTCTTCCCCGCTGTTACCAGACTCCTAAATGACCCTCTTATGGACTGACCTCATTAACACTACACCATGTATGCTTCATCCGATGCCGGTGCTCATGTAGTTACATTGTGTACCTTGTGTTGTTGCCCTGTTATGTATTTTCTTTTATTCCCTTTTCTTCCCATGTACTTAATGATCTGTTGAGCTGCTCGCAGAAAAATACTTTTCACTGTACTTCGGTACACGTGACAATGAACAAATCCAATCCAATAAGTAATTTTAATTTTAACAACAAGCCAATACCATTTGTTGTGGCAAATTCACACAAATACTCTCTTCCTTAGCCTCGAGCAAATGAGGAGAAGAACAGCAGGCTAATTAGCTACTGTAGCTGAAATCAGGTAGCCTGGCGCAAACTGGGAATTAAATGTGGAATCTTCTCTAATAAATGAGTTAATATTAAGCACCATAATACATTAACCCTTTGGAAAAAGGCAGTCGAAGCATTCTGCAAATGTTTCCTAATGTTGGTGAATAGATGACAATGTCAACTCTCACAAAATTGGTTACTTGATTAAATGAGAAAAGACCACGAAACCCATTATATCTATTAAATCAACAAACCATATACAATAGTAGAAGACTAGTGTGGTTTCACAAACGGATATCTCTTTATATTTTACAACAGATCACAGCAAATAAGTTCATGTTAATTCAGAGCAAAAATCGAAAAATGTGTGATCCCAATTTGGCAGGACACCATGAAGGATTCATGACAGACCATGTGTGTGTGTGTGGGGGGGGGGGGGTTGCAAATCAGAGACCTTATGTATAAGGACAGCCACTAATAAATACAATAAGGAATTCATGAGGAACTTCATAAACTCAGAATGTGGAACTCACTACTACAGGAGTGAGTGAGGTAAAGAACATGAATGCATTCAAGGGGAAGTTGGATAAACCAGAGGATGAAAGGAATAGAGATATCTTGATGAGGTGAGATGAAGTCAGATGGGAGGAAGGCTTGTGTGGAGCATAAACACTGGCACAGACCGGTTAGCCTGCTTCCATTAAAAATACAAGCACACTCTCTCATAGTTCTGCAATTAGTTGAAACGTGTCATTGTACAGCACAGTTACGACACATTGATTTTGATCAATTCACAGTTTTCTTTTTGGTTAAGTTTGGGTGGCACAGTGGTTAGCACTGCTGCCTCACAGCACCAGGATCCCGGGTTCGATTCAGACCTCAGGTGACGAGAAGTTTGTACGTTCTTCCCGTGTCTGAGTGGGTTTCCTCCAGGTGCTCCAGTTTCCTCCCACAGTCGAAAGATGTGCAGGTCAGGTGGATTGGCCCTTAGGGTGGGGTCACAGGGCAGGGGATTGGGCCTAGGTAGGGTGGTCTTTCGAAGTGTCGGTGCAGACACGACTGGCCAAAAGGCCTCTTTCTGCATTGTAGGGATTCTATGCGACTTCTATGAGCCTATGGACAATATTCAGTAATCAATCGGGGGTTAGAAGTTCTGGCAATGTTTGCACTAAACATGTTTCACAAAAGTGGAAGCGCACGGCATCATTAACTGTACAGCACCCGAAAATTGCAGAAATCAGTGTACAATATGGCATGAGCATGTTAAGACAAACCTGGAGGCAAAATAGAGTGGAACTGTTACTCTCAGTCTTCCTAAATCTGCTCACGAGTCTTTCAGTTTATTAACTTTTGTTTAATGGTCACAGCAGAAAAATTAAGGTGCAAGGCTACAAGCATTTTCCAGCAGTTCACACCTCCACATACGCCACAGTTTTTGAAGTTTTGCTACCTCAATAGGTAAGTAGATCTTCAATTTCAAAAATGTTAATATTTTTTAAAAAGGGACACAGATAGCAGCAATTCAACGATGGATTTCACCGATTGATCACAGCATCGTGGTGTGGTAAATGGATTGGAACATGCTGCGCCACTATAGTGGAACTTGAGCTTGTGTAAGAGTGAATGCCTGGTTTCAGATGGGAAGAAATTGTACGAGTAAGAGAATTTTCAAGGGTGTGTTCCTAAAAATGGCAAATATTTTGAGTTCGAGGAGTTAGGAAGGCTGGCTGTGACTACTGCAGTCTGCTGGAGCTGGCTTAATTTCAGAGGCCAAAGAGGATTTTATTTCACTAAAAGGTTAAAGTCCCCCCCCTACCCTCTTTTATCAGCTTACATGAGTGGGGTTCGGTTGAGAGGGATAAGGCTACATATGTTGGCACGGAATGGTCGGGTAGAGTCCATCGATCTCTTAACCTCTTTCCTCATGTCTGATAATATTGTTTGAATTAACCAGTTTTAATAAAAAAAAGCACAGGAACACTACGAAAAACCATAAAACATCAAGCCAAATATGGAAGTGTGTGCGATGGAAACTGTAGTACTGTATTAGCTGTGTAATGTGAAGTAAAGTAACTTCCCCAAATAATCAGATTGCGGCTTGCTTCCTGCCAACAGCACACTCATCAACAAAGTATTTACACAGAGAAAATTTCCACTGGGACATCTGGCTCAATTGTTAGCCATTTCCACATCAATCACACAGTTTGCACTGCAGGGCCACAATAGGGGCTGGTTCCTCTACTTCCGCCAGTGTAGCGATCCACTCATTTTGGCCTGCTTCCACATGTGCACCATCAGCACCTGCATTTTTCCATGCAGCATTAAAACCTTCCACATCAGCTGGCAATCTGCAACAGGACATCCTCGCCAACCTCAATAGTAGATTCAAACTATTTCTCTATTGGCAGACTAGACAGAGAAATCATGCTGAAAAGAGTTTCACTACTTCAGAATTGGCCAGTGAGGCCCACAACCGTATCAGCTACTATACAGCTGTTGCATCTGCTGGCAGGATGATGAATTTCAGCAGCGCACAATGGACGCTTTCTTAAAATAAAACACAGGTAACTTGCCCTCAAGTGAAGGAGAAGCCAGACCAGGAATGGGGGGGGGGGGGGGGAAATGGCAGGAATAAAGAAGAAAATCAGAGTCAGAGCAACAAGTCAGTTTTGCAAATATAGATTTGTTAAAGATTGAGGTTGTCAAATATAACAGCCTCTTTTACGTAGAGAGGAAAATGCTAGCATAACCGTGTTTTTCAGACCAAAAATAAATATTCCAAATGATATACTGCAGGGATCTGTGTTGGGTCCATTTTTGTCTTGTGCATGGAGATAATTTGGTCTATTCAAAGGAATATAATACATACACTGCTCACACTGTAGTCATCTCTATATTAAGGAGACCAAAATCAGACTGGGTGATTGCATAGTTTTCCTTTCAGTCCACAAATTACAGATAAAATAAGAGAAGGCGGCCATTCGGCCCCTCAAACCTGCTCTGCCATTCAACATGTATTAGTCCCGATTGTTTGCTATTTTAATTCTCCACTCTGACCCCTCCGGCCAAAGACTCCGACACTGTCACAAGGAAGCTCAAGAAGTTTCATCTTTCAATTAGGCATTTTCCAGGATCAAAGTAGACTTCAACAATTTCAGACCAGAAGAAAGATAGCGGCGTAGTGGTGCTGTCGCTATACGAGTAACCCAGAGACCCAGGGTAATGATCTGGAGACCCAGGGTAATGATCTGGGGACCCTGATTCGAATCCCACCACGGCAGGTGGTGGAATTAAAACACAATAAAATATTTCATGGTCTAAGGACTGTCGTAAAAACCCATCTGGTTCACTAACGTCCTTCCTTTAGGGAAGGAAATCTGCCGCCTTACCTGGTCTGACCTACAGGCTTGGGCTGACACAAGTACTAGGCAATGACCATCTCCGACAACAAACAGATCTAACCATAGCCCCTTTTTTGACATTCAATGACATTCGCGGAATCCCCCACAATCAACATCCACTGACCAGAAACTGAACTGGACTAGCCATGTTAATACAGGACAGGTCACAAGGCTAGAAATCCTGCAGCGAGTAACTTACCTCCTGTCCATCATTTACAAGGCAAAAGTCAGGAATGTGATAGAAAGGCCTTTGAATGGAGGTACCTCACAGAGGTGTTGGAGCGGTTTGGGTTTGTGCCAGGGTTCACCTTGTGGGTGAAACTACTGTACAACGCTCCCACAGACAAGCACCACTAACTCTGAATATTTCCAGCTGCACAGAGGCACGAGGCAGGGATGCCCATTGTCCCCTCTGTTATTTGCCCTGAGAATCGAGCCACTGGCTATTGCTCTCAGATCAGCGAAGGGGTGGTGAGACATACAGAGGGGTGAAAGAGAGCACAGAGTCTCACTCTATGTGGATGACCTGCTCCATGTCTCGAACCCCTTGGCCAGCATGGGAGGTATGATGGAACTCCTAAAGGAGTTCAGAGCCTTCTCAGGTTACAAACTGAACCTGAGCAAGAACCAAACCTTTTCCGTGGACCAACAGGAGTGAGGTTCGCTCCCGCTCTCCCTGGCAGACAGTGTGCAGACGATCAAGATGAACGCACTGCTCAGGTCCCTCCCGATCTTCCTCTCCAAGGCCATGTGCAAGTGACTGTGTGAAGAACCCGAGGGTCAGGAAAAATGTGCTACAAGAGTAGGAATATGGGGGGGCCTTGCCCTCCTGAACCTCCCATTCTACCACTGGGCAGCAATCACAGAAAGATCATGAGGATGGGTAATGGAGCTGGATGCGGAGTGGGTCAAAATGGAGCAGAATTCCTGCATGGGCACATCCCTCCGAGCACTGGCCAAGGACCCAGTCCCATTCTCTTCAGCCAGACACTCAAAAGGCCCTGTGGCAGTGGCCACGTCGAGAACGTGGAACCAACTGTGACACCACTTCGGTCTGACCGTGGTATCCAACATGGCCCCCATCTGCAAGAACCACAAATTCACCCCTGCAACAATAGACACCTCCTTTAAAAGGTGGTGACAGGACAAAGGGGAATGGTAGGGAACCTATATGTGGACGGCAGAATAGTGACTTGGGGGAACTCACAGACAAGTTCCAATTCACGAAAGGGAACGAGCTACGACACATGCAAGTTAGAACCTTGCACCAAAAGGAGACGGCGACATTACCCCAGCTACCAGGACACTCCCTACTCGACAGAGTCCTGACCACTGGTGAATTCAGAGACGATAACTGCGCTGACATGTACGGATGTCTACTGGAGGAGGCATATTCACCTCTTTACGAGACATGGGAGAAAGAGTTAGGCATGGGGGAGGACACTGGATTGAAGCACTGCATGGGGCGAACTCCACCTCTTCATGTGCAGGGCTGAGCCGAACGCAGCTAAAGGTGGTGTACAGAGCGCACTCAACCAGGTTCTTCCCAGAAGTGGAGGACAAATAGAGTTAGAGTCAGGGATGTTTAAAGCATGCAAACAGGCCCTTCGGCCCAGCTTGTCCATGCCGCCCAGTTTCTATCACTAAGCTAGTCCCACTTGCCCACATTTGGTCCATATCCCTCTATATCCACCCTGCTCATGAAACTGTCTAACTGTTATTTAAAGGAAAAAACTGTACCCGCCTCTCTGGTGTCAGGGTGGCCCGGCCAATCGCATCCAGACTTGGGTACTGGACAGCCTTTTCCGAGGCTATGCCCAAGGTTGTGGGAGAGAGAGTGGAGCTGTGTCCGCTAGCCGCAGTCTTCGGAGCAGCAAGAGTTCTTTATGGGAGAGGGGGCAGACATTCTAGCCTTCTCCTCCTTTATCGCCCACCGAAGACTCCTGCTCGACTGACGGTCGGCAGCACCGCTCAAGGCCGCAGACTTGCTGTCCGATTTGACAGTTCCTCAAATTGGAGAAACGATCCAGAGGAGGTTCACAAGAATGATCCCTGGAATGAAGAGCTTGTCGTGTGAGGAATGGTTGAGGACTCTGGGTGGATACTCGTTGGAGTTTAGAAGGATGAGGGGGGGAATCTTATTGAAACTTAGAGGATACTGTGAGGCCTGGATAGAGTAAATGTGGAGAGGATGTTTCCACTTGTAGGAAAAACTAGAACCAGAGGACACCATCTCAGACTAATGGGACGATCCTTTAAAACAGAGATGAGGAGGAATTTCTTCAGCAAGAGGGTGGTGAATCTGTGGAACACTTTGCCGCAGAAGGCTGTGGCGGCCAAATCACTGAATGTCTTTAAGACAGAGTTAGATAGGTTCTTAATTAATAAGGGGATCAGGGGTTATGGGGAGAAGGCAGGAGAATGGTGATGAGAAAAATGTCAGCCATGATTGAATGGCGGAGCAGACTTGATGGGCCGAGTGGCCTAATTCTGCTCCTATGTCTTATGATCTTATGGCTGCTTTTTTTTTCCTTGTTGCTGAACGCACTGTTTGTAGACCCATTTTGTTTTTTCATTTCTTGTTTATGTTTGGCTGTATATGAATATTAATGTTGCTGTGTATTATTGACAACATGTAAATAATGTTCTGTAAATAATTATGAAACTAATAAAAATATTTTTAAAAAGTAACATAACGGAATGACAAGACAGGATTGATTCATGATCTCATAGTTAGGGATCCTCTCGGAAGGAGCGATCACAATATGGTGGAATATAAAATACAGATGGAGGGTGAGAAGGTAAAATCAAATACTAGTGCTTTGTGTTTAAACAAAGGAGATTACAATGGGATGAGAGAAGAACTAGCTAAGGTAGATTGGGAGGAAAGACTTTATGGTGGAACAGTTGAGGAACAGTGGAGAACCTGCCAAGCGATTTTTCACAGTGCTCAGCAAAGGTTTATACCAACAAAAAGGAAGGACGGTAGAAAGAGGGAAAATCGACCGTGGATATCTAAGGAAATAAGGGAGAGTATCAAATTGAAAGTTTTAATAATGGGAGATGAGGAAATGGCTGAGGAACTGAACAGGTTTTTTGGGTCGGTCTTCACAGTGGAAGACACAAATAACATGCCAGTGACTGATAGAAATGAGGCTATGACAGGTGATGACCTTGAGAGGATTGTTATCACTAAGGAGGTAGTGATAGGCAAGCTAATGGGGCTAAAGGTAGACAAGTCTCCTGGCCCTGATGGAATGCATCTCAGAGTGCTAAAAGAGATGGCTAGGGAAATTGCAGATGCACTAGTGATGATTTACCAAAATTCACTAGACTCTGGGGTGGTCCCGGTGGATTCGAAATTAGCAAACGTGACACCACTGTTTAAAAAAGGAGGCAGGCAGAGAGCAGGAAATTATAGGCCAGTGAGCTTAACGTTGGTAGTAGGGAAGATGCTGGAATCTATCATCAAGGAAGAAATAGCGAGGCATTTGGATAGAAATTGTCCCATTGGGCAGACGCAGCATGGGTTCATAAAGGGCAGGTCGTGCCTAACTAATTTAGTGGAATTTTTTGAGGACATTACCAGTGCAGTGGATAACGGATGTGGTATATCTGGATTTCCAGAAAACTTTTGACAAGGTGCCACACAAAAGGCTGCTGCATAAGGTAAAGATGCATGGCATTAAGGGTAAAGTAGTAGCATGGATAGAGGATTGGTTAATTAATAGAATGCAAAGAGTGGGGATTAATGGGTGCTTCTCTGGTTGGCGATCAGTAGCTAGTGGTGTCCCTCAGGGATCCGTGTTGGGCCCACAATTGTTCACAATTTACATAGATGATTTGGAGTTGGGGACCAAGGGCAATGTGTCCAAGTTTGCAGATGACACTAAGATGAGTGGTAAAGCGAAAAGTGCAGAGGATACTGGAAGTCTGCAGAGGGATTTGGATAGGTTAAGTGAATGGGCTAGGGTCTGGCAAATGGAATACAATGTTGACAAATGTGAGGTTATCCATTTTGGTAGGAATAACAGCAAACGGGATTATTATTTAAACAATGAAATATTAAAGCATGCTGCTGTGCAGAGACCTGGTTGTGCTAGTGCATGAGTCACAGAAAGTTGGTTTACAGGTGATTAAGAAGGCAAATGGAATTTTGTCCTTCATTGCTAGAGGGATGGAGTTTAAGACTAGGGAGGTTATGCTGCAATTGTACAAGGTGTTAGTGAGGCCACACCTGGAGTATTGTGTTCAGTTTTGGTCTCCTTACTTGAGAAAGGACATACTGGCACTGGAGGGTGTGCAGAGGAGATTCACGAGCTTAATCCCAGAGCTGAAGGGGTTGGATTACGAGGAGAGGTTGAGTAGACTGGGACTGTACTCATTGGAATAATGTTTGGGGGGGGGGGGGGGGGGGGGGCACAGCCTCAAAATAAGGGGCAGTAGATTTAGGACTGAGTTTAGGAGGAACTTCTTCACCCAAAGGGTTGTGAATCTATGGAATTCCTTGCTCAGTGAAGCAGTTGAGGCTCCTTCATTAAATGTTTTTAAGGTAAAGATAGATAGTTTTTTGAAGAAAAAAGAGATTAAGGGTTATGGTGTTTGGGCCGGAAAGTGGAGCTGAGTCCACAAAAGATCAGCCATGATCTCATTGAATGGCGGAGCAGGCTCGAGGGGCCAGATGGCCTACTCCTGCTCCTAGTTCTTATGTTATGTTCTAATATAAAAGCAAATTACTGCGGATGCTGGAATGAATCGGAAACAAAAGCAGAAAATACTGGACAATTTTAGCAGGTCTGGCAGCATGTGGAGAGAGAAGGGAGCTAACGTTTCGAGTCTGGATGACTCTTTTTTCAAAGCTGGAGAGTACTAGAAATGGGGTCAGATTGATACTGTTGTGGAGGGGCGTGGAGAATTGGGCTGGATAGGGGGCAGGTGGAATGGACAGGTGGAGATTGACAAAGATACCATGGACAGAAAGATAAAAGGAGTGTAAATGGTGGTGATTAAGGCTCAGAAGAGTGCGACATTGGCACAAAGGGATCAGAATGTGTGAATGGCAGAACAAAGGTGAGCAGAGTGTCAAAGGGCAAATGGGGTGGGGGAGGAAGAAACAGATCAATGGAAGAAATGAAAATAAACTGATAGAAATAAAAATGGAATGAAAGGGGGAAGAAGAGTTTACAGTCTGAAGTAGCTGAATAACCTGCCTTCTGTAACATAATGGAGGTAACTTTGCCCAGTGCAATGTACTTACAGGTGACAAGTAGGATAGTTATCATATTCAACAATGTTAAGATAATGTTTTTTATTTAAATCAATTGTTTCTCTTGCCTTTATTATAGCTAATAAAAAGCTTCTCCCAAAAAGCTGACCTTATTGCGAAGAGGAAAACACGGATCTGAAGGAAGAAGGTGGAACTACCTATTACTCTGCTTCACTAGTGGGGGCCTAACTATTGTAAAAACATTTTGTCAAAGTCAATTGAATAGGAAAGGTGTGATCTACTTGGAAATTAAACAAAACGGCACAGGAAGCAGTTTGTTGAATGTTTCCAATTTGAATTAACAGTTACTGTAATGGAATCAAAACAGCATCATTATAGAGCTACATTCACTCTGTTAAATAATTTAATGGCCAAAATATAATTTAAGGATTATGGCTTAAAAATTAACCTTGAGGGCAGCACGGTGGCCTAGTGGTTAGCACAACCGCCTCACGGCGCTGAGGTCCCAGGTTCGATCCCGGTTCTGGGTCACTGTCCGTGTGGAGTTTGCACATTCTCCCCGTGACTGTGTGGGTTTCGCCCCCACAACCCAAAAATGTGCAGAGTAGGTGGATTGGCCACGCTAAATTGCCCCTTAATTGAAAAAAATAATTGGGTAGTCTAAATTAAAAAAAAAAAATTAACCTTGGATGCAGATCAAGAAAGCAAGCTTCTGAGAATGGCGGCAAGTGAGGTAAAGGGGAGGATGACACAGCGATAGCACACATTTGACATCATAAGCATGGAACTATATCCCCAGTTTTCTTTTTTTTAAATATTTTATTCCAAACACATGTAACGTCAACAAAATACATAGTCCATCAAATCACATTCCACAGTTTGCACAATTTCCCCCCCCTTTTTTCCCTCACCTTCCCATGATGAACAACTCCTCAAATAACTTCATGAATAGTCTCCATCACACCTCGCCCTACTCAGACTCCTTCAATTTGAATTTAATCTTCTCCAGCCAGAGAAAGTCGTACTGGTCCCCGAGCTAGGCCACCACCCTAACGGCGTATCTGACCTCCAATTTAACAGGATCCTTCACCGGGCAATCAAAGGCGAAGGCCACCACATTGGCCCCCTTCTCCTCCAGCAGCTCCGGCATTTCCAAGACCCCAAGATTGGGTTCGGTCTAACCTCCACCCCCCAACTAATTTAGACAGCAGCCCAAACATTGCCTCCCAAAAGCTCTTTAGCTTCTTACAGCCCCAGGACATGTGAGCATGATTTGCCAGACCCACCTACATTTCTCATAACTATCAGTCACCCCCTGGAAGAACCCACTCATCCGCATCCAAGTCATGTGTACCCCATGCACCACCATGAATCAAGCTTATGCTCACTCAGGAGGTGGTTGAGATCACCATGGGTCCCGAACTTCCCTGACCCCCATGAACCCCTTCTCTTCTTCACCCCCTCTCGACTTTGAATCAAACCCAGAGTGAAATACTTGTCCACCATTCCTTCCTCAGCCTAACCTGAACCTTCACCTGGAGATGTGTCTCCTGTAAAGAAAAATCACTTCTGCTCTCAACCCTCAGGTGTGCAAAAACCCAGGACCTTTGACTGGTTTATTTAGACCCCGTACGTTCCACATCAATGAAAATGAAAATCACCTATTGTCATAAGTGGGCTTCAGATGAAGTTACTGTGAAAAGCCCCTAGTCGCCACATTCCAGCACCTGCTCGGGGAGGCTGGAATTGAACCCGCACTGCTGGCCTTGGTCTGCTTTACAAGCCAGCTATTTAACCCACTGTGCTAAACCAGCCCCCTCTGCTAAACCCACCCCCGTAAGAGTGGCATCACCACTCTTATCAGAGGCTTATGCCTCCATTCCCCTCCATCGTCCACCATCATCCCCCATCAGTTCTGCCTCACCTAATCCCACTCTGAACTGGACCATCCAAGATGGCCACCCTCTCCGCCCATGACCACACTCAAATTCCAAACCCACCACCTCACATTCTTCTCACAAACTTGCCATCCCTTGCGACCTTCTCCCCCACCTCACCTCCGTTCACCAGCATTGCTTGCAAGCGAGGGAAGGCCCTCCCGAAGGTCTTCCTTACACACCCTGCCACCAGTTCCGCCTTAGTCTGTGCAACCAGCGCTACCCCCACTGAATAATGGTAAAACCATCGATACCACACATAGGGCCTCATCAAACACACTCCTTACATGAAACAAAAACACCAAAATTCACAAACAACCTCCTCCCAAAGACAAAACAAAAAGGTGGGAGAGGGGAGAGATGGCCCCCCTTACAAACCTATATCTTCTAAAAATTCCTCCCTTTGGCAACACCAAACAGCCGGAACACCCAACCTTTGTGAACTTAATAATGAAAATAATAACAATCTTTATTAGTGTCACAAGTAGGCTTACATCAACACTGCAATGAAGTTACTGTGAAAATCTCCTAGTTGCCACGGCGCCTGTTCAGGTACACTGAGGGAGAATTCAGAATGTCCAATTCACCTAACCCCCTCCATTTCACACTGCCCCCTAGTTCTCCCCCAACTTATGGTCTCTTATAAAAGTAATTTGCCTCCTCCGGTGTCTCAAAATAGTACTTCTGGCCGTCATAAGTTACCCAGAGTCCGGCTGGGTAGAACAGCCCAAAACAAATCTTTTGTCTGGACAACATCACATTGGCCTTGTTGAATCCCACATGCCTTTTTGCCAGTTCTGTGCCAATAGCCTGGTAAATCCGGACTCGATTATCCTCCCATTCCCAGACTTGCTTTGCCCTGGCCAACCTCAGGATCTTCTCCTTCTCCACAAACTTGTGCAACCGCACCATCACCGCCCGTGGTGGTTCCCCTGTTCTCGGCTTCTGCCTCAAGGATCTGGGCGGCCGATCCACTCTGGGACCTTGTCGTCTAGACCTGCTCTCCCTGTTCCTCCCACCTTTTCAGTTCAAACTCTATTTTTTATCCAATACAATATTCTTGCTACTTCCTCATTTACTACCACATTATATCTGCCTTCACTAAGTGAAAGCTGCCAAAAGTGCTAATAAATGAATGCCTCAACCATACCCTCTGCCTCCTTACCTGATCTGGCTCACAGGTGATTCGAGCACATGCAATGTTGGTGAATGTTAATGCTGCAAGAACAATAAATGCTGCTTTACCAGGGTCACCAACATTTCAATACCAAATGCAAAATAAGTGACTTTGTCAGTATTCCTAAATCTTTTGACTATAAAAGGAGCCATGACCTAACAGGTTAATGAACTATAATGGAAACACCATAAAAGCTAAAAACATACTCAAGACCAGTTAACAGAAACCTGTTCTTTTCGTTTGGCCGGTTACTGATTTGCCTACTTTTGTTGGCTTGGAGCTGAACAATTTGGTTGACATAGCATTGAACAATAGTAATATACTAATCACACTGACAGACCACAGTCACAGCAGTCGCCTGCCTAGGGAGTGAGCAAAGAGGTATTATTAGCTCCTGCTGACTTGAGAAAAGAAACAGCTTTTGACAAGTGTAAATATTGCAAAGAACACTGCCAGAGTTTCCTCCGCCAGGCAGATTTTAAACTTGACACTCCAGAAAATCTAGTTTCCCATGAAGTAACTGTCCAGCATTTCCAAAGCCGGACCTTACAGTTACTTTAAACTGTACTTGGGATGGAAGAACATTGGATCTCTTTGTCAGAATAAAACAGAAAAAAGTTTACACGGGGATAATGGGTGACATATTTACGCATAAGAGGCTGTAGAAATGGACAAACGTGAGGTTCATAGGAACAGTGGGGAATGTAACAGAGGACACAACATTGAACATGGCAAGTATTGTGAAGCTAACAGAAAAAGAAAGCAGAGTATAATTTGGAAGACGACAAGTCAAATTTTTGTATCAATCTTTGGAATCAAAGATTTTATGTCAGAGGGCTCGGCTATGCTGCCCATTGTGTTCACACGTGCCGATAAAGAACTACCCAATCCAGTCCTACCTTCCAGCTTTTGAGCTGCTGCCAAGGACATTTCGACACCTCAAGTGCATGTTACGTTTTTTAAAAAATATGACAAGGATTCCTCCCTCTCTCATTCTTTCAGGCAGTGAGTTACAGACCCCCACCACCATCTGGTTGAAAACATTTACTCAATTTCCTTTGAATTAATAAAAATGATAATCGCTTATTGTCACAAGTAGGCTTCAATGAAGTTACTGTGAAAAGCCCCTAGTCGCCACATTCCGGCACCTGTTCGGGGAGGCCGGTATGGGAATTGAACCTGCGCTGCTGGCCTTGTCCTGCATTACAACCCAGCTGTTTAGCCCACTGTGCTAAACCAGCCCCTATTGGTAGAATTTTTCTGCCAATTAATTTAAACGTCTGCTCCCTGGTTATTGACCTCCTGAACAGAACTAGGTTTTCCATAGCCATGCTATTCGGGTTCTCAACTTTATATACCTCAATTAAGTCTCCCCTCACATCCTTTGCTCAAGAAAACCACCTCAGCTACAATTCTCCATTCCTGGCAAATCCTCCAATTAAATCACTCTTCCTTCCAAGATTCTATGGGCAGCATTGTGGCACAGTTGTTAGCACTGTTGCTTCACAGCTCCAGGGTCCCAGGTTCGATTCCCGGCTTGGGTCACCATGAGGAGTCTGCACGTTCTCTGCGTGATTTTCTCCGGGTGCTCCGGTTTCCTCCCACAGTCCAAAGATGTGGAGATTAGGGTGGACAGGCCATGCTAAATTGCCCTTAGTGTCCAAAAAGGTTGGTTAGATGGGGCTACTGGGTTACGGGGATAGGGTGGAGGTGTGGGCGTAAGTAGGGTGCGCTTTCCAAGGGTCGGTGCAGACTCGATGGGCCAAATGGCCTCCTTCTGAACTGTAAATTCTATGATTCATGTAATGCAACAACCAGAACTGTAAGCAGCACTCTAGCTGTGGTCTAACTAGCGTTTTCTACAATTGTAGCATTAACTCCTAGCTGTTATATCCTGCTTGAAAACTTAATCCACACCTTCTCCCCATGTCTGCGTGGGTTTCCTCCAGGTGCTCCCACAAGTTCCAAAAGTCGTGCTGTCAGGTAATTTGGACATTCTGAATTCTCCCCGAACAGGTGCATGGGGTGTGGCGACTAGGAGCTTTTCACAGTAACTTCATTGCAGTGTTAATGTAAGCCTACTTGTGACAATAAAGATTATTAAAATTATTACATGTTCCACCATCAATGGACATGCACGCCCAAGGTTCCCTGTTCTTCTACACTTCTGGGTATCCTGCCATTTCTCTTCTATTCTCTTGCCTCTTTTCTCATTTCCTCACACTTTACACTTTTCCAGATTGAATTCCCTTGACCATTTTTCTGCTCACCAGACCAGTCCATTGACGTTTTCCTGCAGTGCACAGTTTTCTTCCTCACCAATCATATGGCCAATTTTCTTATCATCTGCAAACTTGTTAATAATGATTTAAACTTAAGGGCATAAATATACACCACGAACAACAAGTACTGAACCCTGCAAAACTCCACTGGAAACAGCCTCCCAGTCACAAAAACAACTATTGACCATTATACTGTGTTTCCTGCCACTGAGCAAATCTTGAATTCCACTTGCCCTTGGACCTCAAGGATGTATACGTTTCTGACCAGTCTACTGTCAAAAAGGTCTTACTAAAATCCATATACTGTACATCAAACCTGCTACCCTCATTGACCTTTCTTGTTACTTCCTCAAATTGTTCAATCAAATTAGTCAGATTCAAAAATTCAATCAAGGCAGTCAGGCTTAAAAATTGAATCGAGTTAGTCAGACTCAGAAAATTCTACCACATTTCCAGGCAGTGCAATCCAGACCGAACCACTCGCTGTGAGAGAATGTTTTTTCTCGTATCACATTTACTTCTTTTGCAAATAATTTTAAATCTGTGTCCTCTCGTTCTTGAGTCTTCTGCAAGCAGGAACAGTTCCCCCCTATCTGCTCTGTCCAGCCCCCTCATGAATTTGAGCATTCTGTCAAATCTCTTAGTCTTCTCTCCAAGGAGAACAATCCCAACCTCTCCAATCTGCCCTCATAACTGAAAATTCTCATCCCTGGAACCATTCTTGTAAACCTCTTTGCCACTCTCTCCAATGAGTTTGCATCCTTTCATAGTGTGGCGCCCGTAACTGTACACAGTATTCGAGCTGAGGTCTCACTAGTGTCTTGGATAAATTCAGCATAACCTCCTTACTCATGTACTCTGTGCCCCTTTTAATAAAGCCCAGAATACTATTTGCTTTAATTGCTCTCTCCATTGCCCTGCCACCTTCAATGATATTTATGCACAGATACGCCCAGGTCTCTCTGCTCCTGAACCCCTTTAAAAATTATACCCCTTATTTTGTCTCTTCCTGTTCTTCCTTCCAAAGTGCATCACTTTATGCTTCAAAGAACAGAAGGTTTAAGAAAAATGAAAGAGTGGTGGCAGAGGGGGAACTTGACTGTCATAGTGTGACAGGCGGGGCAGGAAACATAACCAAAAACATGCAACAAAGAGCAAATCCAGAGTTGCAAACAACTGTAAAAAAAATCAAAGCTAAATGGTTTTTATCTGAATGCATGTGGCATTTGCAACAGGATTGATGAGTTGATAGCACAGATAGTAACTAGGTGCTCAACATTTCAGTGTATACAATGTTCCAAAAGAATAGGCCAAAGGGTAGTGTTGTTAATCAAGAAAGGTTTCAGAGCAGTGCTGTGTCTTGATATAAAGGCAATGTATAGTGATGCAGAATCGGTTTGGACTGAAATCATAAATAGCAGAGGAAGGAAGACAAGGGAGGGGGTGGTCTACAGGCCCCCAAAACGCGACCTTCAAGAGGTCAGAACATAAATGGGGAAATAGCAAGGGAATGTTTGAAGGGAACTGCAATATCATGGGAGATTTTAATCTGCATATTGATTGGACAAACCAAACCAGCAAATGTGGGGCCTCTACGGAGAGCGAGGCTGGTGAATTAATAACAGCAAACAAAGAAATGGCGGATATGCAAAATATATTTTTTGCATCAGTCTTCACCATGGAAGACATTGCAAATATCCCGAAGCTATCAGATGGGTTGATTTCAAATAATATGCTGGAACTTACAAAATCCCAATCACAAGGTATAAAGTATTAGAGAATCTTAAGGGGCCAAAGGTGGACAAGTTGCCGGGACCCGATGAGCTACACTCTCGGGTTTTAATGGAAGTGGCTGCAGAGATAGTGGACCCATTGGTTGAAATTTTTCATAACTCGCTAAATCCCGGGAGGGTATCAGAAGATTGGAAATCAGCCAATGTGACTTCATAGAACATAGAACAGTACAGCACAGAACAGGCCCTTCGGCCCTCAATGTTGTGCTGAGCCATGATCACCCTACTCAAACCCACGTATCCACCCTATACCCGTAACCCAACAACCCCCCCATTAACTTACTTTTATTAGGACACTACGGGCAATTTAGCATGGCCAATCCACCTAACCCGCACATCTTTGGACTGTGGGAGGAAACCGGAGCACCCGGAGGAAACCCACGCACACAGGGGGAGGACGTGCAGACTCCACACAGACAGTGACCCAGCCGGGAATCGAACCTGGGACCCTGGAGCTGTGAAGCATTTATGCTAACCACCATGCTACCCTGCTGCCCTTGTTCAAAAATGGAGACAAGCAGAAGGCAGGGAACTATAGGCCATTTAGTTTACCTTCTGTTATTGGCAAGATGCTAGAGTCAATAATCAAAGAGGAAATAGTTAATCATTTAGGAAAGCGGAATATATTCAAACCTAGTCAATAGGGTTTTATGAAAGGCAAATTATGTTTGACAAATTTGCTCACATTTTGGAGGATGTAACTGGGAGAGTAGATAGAGGGGAACCTGTAGATGTAGTGTATTTATTTTTCCAAAAAGCATTTGACAAGGTGCCGCATAAGAGACTGGTGCATAAAGTAAAAGCCCAAGAAATTGGAGCAAGCATATTAGCATGGACTGAGAGCTGGTCGTCATATAGAAAAGGAGAGAGTTGGAATAAATAGGTCCTTTTCAGAGTGGAAAGATGCAACTGGAGGACTACTGCAGGATCAGTACTTGACCTGCATTTGCTCACTGGGCTAAATCGTTGGCTTTTAAAGCAGACCAAGCAGGTCAGCAGCACGGTTTGATTCCCGTACCAGCCTCCCCGGACAGGCGCCGGAATGTGGCTCAAGTTTCACAGTAACTTCATTGAAGCCTACTCGTGATAATAAGCGATTTTCAATTTTTCAATTTCAATGACCTGGAGGAAGCGACAGAATATAAGATTTCCACATTTGCCGTGATACGAAGTAGATAGAAGGGCATGTTGTGATGAGGATATTGTGATTCTGCAAAGGGATAACTGGGTGAAAACCTTGGAGTTTAATGTCACTAAGTGTGAGGTCATGCACTTCAGTAGGAGGAATCGAAAGGCAGATTATCTAAATGGAGAGAGACTGCAAGTGAGTGAAGGACGAAGGGATCTAGGCATTCTAGTGCATGAATCACATAAAGCGAGCAGGCAGGTCCAACAAGTAGTTAAGAAGGAAAACGGCATTTCGGCCTTTATTGCAAAGGGGTTGGAGTATAAAAATAGGGAGGTTTTGTTGCAATTGGATCGGGTGTTGGTAAGGCCTCACCTGGAATACCGCTTTGATTCCCTTACCTAAAAAGGATATAGTAACACTTGAGGCAGTCCAAAAGGAGATTCACCAGCATAGTTCCTGGGGTGGGAGACTGTCCTATCAAGAGAGACTAAAAAGTCCAGGTCTGTATTCCTTGGGAGTTTAGAAGAGTGAGGGGTGAACATACAAGATCCTGAGGGCGTTCGACAGGGTAGATAGTAAGATGTTTTCACTAATGGGAGAGTCTCAAACAAGTGGACATACCTACAGGACGAAGGGCCGGTCGTTTAAAACTGAGCTGCATAGAAATTTCTTCTCGCGGAGGGTGGTGGAGGATGAATCATTCAACGTATTTAATGTGTAGGGGGATAAATATTTAATAAGATTGAGGAATAGAGGGCTATGGGGAAATGGCACAGAAAAGACTGGCATAGATCAGCCATGGATCATACAGAATGACGGGGCCTGCTTGAAGGGGCTGGTGGCCTACTCCTGCTTCTATTTCTTGTGTTCTCTACAATCAATTTCAATCTGCCACCTATCTGCTCACTCCACCAACTTGCCTATATATTTTTTAAGATTAACACGGTTCTCTTGGTTAACAATACTTCCAAGTTTTATAACATCTGCAAACTTTGAATTTGTCTCCTGCGCCAGATCTAGATCATTAATGTACATCAGGAAAAGGAGGGGTCCTAATGCCAACCCCTTGGGAACACCACAACAAACCTTCCTCCAGCCCCAAAAATATCCATTGACTGTTACTCTCTGCTTGCTATTCAGCCAATTTTGTATCCATGGTGTTACTGTCCCTTTTATTCCATGAGCTATCCTTTTCTCACAAGTTTGTTCTGTGGCACTGTATTGAATGCCTGTTGAAAATCCATGTACATGTCATGAACACCATTACCCTTTCTGTTACCTCCTCAAATAGCTCCAGCAAATTCGTTCTAAAAAACCCAAGGATTGGAAACGGTTTGTTCAAATTCAGCAAAGGCGGACCACGGGATTGATTCAGAAGAGGAAAATACAATGAGTAAAATACAATACAAAAGTAAGCTAGCGGGGATCATAAAAAACTGACTGCTAAAAGTTAAGGTATGTAAAGAGACAAGATTGATAAAAGCAAATGTAGGCTCCTTACAGTCAGAAACAGGGGACTTCATAACAAGGAACAAAGAAATGGCAGAGAAACTACATTCGTACTTTGCTTCTGTTTTCACAAAGGAAGACATGAATAAAGTACCAGAAGTTCTGAGAAACACAGGTTTTAGTGAGGAGCTGAAGGAAATCAGTATTAGTATAGGAATGGTTTTGGGGAAATTAATGGGATGGAAGGAAGACAAACTCCAGGGCCCGATAATCTTCATCCCAGAGTACTTAAGGAAGTGGTCCCAGAAATAGTAGATCGATTGGTGGTCATTTTCAAAAATTCTTTGGACTGTGGAATGGTTCCTACAGATTGGAGGGTAGCTAATATAATCCCGCTGTTCAAAAAGGGAGGAAGAGAAAACAGGGAACTAGAGACCTGGGAGCCTAACGAAAATGAAAAATGAATGAAAAACATCAGTAGTCGGGAAGTTGCTCGAGCCTATTATCAAGGATCTCATAGCACAGCATTTGGAAAGCAGTGGTGTAATCAGACAAAGTTAACAAATTAACGAAAGGGAAGTCATGCTTGACAAATCTACTGGAATTCTTTGAAGGTGTAACTAGTAGAGTTTATCAGGGAGAACCAGTGGGTATGGTTTATTTTGACCATCAGAAGGCTTTCGACAAGGTCTCACATTGCAGATTACTAAATTAAAGCGCATGGGATTGCAGGTAGTGCCTTGAGATGGATAGAAAGCTGACAGGAAGCAAAGATGGGTCTTTTTCTGATTGGCAGGTAGTGACTAGTGGGGTACCGCAAGGATCTGTGCTAGGACCCCAACTGTTCACATTATACATTAATGATTTGGACGAGGGAACAAAATGCATTATCACCAAATTTGCAGATGATGCAAAGTTGGATGGGATGGCGAGGAGGATGCAAAGATGCTCCAGTGGGATTTGGACAGGCTGAGTGAGTGGGCACATGCAAGTCAGATGCAGTATAAAAATGAAATGAAATGAAAATCGCTTATTGTCACGAGTAGGCTTCAATGAAGTTACTGTGAAAAACCCCTAGTCGCCACATTCCGGCGCCTGTCCGGGGAGGCTGGTAAGGGAATCGAACCGTGCTGCTGGCCTGCTTGGTCTGCTTTAAAAGCCAGCGATTTAGCCTGGTGAGCTAAACCAGCCCCTAATGTATAATGTGGATAAATGGGTTATCCATTTCAGTAGCAAAAATAGGAAGGCAGATTATTATTTGAATGGGTGTAACTTGAGAGAGATGGATACTCAGCGAGACTTGGTGTCCTTTTGTATCAGTCGCTAAAGTAAGCACGCAGGTACAGCAGACAGTAAAGGCGGCAAATGGTATGTTGGCCTTCATAGCGAGGGGTTTAGAGTATAGAAATAGGGATGTTTTACTACAATTGTATATGGTGTTGATGAAGCCACACCTGGAGTATTGTGAGCAGTTTTGGTGTCCTTATCTGAGGAAGGTTGGTCTTGGTATGGAGGAATGCAGCAACGGTTTACCAGGCTGATTCCTGGGATAGCGGGACTGACATTTAAATAGAGACCAAGTTGGTTAGGATTCTATTCATTGGAGTTTAGAAGAGTGAGAGTGGATCTCATAGAAACTTATAAAATTCTAACAGTTAGACAGGGTAGATTCAGGAAGAATATTCCTAATGGTGGAGGAGTCGAGAAATCGGGATCATAGTTTGAGGTTAAGGGATAAACGTTTTAATACTAAAGTGAGGAATAATGTCTTCATCCAGTGCGGTGAATCTGTGGAATTCACGACCACAAAGTAGTTAAGGCTTAAATGATGTGCGATTTCAAGAAGGAATCAGATAAAGCACTTGGGCTAAATGGATCAAGGGATATGGGGGGGGAAGGCGGGATCAGGGTATTGAATATGATCAGCCATGATCATAATGAATGGCAGAGCAGACTCGAGGGGCCGAATGGCCTCCTCCTGCTTCTATTTTCTATGTATGCTTCCACGTCTGGAGCGAAATATATTTCCTCAGTTTACAAATAGAAAAATTGTTGCGGTCTCGTCCAGTTTCCTCATATAAATTGGGGTCTGAGCCGGGAACTGTAACAAGACTTTGGAATCCCCTTTGATGTGAGCTGCCAGTCTCTTTTCATACTCCCTCTTTACTTATCTTATTTGCTTCTTCAACTCTCCTCTGAACTTTCTGTACAGTAACTTCATTGAAGCCAACTTGTGACAATTAGCGATTATTATTACTCATCTTGGTTTTCAATTGTATTTCCTATCTGACACCTGTCGTATAAGCACACTTTTTCTTTTTTATCTTGATTCCTATCTCCTATATCATCCAGGGAGCTCTGGATTGGTTTGCATCACCTGTCCCTTTCGTGGGAATGTACCTTGACTGTACCTGCCCTCTCTTCTTTGAAAGTAGCCCATTGATCAGAGACCGTTTTCCTGCCAATGTTTAACTCCAATTTATTTGACCCAGATCCGTTCTTACCCCATGAGATTGCCTTTTCCCCAGTTAGTTTTTCTTCCCCATAAGGCCTTAATCTTATGATACAATAATTAATGACCCGTAAATGTTGACACTTGACCTACTTGCCCAACTCATTCCCAGAGCCAGGTCTAGCAGTGCCTCTTTCCTCATTGGACTGGAAACATCCTGAAGAAAATATTTCTGAACACACTCGAGGAAGTCTTGCCCCTCTCATTACTACTATTCCAGTCTATATTTGGATAATTAAAGTAAGAAGTCTTACAACACCCAGGTTAAAGTCCAACAGGTTTGTTTCAAACACGAGCTTTCAGAGCACTGCACCTTCCTCAGGTGAATGGAGAGGTATGTTCCAGAAACATTTATATAGACAAAGTCAGAGATGCCAGACAATGCTTGGAATGCGAGCATTTGCGGGTAATCAAATCCTTACAGATGCCGAGATAGGGGGTGATCCCAGGTTAAAGAGCTGTGAATTGTCTGTTGGACTTTAACCTGGTGTTGTAAGACTTCTTACTGTGCTCACCCAGGTCCAACGCCGGCATCTCCACATCATGGATAATTAAAGGCCCCATTGCAAATTCTCTGACACATTTGCACCTTTGTGCAATCCTGTTGCAAATTTGTTCCACTGCATCTTTCTCACTAATTAGTGGCCTATAGACCACACCAAACAATGCAAGTGGACCTTTTTGGTTCCAGAGTTCTAGCTGTCCTTGGCCCTCGAGGTACATCCTCCTTCTCCAACACTGCAACATACTCCTTTATCAATACCGCCACCTCGCCCTCCTTTCAATCGTTCCTGAACACCCAATCCCATACTTCTTTGAGCTAGGTCTCTGTTAGAGGCATATCATCATATTTCTACATGGCAATCTCTGCTTGTAACTCACCACTCTCATTTACCACATTCCATGCATTCACATACATGCACAGTATTGTCTATCTTACTCTGACCCCACCTATTAACTTACTATTCCCTACTCTAGTGCATATATTTCTCCAACTATTTTGTGCCCCTTGGTAATTCTTTGTTATTTCTTCGTTCCCACACCCCAGCTGAGTTACTTTAAACCCTCCCCAACAGCACTTGCACAATGTCCCACACTGCTCAGGTGCAACCCATCAGACCTGCTGGTTAAAGTGGAAATTAATGTGATAGTGAGGAAGGATATTAACTCGAACGATGTGAAATATGTATTCCTGGAGCTGAGAAACACCAAGGGACAAAAAATATTAGTGGGGATTGTATATAGACCTCCACTATGTAGCAATCTTGGGAATGGCATTAAACAGGACATGAGAGACACATTCAATAAAGTAATTTTAATCTGTATATAGATAGGGTAAATCAAATTAGTAACAATACCGTAGAGGAGCAATTCCTGCAGTGTATACGGGATATTTCTCTGGACCAATATGTTGAGAAACTCACTAGAGAACAGGCCACTCCAGTCTGGGTATTGCATAATTAAGGAATATTTGGCAATCTATTAGTGCGAGGCCCCTCGGGGATGAGTGACCATAATATGATGGAATTTTTCATCGGGATGGAGAGTAATATAGTAGATTCTGAGACTAGGGTCCTGAATCTAAATAAAGGAGGCTATGATGGTTTGAGTCACAAGTTAGCTATGATGGATTGGGAAACGAAACTTGAAAGGGATGATGGTAGATAACCAAGAACACAGGGGTGAACTGCAACAATTGTTTATTCCTGTCTGGCGCAAAAATGAAACAGGAAAGATAGTATTAGATCCGAGGAAGAGGCATACAAATTGGCTAGAAAACAAACAACAGGATGAAATGAAAAAATGAAAATCGCTTATTGTCACGAGTAGGCTTCAATGAAGTTACTGTGAAAAGCCCCTAGTCGCTACATTCCGGCGCTTGTCCGGGGAGGATGGTACGGGAATCGAACCATGCTGCTGGCCTGCTTGGTCTGCTTTAAAAGCCAGCGATTTAGCCCAGTGAGCTAAACCAGCCCCTAAACCAGATTGGGAGCAGTTTAGAATTCAAAGGAAGGCAAAGGGATTGATTAAGATGGGGAAAATAGAGTATGAGTATAAGCTGGTGGGGAAAATAAAAACAGACTGTAAAAGCTTCCATAGGTATGTGAAGAGAAAATATTGGTGAAGACAAATATCTTATTCAGAAACATGAATTTATAATGGGGAACAAAGAAATGGCAGACCAACTAAATACGGATTTCACAAGGGACAACACAAATAGCATAACAGAAAAGCTGGGGAACATAGGGTTTAGTGAGGGGGGACCGAAAGAACGCAGTATTCGTAGGGAAATGGCGTTGGGAAAATTGATGGAATTGAAGACCGATAAACCCCCAAGGTCTGATAATCTACATCTCAGAGTACTTAAGGAAGTGGTCCTAGAAACAGTGGATGCATTGGTGGTCATCTTCTAAGGTACTCTCGACTCTGGAACAGTTCCTGCATGGCGATGCAGTATAATTTGGATAAATGTGAGGTTATCCACTTGGGTAGCATAGAACCAAAGAACTTCTACAATACAGAAGGAGGTCATTCGGCCCATCGCGTCTATCCCAATCTTCTGAAAGAGCACCCCATCTAGGCCTACAGTCCCGCCCTATCCCTGTAACCCCATGTAATCTGCACATCTCTGGACTGTGGGAGGAACCTGGAGTACCCGAAGGAAATCCATGCAGACACAAGGAGAAAATGGAAACTCCATAGTCACCCAAGGACAGAATTGAACCTGGGTCCCTGGCGCTGGGCAGCAGTGCTAACCACTGTGCCATCCATTCTAATGCTACTAGATAGGGTAGATGCAGGAAGGAAGTTGCGGATGGCAGGAGAATCTAGAACCAGCGGTCACAGTCGGAGGATACAGTGCAAACCATTTAGGACAGGGGCAAGGAGAAATCGCTTCACCTTGAGAGTAATAATAATAATAATAATAAAAAGCCTCTAGGCGCCACATTCCGGCGCCTGTTTGGGGAGGCCGGTACGGGAATTGAACCTGCGCTGCTGGCCTTGTTCTGCATTCTATGCCAGCTGTTTAGCCCACTGTGCTAAACCAGAGTGGTGAGCCTGTGGAATTTGCTAACACAGAAAGTAGTTGAGGCAAAAAACATTCAATGTTTTTAACGAGTTAGATAAACGGATGAAAGGATATGTGGGGGAAAGCGAGAGCAAGTTATTGAGTTGGATGATCAGCCATGATAATAATGAATGGCGGAGCAGGCTCAAAGGGTCGAATGGTCTCCTTCTGCTCCTATTTTTCTATGTAATCAGCAAATAACTCTTGCTGCAAAGCAACTCCACATGTGTATACTTGTATCCATTAGTATATAGAATTAAATTCACTTCAAACAGACCAACCCCTCCATATGAGTGGAATTGAGACAGTTACATGACACATTCCTACTCATTTTTCCATAGTGAGAGTTCAAGACCCAAGTTAAATGCTTAAAGCAAGTCAAAATAAAGATGACATATGAGGTGCTCAGCTAAGCCCATTAAACAAGCTTTAAATCCCGATGAGAAGGTTGTCACTTCAAATACAGTGGATCTGGGCGAACATTTCTAAGGTCCCAGCACTTCCTATATTTAATGATGATGCATCAGCAGATGGGGATTTCTCAGTCTGTCATCTTCCCCTCCTTGCAAACTAAACACACGTTGGCAAACTAAACCTAAAAATTGCAGTTGGCTAGGACCATGGCCGTTCAATTCTCACATTTGATTCAAATCTATTTGAGACAAATGGATATGTTATCTTGCCTGCTGACTATAAGAATCTCACAAATATTCAATTTTGCACAAAAACTGATGTTAACGAGCGGTTGGACACCCTGAAGAAATGATGATCACGTGCACTCTGAATTTGAGGCTAATGTTCAATATATTGGCAGTGGTATGAAACTTTGTTCAAACTTCACCTGCTCTAGCAAAGCATTCCATCCTTCAGCAACTACATACGTTAACAATTTTCTGCTATCATTCTCCTGGTGGTGCATAATCATGAACGCTGGGTATCTAAAGTAGGAAATGTTCCATTCATATGAACGCCCCTCAACAGATGAATATAACATTCACAGAAGTGGGTGGTGGTGGTGGAGCGGTTTCTCCAATACCAGCAATTTTGTTTTTGGGCTCATAGTCATGTCAGAAATCTTAACTTCTAGCACACAACATTCTCTTTAAAAATTATTACCACGCCAAGTGTGCAATTTACTCTAACTATGGAACAATTACATCCAGATTACAAATCTTTGGTCTAATTACACCAGTCTGATGCCAAGACCTCTCAATTCCCAATAACAACACAAACCTCTTTCTGAGGAATAAGCACTTTAAAGTCAGTAATGGTTTTTGTGCTCAGTAATCACACCATCATTTACTGGTGTACTTTTATGCTTTTAACAGACTTCACTGCCACATTTCTCCTTTATAAGAAATGCTTTCTGTGGGCTCTGTTCCAGTTACACAGACAAGTTCACTTTTTTAGTTTCTCCTTGCCTCAAATTTCCTCCTCCCCAAAACTGCTGCTGAAGGCTTCTTACTATTAAAAACGAAGGAACTTGTACAAGGGTAAGAGATTCCTGGATGTAACTTTGGGCACGTCATTCTAGAAAGGGCATTAAAGCATATAGTACACTGTGGATTTACCAGAGCAATAACAGTGATGGGAAACATGTGTTGTGGAGAAAGATACAAGATTTTACAATAACAAAGGCCAAGGGAGAATTTAAACAAAGGGCTTTTCAAATTATATCAGAGTTTTGATATTAATCTTCTCCTATTCACTGGCTGGAAGCCAGTGATGAGAGGCCATCAATTTTCAATTTAGCAAAGAACGAGATAGGTAGAAGTGTTTTTAACACAGAAGTGTTACAGCATGGTAAGTCTTACCATGGAATAGTTAAGAGACCATTGCATTTTTCAGAATAAATACAGATAAATATTTGAAGACACAAAGCCGTGGACAGAAAGTGGGACAACAGAATTTGTTTCTGATGATTCCGGCAAAGAACCGACACCACCTCAATGAGCTGAATAGCCTTTTCCGGAGTTAAACTTCCATGAGGATTAGATGCAATCAACCCACATCTGGGTTGACAAAATGTTTCTACGCTGATGATAAAGTTAGAAAAATGTGCTATTCTGCAACTTAGTATATCCCTTGTAATCTAAAGTTGCCAAATTCAAATTAATATTCCTACATTACTGTCTTGCCTACGGTTTTAATTTACATTACTGTATAATTTGGTCAGCTTTCCTAAAGTACAGCATGCTAAGTGGGCAGACAGCTGGTGAAAATAATAATAATAATCTTCATTGTCACATGGCTTACATTAACACTGCAATGAATGTGAATGTGAAAATCCCCTAGTCGCCACAGTACGGCGCCTGTTCGGGTACACAGAGGGAGAATTCAGAATGTCCAATTCACCTAACGAGCAAGTCTTTTGTCACTTGTGGGATGAAACCAGAGCAGGCAGTGGAAACCCACGCAGACACGGGAGAACGTGCAGACTCCGCACAGTGACCCAAGGCGGGAATCGAACTCGGGTCCCTGGTGCTGTGAAGCAACAGTGCTAACCACTGTGCTACCGTGCCACCCACGAGCAGTGTAAAAGAGAAAACTTTCATACTGTGCATTTTGAAATGGCCATAACTACACATGAATGAACATCACTGGAAATACCCGTGTTCTGCTTTTTAAAAAACCTCAAGGCATCAAAGACAAAAATAGAAAATACTCTATAGGTCAGAGGGCATCAGTGGCTTCAGATAGAAGATCCTTCATCAGAACTCAAGTGTCAGTTTTACCAGATTTGGGCACAGTTACATTTACAAAGTGATTCACTGGACTGGAAAGGCATGTCAGGAAGGCAAGTTTATTTATTTGTCTTTCTTTCCCAATGCCGAAGATTGAAATGGCCTAAGCCAAAATCAACTTTATTTTAAAGTGGTGGTTACCACCTGAGTGGTTGCTAGGAAGTGCATGTAAATAGCCTGATAATGGTTGTCCAGTCGACATCCCACGGTCCTCTCCAGCACAGCCGTGGAGCTTTGGTCCACTGGATATTTCTGCACTGGGCTGCAGTCAAAATCTCAGCAGGTGGGATAACTGCAGGTATAAAGCCAAACCCACGTTACAACTTATTTTTGACTATCAAAACACTCACTGGCATTTGTTTCATAAGAACATAAGAACTAGGAGCAGGAGTAGGCCATCTGGCCCCTCGAGCCTGCTCCGCCATTCAATTAGATCATGGCTGATCTTTTGTGGACTCAGCTCCACTTTCCGGCCCGAACACCATAACCCTTAATCCCTTTATTCTTCAAAAAACTATCTGTCTTTACCTTAAAAACATGTAATGAAGGAGCCTCAACTGCTTCACTGGGCAAGGAATTCCATAGATTCACAACCCTTTGGGTGAAGAAGTTCCTCCTAAACTCAGTCCTAAATCTACTTCCCCTTATTTTGAGGCTATGTCCCCTAGTTCTGCTGTCACCCGCCAGTGGAAACAACCTGCCCGCATCTATCCTATCTATTCCCTTCATAATTTTAAATGTTTCTATAAGATCCCCCCTCATCCTTCTAAATTCCAACGAGTACAGTCCCAGTCTACTCAACCTCTCCTCATAATCCAACCCCTTCAGCTCTGGGATTAACCTAGTGAATCTCCTCTGCACACCCTCCAGCGCCAGTATGTCCTTTCTCAAGTAAGGAGACCAAAACTGAACACAATACTCCAGGTATGGCCGCACTAACACCTTATACAATTGCAACATAACCTCCCTAGTCTTAAACTCCATCCCTCTAGCAATGAAGGACAAAATTCCATTTGCCTTCTTAATCACCTGTTGCACTTGTAAACCAACCTTCTGTGACTCATGCACTAGCACACCCAAGTCTCTCTGAACAGCGGCATGCTTTAATATTTTATCGTTTAAATAATAATCCCGTTTGCTGTTATTCCTACCAAAATGGATAACCTCACATTTGTCAACATTGTATTCCATCTGCCAGACCCTAGCCCATTCACTTAACCTATCCAAATCCCTCTGCAGACTTCCAGCATCCTCTGCACTTTTCGCTTTACCACTCATCTTAGTGTCATCTGCAAACTTGGACACATTGCCCTTGGTCCCCAACTCCAAATCATCTATGTAAATTGTGAACAATTGTGGGCCCAACACGGATCTCTGAGGGACACCACTAGCTACTGATTGCCAACCAGAGAAACACCCATTTATCCCAACTCTTTGCTTTCTATTAATTAACCAATCCTCTATCCATGCTACTACTTTACCCTTAATGCCATGCATCTTTATCTTATGCAGCAACCTTTTGTGTGGCACCTTGTCAAAGGCTTTCTGGAAATCCAGATATACCACATCCATCGGCTCCCCGTTATCTACTGCACTGGTAATGTCCTCAAAAAATTCCACTAAATTAGTTAGGCATGACCTGCCCTTTACGAACCCATGCTGCGTCTGCCCAATGGGACAATTTCTATCCAGATGCCTCGCAATTTCTTCCTTGATGATAGATTCCAGCATCTTCCCTACTACCGAAGTTAAGCTCACTGGCCTATAATTTCCTGCTTTCTGCCTACCTCCTTTTTTAAACAGTGGCGTCACGTTTGCTAATTTCCAATCCACCGGGACCACCCCAGAGTCCAGTGAATTTCGGTAAATTATCACTAGTGCATCTGCAATTTCCCTAGCCATCTCTTTTAGCACTCTGGGATGCATTCCATCAGGGCAAGGAGACTTGTCTACCTTTAGCCCCATTAGCTTGCCCATCACTCCCTCCTTAGTGATAACAATCCTCTCAAGGTCCTCACCTGTCATAGCCTCATTTCTATCAGTCGCTGGCATGTTATTTGTGTCTTCCACTGTGAAGACCGACCCAAAAAACCTGTTGAGTTCCTCAGCCATTTCCTCATTTCCCATTATTAAAACTCCCTTCTCATCCTCTAAAGGACCAATATTTACCTTAGCCACTCTTTTTTGTCTTATATAATTTGCAAAAACTTTTACTGTCTGTTTTTATATTCTGAGCAAGTTTACTCTCATACTCTATCTTACTCTTCTTTATAGCTTTTTTAGTAGCTTTCTGTTGCCCCCTAAAGATTCCCCAGTCCTCTAATCTCCCAGCAATCTTTGCCACTTTATATGCTTTTTCCTTCAATTTGATACTCTCCCTTATTTCCTTAGATATCCACGGTCGATTTTCCCTCTTTCTTCCGTCCTTCCTTTTTGTTGGTATAAACCTTTGCTGAGCACTGTGAAAAATCGCTTGGAAGGTTCTCCACTGTTCCTCAACTGTTCCACCATAAAGTCTTAGCTCCCAGTCTACCTTAGCTAGTTCTTCTCTCATCCCCTTGTAATCTCCTTTGTTTAAACACAAAACACTAGTATTTGATTTTACTTTCTCACCCTCCATCTGTATTTTAAATTCCACCATATTGTGATCGCTCCTTCCGAGAGGATCCCTAACTATGAGATCATGAATCAATCCTGTCTCATTACACAGGACAAGATCTAGGACCGCTTGTTCCCTCGTAGGTTCCATTACATACTGTTCTAGGAAACTATCGCGGATACATTCTATAAACTCCTCCTCAAGGTTGCCTTGACCGACCTGGTTAAACCAATCGACATGTAGATTAAAATCCCCCATGATAACTGCTGTACCATTTCTACATGCATCAGTTATTTCTTTGTTTATTGCCTGCCCCACCATATCGTTACTATTTGGTGGCCGATAGACTACTCCTATCAGTGACTTTTTCGCCTTACTATTCCTGATTTCCACCCAAATGGATTCAACCTTATCCTCCATAGCACCGATGTCATCCCTTACTATTGCCCGGATGTCATCCTTAAATAACAGAGCAACACCACCTCCCTTACCATCCACTCTGTCCTTCCGAATAGTTTGATACCCTCGGATATTTAACTCCCAGTCGTGACCATCCTTTAACCATGTTTCAGTAATGGCCGCTAAATCATAGTCATTTACGATGATTTGTGCCATCAACTCATTTACTTTATTCCGAATACTACGAGAATTCAGGTAAAGTACACTTATGTTGGTTTTTTTTACCTCTGTTTTGAATCTTAACATCTCCAGTTTTATTCCTTTTGTTATTACTGGGCCTATTCACTGAGCTCCCCTCAGTCACTGTACCTTGTACTGTCGCCCTTTTAGATTTTTGACTATGTCTTCTCTGCCTTGCACTTTTCCCCTTACTTCCTTTTGCTTCTGTCCCTGTTTTACTACCTTCCAACTTCCTGCATCGGTTCCCATCCCCCTGCCACATTAGTTTAAACCCTCCCCAACAGCTCTAGAAAACACCCCCCCTAGGACATCGGTTCCAGTCCTGCCCAGGTGCAGACCGTCCGGTTTGTACTGGTCCCACCTCCCCCAGAACCGGTCCCAATGCCCCAGGAATTTGAATCCCTCCTTAGGGGTCGGTTTGCAGGATTGAAGGAGCTGGAAGTGAAGTATGGGCTGGAGCAGGGAGAAGTGTTTAGATATATGCAGGTTCGAGATTTTGCTAGAAAGGAGAGCCGGCCTCCACATTGCTGGAGGAGGTGCTGACGACAGGGGGACTGGAGAAGGGGGTTGTGTCAGCGGTCTACGGAACTATTTTGGAGGAGGAGAGGGCACCGCTGGAAGGGATCAAAGCAAAGTGGGAGGAAGAGTTGGGAGAGGAAATGGAGGGGGGGGTTCTGGTGTGAAGTACTCCGGAGAGTGAATGCCTCCACCTCGTGCGAGAGGTTGGGGCTGATACAGCTGAAGATGGTATACAGAGCACACCTCACGAGGGCGAGGATGAGCTGATTCGTTGAAGGAGTAGAAGATGTGTGTGAACGTTGCGCGGGGGGGGGGGGGGGGGGGGGGGGGGGGGGGGGGGGGGGCTAACCACTTTCATATGTTTTGGTCCTGTCCCAAGCTAGAGGACTACTGGAAGGAGGTTTTTAGGGTCATTTCTAAAGTGGTGCACGTGAAACTGGACCCGGGCCCCCGGGAGGCCATATTCGGGGTGTTGGACCAGCCGGGGTTGGAAACGGGTGCGGAGGCAGATGTTGTAGCCTTCGCCTCGTTGATCAGCCGAAGGCGGATCCTGATGGGTTGGAGAGCAGCCTCTCCACCCTGTGCCCTGGCGTGGCGAGGGGACCTCTTGGAATACTTGACCCTTGAAAAGGTTAAGTTTGAACTGAGGGGAAGGATGGAGGGGTTCTACAATTCATGGGCATTATTCATCATGCACTTTCAAGAACTGGATAACATTGAACATTAGTTTGGGGGGGTGGGAGGGGGGCGATGGGTGTTAATGGGGGATTCCGGATTCCTTTTTGTCAGTTGTTTATGTGAACACGTGGGTGAATGTTTTGGGTTTGGTGGGATGATGGGATCGTTGTTATTGATATGGGGATTGGCATATTTGTTACTGATTATTGTTTATTGCTGGTGGGTGTAAATTGGGGAGAAAATGTGAAAATGGAGGAGAATAAAGAAATATTTTTTTTTAAAACACTCCGTGGCCACAATGGTGGTTGGTTTGAGAAAAGGAAACATTACATTGATGCTGGAAGATGAGCCTTTTGCAAGCGAAGACATTACTGGAGATGAGGTATAAATATAGCTTTATTCTATGATATGAAATGTAGTTTCTGGTACAGAAGTAGAAAAGGAACCATCTCAGAATGGCAGCTATAGTCATCAGCTTTCCAATCTATAAACGCTGCTCACATCTCGACAGAGGTCAAAAATTGACAAAAAGGGAAACCAAAGATCATTTTCTCTGACAAACATAGGAAGTATTTTCAAGAGAAGTGTTTGACTTCCACATTGCTAAATATAGATTAAAACTTTATGGGGGAGGAGAGAGAGAGAGAGAGAGAGAATGTGTGCACACATCCATGCCCTCCGGCTATGATGATTGGATTGGAATTGTTTATTGTTACGTGTACCGAGGTACAGTGAAAAGTATTTTTCTGCGTGCAGCTCAAACAGATCATTTTGTACATGAAAAGAAAATACGTAATTAGGCAACACAATGTACACAATATAAATACATAGGCACAGACATCGGGTTAAGCATACAAGAGTATGCTTAAAGGACAGCACGGTGGCGCAATGGGTAGCACTGCAGCCTCACGGCGTCGAGGTCCCAGGTTCGATCCCAGCTCTTGGTCACTGTCCGTGTGGAGTTTGCACATTCTCCCCCTTGTCTGCATGGGTTTCACCCCCACAAACCCAAAGATGTGCAGGGTAGGTGGATTGGTCATGCTAAATTGCCCCTTAATTGGAAAAATGAATTGGGTACTCTAAATTTTAAAAAAAAAGTAATGTAGTATTCATCAGGTCAATCCATAAGAGGGTCCTTTAGGAGTCTGGTAACAGTGGGGAAGAAGCTGTTTTTGAATCTGTTCATGCGCGTTCTCAGACTTTTATATCTCCTGCCCGATGGAAGAAGTTGGAAGAGTGAGTAAGCCGGGTGGGTTGGGTCTTTGATTATGCTGCCCGCTTTCCCCAGGCAGTGGGAGGTGCAGATGGAGTCAGTGGATGGGAGGTGGGTTTGTGTGATGGACTGGGCGCTGTTCACGACTCTCTGTACTGTCTTAAGGTCTTGGGCCAAGCAGTTCCTGGGACTCTGGTATTGTTCAAGTTACATGTGGCAGAGGTTACATATGGGAGTGCCAGGAACCGCAATTTACAATTTGACGATGATATGAAGCAGAGTAAATAATAGGCAAATGTTGCCATGAAACAAATTTTACCTTAATGTGCAAGTACATTTCCCTGAGGTATATGGCTACTGGCCAGCATGCTTGAATCACTGCACTAATGATGGGGCGGTGCTACCATGTTGAACTTCTTCAGGGATAAAGTTATTCAACAGCATTTCAGTGTGAATTATACAACTTACTTCAACACGGGCTGCAAAAGAAGTAAAACTTGTCATTTTCTCAGATTTTGCAACTCCATTCTAAGGATTGACAAGTAATGTCTTCACCGCCCCCAAAAAATACCCCTTTGAATTACACAATGCACAAAAATGTTTGAGGAAAGGATCATCAACCATGCACCTGACAAGATCTGAGTACAATTACCAAGTACATTCACCCCAAGCAAGTAAATCACTTTTTGGGAACAAACGTTACAAAATAATTGATATGAGGAAGAGAACATAACTAGGAACTTTTTTTATTCAAAACCGTTGCCAGTTCTTTTGAACCTCACTGTAATGGTACCCCATCCTCAAGCTGAAATAAATTAAGTCACCTTAGCTTTGCTTGTTATTCCTTTGAGGTTTTGCTGACATTACTTGAAAGTATCCAGCACTGTGGTTGGCACGGTCGCATAGTGGTTAGCATTATTGCTTCACAGCGCCAGGGACCCGGGTTAAATTCCTGGCTTGGGTCACTGTCTGTGTGGAATCTGCACGTTCTCCCCGTGTCTGCGTGGGTTTCCTCCGGGCGCTCCGGTTTCCTCCCACAAAGTCCTGAAAGACGTGCTGTTAGGTGAATTAGACATTCTGAATTCTCCCTCTTGTGTACCCGAACAGGCGCTGGAATGTGGTGACAAGGGGATTTTCACAGTAACCTCATTGCAGTGTTAATGTAAGCCTCTCTCAAAGGGGAATCTAGAACAGGTATTGCTCTGGGTCAACAGTAAATGTTTCCAAACCCAAGCTGTCCAATGGGTCACCAGTTACTTGCAAAATCTCAGGTTACTGTCGCAGTAACTGGTTAAAACCACAGCAACATAGAGGATGGAGTTGTAATTGTCACAGATATAACCATCACCATGTCTGCACCACATGTTAGTAACACGGAGTCAGTGTTGCTCTCTTCGCACTGGCTGGCCCAACGTGCAGGGCAGACTTTGCACCTGTTAACAACAGAACCGCTGGACAAAGGGACTTGGGTGCATATGTGCTGAAGTCATTGAAGGCTTCAGGACAGGTCGAGAGAGCAGTTAATAAAGCAAGCTAATGCAAAGAGGACACGAGCAAGGAGGTTATGCTGAACTCATTTAGGACACTTATTAGGACCTCAGCTCGAGTATGGTGTACAGTTCTGGGCACCACACTGAAGGAAAGAGGTGAACGCATTGAAGAGAGTGCAGAGAGGTTTGCAAAACTGGTCCCAGCGAAGAGAAACTTCAGTTAGGAAAATAGATTGGAGAAATTGAGACTGTTCTTCTTGAAAAGGAAACAGCGAAGAGGAGATTTGATAGAGATGTTCAAAATCATTGGGTGGGTGGGTGGAGGGGCTGGACAGAGTAAATAGGGAGAAATTTGTTCTGGTTTGTAAAAGGATTGCGAATAAGTGGGCACAGATTTAAAGTGGTTTGCAAAAGAATCACACGTTTTTTCACAGCGAGGACTGAAATGTACTGCCTAGAAGTGTGATGAGGCAGGTTCAACCAAGGACATTAGACGATTATTTGAATAGAAACAATGTGCAAGAGTATGGGGAAAACGAGAATGGCAGTAAGTCATAATGCTCATTTGGGGAACGGGTGCAGACAGGACAGATCCAATGGCCTCCTCCTGTACCGTAACAGTTTTGCGATTCTGTCAACCAGAAGCTTGAATTGTCCCAGAAACCTTTAATTAATTACTGCCAAATCCCAGAGAGTGTCCAAAACAACTTGTTGCCTTCAACTGACATCTAAACTGTGGAAGTCACAATGTGGAAGGCGGTGCAACAGATATAAATGATAACTAAACCAAGCAATAAAATGCAATAAAGCAAAAGTGAAGGAAAAGCAAACTAGTTTCAAGAGCGTTTCTTTAAACTTGGCTTTGAGAGCAAATGCAGCATGTTGCATAACTAGAAGTATTTTATAGAAACATTAAAGGATACTTCCTAATTATTTAGTCGATTTGGAAGAAGCATAGCTTAGGCATCCATCCAACCCACTGGAGCTGTATTGCTAATTATGGGGCTCAGGCATCTTGGGCTAGAGGACTACTCAATAATAACGGAAGTAAATTGATGATGTTTTTGTTTAGGAGCAAATCCACAATAACAAAATTAACGATAGTGCTGGTGGGTAGCTGAGCTTGCTACTAGAGGAACAGACTACATTTAACATTAGCCTGCCGGTGGTACCGAGCTATTTGCATTCTTGAAATTCACACTGGACAAGTAACAATGCATCTCCTCCTGAAGCACGTGCTATGGGTTCATTACAAAAATCAGCTTCCCCTGGTGATTAACACAATATAGAAAGTGTAAAACTAAACCCACAGAGCAGAAATATCCCTGGGTTGAACCTTGATCTGTGCTGAATTAGATGGATACCAGGAATGCCCCAGATAATTGAGAGAGGTAGCAGTAGCTAGGTGCACATGTAAGTTCCATCCTAAAATGTCATCTTTCAAAAGCAGTTGTAAAATGACAAAACAAACAAATCAGCATACAAACAAGCTACCACAGAAAGCATTCAACAGATGAATCAGTATAGCAAGGATTCCTTTATAATGCATTCACCAGTTCAAAGCAGAGCAGGGCATCAATAATGAGGCTGCATCAAGATTCATTTGATAGTCACACAATGGAAGGAACACAGAGCACCATTGTGTAAAAAGCATGGAGTCCATGTTTGGACCCAGAGAGCAACTATGTTATGTTAAAATTGCATTCAACAATTCAGCGCACAAGATCAATGCCATCAGGTTTACTCAGTGTTGTCACTAACCTGATTACTGTAATACTGAGCCCTCTAATTTGCACCAGACCACTGGATGCAGTTAAGCCTTCTCATTAGAAAAGTAACATAAATTCCATCATGTGAAAAATGTAAAAGGAAAAAATAAAAAATATATCATTATTGCAAACATTGCTGAAAAGTTCACACTGATTATTGCATTAAATTTAAATTAATTTTCAAAATGCCAACGTATACAATTTGCCAGCTGGGAGAGCATAAAAGGAAAATGGGTCAATTGGTAGTAGCCACACCTAAACAGCAATAAAATATCCACTGCTTTACACAGCACTTTTCGTTTTTTAAAAAATATTTTTTATTCTCCTTTTTCACATTTTCTCCCAAATTTACATCCACCAACAACAAACAATAATCAGTAACAAATATGTCAATCCCCATATCAATAACAACGATTCCATCCTCCCACCAAACCCCAAACATTAGCCCGCATGTTCACATAAACAAATGACAAAAGGGTCACCATTAACACCCATCGCCCCCCTCCCCCCAACCCTCCCGCCCACCCCTGAAAGTGAATGATGAATAATGCCCATGAATTGTAGAACCCCTCCATCCTTCCCCTCAGTTCAAACTTAACCTTCTCAAGAGTCAAGAATTCCAACAGGTCCCCCCGCCACGCCAGGGCACAGGGTGGAGAGGCTGCTCTCCATCCCAACAGGATCCGCCTTCGGGCGATCAATGAGGCGAAGGCTACAACATCTGCCTCTGCACCCGTTTCCAACCCTGGCTGGTCTGACACCCCAAATATGGCCTGGGTCCAGTTTCACATGCACCACTTTAGAAATTAACTAAAAACCTCCTTCCAGTAATCCTCTAGCTTGGGACAGGACCAAAACATATGAATGTGATTATACCCCCCCCACCCTGCAACATTCACACACACCTTCTATTCCTTCAAAGAATCGGCTCATCCTCGCCCTCGTGAGGTGTGGTCTATATACCACCTTTCAGCTGTATCAGCCCCAACCTCGGGCACGAGGTGGAGGCATTCACTCTCCGGAGCACCTCACACCAGAATCCCTCCTTCATATCCTCTCCCAACTATTCCTCCCACTTTGCTTTAATCCCTTCCAGTGGTGCCTTCTCCTCTTCCAAAATAGCTCCGTAAACCGCTGACACTACCCCCTTCTCCAGTCCCCCTCCCGTCAGCACCTCCTCCAGCAATGTGGAGGCCGGCTCCACCAGGAAGCTCTGTATCTCCTTCCTGGCAGAATCTCGAACCTGTATGTGTCTAAACATTTCTCCCTGCTCCAGCCTATGCTTCACTTCCAGCTCCTTCAGCCATGTAAACCGACCCCAAAGAAAAATCTTTTAGTGTCTTAATCCCCTTCTCCTCCCATGTCCGGAAATTTCCATCCCACCTCCCTGGCTCAAATCTGTGGTTCCCCTGAATCGGCATTTCCCTTGACCCTGCGCCTAACGCGAAGTGTTGGCAAAAGTGCCTCCAAATTCTCAATGAAGCTATTATTACCGGACTCCCTGAGTACTACCCCGGGGATATCGGGAGCGGCGCTATTGCTCATGCTTTCAATCCCGACCCCCTGCACAAACTCTCCTCCATTCTGACCCACTGGGAATTAACCCCTCTGACCCAGCTACGCACCTTCTCCACGTTCGCCGCCCAGTAGTAATACATCAGGTTCGGGAGACACAAACCCCTTGCCTGCCTTCCCCTCTGTAGCAGCACCTTTCTAACTCTGGCCACCTTCCCTCCCCATATGAACAAAGTAATCCTTCCCTCAATCTCTCTGAAAAGAGCCTTTGGCAGGAAAATCAGCAGAAAAATAAACAGAAATTGCGGCAGCACGTTCATTTTAACCTCCTGTACCCGACCCGCCAGTGACAGAGGGAGACCATCCCACCTTGCCAGATCAGCTTTCACTCTCCCCACCAAACTAGAAATGTTGTACCTGCGGAGCCCCCCCCCCCCCCCCACTCCCGGGCAACCTGCACCCCCAGGTACCTAAAGTGAGTCCCTGCCCTACGGAATGGCAGCCCCCCCAACCCTGCCCCCACCCGAGACACCACAAAATACTCACTCTTGTCTAGATTTAGTTTGTACCTCGAAAAAGACCCAAACACTCAAAGCAGCTCCAATATTTCCCCTGCCCATAAACTCGGTTCTGACATGTATAACAGCAAATCATCGGCATACAAGGACACCCTATGCTCTATTCCCCCCACCCTGCACTATTCCTTTCCATACCCCCAAACTTCTTAATGCGTTGACCAACGGCTCAATCGCGAGTGCAAACAGCAGGGGGACATAGGACATCCCTGCCTCGTCCCACGGTGGAGAGAAAAGTATCTTGAGCCGATATTGTTTGTGCGGACACTCGCCCTCGACTCCTTATATAGTAGCTTTACCCAGTTGACAAATCTTGGTCCAATCCCAAACCGCTCTAGAACTGCCATCAAGTACCCCCATTCTACCCGGTCAAACGCCTTCTCAGCGTCCAGTACCACAACCACCTCTGTTTCCTTCCCCTCTGTCGGTGCCATAACGACGTTCAATACCCTGCTAACGTTTGAAAAGAGCTGCCTCCCTCTCACGAACCCTGTCTGATCTTCACTTATCACCTTCGGGAGGAACTCTTCCAGCCTACCCGCCAGTACCTTCGCCAATACTTCTGCGTCCAAATTCAGAAGTGACATGGGCCGATCCGACCCACACGCCGTCGGATCCTTATTTTGTTTAGCAACAGGGAAATCGATGCCTGCCCCAAAGTTTGTGGCAACACCCCCTTCCCTATCGCCTTTTCAAACAACACAGCACTTTTCTTATCACAGGGTACCACTCACAGTTTCTCCCCTTTCAATTTCTTCTTTCTGATCCATGGCTGGAGACTGCACCTGACTATTATGTACTCCAGAAGCATGGATTTTGAGTGACGTGTACCGCCAGTCAGAAACGCTTGGTTAGCATACACAGGGCTCTTAACCACAGTCAGATTCTCAAGTGAACATTTTTAAAAAAGTTCCCAAGTGGCTTGACAAAAAGCCCCGACTCTTGTTTTAGAAGTTGGCACACACCTGAAGTCTTGCAGGTCCAAATTTCAAAAGGAACTTGGGGGATCTTCGAAGAGGAAGCGATTAAGGAAGTTGGGTCATAAATCTAAAGTATTTTGAAGTTTGCAGGCCAATTTAAACAATTTAGGCAGAACTCGAAACTGAATGAGACAACAGGCATTTTGTGCCATTCGGTTCCACAGAAAAGCCACATTATCCAAAATCAACAAGGAGAAAAATAAATATTCAAGGACGTTAAAAATGTAACGCCATTATACATGTTGTTCGGGAGCTTTGTTAACAGTGGAGCAGCATCACACTGCACGATAAACAGGATTGGGAACATGATTAAAAAGATATCAGAAACCCTCTGCACACCACGAGAGACACGGCGATGTTTCACAAAATGAGTTGAACCCAAACAGCAGAAAAAGTGTTAGGGATGGTGGTTAAAGGAAGGTTCAAAGAAGCAGATTTTAAGCACTTTTGATGGTTAGGAGAGATGCAAGGAGGACGACGGAATTGAGGATAGAACTGTAAACTGGAGGGAGGGTGGATGTACAACAGCAAGGAGGAAGATATTTTTACAGTAAAGTCAGAGTTTTACATCACAGCAAAAGGCCCTACGGCCTATCGTATCTGTACTGGTCATCAAGCACCTATCTATTCTAATTCCATTTTCAAGCACTTGGTATGTAGCTTTTATGCTTTGGCGTTTCAAATGCTCATCTAAATGCTTCTTAAATGTGGTAATGCAGAAGGAGAAACGCAAAATGAAGAGAAAAAAGAAAGCAAATTAGATATGTTGGGCAGCAGTGAAATTTATTACTCCTCACAAAAATTCAAGCTGACAACTGGTTTCAACATCAGAGGGGACTGGCATCACAACATCAGTGCACAACAAAGCAACCCAATAGGATCAAAGAACAGTTTTAACTTTCTAAAACTATCGGGCACGAAGCATTTGAAAATAAAATACTGCAGGGCTCCACAACTTTCAGCAAAATTTAACAAAGTGCATGAATAAGTAAAGCCTACTTGTCAACATGATATAATTTGTGCAAATGCTGTTCACAGCAAAAAAGATATTCAAAGTGTGACAGAGGACATTCATTGCAGAAACTCACAAGAATGCTATATTTAACTTTGTTGACCTCTATACTTGATCCCCTTGGATTCTTCCAACTGAAAAGAAAAAACAAACCCACAGGCAAGTGAATGAAGGTCACCAGCATGAGCACAGAAAACAAGCACATTCCTGAGGCTGCCATTCACTTTAGAAACCTGAAGGTCTGCATGCCTGATGAAGCCAGGATGAAAAATGCCAAGCAGGTACAGCGCTCCTCAATTCCCAGCAAACATGGGGCCCAGCAACTTTAAATGCTTGCTTTTTTGTAAATTGAGCAATCAAGGTGAAGGTCCTCGGATCCACAATCCAGAAGGTAACCACATTGCTGTGGATCTGGAGTCACTTATAGGCCACACCATTTAAGTTTAGCAGATTTCCTTGCCAAAAGCATTAGTGAACCAGGAGGATTTTTACAACCATCGATGATCGTTTCATGGACATCAATACTGAAACTAACTTTATATTCCAGATTTATAACCTGAACCTAAATTCCAGTTGTTGTGGGGGTGGTGGGTTTTGAACCCATGTTCCCAGCGCAATTGCCTTATCCTTTGGCTTACTGGTCCAGTGACATTACCACTACACCCCAATGTGTAACTCTTCCAATGGCCCTCAGCAAATGGCCCGTCTTTAGAAATGGCCATTCTTCAATTGGAACAATGTACTTTTGATTCAACCTGGATTGATTTGACAGCATCTTAATGATCAGTTGTTTCATAAAGCAGTTTTGGAACTTGAAAGTGGGTCCATTTTGTTACCTTGGCAATAAATGCCAACGTGCCATTTGCCTTTCCAATTGCATGCTGTACCTACATGTACATCCAAGACTCTCTGAACATCTTTTGCAAATTTCATGGCATTAAAAAAATATTTTGCCTTTCTGAAAAAATGAAATGAAAATCGCTTATTGTCATGAGTAGGCTTCAATGAAGTTACTGTGAAAAGCCCCTAGTCGCCACATCCCGGCGCCTGTTCGGGGAGGCTGGTACGGGAACTGAACCATGCTGCTGGCCTGCTTTGGTCTGCTTTCAAAGCCAGCGATTTAGCCCAGTGTGCTAAACAGCCCCTATTCTATTCTTACTGCCAACATGAAACACCTCATGTTCCAGCTACCAACTTGTTGTCCAATCATTTAACCCATCTATATTTCTTTGCAAACTTTTTATGACCTCCTCGCAGCTTGCATTCCCACCTAGCTTTATATCATAGCAAAATTAAATACATTCCTCTGTCTCTTTGTCTAAATCATTTTGCTAATTGCAAATAGCCGAAGTCCTGATGTGGATCTTCGCAGCACTCACTAGCCACAGCCTGCCCACCTGAAAATGGCCCATCTATCCATACTCTCTCCTTCCCATTAGTCAATTTCCTATCCATTGTAATATATCACCCTCAGCTCCATGAACCCTTATCTTTATCACCTGAGGAAGGAGCAGTCCTCCAAAAGCTAGTGATTCGAAACAAACCTGTTGGACTTTAACTTGGTGTTGTAAGCCTTCTTACTGTGTTCACCCCAGTCCAACACCGGCATCTCCACACCTTATCTTTATATTAGTGCTATTTTGGGTGGCACCTCATCAAATGCCTTTTAGAAATCCAAATAAACTACATCTACTGGTTTCCCTTTATTTCCCCTACATCCACAAAAAACTAAAATTTGTCAAACATGATTTATTCCCCTTTGTAAAACTGTCCTGCATCTGACCAGGTTATGATTCTCCACGGTCACTGTTAAGATCCCCTTAATAATAAGTCTCAGCATTTTGCCAATAACTAGCCTGTAGTTCCCGGTTTTCTCTCGGTCCTTTCTTGAACACCCAGTGTGACATTTGCTCAATTCCTGTCCACCGGGAGTTAAAGCAACAATACGGTCAGCCGTGATCTTACTGAATGGCACAGGAGTCCTGTTTTTGATGTTCTTATGAGTTTCTCTCCTTTTTCTGAATTACCTTAATTTCCTCACTGGCTGCCATTTCTTATTTTTTAAATAAATTTAGAGTACCCAATTTTTCCAATTAAGGGGAAATTTAGCATGGCCAATCCACCTAACCTGCACATCTTTGGGTTGTGGGAGTGAAACCCACGCAGACAAGGGGAGAATGTGCAAACTCCCTTCATTGAATATTTCTCACGTCATACCTTTTCATTTACTCAAACTCAATCAACTTAAACTACTCCCCCTTCATATTTATCCAATTGGTTTTGTTTAATCCTATTTGGGACTGGAATACTTCACTTGCAAACCTAATCTGGAATTTAATTATATTACGATTAACTTTTCCCAGCAGATCGTTTGCTAATTAATCATGAGCCATTGCACAATACTAGATCAAAAATAGTTTGATCTCCAGTTAGTTCAACAACATATTGTTCCAAGAAACTGTTATGAAAGGCAAAATATTCTACAAACTCCTCAGAGCACATCCACCATCTGCAAAGCACAAGCCAGGAGTGTGATGTAATATTCTCCACTTGCCTGGATGAATACAGCTCCAACAACACAAGAAGCTCAACACCATTCAAGACAAAGCAGTCTGCTTGATTGGCATCCCATCTATCAATTTAAACTTTCACCTCCTTCAAGACCAGAACACCATGGCTGCAGTGTCCACCACATACAAGATGCACTCCAAAAACTTGCTGCCAAACTTTCTACTACAAAGTTGCTCCCAAATCCCATGATCTCTAACACCCAGGGCAAGGGAAGCATCTGCATGGGAGCGATATCACCACAAACACTTGCACAGTTCTAACTTGGAAATATATTGCTATTCCTTCTGAATGCTAGTCAAAATCCTGGGATTACCTATCCAATAGCACCATGAGCACACCTTCATCATATAGGCTGTTCAAAAAAAGAGACCATTATATTTTCAAGAGCAATAAATGCCCACATCCAATAAAGATGCTTTGTAAGGACACAAATCTGTGCCTTGGAATAGGTATTTGATAGATCTGTTAACTCTGCATTGTGTTCCAAGTGTTATTACCTGATGAACCATTCTACAAACAAGTGTTTGATAAACTTTTAATTATGGTGTTCAACAAACAAGACAGCTAGTTCACCCGTTTGACATTACAATGATTAAAAATGAAATTTTAAAAGTTCAGATATTAAATGGGACATTCTGGGAACTCATAGAATTTTAAGGCATCCGGTGATGAACTAAAGCAGTTGAGGGCCAAGGTTTTGTGATGGCCTCACACGACTTACTGAAATATGTCGCTCTCTTAGCTTAAGGACTTTGCTGTTGCTTTAACTACTAGATTCCTGAAGTACTCCAGACATTTGTGCTGATGTGAAATCTAAACTCCTCGCAGTAATCTAAAACTGGGCAAATAGTAGAATCAGATTAATTCATCTAAGTATGGGATATGAAGACAAAATTTGAAACCAGTTTTGCTATCTGATTATTGTGGTTGCTGAATAAGTGCCGCTTGATACACTACTGATCACCCGTTCCATCACGATTATCAAGACCAGACTGATGGGCAGTAATGGGCAGGGGCTGGTTTAGCTCACTGGGCTAAATCGCTGGCTTTTAAAGCAGACCAAGCAGGCCAGCAGCACGGTTCGATTCCCGTACCAGCCTCCCCGGACAGGCGCCGGAATGTGGCAACTAGGGGCTTTTCACAGTAACTTCATTGAAGCCTACTCGTGACAATAAGCGATTTTCATTTTCATTTCATGTGATGATGGGGACCTCCGGAGGAGGAGGCAGAGATGGATTATCCATTTGGCACTTCTGGCTGAAGATTGTTGCGAATGCTTCAGCCTGATCTTTTAACGCCCCCCCCCCCCCCCCCCCCCCCCCCCCCCCACCCTTGTCTTGTTTGTCCTGCCTAAGTGCATCACCTCACACTTATCGGTGTTGAATTCCATTTGTCACTGATCAGCCCTCTATGTCCTCCTCACTATTTACCACCCCACCAACTTACTGATCAACTCTCCTACATCCTGTGTTGCTGCTTCACCAGGTTGACACCTCATTTTTTGGTATACCTGATGTTGCTTCGGGCATGCCCTTCTGCACCCTTCATTAAACCAGAGCAGATTGGTAATAGTAGGGTGGGGATATGCCAGGCAATGAGGTTACAATTTGTGGTCGAGTACAATTCTGCTGCCACTGCTGGCTCACGGCACCTCATGGATGCCCAGTCTAGAGTTGCAAGATCGGTTCCAAATCTATCCCATTTAGCACAACAGTGAGTCTGTCCTGTTGGTGGGACAGTGGTGTCTGGTACATACTCACACTCGTCGAATCATAACTTAGATGTCAAGCTGTTTTTTGGCTAGTCTGTGAGGCAATTTTAGCACAAGCTTCCACATGTCAGTAAGGAGACTTTCTTTTGAGATTCTCCTTTGAGACTTTCTTTTTAATAGTTTTATATAACTGAGGGGCATGCTAGGCCATTTCAGTGGGCATTTAAAAGTCAACCCCATTGCTGTGGATCTGGAGTCACATGTAGGCCAGACCAGGTAAGTACGGCCGATTTCCTTTCCTAAAGGACATTCATGAACCAGATGGCTTTTTACGACAATTGACTGTTTTCATGGTCATCATGAACAGCGGGGCTGTTTAGCACAGGGCTAAATCGCTGGCTTTGAAAGCAGACCAACAGCACGGTTCGATTCCCATAACAGCCTTCCCGAACAGGCGCCGGAATGTGGCGACTAGGGGCTTTTCACAGTAACTTCATTTGAAACCTACTTGTGACAATAAGCGATTTTCATTTCATTTCATTCATGAGACTTTTACAGATTTTTATTGAATATAAATTCCATCACCTGCTGTGGCGGGATTCCAAGCCTGGTCCCCAGAGCATTACCACGGGTCACTGGATTACTAGTCCAGTGCCTCTACGTCACCGCCATATGCCTTTCTAGCCCGATCTCCCATTCAAGCCAGTCGTGGATGATCTAGTTGTGGTTTTAATTCCACTTTCCCATCTGTCTTGTCTATCAAGTTTGTCCAACTCTGTCTTGAATAAATTCAATAACCCAGCCTCCACTACTCTCTGGGGAAGAGAATTCCCCAGACTAACAGCCCTCAAAAAAAAAATCATCTCAGCCTTGAGGTTTTTTAAAAAAAATTTTGCCCCATACTTTTCATCTCCCCCACAAGTGAAAACGCCCTCCTGACATCAAGCCTCCTCACAACGTTATATGTTTCAATAGTGTCACCTCATTCTTCTAAACTCCAATGGGCTTAGGTCCAACCAATTCAACCTTTCTGCATAGGATAGGTCCTTCATCCCAGGAATGAGTTGAGGGAGTGTTTTCTGCACTGCTTCTAATGTATTTGTATCATATTTTCAAATAAGGAGACCAAAACTGTACAAGGTAATCCACATGTGGTTTTGCAGAGGCTCTTTATTGCTGTAGCAACACTTCAATACTTTAAGATTCTATTCCTCTTGCAATGAATGGCGGCACGGTGGCACAATGATCAGCACTGCTGCCTCACAGCACTAGGGGCCTGAAAAAGCCCCATTTATCTCTGCTATTTGCAACTGTTAGCATCTACAGGTCCCCCTTTGTCCAGCTTGCTTGTTACTTCCTCAAAGAACTCTAATACATCAGTTAAATACGATTTCCCTATCGGAAAGCCATGTGACTCTGCCTGATCACGCAAGATTTTATTTATTTTTTTTAAATCCTGTTACTATCTCCTTAATAATAGTTTATAACAATTGCCTCAAAACAGAGGATAGGCTAACTGGCCTATAGTTTCGTCCTTTCTTTCTTGAATAAAGTTCCAATCCACTGGAACTCTTCGTGAATCCAAGGAATTTTGGTAGATTCTAACTAGTCCTGCAGCTATTTTTTTAAAGACCCCTGGATGCCGGCCAGTCTTTGGGTGCAATAGTTTTCCCAGCATCTGTTCACTCGTATTCATCTTTTGATTTTCGAGTATTTTGTGAAGTTTTATAAGTCTCTTACAATGAAGACTGACACAAAATACCAACACACCTCCTTCGCTATATCCTGTTGTCTATTATCAATGCTCCATACTCTCTATTTACTTTTCAGTTACTCTCTGCGCAAACTCTTGCTAGCTATTTTAATAATTTATATTACGAGCTAGCTTTCTCTCATACTTGCCTACCAAACCAATAACCACTATCAACTGAACGGGCAAGGTCTGTAGATACCTGGGAATAGCATCACCTGCAAGTTCCCCTCTGACCACCACCACCCTGACTTGGAAATATATCACCTTTACTTCACTGTCACTGGGTCAAAATCCTGGAAATCCCTCCCTAACAGCACTATGGGTTCACCTACACCACATGGATTGCAGCTGTTCAAGGCAGCTCACCGCCCACTTATGAAAGGCAATTAGGGATGGGCAACAAATGCTGGCCAAGCCAGCGACGCCCACATCCCGTAAAAATGAATCGAAAAAAAGCTTTCTCCCCTCTTGGTTTTTTTCAAAAGTCATTCTTTGATGGTTCTTAAAATCTATCCAATCCTGTGACCTACCATTAATCTTTGAAGATTTGTACAGCACTTCTTTCGATTTGATCCTATCCTTAACTTCATTATTTAGCCACAAGTGAAGCATCCTTCTCAAAGAGTCTTTCTTTCTTCTTTAAATCTTTGCTGAGAGTTATTCAATATCTTCTTAAAAGTCATCCACTGCCCCCTTACAACCTAGTTTCCCAGTTCACTTTAGCCATCTCTGCTTTTATACACATACAAGTACCTTTATTAAGGTTTAAAACATCTGGTCTTGGGCTTCACCCCTTCAAACAGAATATGAAATTCTGGAGTGATATAATCGTTGTTACTTGAAGGCTCAGTTTCCATGAGGTTATTGACTAATCCCATCTCACTGCTCATTACCGGTCCAGAATAGCCTGGTCTATAATGGTCTATGGGCAGCACGGTAGCATTGTGGATAGCACAATTGCTTCACAGCTCCAGGGTCCCAGGTTCGATTCCCCGCTGGGTCACTGTCTGTGCAGAGTCTGCACATCCTCCCCGTGTGCCTGTGGGTTTCCTCCGGGTGCTCCAGTTTCCTCCCACAGTCCAAAGATGTGCATGTTAGGTGGATTGGCCATGATAAATTACCCTTCGTGTCCAAAATTGCCCTTAGAGTTGGGTGGGGTTACTGGGTTATGGGGATAGGGTGGAGGTGTTGACTTTGGGTGGGGTGCTCTTTCCAGGAGCCGATGCAGACTCGATGGGCCGAATGGCCTCCTTCTGCACTGTAAAGGCTATGATAATGTACTGCTCTAAGAAATTGTCCATGCTTACATTTTAAGTTGTCACAACTTTTTATTTAAGATGATTCACAATCTCATACATTTTAAACTTTTGTTTAAAAAAATATTTCACAGGATGTGGGTTGCCCTACCCAGGCCAGCATCTAGTGGCCTTCCCTAATTACCCTTTAGGTGGTGGTGTCAGGGTGCGTTCTTGAATCGATGCAGTCCATGTGGTGTAGGTATACTCGAAGTGCTGCTGGGGAGTTCCAGAAATACGATCTAGTGACAGTGAAGTAAAGGCAATATATTTCCGAGTTAAGATAGTGTGCGGCTTGCAGAGGAACTTCAAGGCAGTAGTGCTCCCATGCATTTGCTTGTAGGAGTAAAAGTAGGCCATTCAGCCCCTCAAGCCTGCACCACCATTAAACTGGATTATAGAACATAACAGCGCAGTACAGGCCCTTCGGCCCTCAATGTATGGCTGGTCTTCGACTATCCCTATATTTCTTGACGTCATTGGAATCTACAGCTCTATCAAACTCTGCTCTGAATATACTCAATAACTCTTGAGGTAGAGAATACCAAAGATTCATCTCTGACTGAAGAAATTCCCCCATCTCAGTCCCAAATGGCTTACTTCTTATTCTGAGACAGTGTCCCCTGCTTCTAGAACCCCCTCCTTACCATTCTTAGTGACACCATTTTATATTATAAGTAGATTCTGACCCAAGTACATCAAGTCGGTTGCATAAATAATTTAAACTGCCTGACCAAAAAAATTCAAGAAACATAATTATCACTTCTGAAGGGCACAAGGTAATATGAAGATTAACCGGAAACCGCACAGCAACCAGGAGAGAAAACTTAGAACAAATTCATCAGTTGCACGGGTCTTCTTCAAATTGGGAAAATTCTCGGCACCTACTACAGGATTGAAATTGGAATTCTGAAGAAAACATATAATGAAGGGACATTAGTTTAACTTTTAATCCAAGTGCCATTTACAGACTATAATGGAGATGATGACCTACCTGAATGCATTTCTCACAGTCAGTCTGGTGATGCAGTGATAGCTCACTTTCCAGTACAAATCGCTTGCCACACTTATCACAGATCTGCATGCGGCTATGTGTGACATTCATGTGCTTTTCTAGGTACCAGCGGTTATTGAAGACCCGGGGACACTTTTTGCAGGGGTAGTGCTGTTTCTCTTCGATTTTCACCTTTTGATTTGAGCCATTAGAATCCTTCTTCCGCTTCCGACCTCGAGTGCTCACTTCCTGTTTGGCCTGTCTCCGTGATCTGCTGGGAGCTGCAGGGGTTGAACCCTTGGAAGCAGTTGAGGCTCTTGCTGGTCGTGTTGATTGCCCACTTTCAGTTTTGACTTCTGGAGTATCAGGGGTATTATCACCTTCATTTACATCTTCGTCACTCTCGTCCACTTCCTCCTCCTCTTCTTCAGTAACATCTTCATCCTCCTCTTCATCTCCATCATCAGCATCATCATCCTCCTCCTCCTCCTCCTCCTCATCCTCATCATCGTCATCATCCTCTTCATCGTCCTCCTCTTCGTCTTCAGGACACCTACCTAGTACAGCCGTAGCCTCTGAAGGTGAAGACATACCCTCAGCCCCTTTAGTAACGTTCAGAGTCTGGTTGTTAAGGTTAACCTCCACGATGATTTGTTCCCTGTTGTACGAGCCCCGACTGTCCGAATCATCATCCAACTGTTCAGTATCTCCCTCAATCTTGCACACGGTTTGTTCTTCATTCTCCTCCTTGTAATACTGCTGTTTTGGCGAGTGCTGTTTCCCAGTGTTGTCCTCTACACGCACAGAGTATGGATTGTTGCCCTCTCTAGCATAGATCTTGGGGTGTGAATCCACCTCCTGTTTGATTTCACGGTAAAACTGAGAGCCAAGGGGATTGCTGCGGTTTTCCTGTTTTGACATATCGCTAGCCACTGTTGTCAAGTTCAAGGACCTGCTATCTATTAATTCTTGACAAGAAGTGGCAATATCATTCATCTGCAGAACTGCAGCAGCGTTCAGCACATCCTGCACATTGCAGGCATTCACCAACAGTTTTGAAGTGTAGATAAAGTTAAGGATTTGCTGAAACCCTTGTGACGTTAGAGCTTCTAATGAAAGCTCGACGCGTTGAAGCTGTTTGTTTTGTGTAAAGAGGGAGTGAAAAAACTGGCTGTAGGCCGCAAGTACCCCTTTGTGAGCAGGAAACGTGTTCTTCTGGCGCACCAATACAATGTCTACATCACACAGGTCTGGCTGAAACAGGCGCTGCTCATTCAGTCTGTCCATCAAACAAGTAAAGTGGAGGGCAACATCCTCCACCAGAGAATACTCAGTGGAAGGGTAGTCAGTGGTCTTTTCAACTATCAGCTGAAAGAAAAGAGAAAACAAAAATATCAAAACTTGGCAGAAAGTTTATTTTTTATATTCAGAGTTTAAAAAAATATATATAATTCAAAAACTCAGGTAGCCAATGACAACCTGAAAAAGCAACCATCAATCTTTTCAGAACTTAATTTGACCAAAACAATTATGATTTAGACATTACACAGATGGGAACGAGAACATTCACCTCAACTGGTCCATGACACTGGCTCTTTTTATTCACTAATTCATAGCAATGTGTTTCAATTTGTGTCCTCCTCTCTTTCCATCTCCCCACAAACACACCAACCTCTTACAGGCATATAGACACTCAGATATCAATGTCTCAGGGTGGCTCACCCATGTAGCTCATTTTAAGTGATCATTAGAAGGTTTTACATTGGTGGAGGATGTCCACAATTCTGAAGACAGGGCCCTTCAGTGATATGACTCAAGATGTCAAAGCTAGCCCAACCGACTGGCCCATCCACCAGGTCTTCCTAGTCGAAACAATGGGTAAATTAGCAAGCATTTAATAAACACATTTTAAAAAGTCAGATGGTGATGTCCACAACAGTGGATTTTACCATAGAATCACCCAATATTATAAGCATGTACTAAAATAAAAGTTGCACAGACTGTTCTTTTGTTTATTCAGTTAAAATTATTGGGAGGCAAGCTTTCAGAAGTTCAACTCAACATGCATATGCATGTTGAGATGCTGGGTTGGTTTTACACTATGAAAGAAAAAATTGCATTTTTAAGCACCTTTCACGATGAGGGGGTTTCCCAAAGCGTTTTACAGCCAAAGAAAGCTTTTAAGAGCAGAAATAATGCAGAAACTGGCAACCAATTTACATTCAGCAAGTTCCCGCAAACTTCAATTTGATAATGAACAGATAATGTTTTTGTGATGTTGATCGAATAAATATTGACCAGAACACCAGGGATAACTCTCCTGCTCTTCTTCAAAATAGTGCCATGGGATCTTTTATGTCCACCAGACAGAACCTTGATTTAATGTCGCATCCAAAAGGCAGCAACTTCAACAGTGCAGCACTCCTTCAGTATTGCTTACTGATGGGAATATAATCTATCAGGAGTGAGTGTGCTACCAATGGAGCCCAGGCAGAAGTCTTCATGCTCACTATCAGAGTGTCGGACATTACGTTCAGATGGAACTGATTTATTTACAACTCAATTCAGTTGGAGTGCAGAAATACAAATTGCATGCATAACTAAAAACAGTCCGTAATGGGTTATTCCTAATGAGTATTCAAAAAAAAAAAGGATTTCTTCTTCAATTCCTGGTAACTGATTAGGTAAATTTGAAGGCTTTATCATCTTTCATAAGAAAGGTTTATCATTAGGTCTTTCGCCAGCTCAAACAAAATCATAAAAGTTGTAAAATGTCCCGGCTACTGTCCACTTATTTTCTGTTGAGGTGGATTTCCAGTCAAGCTGAGTAACTGGATATCTAATACAATGTGACAACAGAAATCTCAGCTATTTACATGCAATGTCAATCACTTGCAATTGAAGTCAGCAAAACAACATTGTGCTATGGCATAAGGAGCACCCGTTAATCTCCATAACCTTAGCCATTTATGATAGAAAAAAGTTAAACAAATGACAATGTTATGAGAAACCAAGGTTATTTACCAATGATAAACATCAACAATATACATCTGTTGGATACAATACCCAAAACCATCATAGTTGCTTAATATTTAGCCTTCACACCCTGTGCAGTAAGAGTTTCCTTTTTGAATTTCTCACTCACGACAACATTAAATACTGGGGAATGTCTTTGTTGTTATTGCTTCCGACTATTCCCTCATTTTAAGACTATATAGTGGAAGTCAATAGTTTATAAAAAGCAACCATTAGTTTCTATCAACACAAAGAGAAAAATAAAACACATCTGCTTCCTCTGTAAAGCAAGGCAATTTTTTCCCTGAGGGATAAAGAGCTACCAGGACATACTGTAAATGCTAAGACCATCTAAACTGATGTGGTAAAAGTCAGAGTATCATTGATAAATCCTCCAGAGGGTACAGACATGTGCTAACTGACACAGTCTTGTAGATTGGCAAAGCTAAAGGAGGAAAAGGATTTGGTTGGAATTTTTGATCAGTCATTTGACATTCTTAAACACTATAATGTGATTATCAACCCAGCTAGTTAAATACCAAGACGCATTCTGAGCACCACATTTTTGGAAGGATGTCAAAGCCTCAGAGAAAGTGATTTACCAGAATGGCAAGAGAGATATGGGATTTCAGTTGCACGTGGAGAGCTTAGTAAAACTGGGATCATTCTTTTTGGAATGGAGAAGTTTAAGGGGAGATTTAAAAAGTGTTCAAAATTATTTGGTAGTCTTCTTCTTCGGCGATCACTCACGAATGAGTAAGACTGTCCACCTAAACTAGTGTCATTGGTCATGGGTTTCGTGGGTCCTTGCGTGGCTGATGAGACCGATCCTAGAGCCACATCTCCGGACGCACAATCTACACGTGTTTCCGGGAGGTGGGATCGGTCCTTGGACTAGAAATCAGTGGCACTTCTTTCTCAGGTTCCTTTTCAGGGCCTCCTCTTGTCCCTTCGATCAGCAAGTTCCTGCAAGTAGGTCTCATCTGAGCACAGGTCTCCCAGGCACTGACGTCTTCAAGATATCTTTGAAGTTCGTCCTTTGTCCTCTTGTTTGGGAACGTTCCCCGAGCTCAGCGAAGATGATTTGCTTTGACAGTTGGGACTGTCCCAGCGGAGTTGGTCTTGGATGACCATGGGGAAAGAGCACTATGCTTATGCTCCTGGCTCCTTCAAGGATGCTGATTTAGTACGCCTGTCCTCCCATATTTATAATATCAAATGCTTCCAGTGACAGAGGGGCCAGGGATACAGATTTAGGGTAATATGCAAAAACATTGGGAGCAAGAGGAGTGTTTCTTTTCAAATGCAAGTTGTTGTGATCATGTTTTGCATTCAGTTTATCTTTGCATTCCCCATGACGTTTGAATACACTGTGCTTCAGCTTGATTAATGTATAAACTTCAGGCGGAACAACAAATTCAATAGAAACTTTCAAAAAAAAGATTGAGTAAATATTTGAAGGGGAAAGAGTTGCACAGTTATGGAGAAAAAGAAAATCAGGGGAATGGGGCAGCTCTATGCTGTATTATTTACAAGAATGCAGATACTGCAAGGCCATTCCCACATGGAGCTGTGGGAATCCCAATTTGTGCATCGATCATTGAAGGTAGCATACCTCAATCTTGTAAATAGGGTCCAAACCATTTGCTCACCTTGCAAGCTATATATGAAAATAGGTGGCAAAATACACCGAGAGATAGTGGCCACTCCAGGTAGGGAAGCAAGTTGTGAAGAGGACATAAGGAGGCTAAGTGAGTGGACAAACATCTGGCAAATGGAGTATAATGAACAAAACTGTGAAACTGACCAATTTGGCAGGGAGAATAAAAAAAACTCATTATCTAATTGGTGAGAGACTGCAGAGGGATCAGAGTGTCCTGGTGCATGGATCGCAAAGGTACAGCAAGAATTATGAAAGCTAACAGAATTGCAAGGGGAGATAAATAATATAATATATAATAATCTTTATTGTCATAAGTGGGCTTACATTAACACTGCAATGAAGTTACTGTGAAAAGCCCCTAGTCGCCACATTCTGGCACCTGTTCGGGTGCCCAAATTATCGAACAGTCTTTTTAAATTATCTATGTCTTTTCGGGACTTGTGGGATGAAACCGGAGCACCCGGAGGAAATCCACGCAGACACAGGGAGAACATGCAGACTTTGCACAGGCAGTGACCCAAGCAGGGAATCGAACCAGGACCCTGGCGATGTGAGGTAACATTGCTAACCACTGTGTTACCGTGAATACCACAGCACGGTAGCATGGTGGTTAGCATAAATGCTTCACAGCTCCAAGGTCCCAGGTTCGATTCCCGGCTGGGTCACTGTCTGTGCGGAGTCTGCACATCCTCCCCGTGTGTGCGTGGGTTTCCTCCAGGTGCTCCGGTTTCCTCCCACAGTCCAAAGATGTGCGGGTTAGGTGGATTGGCCATGCTAAATTGCCCGTAGTGTCCTAAAAAAAAGTAAGGTTAAGGGGGGGGGGGGGTTGTTGGGTTACGGGTATAGGGTGGATACGTGGGTTTGAGTAGGGTGATCATTGCTCGGCACAACATCGAGGGCCGAAGGGCCTGTTCTGTGCTGTACTGTTCTATGTTCTAATATATCAGTTGGGAAGTTAGGCTTCAGTTATAAAGGGCATTTATAAAGGGCATCTGCGGTATTGTGTACAGTATTGGGCTCCTTATTTAAGCATGTAAACTCATTGTACGCAGTTCAGGGAAGGTTTACTAGACAAATACCGGGAATGGGTAGATTGTCTTATGAGGAAAGGCTGGACAGGTAAGAATTGTATCCTCTGGAGTTTAGAAGAGTAATTGATAGCTTGATTGAAACATACAAGATCTCGAGGGTTCTTACCATTGTGGATGTGGAGAGGATTTGGATCTGTTTATTGTCACGTGTACCGAGGTACAGTGAAAAGTATTTTTCTGCGAGCAGTTCAAACAGATTCTGCGAGCAGTTTCACACAAGAGGATGTTTCCTCGTGTGAATCTAGAACTGGGGCCACTGTTTAAATATAAAAGGGTCACCTATTAAAGATAAGAGATGAGGAGAATTTTTTCAGAGGGTCGTGAGTCTTTCGAACTCTCTTCCTCAAAAGGCAGCAGAAGCAGACTTTGAACATTTTTCAGGCAAAGGTTGATAAAGTCTCGATAGGAAAGGGGGTGAAAGGTTATTGGGTGTCAGTAGGAATGTGGATTTAAGGTTCCATTAATTCAACCATGGTCTTATTGAAGGGTGGAGCAGACTTGAGGGGCCGAGAGGCCCCTAATTTGTACGTTCACATGTATGCACCCTAAACTGATCATTGCTCGCTGTCTTGGGCATACTTATGAACTTTTGGATCTGCAAAGTGTCTTGTCTACTTCAAATTACCCTGGAAGTGAAGGTCAAAATTTGACCAATGGGTGAAGCTACCCATTTCAGGTGCTACTATGCAACACCAATACGAGTGGTATTTTTCACTAACGGGATGCTGCCGTCAAGTCAAAAAGATGTTCTGCTTACACAAATAAGTAATGCGATGAAAAATGAAATGAAATGAAATGAAAATCGCTTATTGTCACGAGTAGGCTTCAATGAAGTTACTGTGAAAAGCCCCTAGTCGCCACCTTCCGGCGCCTGTTCGGGGAGGCTGGTACAGGAATCAAACTGTGCTGCTGGCCTGCTTTAAAAGCCAGCGATTTAGCTTAGTGAGCTAAACCAGATTGGATCTCAATGATGGCGCAATGCTAGATTTGTTGGCCGTACATTCCACGGATTGGTGGTTCGTATCAAACAGCACATCCCTTTGGTTGAATGTAACGGACATAGTACTGACCATACTCACCCAGCCTATGCTTGCAAAACTCAGAATGTAATGTCTAATGTTAGATGTGATTCTGCAATTGAATAGCACTTGCTGAACAATCCGGAGTTTGTGAAGAATTACACTAACAACCAGTTTAAGATTAACAGTCAGGTTAGCAAAGTGGCTCACTTACGCTTGCTAAAAGTTACATAAATCTATATACAGAGACTTATCCTCTGCAGACAAGAGAAACATGCCCAAGCATTGTGCCTTTTTAAATTAAACCAAAGTGAGGAGGCAATAGCTTTCTGCCACTCACTTATCATCAAGGCAACTCGCCACTACCTCCTTCTGAAGGTAGAGACCAACAATAAAAGCTGCCATTGTCAGTGACACCCAGAACCAGAATTATTTCTTCAGAATTATAGAATCCCTACAGAAGGACCCCATTTGGCCCATCGAGTCTACACAGACCCTCCGAAAGAGCTTCCCACCTAGGCCCAATCCCCATAACTCTATGGCCCTAACCGTTGGATACCAAGGGGCAGTTTAGCATTGCCAATCCACTTAACCTGCACATTTTTGGAAACCTATTGGACATGGAGAGCATGTGCAAACGCAACTCCATTTTCGTGGAGATATCTCCGCATAATTGTCGATCATCGCAAAGTTGCAAGCTCCCAGTTTGTTCATTTATCTGGCAGATCTTCTTCCTAATTTATCGGAGTCAATTCCCGCATCTTCTTGATGGTTTTCTTTATTCAGTCATCTATCTTAATTTATCTTTGAATGATAATTCTCAATTTTTATAGTGGGCCAAATGATTTTGCGATCGCAATATCCTAGATGTACCATACTCACTTGCTTCCTTTCATTCTTGAAATTAAATGAAATGAAAATCGCTTATTGTCACAAGTAGGCTTCAAATGAAGTTACTGTGAAAAGCCCCTCGTCGCCACATTCCAGCGCCTGTTCGGGGAGGCTGGTATGGGAATTGAACCGTGCTGCTGGCCTGCCTCAGTCTGCTTTAAAAGCCAGCGATCTAGCCCTGTGCTAAACCAGCCCCTGAATAAATCTTTTGGAACAGATCATCCTAATCTGTAAACTACAAACACTGATCCTAGAAAATCGACAATTAGATCATTTTACGTCATGTTCTGGACACAAATCAGTGTGAAATTATTCACTGCTTGATGCTTAACACGATCACTCTGTAAAGTCATGTTCTGTGCCACTAGAAATATGTAGTTCATTTTAGAATCTTTCACAATAACTGCCTGTCGTCGACACAGAACATTATAAATGGGATGCAAGACAAATTATATCCACTGGGCACTACAGCGTTAATAGTGGCTGGTTAGAACAGTGGGTAACTGTTACACAGCACATCAGAAAACATTAAGCAGCTGTTGCTACTCTTGCTAGCCATCAAATCTTGCTATCAGTTCTTGCAATTAGACACATTAATATTTCTACACGGAGGGGATTATCACAATTAATCCAATGCAAGTGAATCCTAAATCAGTATGTTAAACAAAATCACCCCAATTTGTGCCACTGCCTGTATTTTTAGCCCAGTGATTTGTGAAGCTCAAAAACAAACTTCCAACAGCCCTAGCTTGAAGAGCAGCATGGTAGCACAGTGGTTAACACAGTTGCTTCACAGCTCCAGGGTCCCAGGTTCAATTCCAGGCTTGGGTCACTGTGTGTGGAGTTTGCACGTTCTCCCTGTGTGCGTGTGGGTTTCCTCCGGGTGCTCCGGTTTCCTCCCACTTCCCAAAGATGTGCAGGTTAGGTGGATTGGCCATTCTAAATTGCCCTTAGTGTTCAAAAAAGGTTAAGTTGAGTTATGGGGATAAAGGGGATAGGGTGGAGGTATGGGGCTTAAGTAGGGTGCTCTTTCCAAGGGCCGCAGACTCGATGGGCTGAATTGCCTCCTTCTGCACTCTAAATTCTATGATAATCTATGATAACAACACAAATAAAACGAGCGTAGTATCCAAAATGTCATTCACTTGCCATTACGGTTTACTGAAATCCTACAGACAACACTGTGAAGCGGAATAACAGCTGTTCTTTGAATGTTTGAACTTGTGTTAAAATGTGCATCACCTTCAACAGCACCTTCCAAACCCATGATCTGATCTCTAGCTAGAAGGACAAGAGCAGTAGACACATGGGAACACCAGCACCTGCAGTTCCACTCCAAGCCACACACCACCCTAACTTGAAACCATCACCATTCCGTCACTGTGACTGGGTCAAAATCCTGGAACTCCCTTCCTAACAGCTCGGTGGGTGTACCTACACCACATGGACTGCAGCAATTCAAGTCAGTGGCTGACTACTTTTTGCAAAGGTAATTGGAGATTGGCAGTAAACACTGGCCTAGCTGACAACACGCACACTCAAATGAAAACATTTAAAAACTCAATTCACATCTATTACACAAACTTGATTTATTTCTCATTCTGAACAGAAACGCTGTGGATATATGCGGATATATCCGGGTGCTCCAGTTTCCTACCACAAGTCCCGAAAGACGTGCTGCTAGATGAATCAGACATTCTGAATTCTCCCTCGGTGTATCCAAATAGGCGCCGGAATGTGGCGACTAGGGGCTTTTCACAGTAACTTCATTGCAGCGTTAATGTAAGCCTACTTGTGACACTAATAAAGATTATTACTAAATGAAGTACTTACACTGGATTTTTGGACATTTTTTAATGCAAATCTGCAACAATCACTACTACTCTCAGTTGGGAACTTACAATTCAGTCCAAAAATCAATTTGCTGTTCACGGAGATATTGGTTAAGCAGAGGGTTGGGTGGCTTAGTTGCCTGGATGGCTGGTTTGTGATGCGGAGCAATGTCAACAGCGTAGGTTCAATTCCCGTATCGGAAAGGTGACCCATGAAGACCCTGCCTTTGCAACCTTGCGCCTCGCCCGAGGTGTGGTGACTCTCAGGTTAAATCTTCTCCAGCCAGCTCTCTCTCAAAAGGGGAAAGCAGTTTATGGTCCTCGGTCACTTTAACTTCATTGGTTAAGCAATAGTTGTTAGAAATTGTCTCATGGGCTGTGAAGCATGTTCAATTGTCTTAAACCCATGAAAAAGACTGCAAGAGTGCAAGAAGGCTCAGAGGGGGAGAAATTGATAGAAAGGAAGGAGACAGGAGAGAGGAGGAGCGAGAGAGAGAGAGAGAGAGAGGTGGGGGAGAACAGCAAAAAGGGAAACGGTATGAAATTAAAATCACAAAAACCTCTGAGCTGACTCCTTCTACATAATGGCTCCTGGCCCTTCAATATCACCCATTTGAAATTCTCATTCAAATCCTTCCTTATCAGTGACCTGCACTATACCCACATCACCTTTAGAGTCATTGAGGCGGACAGCAAAGAAAAGGTCTTTTGGTCTATCGCATCTGTGCCGATCAAAAACAAAAACAAATTTAGAGTCCCCAATTATTTCTTTTTTACAATTAAGGTGCAATTTAGCGTGGCCAATTCATCTAGTCTGCACATCTTTCGGTTGTGGAGATGAGACCCACCCAAACACGGAGAATGTGCAAACTCCACACGGACAGTGACCCAGGGCTGTGATTGAACCCGGGTCCTCAGCACTGAGGCAGCAGTGCTAACCATTGTCCCGCCCATAACTACCTAAGTATTCTAATCCCATTTTCCAGCACTTGGCCCATTGCCTTGTATGCCTTTTCATCGCAAGTGCACATCTCAATACTTAAATGTTCCGGGTTCAGAGGGGTTTAGAGTGTTTAGAGAGGGTGCAGAAGAGATTTACCAGGATGTTGCCTGGTATGGAGGGCATTAGCTATGAGGAGCGGTTGAATAAACTCGGTTTGTTCTCACTGGAATGACGGAGGTTGAGGGGCAACCTGATGGAGGTCTATAAAATTATGAGGGGCATAGACAGAGTGGATAGTCAGAGGCTTTTTCCCAGGGTAGAGGGGTCAATTACTAGGGGGCACAAGTTTAAGATGCAAGGTTTAGAGGAGATGTACGAGGTAAGTTGTTTTCACACAGAGGGTAGTAGGTGTCTGGAACTCGCTGCCGGAGGTGGTGGAAGCAGGGACGATAGTGACATTTAAGGGGCATCTTGACAATCTTGACAAATACATGAATAGGATGGGAATAGAGGGATACGGACCCAGGAAGTGTAGAAGATTTTAGTTTAGATGGGCAGCATGGTCGGCACAGGCTTGGAGGGCCGAAGGGCCTGTTCCTGTGCTGTACTTTTTTTTGTTCTTGGGTTTCAGCCTCCACCACCTTTTCAGGCAATGTGCTCCAGAATCCCACCACCGTCTGGGTGAATAGGTTTTTCCTCAATCTCCTCAAAATCCCCTGTCCCTTACATAGAACATAGAACAGTACAGCACAGAACAGGCCCTTCGGCCCTCGATGTTGGGCCGAGCAATGATTACCCTACTCAAACCCACGTATCCACCCTATACCCGTAACCCAACAACCCCCCCTTAACCTTACTTTTTAGGACACTACGGGCAATTTAGCATGGCCAATCCACCTAACCCGCACATCTTTGGACTGTGGGAGGAAACCGGAGCACCCGGAGGAAACCCACGCACACACGGGGAGGACGTGCAGACTCCGCACAGACAGTGACCCAGCCGGGAATCGAACCTGGGACCCTGGAGCTGTGAAGCATTTAATGCTAACCACCATGCTACCGTGCTGCCCCTATTTACCTTAAATCTATGCCTGTGGTCATTGATCCTTGCACCAAAGAGAAAAGTTTTTTCCTGTCTACTCTGTCTATGCTCCTCATAATTTTATATATCATGTCTCCCCTCAGACTGCTCCAAGGAAAACAAAGCCAGTCTGTCTATAATAGTAATAATAGTTATAAGTGTCACAAGTAGGCTTACATTAACACTGTAATGTTCAGTGAAAATCCACATAGTCATCACACTCCGGCACCTGTTCGGGTACACAGAGGGAGAATTCAGAATGTCCAAATTACCGAACAGCACATCTTTCGGGAATTGTGGGAGGAAACTGGAGCACCCGGAGGAAACCCATGCAGACACGGGGAGGATGTGCAGACGCCAGACAGAGTGACCCGAGCTAGGAATCGAACCCGGGTCCCTGGCGCTGTGAAGCAACAGCGCTAACCACTGTGGTACCGTGCCACCCCCTCATCGCTCTTTATAGCTAAAACTGCAACCCAGGCAATACCCTGGTAAATCTCCTTTGCACCCCTTACAGAGCTATCAAATCCTTCCTATAATATAGATTCCAGAACTGCATACAGTACTCTAGCTGTGGCCAAGCCAACATTTCACAGTTCCAGCATAACCTCCCTGCTCTTAAACCCTATGCCTAATAAAGGCAAGTATACCATATAGCTTCTTAACCACTTATCTACTTACCCTGCTACCTTAAGGGATCAGCGTACACGCTCACCAAGGTCCTTCTGATCCTTGGTGCTTCTCCAGGGTCCTGCCATTTATCATGTATTCCCTTGCCTTGTTTGTCCTGCCCAAGTGCACACTTACCCAGATTGAATTCCATTTGTTCTGATCAACCCATCTATATCCTCCTGTAATCTAAGGCCATCCACCTCACCAATTTTCGTATCATCTACGACCTTACTGATCAACCCTCCTACATTCATATCCAAATCATTTATGTAAACCACAAACAGCAAGGGACCCAACATTGATGCTTGTGGGACCCCACTGGCCACAGGTTTCCAGTCAGAAAAACACTCCTCGACCATCACCCTCTGCTTCCTGCCCCTCAGCCAATTCTGGATCCAATTTGTCAAATTTCCTTGGATCCAATGGGCTCTTACCTATCAATCTCCCACGAGGGACCTTATCAAAAGCCTTCCTAAAGTGCAAGTAGACTACGTCAACTGTATTGCCCTCATCTACACACCTGGTCACCTCTAAAAGAAAATTCAATCAAGTTGGTCAGACATGACTTTCCCTTAACAAAACCTATTATCCTCCCTGTACACATACGGCTGCGTGGAAAAATGTGGTTCCAATTCTATCTACAAGTTTGCTGACGATACGACTATAGTGGGCCGGATCTCTAATAACGAAGAGTCAGAATACAGGAGGGAGATAGAGAACCTAGCGGAGTGGTGCAACGACAACAATCTCTCCCTCAATGCCAGCAAAACTAAAGAACTGGTCATTGACTTCAGAAAGCAAAGTACTGTACACACACCCCTGTCAGCATCAACAGGGCCGAGGTAGAGATGGTTAGCAGTTTCAAATTCCTAGGAGTGCACATCACCAAAAATATGTCCTGGTCCACCCACGTCGACGCTACCACAAAAGCGCCTCAGGAAACTAAGGAAATTCTGCATGTCCACGTTAACTCTTACCAAATTTTACAAATGCACCATAGAAAGCATCCTATCTGGCTGCATCACAGCCTGGTATGGTAACTGCTCGGCCCAAGACCGCAAGAAACTTCAGAGTTGTGAACACCGCCCAGTCCATCACACAAACCTGCCTCCCATCCATCGACTCCACCTACATCTCCCGCTGCCTGGGGAAAGCGGGCAGCATAATCAAAGACCCCTCCCACCCGGCTTACTCACTTTTCCAACTTCTTCCATCGGGCAGGAGATACAAAAGTCTGAGAACGCGCACGAACAGACTCAAAAACAGCTTCTTCCCCGCTGTTACCAGACTCCTAAACGACCCTCTTATGGACTGACCTGATTAATACTACACTCCTGTATGCTTCACACGATGCCAGTGTCTATGTATTCACATTGTGTACTTTGTGTTGCCCCATTATGTGTTTACTTTTTATTTTATTTTATTTTCATGTATTTAATGATCCGTTTGAGTTGCTCGCAGAAAAGTACTTTTCACTGTACCTCGTTACATGTGACAATAAACAAATCCAAATCCATGCTGACTGTTCTTCATTAATCCTCGCCTCTCCAAATGCAGATTAATTGCGTGTCTCAGAATTGCTTCCAATAGTTTCCCACCACTGAGGTTAGATCGACTGGCCTGTAGTTTCCTGATTAATCCCTTACTCTCTTCTTGAATAGTAGTACCACATTGGCTATCCTCCGGAACCTCTCTTGCAGCCAGAGAGGAATTGGAAGTTATTTCCTCCATTGCTTCTTTACTTTTAAGCCTGCCAGACCACTCAGAACCTCCTCTCCTATGTTAATGTCTTTGATTTTATCACAGTCCTTCTCCCAAATTTCTATATCCACACTGTCCCTCTCACTAGTGAACACCGACTGAAAAGTATTAATTTACAACCCCACTTATGCCCTCCAGCTCAACACATCAATTAGCACTGTGAGCCTTAATGGCCCCTTTTACCCTTAATGCACTTGTAAAACTTCGAATTTTCCTTTATTTTACCTGCCAGCAACCTTTCATATCCATTTTTGGTTTCCTAACTTCTTTTTTAAATTCCCTCCTGCACATTCTAAGCCTCTAGGGCGTCCGCTGTGAGCCCCCGATATCTGCCATTGGCCTCCCTTGTTACTTTTATCCAATGCTGTATAGCCCTAAACATCTTGGTTCCACCGTATTTGTTGCTTCCACCCTTTTTCTTGATTGGAACATGTTGGTCCTGCACTCTCCCCATTTCCTTCTTGAATGCTTCCCACTGTTAGTCGACTCTGGCTAAATCATATCTGATCTTATTAAAATCAGTATCCAGAATGGTATATGTTAGAAAGGGGTGGCCACAGGGGCAGACCTTCCTCTTCTCTGCCTGGTGGTCATCAATGCCCTTTCTGTCTGTTCAATCTTCACCTGTGATGCGACCAGCTCGCTGGACATACTATCTTCAATGCTCCAGTGAATACACCCTCCACTCCAGCTCTGAAATGTGGTTAGCCAGTAGCTGCAGTTGGACACACATCCTGCACATTTCGTCACCAGAGACAACAGAAGCGTCCATGATTTACCACATAGCATATGAGGAGCATATCACGAGAGCAAGCTCTCCTGCCATGACTACCTTTAAGCCGCTTATTTACTCTTTATTAACAAAACTTATGCTCACATAATGCTATTAACTTACCTCCCTTACCCCATTTTGTTTACTTGCATTAATTCAATAATTCAATATAATAACTGTCTTTCACTTATTTTTGTTTCTCAGTTATTCCCTTCTTCTAAAAAAAAATGTTTTAAACCTCAACTGTTTCTCTGCGACACTGACTGAGAGGACACTGTTCCCAGGCCATTTCACTGTGATGCTGACTGAGAGGACACTGTTCCCAGACCATTTCACTGTGATGCTGAGAGGACACTGCTCCCAGGCCATTTCACTGTGATGCTGAGTGAGAGGACACCGTACCCAGACCATTTCACTGTGATGCTGACTGAGAGGACACTGTTCCCAGACCATTTCACTGTGATGCTGAGTGAGAGGACACCGTACCCAGACCATTTCACTGTGATGCTGATCGAGAGGACACTGTTCCCAGACCATTTCACTGTGATGCTGACTGAGAGGACACCGTACCCAGACCATTTCACTGTGATGCTGACTGAGAGGACACTGTTCCCAGACCATTTCACTGTGATGCTGAGTGAGAGGACACCGTACCCAGACCATTTCACTGTGATGCTGATCGAGAGGACACTGTTCCCAGACCATTTCACTGTGATGCTGAGAGGACACCGTACCCAGACCATTTCACTGTGATGCTGAGAGGACACCGTACCCAGACCATTTCACTGTGATGCTGACTGAGAGGACACCGTACCCAGACCATTTCACTGTGATGCTGACTGAGAGGACACCGTGCCCAGACCATTTCACTGTGATGCTGATCGAGAGGACACTGTTCCCAGACCATTTCACTGTGATGCTGAGTGAGAGGACACCGTACCCAGACCATTTCACTGTGACGCTGATCGAGGGGACACCGTACCCAGACCATTTCACTGTGACACTGATCGAGGGGACACCGTACCCAGACCATTTCACTGTGACGCTGATCGAGAGGACACTGTTCCCAGACCATTTCACTGTGATGCTGAGCGGACACTGTTCCCAGACCATTTCACTGTGATGCTGAGTGAGAGGACACCGTACCCAGACCATTTCACTGTGATGCTGAGAGGACACTGTTCCCAGACCATTTCACTGTGATGCTGAGAGGACACCGTACCCAGGCCATTTCACTGTGATGCTGAGTGAGAGGACACCGTACCCAGACCATTTCACTGTGATGCTGAGAGGACTCTGTTCCCAGACCATTTCACTGTGACGCTGATCGAGAGGACACCGTACCCAGACCATTTCACTGTGATGCTGAGAGGACACTGTTCCCAGACCATTTCACTGTGATGCTGAGTGAGAGGACACCGTACCCAGACCATTTCACTGTGACGCTGATCGAGAGGACACTGTTCCCAGACCATTTCACTGTGATGCTGAGAGGACACTGCTCCCAGGCCATTTCACTGTGATGCTGAGAGGACACTGTTCCCAGACCATTTCACTGTGATGCTGACTGAGAGGACACTGTTCCCAGACCATTTCACTGTGATGCTGAGAGGACACCGTGCCCAGACCATTTCACTGTGATGCTGAGAGGACACTGTTCCCAGACCATTTCACTGTGACGCTGACTGAGAGGACACTGTTCCCAGACCATTTCACTGTGATGCTGACTGAGAGGACACTGTTCCCAGACCATTTCACTGTGATGCTGAGAGGACACCGTGCCCAGACCATTTCACTGTGATGCTGAGAGGACACTGTTCCCAGACCATTTCACTGTGACGCTGACTGAGAGGACACTGTTCCCAGACCATTTCACTGTGATGCTGACTGAGAGGACACTGTTCCCAGACCATTTCACTGTGATGCTGAGAGGACACCGTGCCCAGACCATTTCACTGTGATGCTGAGAGGACACTGTTCCCAGACCATTTCACTGTGACGCTGACTGAGAGGACACTGTTCCCAGACCATTTCACTGTGATGCTGACTGAGAGGACACCGTACCCAAACCATTCACTGTGATGTTGAGTGAGAGGACACCGTACCCAGACCATTTCACTGTGATGCTGAGAGGACACCGTACCCAGACCATTTCACTGTGATGCTGACCGAGATGACACCGTACCCAGACCTCTTAATTGCGACACTGACTGGAGGCAGTCAGAGGAGATTTACCAGGCTAATTGCTGGGATGAGACGGCTGTCCTATCAAGAGAGACAAATTAGTCTGGGTCTGTGTTACTTGGAGTTTAGAAGAGTGAGGGATGACCGTATTCAAACATCGAAGATCCTGAGGGAGCTCGACATAGTAGGTGGTGAGATGTTTTCATTAGGGGGAGTGTGTCTTGAACAAGGGGACTGGCTACAAGAAAACGGAGGTGTGTAGAAATTTCTTCTCCCAGAAGGTGATGAATCTCTGGAATTCTCTGCCCCAGAGTATGACGGAGTCTGGAACATTAGAAGTATTTAAAGTGGACGCGGATAAATATTTGATAGATCGAGGAATAGTGTCTCAAATACAGCTGTCCAAAACCTTTTAGCCCATGCATCAATTTTAACTAAGTAAACAAAAAAAAAAAACTTACCTGGGCAATTCTGCTATCCGCTGAATTGGCGTGATGTGGAGCCTGACTACTATTTCCTTCGCCGCTTACACGCCAGTCTATTCCCGCGCTCCATGTGACCCTTGACCCCTATTACACGACCCGGCTTGACCTGAATCGCCTGACCCGAAATCCAGCAAGATCTGAAAATCGGCATGGCCTCGGTCCCGAGGTTGCCGGTTTCGAGACACTGTACCTGTGTAACAAAGATACACATCTCTTACAATTTAACACCCTCTTCTGAGGCTACCCTTTTCTCATTTTTTTAAAACTACGATCTGTGTTCCCCTCCACTCCCTCGACAAAAGCAGTCTCATCATTAACATCTACTTAAGGATTAATTGGGATAAGTCCAGGTCCGTGTAAACAATGTTGTCACTGAAGTCAGAATTATGACAACTGGCTAAATAATGAGTTACCTGGGCTTCCGGTTGCGGTGATGTGGAGCTAAGCCGCACGTTCGGCAGCTCCCGCTATCAAAGAACTTTCGGGCCTATTTTAGGGTCCCAAACGGCGCTGTTTCGACGATTCCCGGTGGGGGAAGGTGCTTGGAGGAACATTCCCAGGAATTGGTGGCAGTGGGCGCAGGAGCAGCAAGCTGCTCTTCTGCGCTGTATTGCGGAGCTGAAGGCGACTACCAGCAAGCTGCTCAAGACCCAGACAGCCCAGGGGGCAGCCATTCAGGAGTTGCAGCAGCAGGCCGCTGATCGGGAGGAGGAGGCCGTGGACCTCGTGGGGAAGGTGGAGATGCACGAGGCACTTCACAAAAAGTGGCAAGACCGCTTGGAGGAGCTGGACTTTCGCACGAGGTGGAAGAATTTGAGGATCCTGGGCCTTGCGGAGGGGCTGGAGGGGTCGGATCTACCGTCCTATGTGGCCACGATGCTGAATTCGTTGGTGGGGGAGGGGGCCTTCCATCTGCCCCTGGCGCTTGAGGGAGCCCACAGAGTGCTGGCCAGGAGGCCCAAGGCGAATGAACCCCTGCGGGCGGTGCTGGTGTGGTTTCATCGGTTCAGAGACCGGGAGTGTGCGCTGCAAATGTGTTGAGAGGAGCAGAAAAGGGGAGAACTCGGTAGTGCGAATCTACCAGGACTGGAGTGCGGAGGTGGCTAAGCGGCGGGCCGGGTTTAACCGGACGAAGGCGGTGCTGCACAACAAGCAGGTTAAATTTGGAATGCTGCAGCCTGCGCGTCTGTGCGTAACAGATAAGGACCGGCACTACAACTTCGAGTCCCCGGAGGAGGCGTGGGCCTTTGTGCAGGCAGAGAAGCTGGACTCGAACTAGGGTTTGGGGGCTGCGGGGTCTTGTGTACTACGGTTGCTGCTGTTTTTGCTGTTGCTGTTGTTGTAATTTTGATACGTTTTTCCTATGCTGGTTCTTGCTCTGTTTCTGGGTGGTTCTGTTGGGTATGGTTTTGTGTTATGTGGGGGATATTGCAGGTTTGTTTTTTTTCTGTACGGGGCTGGGGTGGAGCTGGAATTTGGGAGCTGCGTCAGAAGGGTGGGGTGGGGCAGTGTGAAAGAGCGGGCTCTCCTTTGGTTTCCCACGCTGCGGGGCAGGAGCTGGCGGTGGGGGCGTGGCCTCTACTGGTTTTTTCCCGCGCTGGAGCGGTGCCAAGGAGGAGTGGCAGGAGGGGGGATGAACCCATGTCGGGAGGGGTCGGGTTTTGGTGGGAGTTGCCGGGGTCAGCAGAAGTCAGCTGACTCACGGAAGTACCATGGAGGGTGCGTCGCGGCTAGGAGGGGTCCTAGCCTGGGGGGGGGGGGGGGGGGGGGGGGGGTGCCCTCTGATCCGGCTGATTACCTGGAACGTGAGGGGGCTGAATGGGCCGGTTAAGAGGGCTAGGGTATTTTCTCATTTGAAGGGGCTGAAGGCGGACATGGCTATGCTCCAGGAGACCCACCTGAAGGTGGCGGACCAGGTTCGTCTGAGGAAGGGGTGGGTGGAACAGGTTTTCCATTCAGGATTAAATGCGAAGAACCGGGGGGTGGCGATTCTGGTGGGGAAGAGGGTGGCGTTCGAGGCGTCTGAGGCGGTGGCGGACAAGGAGGGCAGCTATATTATGGTGAAGGGTAGGCTGCAGGGAGAGAAGGTGGTGCTGGTAAACGTGTATGCCCCGAATTGGGATGACGCTGGCTTTATGAGGCGTATGTTGGGCCGCATTCCGGACCTGGAGGCGGGGGGCCTGATCATGGGGGGAGACTTTAACACGGTGCTGGATCCCCCACTAGACTGGTCCAGTTCAAGGATGGGCAGGAGGCCGGCGGCGGCCAAGGTGCTGAGGGGGTTTATGGACCAGATGGGAGGGGTGGATCCCTGGAGGTTTGGGAGGCCAAGGGCGCGGGAGTATTCCTTTATCTCCCATGTGCATAGGGTTTACTCCAGAATATATTTTTTCGTTCTGAGCAGGGGATTGATCCCGAGGGTGGAGAATGCCGTGTATTCGGCCATAGCAATTTCAGACCATGCTCCGCACTGGGTCGATCTGGAGATGGGGGAGGTGCGGGACCAGCGCCCACTGTGGCGTCTGGACGTGGGGTTGCTGGCTGATGAGGTGGTGTGTAGGAGGGTCCGGGGAAGTATTGAGGGGTACCTTGAGGCCAACGATACAGGGGAGGTCCGGGTGGGGATGGTTTGGGAGGCTCTGAAGGCAGTGATCCAGCGGGAGCTGATTTCCATCCGGGCCCATAGGGAAAGGAGGGAGAGGGAGAGACTGGTGGGGGAGCTCCTAGATGTGGATAGGAGGTACGCGGAGGTCCCGGAGGAGGGATTGTTGGGGGAACAGCGTAGCTTGCAGGCCAAGTTCGACTTGCTGACCACCAGAAAGGTGGAGACACAGTGGAGGAAGGCGCAAGGCGCGGTTTATGAGTATGGGGAGAAGGCGAGCAGGATGCTGGCGCATCAGCTCCGCAGGCGGGATGCGGCTAGGGAAATTGGTGGAGTGATGGATAAGGGTGGGAATGTGGTGCGGAAGGGGGCAGAGGTGAACGGGGTCTTAAGGGACTTTTACGAGGAACTGTACCGGTCGGAGCCACTGGTGGGGGGAGGGGGGGATGGAGAGCTTTATGAACAGGCTACGTTTCCGAAAGGTGCAGGAGGAGCAGGTGGAGGGGCTGGGGGCGCCGAGTGAGTTGGAGGAGCTAGTCAGAGGGATTGGTCAAATGCAGTCAGGGAGGGCGCCGGGGCCGGATGGGTTCCCGGTGGAATTTTATAAAAAGTATGCGGACCTGGTGGGCCCCCTGTTGGTGCGAGCCTTCAATGAGGCATGGGAGGGGGGGGGCTTTGCCCCCGACGATGTCACGGGCGCTGATTTCTTTGATCCTGAAGCGGGATAAGGACCCCCTGCAGTGTGGATCATACAGGTCAATCTCGCTCCTCAATGTGGATGCTAAGTTGCTGGCGAAGATCCTGGCCACCAGGATAGAGGACTGTGTGCCAGGGGTGATACATGAGGATCAGACAGGATTTGTCAAGGGAAGACAGCTTAACACGAATGTGCGGAGGTTGTTAAATGTTATTATGATGCCGGCGGTTGAGGGGGAGGCAGAGATAGTGGTGGCACTAGATGCAGAGAAGGCCTTTGATAGAGTTGAGTGGGGGTACCTGTGGGAGGTGCTGGAGAGGTTTGGATTTGGGAGGGGTTCATCAAATGGGTGAGGTTGCTTTATGAGGCCCCGATGGCGAGTGTAGTTACTAATGGAAGGAGGTCAGAGTACTCAGACTCTACCGTGGGACCAGGCAGGGGTGCCCCCTGTCCCCCTTGCTTTTTGCACTGGCAATTGAACCTCTGGCTATGGCGTTGAGGGAGTTGGGGAGGTGGAGGGGTCCGGTACGGGGTGGGGAGGAACATCGGGTATCGCTGTATGTGGACGACCTGCTGCTGTATGTGGCGGACCCAGTGGGGGGAATGCCGGGGGTGATGGAGCTGTTGGCTGAGTTTGGGGGATTCTCGGGCTATAAGCTGAATCTGGGTAAGAGCGAGGTGTTTGTAGTGCACCCAGGTGATAAGGAGGGGGGAATTGGTAGGCTCCCGTTTAAGAGGGCAGTGAAGAGTTTTAGATACCTGGGGGTGCAGGTGGCCAGGAGTTGGGGGTCTCCACAAGCTTAATTTTACCAGGCTTGTGGAGCAGATGGAGGAGGAATTTAAAAGGTGGGACATGGTGCCGCTTTCACTGGCGGGTAGAGTGCAGTCCGTCAAAATGACGGTGCTCCCGAGGTTCTTGTTCCTTTTTCAGTGCCTGCCCATTCTTATCCCTAGGGCCGTTTTTAGGAGGGTGACTAGCAGCATCATGAGCTTTGTTTGGGCGCATGGGACCCCGAGGGTGAAGAGGGTCTTCTTGGAGCGGGGTTGAGATGGTGGGGGGCTGGCGTTACCCAACCTCTCGGGATATTATTGGGCGGCCAATGTGTCGATGGTGCGCAAGTGGGTGATGGAGGGAGAGGGGGCAGCATGGAAAAGGTTGGAGATGGTGTCCTGTGGAGGCACAAGCCTGGGGGGCCCTGGTATCGGCTCCATTGCCGCTCCCTCCTACGAGGTATACCACGAGTCCGGTGGTGGTGGCTACCCTCAAGATTTGGGGACAGTGGAGGCGACATAGGGGGGAACTCGATGGAGGCTCCGCTAAGGGAGAACCATCGGTTCGGCCCGGGGAACATCGATGGGGGGTCCTGGGGTGGCACAGAGCGGGCATCAGAAAGCTGAGGGACCGGTTCATTGACGGGAGGTTTGCGAGCCTGGGAAAGTTGGAGGAGAAATTTGAGCTCCCCTCGGGGAACATGTTCAGGTATCTGCAGGTAAAGGTGTTTGCTAGGCGGCAGGTGGAAGGATTCCCTTTGCTGCCCGTGAGGGGGGTGAGGGACATGGTGCTTTCGGGGGTCTGGGTCGGGGATGGGAAGGTATCTGATATCTACAAGGTAATGCAGGAGGTGGAGGAGGGGTCAGTAGAGGAGCTAAAGGCCAAGTGGGAGGGGGAGCAGATCGAGGATGGGACAGGGCGGATGCCCTGGAGAGGGTTAACTCTTCCTCCTCATGTGCGCGGCTTAGCCTCATCCAATTCAAGGTGCTGCACCGGGCCCATATGTCCAGGACTAGGATGAGTAGGTTCTTTGGGGGCGAAGACAAGTGTGTCAGGTGTTCGGGAGTCCAGCGAATCATGCCCATATGTTCTGGGCATGCCCGGCACTGGAGGAGTTCTGGAAGGGGGCGGCGAGGACGGTGTCGAGGGTGGTAGGATCCAGTGCCAAGCCAGGTTGGGGACTCGTGATTTTTGGGGTTGCAGTGGGGCCAGGAGTGCAGGAGGCGAGAGAGGCCGATGTTTTGGCCTTTGCGTCCCTAGTAGCCCTGCGGAGGATCTTGCTACAGTGGAAGGATGCGAGACCCCCAAGCGTGGAGACCTGGATCAATTACATGGCGAGTTTTATTAAGCTGGAGGTGGTCAAATTCGCCCCGAGAGGATCGGTACAAGGGTTCTATAGGCGGTGGCAGCCTTTCCTCGACTTTCTGGCTCAGCAATAGGGAACTAGGTCAGCAGCAGCAGCAACCCGGGGGGAGGGGGGGTTGACTATGTTTATTTAATTTAATTTATTTTCAAGTTCTCTTGTTGTTTACCGGGTTTGGGGGGGCTCAATATATGCGTTGCTACGGTCTTGGGGGTGTTATGCGTATTAAACCCCCAAAGCTACTAAAAAAGCTATAAAGAAGAGTGAGATAGAGTATGAGAGTAAACTTGCTCAGAATATAAAAACAGACAGCAAAAGTTTTTACAAATATATAAAACAAAAAAGAGTGGCTAAGGTCCTTTAGAGGATGAGAAGGGAGTTTTAATAATGGGAGATGAGGAAATGGCTGAGGAACTGAACAGGTTTTTTGGGTCGGTCTTCACAGTGGAAGACACAAATAAAATGCCAGCAACTGATAGAAATGAGGCTATGGCAGGTGAGGACCTTGAGAGGATTGTTATCACTAAGGAGGTAGTGATGGGATAGCTAATGGGGCTAAAGATAGACAAGTCTCCTGGCCCTGATGGAATGCATCCCAGAGTGCTAAAAGAAATGGCTAGGGAAATTGCAGATGCACTAATGATGATTTACAAAAATTCACTAGACTCTGGGGTGGTCCCGGTGGATTGGAAATTAGCAAATGTGACGCCACTGTTTAAAAAAGGAGGTAGGCAGAGAGCAGGAAATTATAGGCCAGTGAGCTTAACTTCAGTAGTAGGGAAGATGCTGGAATCTATCATCAAGGAAGAAATAGCGAGGCAATTGGATAGAAATTGTCCCATTGGGCAGACGCAGCATGGGTTCATAAAGGGCAGGTCGTGCCTAACTAATTTAGTGGAATTTTTTGAGGACATTACCAGTGCAGTAGATAACGGGGAGCCAATGGATGTGGTATATCTGGATTTCCAGAAAGCCTTTGACAAGGTGCCACACAAAAGGTTTCTGCATCAGATAAAGATGCATGCATTAAGGGTAAAGTAGTAGCATGGATAGAGGATTGGTTAATTAATAGAAAGCAAAGAGTGGGGATTAATGGGTGTTTCTCTGGTTGGCAATCAGTAGCTAGTTGTGTCCCTCAGGGATCCGTGTTGGGCCCACAATTGTTCACAATTTACATAGATGATTTGGAGTTGGGGACCAAGGGCAATGTGTCCAAGTTTGCAGATGACACTAAGATGAGTGGTAAAGCGAAAAGTGCAGAGGATACTGGAAGTCTGCAGAGGGATTTGGATAGGTTAAGTGAATGGGCTAGGGTCTGGCAGATGGAATACAATGTTGACAAATGTTAGGTTATCCATTTTGGTAGGAATAACAGCAAACGGGATTATTATTTAAACGATAAAATATTAAAGCATGCCTCTGTGCAGAGAGACCTGGGTGTGCTAGTGCATGAGTCACAGAAAGTTGGTTTACAAGTGCAACAGGTGATTAAGAAGGCAAATGGAATGTTGTCCTTCATTGCTAGAGGGATGGAGTTTAAGACTAGGGAGGTTATGCTGCAATTGTATAAGGTGTTAGTGAGGCCACACCTGGAATATTGTGTTCAGTTTTGGTCTCCTTACTTGAGAAAGGACATACTGGCACTGGAGGGTGTGCAGAGGAGATTCACTAGGTTAATCCCAGAGCTGAAGGGGTTGGATTATGAGGAGAGGTTGAGTAGACTGGGACTGCACTCTTTGGAATTTAGAAGAATGAGGGGGGATCTTATAGAAACATTTAAAATTATGAAGGGAGTAGATAGGATAGATGCGGGCAGATTGTTTCCACTGGTGGGTGACAGCAGAACTAGGGGACATAGCCTCAAAATAAGGGGAAGTAGATTTAGGACTGAGTTTAGGAGGAACTTCTTCACCCAAAGGGTTGTGAATCTATGGAATCCCTTGCCCAGTGAAGCAGTTGAGGCTCCTTCATTACATGTTTTTAAGGTAAAGATAGATAGTTTTTTGAAGAATAAAGGGATTAAGGGTTATGGTGTTCGGGCCGGAAAATGGAGCTGAGTCCACAAAAGATCAGCCATGATCTGATTGAATGGCGGAGCAGGCTCGAGGGACCAGATGGCCTACTCCTGCTCTTATGTTCTTATTATGTTCTTATGTTGTTTTATTGTTGTTTGTTGTTATATTTTTTGTAAAAAAATTTCAACAAAAATTATTTTAAAAAATTAAAATAATGAGTTACCTTTAATTGATAACTATTTTAATTAGTGAAGTTATTTTAATTAGTGAAGTAATTAATATTAGTGTAACAACTTTAGCTGTTCTAAATGAGTTGGAGTTTGAGCACTAGCAGTCCTGTATTAAACAAGAACTTTAAGAATGCAGAGAAGCATCAGAAAATGCAGCGCTAAGCCAATGTTTTAAATGTGGTTAAGTATTTTCATCCGCGATGGACAATCTAGCTTCTTGCTGAAAGAGGCCATTTTATAAGCACAGAGTAGGGTTGGCAGTATTTTGGTGAAGTTATTTTGTCGTTTTCTTCATGATCGTTCTTCAAGCGCACAATATGAAAAGATGCTTCATTTTCCAGAGTTTTTTTCAACTTTAAACACTATTTGTTATTTAACAAATATAAAATATATATAATTTCTTACATTCATCACATTCATCATTAATATATAGTTAGAAAAGCAGAGGGTCCTAATACCAACCCCTGGGGATCTCCACTGCAAACCTTCCTCCAGTCTGAGCCCCACACGCAGTCACCACTCTGTTTACAGTCACTGGCTAACTTTGTAGCCCCTGCTGCTACTGTCCCTTTTATTCCGCGGGCTTCAACTCTGGCAATGCATTAAATGGCACGGTAGCACTGTGGTTAGCACTGTTGCTTCACAGCACCAGGGACCCAGGTTAGATTCCCTGCGTGGGTCACTGTCTGTGTGGAGTCTGCACGTTCTCCCCCCTGTCTGCGTGGGTTTCCTCCGGGTGCTCCAGTCTTCTCCCACAAGTCCCGAAAGACTTGCTGTTAGGTGAATTAGACATTCTGAATTCTCTCTCCATGTACCCGAACAGACGCCGGAATATGACAACTCGGGGATTTTCACAGTAACTGCATTGTGGTGTTAATTTAAGCCTAATTATTATTGAATACATGGCAGCATGGTGGCACAGTGGTAAGCACTGTTGCCTCACAGCACCAAGGTCCCAGGTTCGATCCCGGCTCTGGGTCCCTGTCCATGTGGAGTTTGCATATTCTCCCCGTGTTTGCATGGGTTTCGCCCCCACAACCATAAGATGTGCAGGGTAGTGGATTGGCCACACTAAATTGCCTCTTAATTGGAAAAAATTAATTGGGTACTCTAAAAAATTTTTTTAAAGTAATGTAGTATTCAACAGGTCAATCCATAAGAGGGTCCTTTAGGTGTCTGGTAACAGCAGGAAAGAAGCTGTTTTTGAATCTGTTCATGCGCGTTCTCAGACTTTTATATCTCCTGCCCGATGGAAGAAGTTGGAAGAGTGAGTAAACCGGGATTAGATAGATTATGGAATACGTTAAATACTCTTCAGCTAACAGACTCCTGATTCAGTTTGGTAATTATAGCGAGGTTCCTCGAGGTGAATTATTTCAGCTGACGCAGAATCTCTCCACACCACTGTCCGGAGTCTCTCATGAGCTAACTCAAACCAGTTGATAGATTTGGTCTCTAGCAGGCCTTTTTTAAAAAAAATACCGTAGATCTTCCTGGGGCCAATTAACAGTTCAGCAGCAGCAAAACACATTGGTGTTGATTTCTGTACACAACGCCATGTTACAGTTCACAGAAAATCACAGCATAAAATAGACTATTCGGGGCTTTTTGAAAGAGTTATCCAGTTAGTTCCACACCACTGCTTCTTTCCTAGAGTCCTGCATTTTTCAAGTAGATAACCGATTCCCTTTCGAAAGTTGTTCTTAAATCTGTTTCCACCTTCCTGTCAGTTGTGTAATTTCAAGAAGGAATTAGATATTGCTCTTGAGCTAAAGGGGCCAAGGGATATGGAGGGGTGAAGGCAGGATTAGGGGATTGAACTTGATCAGCCACGATCATAATGAATGATGGAGGGGATTCGAAGGGCCGGCCGAATGGCCTCCTCTTGCTTCTATTTTCCATGCATGTCAGGCACTGCATTCCAGATCTTCACATTAAAGCCCCTTTATCTTGCTGACATAAGAAACAAGTAGAAATCTGACAACACCAGGTTAAAGTCCAACAGGTTTGTTTCGAATCACTAGCTTTCGGAGCACAGCTCTTTCCTCAGATGAATGGAGAGGTGGGTTCCAGAAACATATATACAAGATGCAACACAATGCTTTGAATGCGACACTTTGCAGGTTATTAAGTCTACAGGTCCAGGCGGAGCAACTCCATCTGGAACTGTAAAGACTTAATTACCTGCAAAGACTCACATTCAAAGTATCATCTTGCATCATAGATCATAGAATTTACAGTGCAGGAGGAAGCCATTCGGCCCATCGAGTCTGCACCGGCCCTTACAAAGAACACTCTACTCAAGCCTACATATCTACCCGTTCCTTGTAACCACCACTTAACCTTTTTGGACACTAAGGGCAATTTATCATGGTCAATCCACCTAACCTGCACATCTTTGAACTGTGGGAGGAAACCGGAGCACCCGGAGGAAACCCACGCAGACACGGGGAGAACGTGCAGACTCCGCGCAGACAGTTACCCATCCAGGAATCGAACCTGGGACCCTGGAGCTGTGAAGCAACTGTGCTAACTACTATGCTGCATCTTTGACTTTGTCTATATATTTGTTTCTGGAACCCACCTCTTCATTCACCTGAGGAAGGAGCAGTGCTCCGAAAGCTAGTGATTCAAAACAAACCTGTTGGACTTTAACCTGTGCTCACCCCAGTCCAACGCCGGAATCTTCACATCATGAGAAACAAGAGTAGGCCATTTGGACCATTGAGCCTGCTCAGCCATTCAATCGCACCGCGCCTGGTCATCTACCTCAACTTCATCTTCCCTACGACCACCATAATCCCTTAATCTCAAAACATCTATCTCAGCCTTGAAAATACCCAGTGATGGAGCTTTGACAACAGTCTGAGGTAGAAAATTGCAAAGACTCACAATCCTTGAAGTAAAGAAATCTCTTAGAGGTTGGAAATGACTGCTCCGCCATTCTATCATGGCTGATATGTTCCAAGTCCATATGGCACGTGGCTTGGAGGGGAACTTACAAGTTCCTATGCATCTGCTGCCCTTGTTCTAGGCAGTAGAGGTCATGGGTTTGGACGGTGCTGTTGAAAATCTTTGGCACAGTTAAACACAAATCTCTCAACAACCAGGCTACAAATTAAAAAGGTCACAGCATCACATTGCAACCAATGTGTTGGCCCAATAAGAAATTCAGGGGAACATCTTTTCCCACAGAGTAACTGGAATGGAAAACTCACTACCACAAAAGCAGAGGCATGTAAGTGGGAGTTTGGCGAGTACACACGAGAAAGGAATAAACAGAGTTAGATGAGTGCGTTGGAAGGACGGTCAGGTGGAGCACAAACACCAAATCGATTAATTGGACTGCGTGGCCATGTTCCTGTGCTGCACATTTATTTAATTCAAAGATGCCAACTCAGAAAGCAGAACGCAAACCTGATGGAATATTTACTTCAGCCAACAATTATTTGTCTTTATATAGCACCTATAACTGAATAACACACCCCAAGGGCCTTTACAGAAACATTATATAAAATAATTTGTCACCAAGCCGCAGAGGGAGATAGTAAGGCAGTTGACTAAATGCTTGGCTAGAGGTACGTTTCCAGAGTTCCAAGCCTTGGCAACTGAAGGCACAGTCCCAACCAGGACGGAACAAATTTCAAATATAATGATTTTTGGGTAGGGAACAATTGTTTTTAACACCTTACAAAAAGTTTCAAACGTTGATTTAATAAAAAATTAATTCCACCTGTAACAGACTGAAATTTGCACAAACAGGCCAACTAGACGCATGGAGAGATTATGCCTTGTTTTGGGGCATGGGTCATGGAAGGATGGAGGTGAGGGCAGGTTGGATAGAGTGGGAGAAAGTGAAAAAAAAATTGGTAATTTCTTGAATAGCTTATAAAACCTGGAGCAAAACTGTAATTGGCTTCTATGTTTGTTGCTTTAAGTTCAGTCACACGCTGATGAATTTTTGTGATCACAGGTCTCTTTTTGTTGAGGGTTTCAGTTGTTGAAATGGAGAAAAAATAGGTTTTGCTCCAAAATGGTCCATGATGATCCAATTATGGATTACATCACCAGCTGCTTCTGACTCGAGGATAGTGTGTATTCAGGGTCACGAGTTACTGTCATGGGTCTTCATGTAACTAAACAGACTCATTCCTGGCCTGCACATCTTTGGGACACGGGATAATGGAATCTGAAGTGCAGGATTGTCTTCCTTTCCTTTCCTTCTCTGCCTCAGCATCTGACATAAAGCATGATGCAGCTTGTTGGATAAGTTGTCGCCATTTTGAATGACTGATACCAAGTTCCTTCCAGACATTGTCAATGCTGCCATGCTTAAAGGAGAGCTTCAGAGTGTCTATGAAATGTTTTCTTTGTACGTCCTGGAATATTGGCCACTTTAGAGCTGAGAAAATAGGAACTTGGGGGAGGAGGGGGGAGCTTTTTGGTTGCCTTGGACGCCTTGTCCAGTCCACCATAGTTGATTGACACTCAAATAGATAGGACAGTAAGTTGCAATGAGGAAATAAGGACCTTACAAATGGATATAGATAGGCGAGTGGGCCAAAATGTGCAGATGGGAATTTAACATGGATAAGTGCGAGGACATCCATTTTAGTCGAAAAATTGGAAAGGCAACTTATTATCTAAATGGGGAGAGACTTCGGGGTGCTCCGGTGCAGGGAGATCGGGGTGTCCTCGTGTACGAGTCACAGAAAATTAGCATGCAGGTACAGCAGGTAATAAAGAAAGCGAATGGAATGTTGGCATTTATAGCTAAAGGAATTGAGTATAAAGGTAAGGAAGGGCTGTTGCAACTCTACACAGCACTGGCGAGGCCGCACCTGGAGTATTGTTCACAGTTTTGGTCCCCTTATTTGAGGAAAAATGTTGTGGCATTGGAGGTAGTTCAGAGGAGGTTCACTAGATTGATTCCAGAGATGAGGGGTTTGTCGTATGAAGAGAGATTGAGCAGTTTAGGCCTTTGCTCTCTAGAGTTTAGAAGAATGAGGCGAGATGAAATTGAGGTATACAAGATGATAAACTGTATGGATGGACATGTTGCGAATGCTTCCTCTTGTGAGGCATTCTAGAATGAGAGGTCAGAGTCTCAGGATAAAGGGCTGCAAATTTAAAACAGATGAGAAGAAACTGCTTCTCCCAAAGCGTCTTGAATCTGTGGAATTCACTACCCCAGAGTGTGGTGGATGCTGGGACAGATGCTGATAGATGGCACCGTCATCCTTGAGAAGAGAAACACCATCCTGTGATTGATGGGAATTTAGTCCATGTGGCCTTGGTAAGATGGCTCTGGTGATGTTTAAAAAAAAAACTTTGCCCATCAGGACAGTCAGCATACTGATGGATCACCCGCTCTCTCTCTTTCCACCATCTGTCCTTTATTGTGGGTTACAAAAAAAGAGAGAAAATCTTGACAAAGGAGTGACTAGCTTGTCAAATGTTATGTGCCCCGCTTAGCGGTTCTTCTGTGGATTACAGAAATTCCACATTTGGCAAGTCAGTCACTCCTTTGACACAATTCTATCTGCTCTAGTTTCTTTCAATTAAACAGCCTGCCAATACTCAAGTGTCAAAGCTTCACAAGATTTGGACTTGGCAAAGTATTAGTGACTGAGGTTAGCCAGGAGGATTGGGCCTTGGTATTACTATCCACTTTATTTCATTTTGTCCAGAAGCACTGTTCTTTCGTAATTTTCTACAAGATACTTTAAATCCTTAAGCATGCAAAGTGGGTTTGACACATGTTTTGGCACAAAGATCAAATCAAAAGTTGTGCATGAAAAGATGCAATGGGGAAGGGAAGATCAGAAAGAAAACATTTTACAGTTCACTATGTGGATCCTTTTGAAACTGCCAGCTGAAACCCCAGTGGAACACTACTAGTATTTACTTTGCAAACCACAGACTACTACTGACTCCACCACAGTATGCAAATATATTCTTCAAATCGCCTACTTCTTTTACCTCAGCCTCCTACTATTTAAGTAAGTCAGCTAAAGTAGATTTACTTTTCCTCTGTGCAGTGTACTTGTTATCTTAGCTGCATAACTTGGAGAAGAAAATCCAACCTGGTGAGTTTAGATCAGACGCTGCCACTAAACAGAGCTCTGAACATTGATCAAAAATAGCATCATCAAGGCAGCAACCCCAAGTTATTTTTCTCAACTTTCAGTGTGATTTGGACAAGCTGAATGAGTGGATAAATGCATGGCAGATGCAGTATAATGTGGATAAATGAGCGGTTTCCACTTTCGTAGCAAACACAGGGAGGCAGGTATCTGAATGGCAATAAATTGAGGGGACAATGTGCAACGAGACCTGGGTGTCCTTGTACACCCGTCACTAAAAGTAAGCATGCAGGTACAGGAGGCGGTAAAGGCGGCAAATGGTGTGTTGGCCTTAAAAGTGAGAGGATTAGAGTACAGGAGCAGGAATATCTTGCTGCAATTATACTGGGCCTTGGTGACATCACACCTGGAGTTGTGTGCAGTTTTGGTCTCCTTATCTGAGAAAGCATGTTCTTGCTCTAGAGCAAGCGCAGAGAGGGCTTACCAGACTGGGACGGCAGGACTGACATGTTTACGAGAAGAGATTGAGTCAGTTGAGTTCAGAAAATGAGGGGGTGAGATCTCACAGAAATCTATAAAATTCTAAAAGAACTAGACAGGGTAGATGCAGAAAGGATTTTCTCAACGGCAGGAGCCCAAAACCATAATAAAGTAATCTTTGTCACAAGTAGGCTTACATCAACACTGCAATGAAATTACTGTGAAAATCCCCTAGTCGCCATATTCCGGCGCCTGTTCGTGTACACAGAGGGAGAATTCAGAATGTCTAATTTACCTAATAGCACGTCTTTCGGGACTTGTGGGAGAAAACCGGAGCACCCGGAAGAACCCACACAGACACAGGGAGAACATGCAGACTCCGCACAGACAGTGACCCAAGCCTAGAATCGAACCTGAGACCCTGGTGTTGTGAAGCCATAGCGCTAATCACTATGCTACCCGTAAGGGGTCACAGTCTGAAGATACGGAGTAGACCATTTAAGACTGAGATGAGGAGAAATGTCTTCACCCAGAGAGTGGTGAGCCTATGGAATCCGTTACCACAGAAAGTAGTTGAGGTCAAAATATTGTTTGTTATAAAGAATAGAAAGGGATCAAAGGATACGGGAGGGGAAGGTGGGCTAGTGAGTTGGATGGTCATAATGAATAGTGAAGCAGGCTTGAAGGGCCGAATGACCTACTCCTGCTTCTATTTTCTATGTTTCTATGTCTTCAATGCTCGGCAGTGCCTTGTGCCTCCCACTTCCTTCTGTCCCACAATGCTTTGTTACCTCACTCCTTAAGTTCTGGCCTCTTGACCACCTCTGATCATAATCGCTTCAGCAAGCATTCAATTACCAAGGTCTGCTCTGGAATTCCCTCCTTAAAATGCTCTTTTCTCCTTCAAGATGCCCTTTCAAAACACACATTTGATCATTTGCCCATATTATATGGTTGTGCACCGATTTTCTTTTGATACTGCTCCTGTGAAGTGCGTTTAGATGTTTTAACACATGAAAGGAGGTATTTAAATATGAGGTGTTAATGGAGCATGTCCACAACCATAAATTAAAACTGGCATTTCGACAAACTGGAGTAACCTTCCGTAATTCCAGGAAGCCATCAGCCTTCTGTATCTCTCCACTGTGCAAAGTTTTTAAAAAATAAATTTAGAGTACCCAATTCATTTTTTTCCAATTAAGGGGCAATTTAGTGCGTTCAATCCACCTAGCTTGCTCATCTTTGGGTCGTGGGGGCGAAACCCAAGCAAAAACAGGGAGAATGTGCAAACTCCACACAGACAGTGACCCAGAGCCGGGATCGAACCTGGGACCTCAGCGATGTGAGGCAACAGGGCTAACCCACTGCGCCACCATGCTGCCCTTCCACTGTACAAAGTTTAATCACGATAACTTTGCACCAAAGCACCTTGCGCCGTTTTCAATTTTTCACAATAGATCAGCACAGAAATTGAGTCAACAGAAACAAATCAGCGCTCATCATTCATTACACTGTCCAGACGCCTTTCATGGGTTTTTGAGTGGCAAATTATGGCTATCGGAAGTCTATGCAGCATGGTCAGGGGACCTGTGACCTGCATCAATAACATATCTCCTCAACCAGGTGAAACACACAGAATTTAAACCAGGCTTGAGTATTTCAAGGTAAAATTATATACAGCGTGCAAAATAAAAGGAGATAAAGAAAAAAATTCTAAATCGGAGGCAATAAGCATCCTTACTTTGTGGGGAGACAGTGGTGTAGTGGTATTGTCACTGGACTAGTAATCCGGGGCACAGGGTGATACTCTGGGGACATGGGTTTGAACCCCTCCAGGATATGGTGGAATTAAAAAATTCAATAAAAAAACTCCAGAATTAAAATTCTAAAAACCCATTTAGTTCACTAATGTCCTTCAGGGAAGGAAAACTGTCATCTTTACCTGGTCTGGCCTACTTGTGACTCCAGACCCACAGCAATGAGGTTGACTCTTAAAATGCCCTCAGGGATGGGCAACAAATGCTGGCCCAGCCAGCGACGCCCACATCCCATAAACAAATTTTTTTTTAAACTTGTGGGGAGGTTATTTAGTAGCAAATAGAAGTCACCACACTGTTATAAAATCACTTGCGCTCGAATTGGCAAGTGACAAGCCCAAGCTGTTTATGTTTAGTGTGTATCGAGTGACATTTGAATATTGGGTTTGCAGGTGATAACCTGGTGGAACCGAAGCATTGGAGGAACAGGGCAACTTGGGCAGCAACGTTTGGGCTTTCATCTTTAACTGCACATTTGCTGACAGCAGAACCTGTTGTCCAGTTTACTCCACAACAACCCTGGATAGCCTCACTGGTATCCTTACCCTCACTGTTATCCTCACTGTAAAATCCAGGCTATTATTTATTTAATGTAATGGTAGTGCAAAATCATAGAAACCTCTCCCCCTCTCTCTCTCTCTCTCACTAATGGTAGTGCAAAAATCATAGAAACATCATTTCAGAATTGACCTTATCCCACCGGGTAGCCCCATGCCCAAGAACAAATAGTAATCATGAGGTATTGACAAACGGACACCATTGCAGTCGGGCCCAGTCTTAAACTAACCTCCACTCGTGCACTTTCCAGCGTAGCCTGCTCGATACCAATCAGTAAAAATAATTTGCATTCCTATAACTCCTTTCACAAATGATGAGAGTTTTGCAGCACAGCTAGAAACCCTTCGGCCCATTGCATCTGCGCTGGCCATCAAGCACCTATCTTTTCTAATCCCATTTTCCAGCACTTGGTCTGTAGCCGTGTATGCTTTGGTGTTTGAAGTGCTCATCGAAATGCTTCTTAAATGTTGTAAAGCAAAAGGAGAAATTAAAAAATGAGGAAAAGAAAATGAAAGCAAATTTTAAATATGTTGGGCAGCAGTGAAATGTATTACTCCTCACAAAAATTCTCGATTTCACGGGGCGTCCTGAAGCATTGAACACTGAATTAATTAGTTTGAAGAACAGCCACTTTTGCACTGTAGGGAAATGTGGAAATTAAATTTCATGCGGCATGATGACCAGAATATTTCTTCAAATTCTTCATTGGGATATGGGCAACAACATCTATTGCCCTTCTCTAACTACTCTCGAGTGGTGGTGAGCCATCTTATTTAATCACTGCAGTCTATTCTGTAGCAGTTTAGTACAACTGGATAGCCTTGCTGGAAGACCTTTTTAGAGGGCAGTTAATCCACAGAGCAGGAGGCCATTCCGAAAGAGCACTCCACCCAGCCCCCCACCCTATCTCCACAACCCCACCTAAGCTTTGGACACCAAGGGGAAAATTGGCATGGGCAATCCACCTAACCTGTACATCATTGCTCTGTCGGAGGAAATGGTAGCATCCAGAGGAAACTCAGACAAAAAAAACAAAGAACATTACAGCATAGGATCAGGCCCTTCGGCCCACCAAGCCTGCATGATCCAGATTCTTTATTTAGCCCTGCTACTTATTGCCCAAACAATCTATATCCCGCCATTCCCCGCCCACTTCTGTGTCTATCGAGATACATCTTAAATGTCACTATCATGCCTGCTTCCACCAGCTCCTCTGGCAGCGCGTTCCAGGCACCCACCACTTCCTGCGTGAAAAACTTTCTCCGCACATCTCCCCTAAACTTTCCACCTTGAACCTTGAACCTCTGCTCCCTTGTAATTAAATAGTATTTGGAAGTGCTGTAAACTATAAAGCTACAAACCAACAACTAGGATTAAGCTAGTCAGCTCTTTCGTGGTCCATACAGACACAATTTCCTTCTGAATCATGAATTATGATTCTATGAAATGTGTAGATGCACAAACCAACTTATAAAGTACTATACCGAAGAGCTCGGTCAGTACTGTTCTAAAATCTGTTAGTTAAAAGTGAAAGTTCACAGATCATGTTAACTTGCTAATAACCGCCACTGTATTTCACTAGGACTCCAGTTATCCGTAAAGATACAATTAGTGCGTTTGTTGATAGCAAAGGGCACTAAAACAGTGCAAGACACACCCGTATATGGCTAGCTGGACGGAGAATATCAAATGTGTAAACCTACAATATCTACCAAACTCCCTCTATAAAAAAAAACACTACTTGGAAGGGGTTGTGCTTCAATTCACACACGGTCATGTGTTTATAATCATTTTGCTTCAGCTTACCTATGAAAAGTCACCAATCAGAAATGTTAACTCTGTTGCTCTATCCACATACATGTCAGACCTGCTGAGTGTTTCCAACATTTTCTCTCTATTGCTTAAACCTTTGCTTGGTTCAAGGCCATAAGACTCATACACAGTAAATATAAAACCTCAGCTTCCCACATATTCCGCTAATACTGCCCACATGCTCAAGTTTAAATGGCATTTCAGGTGTCTGCACAACAAACTTAAAAACAAACTTCACAGCTGCCTCTTTGAATTAGTCAATTAAGTTTCAAGTAGCGGCAGCTTTCTATTTTGTGCCACGGTCTTAGTTGGGTGCATAGGGCAGCACTGTGGCTTCACAGCACCAGGGTCCCAGGTTCGATTCCCGGCTTGGGTCACTGTCTGTGTGGAGTCTGCACATTCTCCCTGTGTCTGCGTGGGTTTCCTCCGGGAGCTCCGGTTTCCTCCCACAAGTCCCGAAAGACTTGCTGTTGGGTAATTTGGACGTTCTGAATTCTCCCTCAGTGTACCCGAACAGGCGCCGGAATGTGGTGACTAGGGGATTTTCACAGTAACTACATCGCAGTGTTAATTTAAGCCTACCTGTGACAATAAAGATTTTTTTTAAAATTCCAAACTCATCACATCCCATCAATGTGGGTGAGATCCATATTCAGTGTCATTTTTTCTTCGTAGGGACAGAAAAGTCCTATAAAAGTCAGCATTAATTGGAACCTTTACTTAAAGGTGCCAAAATTAGCTAGAGCAGTGCTCTAGTATGAAGAAAATGCTGGAATCACATCAGGATTTCTGGCCTTCCTTTCAGATTTTCAGCAACTTTTGGACTTTGTATTAATGTTCTCATTCACTTTGTCATTTAAGACCATGGTGGGCATGATCAGCTGAAATCCCCTTGACCATTCCCCAACTTTTGTCAGGATACTCGGGAGGTGGTGGCGTAGTGGTATTGGCACTGGACTAGTAAACTAGAGACCCAGAGTAATGCTTGAAGGACACAGGTTCAAATCCCGCCACTGCAGATGGTGACATTTGAATTCAATTTTTAAAAATCTGGAATTAAAAGTCATATGATGACCATGAAGCCATTGTCGATTGTCATAAAAACCCACCTGGGTCACTCAGAGAAGGAAATCTGCCATCCTTATCTGGTCTGGCCTACAACCCACAGCAATATGGTTTATTTTAACTGCCCCCTTAAGGGCAATTAGAGATGGGCAATAAATGCTGGCACAGCCAGACACACCCAATCCCAGAAACAAATTATGAAGAATACTCCCTCCTGCTAACATTTCTGCCAAATCAGGCGGATGGCTGACTTTAAGAACTCTGGAAAAAGTATTTGAACTGTGGCCAATAAGTAACATTTTTTCCCCTTAAAAAATGTTTTTTCAATTTAAATAGAATTAGTTTGCATCCCAGTATTAATTGAAATATTTTCAAAAGGTGTGCGTTATGTGCACTTCACATTTTTGCCAAAACTTCTGCATCATATCAGCTGTGACTCAATCGGAAGGTGTGGGTTCAAGATCCACTCGAGGAAACAAAATCTTGGCTGACCCTCCAGTGTGGTACTGAGCGAGTGCTGTTCCAATGTCAGGGGTGCTATCTTTTGGATGAGAAGTTAAACCCCGGCCTTGTCTGTCCACTCAGACATAAAAGATCATATGACAATATTTCAAAGAAGGGAATTCTGCCCCTGCACCCTGGTCAATAATTACGCTTCAAACCAAGAGGTAATTTAAAAACAGATCAGATCATTATTACATTGCTGTTTGCATGACTCAGCTGCGGTGTAGCTTTTGCAATACAGCAAAAATATTTCAAAAGTACCCACCTCATTGACTGCAAAATGTTTTGGGACATCCCAACCTCACAAAAGGACACTACATAATGCAACCCTTTTTCATAGTTGTAAGTCAGCGATCCCTACTGCAAGGCCATACAATGTTGGGCAACAAATTCGAACTCAGCTGGCATGTCCTTCACAGTTTGAACGCTTACATGCTTACAAGAACAATGCCCATTTGGACAGGGTACTGTCAATGCAGTCAATGCACAGGGGGAAGCAAAAAAAGCTAGACAGAAAAAAATGGTTTTATCCTTTTACAGGATGCTGGCCAGACCGACACCTATTGCCCATCAACTGAGTGATTTGCTAGGCCATTACAGAGGACATTTAAGACTCCGCGTTGCTGAGTCCCGTGTAGGCCAGATCGGGTAAGGATAACAGATTTCCTTCCCTAAAGGAACCAGGTGGGATTTTACGACAATCAGCAATGGTTTCATCCTTAGACCTTTAATTCCAGCTTTTTATTGAATTCAAATTCAAACATCTGCTAGGAGTACCCAGAGCATTACCCAGAGTAATGGTTACTAGTCAAGAGACAATACCACCACGCCACTGTCCCCCTTCTCTAGCATGTTTAATTATAAACTCATGCTTCTTTTTTGAAAATGTCGAAATATTTTGCAATGTTTTTACAGACAGGAAACTTTTGCTACTTTGGCAAAGTTGAACTTTCCAAGTCCAAATATCTGCCTGGTATCACATAGTATATTTGCATACTTTTGAGCCTTGATCAAAGAACAACATAATGCAGCACAGGAACAGGCCCTTCAGCTGTCCAAGCCTGTACCGGTCATGATACCACCCTTGGCCAAGGCCCTCAGCACTTCCCAGTGCTGTATCTCTCCATACCCATCCTATCCGTGTATTTGTCAGGATGCCTTTTGAACACCGTTAATGTATCTGCTTCCACAACCTCCCCTGGCAATGCATTCCAGGCACTCACCAACCTGTGTAAAAAAACCTGCCTCGCACAGCTCCTCTAAACTTTGCCCCACGGATCTTAAACCTATGCCCCCTAGTGACTGATCCCTCCACCCTGGGAAAGAGTGCCTGCCCATCCACTCGACCCCTCATAATCTTGTAGACCTCTATCAAGTCACCACTCAACCTCTGTCGTTCTAATAAAAACAGTCCGAGCCTATTCAGCCTCTCTGCAAAGTTAACATCCTCCAGACCAGGCAACATCCTGGTAAACCTCCTCTGCATCCTCTCCAAAGCCTCCACAACCTTCTGGTAGTGTGGCGAGAAATGTGTGCAATATTCCAAGTGCGGCCTTACCAAGGTTCTATACCTTGTGGAACTCTTTGCCGCAGAAGGCTGTGAAGGCCAAATCACGGAGTGTCTGTAAGACGGAGATAGATAGATTCTTGATTAATAAGGGGATAGGGGTTCTGGGGAGAAGGCAGGAGAATGGGGATGAGAAAAATATCAGCCATGATTGAATAGCGGAGCAGACTTGATGGGCCGAGTGGCCTAATTCTGCTCCTATGTCTTAGGGTCTTATACAACTGTAGCATAATTTGCCAGTTTTTATATTCGATGCCCCATCCAATGAAGGCAAGCATTCCGTATGCTTTCTTGACTACCTTGTCCACTTGTATTGCCACTTTCAAAGATCTGTGGACCTATACTCCCAGATCTCTGACTTTCTATATTACTAAAAGTTTTGCCATTTACTGTATATTTCCCCTCTGTTAGATCTACCAAAATGCATTACCTCACATTTGTCCGGAAAAAACTCAATTTGCCATTTCTCTGCCCAAGTCTCCAACCTACCTAGGTCCTGCTGTATCCTCTAACAATCCTCAACACTATCTGCCACTCCACCAGCCTTGGTGTCATCCGCGAACTTACTAATCAGACCGGCTACATTTTCCTCCAAATCGTTTATGTACACTACAAACAACAGAGGCCCCAGCAGAGATCCCTGTGGAACACCACTAGTCACAACCTCCCATTCAGAAAAACACCCTTCTACTGCTACCCTCTGCCTTCGGTTACCAAGCCAGTTCTGTATCCATCTTGCCACCTCACCTCTGATCCCGTGTGACTTCACCTTTTGTACCACATTAGCTATTCTCCAGTCCTCTGGGATCTCACCTGTAGCCAATGAGGATACAAAGATGTCAGTCAAGGCCCCAGCAATTTCCTCCCATGCTTCTCTCAGTATTCTGGGGTAAATCCCATCCGGCCCAGGAGACTCATCTACCTTAATGTTTTTTTAAAACACCCAATACCTCCTCCCAGGCTATCCACACACCCTACCCAAGAATCATCTTCCAGTGAACACTGATGTAAAATATTACTGCAATGTTCTGTGTTGAACTTTACCACTCCCATCAGGTGGAGCCAGCTTCTGAAAATAAAATGTACGCACAAAAACAGCTATAAAACACCCAATTATAAATGCAGGCAAAAAATCTAATCTGTCCACTAAATTATTATAAGAAGTCATACAGCACCAGGTTAAAGTCCAACAGGTTTGTTTCAAATCACTAGCTTTCGGAGCACTGCTTCTTCCTCAGGTGAATGAAGAGGTAGGTTCCAGATACATATATATATATATATATATATATATATATATATATATAGACAAAGTCAAAGATGCAACACAATGCTTTGAACGCGAGCATTTGGAGGCAATTAACTCTTCACAGAGAGAGGGGTAATCCCAGGTTAAAGAGGTGTGAATTGTCTCAAACCAGGGTCTGATAGGATTTTGCATGCCCAGGCCAGATGGTGGGGGGTGAATGTAATGCAACATGATTCCAAGGTCATCCCCACTACTTGCCTTCAAACAACCGCGCAACCTCAAACAAACCATCGTTTGCAGCAAACTACCCAGCCTTCAGAACAGCGACCACGACACCGCACAACCCTGCCATGGCAATCTCTGCAAGACGTGCCAGATCATTGACATGGGTACCACCATTACACGTGAGAACACCACCCACCAGGTACACGGTACATACACGTGCGACTCGGGCAACATTGTCTACCTCATACGCTGCAGGAAAGGATGGCCCAAAGCGTGGTACATGAATGAAATGAAATGAAAATCGCTTATTGTCACGAGTAGACTTCAACGAAGTTACTGTGAAAAGCCCCTAGTCGCCACATTCCGGCGCCTGTCCGGGGAGGCTGGTACGGGAATTGAACCGTGCTGCTGGCCTGCTTGGTATGCTTTAAAAGCCAGCGATTTAGCCGAGTGAGCTAAACCAGCCCCACATTGGCGAGACCATGCGACAACGGATGAACAGATATCGCGCAACAAATCACCAGGCAGGAATGTTCCCTTCTAGTTGGGGAACACTTCAGCAGTCAAGGGCATTCATCTCTCTGATCTTCGGGTAAGCATTCTCCAAGGCGGCCTTCAACGCAAAATCGCTGAACAGAAATTTATAGCCAAGTTCCGCGCACATGAGTACGGCCTCAACCGGGACCTTGGATTCAAGTCGCATTACATTCACCTCCCACCATCTGGCCTAAGCTTGCAAAATCCTACCAACTGTCCTGGCTTGAGACAATTCACGCCTCTTTAACCTGGGATTACCCCTCTCTCTGGATCTGTAAAGACTTAATTATCTGCAAATGCCCGCATTAAAAGCATTGTGTTGCATCTTTGACTTTGTCTATATACATATGTTTCTGGAACCTATCTCTACCTCTACCTGAGGAAGGAGCAGTGCTCCGAAAACTAGTGATTTGAAACAAACCTGTTGGGAGTTTAACCTGGTGTTGTAAGACTTCTTACTGTGCTCACCCCAGTCCAATGCCAGCATCTCCACATCATCACTAAATTACTTTCAGATGATAGCAAGCCTCCCAACAAACATGTGATGAAAGTTTGATTTCTTAACTCTCATCAGTTATTATTTGCCCAAATTGGGAAAAAAACACACATCCTGAAAATTAGGATAGATTAAACAAATTAGCCATTTGAAGTTATTTTATTTTCCTCTAGGTGCAATGAAAACATTGCTCTCTATTTTAAATGTAGACACTAATTCAGAGTTCAAGCATTTGTATGTCAGTCATTCATTTTATATTATTTAAAATAAAATTGATTAATGACTTTACATCTCCACTATAAAACAACCAAAGGAGTTTCAGATTAGTGCTACTGCTCACAATCATCAACTTTTAATGGAGGTTTATCTCTCACCTGATTTATATCAGATCAACAGAAGGTCTTAGAATAAACATGCTGCGTGTTTTTTGAAGCTGTGCAAGTGAGATACATTTACAAAGCACCAACTTTACATACTAGTGGTGACCATGATCACAGCACCTTTTAAAAGATTCTTTAAACATCAATTGAACTTTCCTCCTAAAATCAGGTTCTGGCAGATGATGAGGGAAACTGAAATATTTGCAAGATATTCTTCGCACTATATCAGTATTCTTAAGCACTCCAAGTTCACTTTTGATTTTTAATTAAAGTTGATCTTGGGCTCTCTGAACAAAAAGCCACATTATATTTCATATTGCACAGGGCTAAATAGCTTGCTTTTAAAGCAGACCAAGGCAGGCTAGCAGCACGGTTCAATTCCCGTACCAGCCTGCCCGAACAGGTGCCGGAATGTGGCGACTAGGGGCTTTTCACAGTAACTTCATTTGAAGCCGACTTGTGACGAGAAGCAATTTTCATTTCATTTCATTTCAAAGCTGGCCACCTTTTCAAATAGCAGGAGAACAAGCAGCAACTGGGTAATCTTGACTATTCCCCAACATACTCTCTGCTGAAGTCTGGAGTGACTTTGCCGCTCTCTAATGCTCTAACTGACGACAACATTACCTTTTCTTAGTACAGACACAGATTGATCTCATCTGCACACGCTGTTCTTTTCTGAAGTTCAGCATTAAATTCCAGGAAAGGGCTTGAGGCAGAGAATGATATTAACATTTTTTTTTAAAAAGAGAAACCAGGTGTGGATTTTGAGCTCCAACTGGGAGCTTCGCCAGCTGGGGACTCAATCATAGGTCACACAGAAGTTGATTATTTTCACAATAGGAAATCATCATTAAGGAAGTTTACCACACAGGAACAGGCCATTAATTATGCCCAAATGCTCCCTTCTGCTCTTAATGCTCCAAACAAATCACCTCGTCCCAACCCATTCACCTTCAAGATAGGAATCAGCACATCCCCCTATTTCTTTCGGTCTTGTGTGCTTATCTAACTTCCCTTTAAATACATCTATGCTCTTCATGACAATCACTCTTTGTGGTAATGAGTTTCATCTCATCACTCCCAAATCCAGTAACTGAAATAGCAAGCAAGAGCAGGGAAAGCAAAGAACTCCTATTTTTCAGGGCACGTTTTGGCCAATAAACCTTGTAAGCGTCAATTGAGGCATCTTTGTGACATTATTTCATTCCCTCGTGAATAATAATGGTGTTTTCTAAACGGGGAACAGCTAACAGATAAAAGTATATTACATTAATAGGGAATTAGATAAACACTGGAAAATAAATATTAACAGATAAAAAGGAAAGAGCAAGCAAATGGGATTAGGCTACAAATACAGAAGATTATTTTCTCTTTAAATTTAGCAATTGTGCTATTTTAATTTGGACTTTTGTTTGAAGCATGGCAGCACAGTGGCACAGTGGTTAGCACTGCTGCCTCACGGTGACGAGGACCCGGGTTCAATCCCAGGCCCGGTTCACTGCCTGTGTGGAGTTTGCACGTTCTCCCCCGTCTGCGTGGGTCTCATCCCCACAACCTAAAGATGTGCAGGGTAGGTGGATTGGCCACACTAAATTGCCCCACAATTGGAACAAAATAATTGGGTACTCTAATTTTTTTTTTTTTAAAAGACTAGTGTCTGAAGCAAGTCAAGCATCTTATGCACAAACAAGTTTGAATTTCACTGACTTATGTTGGGAAAATCCAGTAGCTGCTCCATGGTTAGGAAGAATTGTAGGAACATCATCTATCTTTCATGTTCCATGAAAAGAAATCTAGCATTTTATTAAAAAGTCACCATTTAAACACTGAAGTCACAGTTCTGTGCATACAATACATATCTCAAGGGAATAATGTTTTTGTTCCTTTCATGATTGGAAACACTGTGCTCTACAACAGGCTTTTTCAAAGTGGGGGCTGTGACCCACAGATGGGTCATGGTGCACCCTGAAATTAACATAAGTATCCCAACTACCAGGAAAGATCAGCAGGATGGCAAGTAGAAAGATTGCCACGAAAATAGCTTTTGTGAGGTGACACAAGAGAATGCATGGCCCAGGTGTGAGAAGCAGAGGGAAGTGGCGGGATGGTAGACATCCCAACAGCAAGCCAGACAGCTGGAATTTGGAGCCACCACAGATGAGACTGAAGCCGAGTAAAGGGACATCTGATCGTCACCAATCAATCTAATTCTTCACTGAACTGAAGTCCTTCAATTAACTAACCTTAAACAGAGTAGCTTTTCAGGATCACCCACCAAGAGACTCAGTCCCCATTTCTGTAGAGAAACTGGCACAGACCCCACCCTACAAACTCTCTAGATACATTTCGGGAGGCGCTTTTGGGAAGCCAAACACCAAGTTGGAGAGTTTATTCATCTGTTCAAAATGTGTCGACGGACAATAGGATTGGGAGAAAACTGTTTTTGTTTCTGTCTGGGTGTCGATCCTCACCCACAGCAAAACCCACTGCTTTTACTGGATTAAACCCGACACAGAACATCAGGTTGGACTGTTTCACAACAGCTACTGAAGGCAAATCCTCCAAATGTTATGGAAACTTCTGCCCCCGTTTCCCTCCCACCCCCCAATAAAAACAGCCCTTGTTTAAACCTGTACCCTACTCTCACAGTTTAATTTACAGCAACGTTCTGGATTCCCCACCATTTATTAATATAATTCGTCTTTCACTGCTAGATTATTTTCAAGATTAAGGGATATGGAGCCAAACTTTCTGTAAATCTATGTTAGTTGTGGCTCAGTGGGTAACGCTCTTATCTCGACATCAGTCGGCTGTGGATTCACCTCCACATCTAGGCTAACTAGGCTCATTTGGTGAATTCAGAATTATAAATGTTTTCAGTAGTGACTTTAACCTGATGTGCTTCTGATAAAGGTTTTGTTTTTAAGTCGTATGGATGTTAAAAAGGAAAGCTTAAAGGTTTACTTAGTGTTGTAGTTTTTGGGGGTTGCATTTGAATTAATGGTTGCTAAGATGTTCACTGCATGCTTTAAAAAGGTTAACTTGAGTTCATAGAATAAACATTGTTTTGCTTTAAAAAGCACTTTTCCATTTCTGCTGTACCACACCTGTAGAGTGGGCCGTGTGCTCCCCATACCACAATCTAGTAAAAGTTGTGGCTCAGGTGAACTCCATGATACACTTGGGAGCTCTCTAAACTCTGGCCCATAACACATACCTCAATCAATATCTCACAATACCAGATCCTGAGATCTTTCCACATTGCTGTTTGTGGGAGTTTTCTGTGCATAAATTGGCATTACAGCAGTGAGTGAGCTTCATTGGTTGCAAACTACTTTGTACTAATGTATAGAATCACAGAATTTACAGCGCTGAAGGAAGCCATTCGGCCCATCGAGTATGTACCGGCCCTTGGAAAACCACCCTACTTAAGCCCAAGCCTCCACCCTATCCCCGTAACCTAGCCTAATCTTTTGGACACGAAGGGGCAATTTATCATGGCCAATCCACCTAACCTGCACATTTTTGTGCAGATTAGTTGGATTGCCCACGATAAATTGAGTAGTAATACTGGTTGGGGAGAATATTATAGCTGTACTGCGGGAGGATACCTCGGAGGGCTCATGCAGTGAGGCTGTCAAGGATCCATGTCGAGGGGCAATCATAATGTTGGGTGTTTATTACAGGCCCCCGAACTGCCAGCGAGAGATAGAGGAGCAAATAGGTAGAGAGATTTTTCATAGGTGCAAATGTAACAGGGTTATTGTGGTAGGGGATTTAATTTCTCCTATACTGACTGGGCTTGGATGGGGCAGAGTTTGTAAGGTGTATCCAGGAAGGCTTCTTGATGCAATATGTAGAGAGTCCAACTAGGGAAGGGTGGTACTGGGCCTGGTTTTGGGGAATGAACCTGGACAGGTCGTTGAGGTTTCAGTAAGGGAACATTTTGGGAGTAGTGACCACAATTCCTTCAGTTTATATGGTTAGTCCAGTTCGGTATCCGATTAATGGTAATGGAGGGGACTCTTATTGGTTTTCTTCTCTCAATAAGAATTGTGAGTCCAGTTGGTGGTCTTTTTGTTACTCACTTCACTGGTGTACACTTGAATAAGAACTGCAGAACTGAATAAAACTTAGCCCGTGGGAGAATACAAACTGAATAAAACTTAGAAATGAAATATCAAAAAATATATAAAGAACTCAAGCATGTGGCAAAAGCATAATCACAAAATAAATCACTAAACACAAACAAAACAGATAAATGATTCAAGAATTCAGCAACAAAAACCTGAACCACGAGGTCCTATTTTTAATGGGATTCTTTTCTCTGGTTTAACCCCTCCTTTGTGCTCATTGGCTTCTAATTTTTAGCTGGGACCTCCCTGTTTGTTCAAATGAATGTTTGTTACTGAGAGGATAACTTCTTAATCAAACATTGGATGTTACTTGAGTCTAATTCTCAGCAGGTCTCGCAGCATCTGCAGGGAGAGAAAAGAGCTAACATTTCGAGGCCAGATGACCCTTTGTCAAGCTAAAAGACACAGAAAGTGCTCTTCCTCCATCTTGTTATCAGGGTGGGCGATCCAACTGCCCCGAGCTCTCTCGCAATGCCTGGAAGATTATGGTGCAAAGCCGTGTTTACTGGCTATAAACGAGGCCTTCGAAACCAAAGAGAGCACACAGCTCTCCTGAAGATTGAGGGTATTTATTGCCGTGATGAAACAGAATTTTACCTGGGTAAGAGATGTGCTTACGTCTACAAAGTAAAGAACAACACCGTCACTCCTGGAGGTAAACCAAACAAGACTCGTGTAATTTGGGGTAAAGTGACCCGTGCTCATGGAAACAGTGGCATGGTGCGTGCCAAGTTCAGCAGTAACCTGCCCGCTAAGGCTATTGGCCACAGGATTAGTGTGATGATGTACCCATCAAGGATTTAAAACCCAACTGTACATAAATTGACAATAAATAACAAAATCATCGAAAAATAAAAAATAAAAAAATAAAAGACACAGGAAGTGGGAAATATTTATACTGTGCAGTGAGAGAATGAATGATGAGTCATAGCCACAGAAACCAAGGGAACAGGGTGCGAATAGCCACAAGAACCAAGGGAAAAGAGTGCTAATGGCAATCCCGAGAGAGAACAACAGATGTGAAAGGCCAAACAGCAGAGAAGCTAACATCAGAGGGTAAACTCTCTTTTTTCATCCAGGAAACTCTGGATTTGTTTGCCCTCCCTTTTCCTTTCGAGGGAATATACCTCAACTGTGCCCAAAGTCTCTCTTTGAAGGTTAATCATTGTTCAACTACCATTTTCAATGCCAACCTTTGAAGACTCTAATTTGGCCCAGATCCGCTCTGACCGCATTGAAGTTAGCTTTCCCTCAGCTAAGATTTCTTACTCTGGATTGCTCTTTGCCTTTTTCCATATTACACCTAAACCTCATGGTATAATGATCACTGCCCCCTCTACTCTATATGTTCTCTGATACTATCTGATACTATCCACTTAGACTACCTCATTCTCAAGAACCTGCAGTAGTCTAGGAGTGCGTTCTTACTTGTTGCGTTGGAAACATACCAAATACATTTTTCCTAAACACACTCTCGGCACCTCTCTGCCCTTCACACCACCACTACCCCAGTCTACATTTGGATAAATAAAATCCGCTTTATAAGTTCTCTATAATTTTTGCACCTTTCTATAATTTCCTTGCAAATTTGTTCCTCCACATCCTTCCCACTAGTTGGAGGCCTACAGACTACACCGAGAAATACAATCACCTTTTTAGTTCTTTACCTCCAGCCAAATAGTTTCTGCCCTTGACCCCTCTGGCATATCCTTTTTCTCCAGCACCACGATTTCTCCCTTACCAATACCACCACCCATTCTCCCTTATCGTCTTAAAAAAGTTAGAGTACTTAATTATTTTTGTCCGACTGAGGGGCAATTTAGTGTGGCCAGCACTACTGCCTCATAGTGCTGAGGACCTAGGTTCGATCCCGGCCCCAAGGTCACTGCCCGTGTGGAGTTTGCACATTCTATCAGTGTCTGCATGGGTCTCACCCCCACAAACCCAAAGATATGCAGGGTAGTTGATTGGCCACGCTAAACGCTAGGGGCTGGTTTAGCTCACTGGGCTAAATCGCTGGCTTTTAAAGCAGACCAAGCAGGCCAGCAGCACGGTTCGATTCTCGTGCCAGCCTCCCCGGACAGGCGCCGGAATGTGGCGACTAGGGGCTTTTCACAGTAACTTCATTGAAGCCTACTTGTGACAATAAGCGATTTTCATTTCATTTTCATTCATTTTTTCATAAATTGCACTTTAATTGGAAAAAATGAATTGGGTACTCTACATTTAAAAAAGAAATTTGTGGCTGTAACTCACCAGTTTTACTGACCACATTCTGCATTCACAGTAACTCCTGATTTAGACTCTATTACTTTCTCCCTTCCTCTGACACTATCATACTATTCCTTATTCTGTTATCTATAGTGCCCAGTATTCTGTGCACCTTGATATTCCTCTGATATTATCTCTTGATTCCCACACACCCGTCAAGTTAGTTCAAATCCTCCCCAATAAGATGAGGGAAATGCCCCACAAGGAATTCAGTCCCAGCTCTATTTAGGTGCAAACTGTCCAGACTTTAAGGTCCCATATCCCTCAGAGACGGTCCCAATTTCCCAAAAATTGAAACCCTTTCCTCCTGCACCACTTTTCTAGCCACACATTCATCTGCTTTATCGTCAAATTTATATACCGACTTGCATTCAGAGATGACTACTTTTGAAGTCCTGCTTGTTAATTTCCAACCGAGCTCCACATGAAAATGAGTGCAGAACCACATCCCTCTTTCTGCTCATGTTGTTTGCACAAATGTGGACCACAATGGCCCTCAGAGTACTTCTGCAGCCACTCAGTATCACCTTCCTTAGCACCAGGGAGGCAACATACCATACTGGATTCATGTCTACGGCCTGCAATTCTGTGAAGTACCTTGGGATGTTTCTCTATGTTAAAGAGGTCAATGCAGGCATCAGAAAGCTGAGGGATCTGTTCATTGATGGGAGGTTTGCGAGCCTGGGAGAGTTGGAGGAGAAATTTGAGCTCCCCTCGGGGAACATGTTCAGGTACCTGCAGGTAAAGGTACCGTGGCCGCTCCCTCCTACGAGGTATACCACGAGTCCGGTGGTGGCGGCTACCCTCAAGATTTGGGGACAGTGGAGGCGACATAGGGGGGAACTCGATGGAGGCTCCGCTAAGGGAGAACCATCGGTTCGGCCCGGGGAACATCGATGGGGGTCCTGGGGTGGCACAGAGCGGGCATCAGAAAGCTGAGGGACCGGTTCATTGATGGGAGGTTTGCGAGCCTGGGAGAGTTGGAGGAGAAATTTGAGCTCCCCTCGGGGAACATGTTCAGGTACCTGCAGGTAAAGGCATTTGCTAGGCGGCAGGTGGTGGGATTCCCTTTGCTGCCCGCGAGGGGGGTGAGGGACAGGGTGCTTTCGGGGGTCTGGGTCGGAGATGGGAAGGTATCTGATATCTACAAGGTAGTGCAGGAGGTGGAGGAGGCGTCAGTAGAGAAGCTAAAGGCTAAGTGGGAGGGGGAGCAGATCGAGGATGGGACAGGGCGGATGCCCTGGAGAGGGTTAACTCTTCCTCCTCATGTGCGCGGCTTAGCCTCATCCAATTCAAGGTGCTGCACCGGGCCCATATGTCCGGGACTAGGATGAGTAGGTTCTTTGGGGGTGACGACAGGTGTGTCAGGTGTTCGGGGAGTCCAGCGAACCATGCCCATATGTTCTGGGCATGCCCGGCACTGGAGGAGTTCTGGAAGGGGGCGGCGAGGACGGTGTCGAGGGTGGTAGAATCCAGTGCCAAGCCAGGTTGGGGACTCGTGATTTTTGGGGTTGCGGTGGGGCCAGGAGTGCAGGAGGCGAGAGAGGCCGGTGTTTTGGCCTTTGCGTCCCCAGTAGCCCTGCGGAGGATCTTGCTACAGTGGAAGGATGACTATGTTTATTTTATTTTATTTTCAAGTTCTCTTGCTGTTTACTGGGTTTGGGGGGGGGGGGGGGCTCGATATATGCGTTGTTACGGTCTTGGGGGTGTTATGCTTATTATGTTGTTTTATTATTGTTTGTTACTGTTTGTTATATATGTCGCAAAAAGATTTTCAATTAAAAAAAATTTTAAAAAGAGGTCAATGCAAGTTATTGTTGATGATGGCATGGATAAACATGCACCAACAAGTCACAGCTCCAGGATAGGGTCCCAGGTTCGATTCCCCAAGTTTGATTCCAGGCTTGGGTCACTGTGTGGAGTCTGCACGTTCTCCTTTTGTCTGCGTGGGTTTCCTCCGGGTATTCCGGTTTCCTCCAACAGTCCCGAAAGATGTGCTGTTAGGTGAATTGGATATTCCGAATTCTCCCTCGGGTGTACTTGAACAGGTGCCTTAATGTGGCGACTAGGGGCTGTTCACAGTAACTTCATTGCAGTGTTAATGTAAGCATCCTTGTGACAATAAAGATTATTATAAGATTATATTTAGGATGGTGGATAAAGAAGCTACTGGTTCAATATCTAAATCCACCAGCCCAGCCAAGGGTAAAGAAAAGGATGCTGAAGAGGGAATCATTGCATATGAGGAAGCTGGGATTAGAATGACTGTACCGTATCATATAAAAGACCTGGAAGGCTGTGCAATTCCACAGCTTGGTGATAAGATTGAATTTAGCATTTGTGAAGTTAAAAGAACTGGCCTACAGAGTGCGGTGTCGATCAAAATTCTAAATCGTGACCCCAATGCCAAGAGGCGTATCTTCAGGGAGTATCTTCAGGGAGGGGAGGGTTTACGCAAGATTAGTCTGCCTCCACTACCCTCTGTTTCCCAGTCCAAAATGGAACACAGTTTATCTATTTTCAAGCAAATCTTCAGTTCTACCACTTGTCTGTGCTTTTATCAAAAGCTTTAAAAAAATACAAAATGAAGCAAAAACAAAAAAAATACAAAAAAAAAGGTGACGCACAGGCTCGGGGCAGTGAATGAGCAGGAAGCCTTATAGTTTCTCAACCTTACAGGAGCTTGATTTAAACTCAGACAGCATCTCACATCAGTGCTAATGTGAAATTTGTAAGTTTATTTGCCTTTATATGTTAGAAAGAAAATCTGAAAAAAGCTATGCAACTGAAACACTTGAGTGCCATGAGTGCTGGCTTTCATTAAACCTTTCAGTACAAGTTTGTTGATGCTGTGGAGCACTGCAGCCTTGGAACACTTTTTTTTTCCCTATTCCAGAAACTAACAAAATAAATATCACTGTTATTCCCACAAAGGGAAAAAAAAGATTATATTTAGGACATTTGAAGTATCCCACCTGGTGCCAGGAACCAAAATATATTTCTTCCCAGATCATGGATGCCTACATGAACTGAACCAAGCTCTAAAGATTGAATATTTTGCTGTAAAAATTCAGCTCATATTAAGATTAGTTGTAACCACTATAATCTTGAAGTAGCAGTTCATTCACAAAAAAAATGTTCGGGATGGAGTAAACATAGATTCAAGAATTTATCAGCAACAATATAGAAATTCATGTGGAAATATGGCAGTGTCCGAGGCCCAATGCTTCAACGACCTTCCTTCCAGCATAAAGGTCAGAAGTGAGGATGTTCAGCGATGATTGCATTATGTTTAGTTTCATTCATGACTCCTCAGACACTGAAGCAATCTATGCCAATATATAGCAAGATCTGGACAATATTCAGGCTTGAGCCAATGGGTAAGATTTGCGCCACACAAGTGCAGCAAGGCAATTAACATCCCCAATAAGAAAGAATCTAACCATCACCCCTTGGCATTACCATCACCAAATTCCCCATATCAACATCCTGTGGGTTACCATTGACCAGAAACCTAACTGGATCCGCCATATTAAATACTGTGGCTACAAAAGCAAAATCTGTAGAGAATCTATCACCTCCTGCCTGACCAAAGCCCATTCACCATCTACAAGACACAAGTCACGAGTGTGATGGAATACTCTTGTAGCCACCTGGGGTGGCTACGTCCCGATTCCAAAATGGACACTCGCAAAGAGTGCAGGGAAAAATGGACAGCACTAGAGAAAACAAGCAGGTGCAAGGTTTCCTGTGTATTAAGACTTACAGAACCCAGACAGAACTGAAACCAATAGCCATTAGCATATTAATGAGCTATCTCCGGGGACAAAAAGGAAACATTGAAACAATCGGTGCTGGGACAGACTTCCCGGCGCCAGTGGAAGCTAAAACAAAGGTAGGCCAACGGTTACATAGAGCCCGCCCAACGAACAGGGAACAACTCCGGTATTGGAGAAAATCAATACGAACGATTGGGACATGGTCCCTTGGACCAAGTCCAGGGTCCGCCCCGAAACCCCTTGGGGTATAAAGCAGAGCCCCCCCCCCCAAGGTCAGTTCGCTCTCTTACTCTGACTCCTCTTCATCTTCATCTTGGCATTTGGCTCTCAGCGACAAGAGGCCGCAAAGCACCAACCAAGTAAGTCTAAGGTCAACGCATGCTACGAGATAGGCGCTCCTAGCTACTATTCCATACCAGTTCGAAGCCAGCAGTATCAGAACCAGACAACGGCCATTGTTCCTCTGACTGAGTGGGCCACTCGAAGCTAAGTATAGGCTTTAGTAGTAGTTGTAGTTTAGTAAGTAGAGTTGATGCATGAGTAATAATTGACTGTGTGTGTAAATAAATGTGCATTGATTTCAAACTTACTAACTGGTGTATCGAGTCATTGATTAGTATTCGGCTTTAAACCCTGTGGTGGTATCAGAAAGATACCTGGCGACTCTTGAGCAAAGGCAATTAAAACAGAGCAAATTAAGGGAAAGCACAACGAGCAACACTCTCCACTTATCTGATGAGTGAGACTCCTACAACAAGGGGAGAAATGTTTACCACCCGAAAGATGACCTGCAGCAACTCACCAAGGCTCTTTAAACAGAAATTTCCACGCCTGCAACCACTGCCATCTGGAAGGACAAGGGCAGCAGATACTTGGGAACACCATGACCTTCAAGTCCCCCTCCAAGCCACTCGCCATCCTGAGTTGGAAATCGATTGCATTTCCTTCACTGTTGCTGGGTCAAAATCCTGAAACTACCAACCTAATAGCACTGTGGGTGTACCTACACCTCAGGGACTGCAGCTGTTCAAGAATGCAGCTCATCACCACCTTCTCGAGGGCAATTACAGATGGGACAGCAAATGCTGGGCTAAGCAGCGATACCCACGTGCCATTAAAGAATAAAAGGTTGACAAAGCAGGTATTACTCCAGAGGCTGCCAGTGGATAAGGTTCGCTGTTTATTACCAGGAGCAAGTAACACTAGTTTTTTTCTGAATCTTTAACTCCAGATACAGCAGCAGATAACACCCTAGGTTGAGGCGAGTTAACTCAAATCCAACTGGGGTCAAACCACTTTTTAAAAACGTATATACTTGGCACTTCTCCAACTCTGATGCTCAGCATGCATCTTTTCCTTTCCCCCCCTTGATTAAACATGGAATATTATTAAATAAATGGATGATATTACAAACGTCTGACCATTCATTGTGATTTTTTATGTTCAATCTTCTTTACAACCTCTGAAATGATTACCAAACAATGGAATATTGGATAAACAGATCTCTGATTTGTCGTGACCTACTTTGCTTCCTGCCAAAGCCTCTGTCAATGTTTGTGTCCTCGAAAAAGATGCAAATAATTTATTTCTGTATAATCAGTGCTCAAACGGATGTTGTAGACCCGATTAGCAGCATGACCATATGTAACTGGAAACCTGATTAGCAACAAACGAGCTGGCAGTCACCATTTTGGCATCACTCAATTAAGCGGTGTGAAAATTCTCATTTTAAAAAAAGGTTTGTTTCCAATTAAGGGGCAACTTAGCGTGGCCACTCCTCCTACCCTGCACATCTTTGGGTTGTGGGGGTGAGACCCACAGAAACGGAGAAAATGTACAAACTCCACACAGACAGTGACCCGGGGCTGGGTCCTCAACGCTGTGAGGTTAACCACTGTACCGTCCCAAGCAGATTCAGAATGAGTCCACATGTCCTCTGCAGACAAACACAGCAGCCCATCAGCAATTCACACAAATACTAATGATATAATCCAAACTCAGTGCAAAGTAAATCACAATCCCACAGCACACTGGCCATTTTGATTTAAGTTACCATTACGTTTTTGGTCCTGTGAAGGTGACGAGATGAAACACAATAACAAGCTCTGTAGTTACTGTCAAGTTTTTAATAAGCAAATACAAAACCTCGTCGACATCGCAGCCAGTGTTCAAGCTTTTTAAAATTTGTTTGTGGGGTGCAGCCAATGCTGGGCCAGCATTTATTGCCCCTTCCTAACTCTTGAACCACTGCCGTAATGTATTAGATAGTAAGTTCCCTGCTTTTGACACAGCGACGATCAAGGAACAATGATATATTTCAAAATCAGTATGGTGTGTGACTTGGATGTCGGTTGTGTGCCCATGCTCCTGCTACCCATGTCCAGAGTGGTAGAAATCATGGATATTTGATGGTGCTACCAAAGAAGCCACGGTGATTTGCTGCATTGCATATTGTTATGTTACTTGGTACAGCCAGTGTGTGTGTGCTGGTGGAGGGAGTGAATGCTTTCAGTTGGTGTGGTTATGTGTCAATCAAGTGGGTTGCTTTGCCACTATTTAAAAATAAGGGGTCACCTTTTTAAGACAGAGGTGAGGGGGGAAAACATTTTCTCAAGGTGAGACACTTTATTTCTTCCTCAAAAGATGACTGAGGAAGAGTCTTTGATTTTTAAAAAAATGTTTATTCATTTACAAGATATGGGCACCGCTGGTTGGACCAGCGTTTATTGTCTATCCCAAGTTGCCCTTCAGAAGGTGGTGGTGAGCTGCCTTCTTGAACCGCCGCAATCCCTGAGGTGCAGGTACACCCACTGTGCCGTTAGAGAGGGAGTTCCAGGATGTTGCCCCAGCGACAGTGAAGGAACAGCGATATATTTCCAAGTATGGTTGGTGAATGACTTGGAGGGGAACCTCCAGGTGGTGGAGTTCCCAGGTATCTGCTGTTCTTGTCCTTCGATGGTAGGGATCGTGGGTTTGGAAGGAACCTTGGTGAGTTGCTGCAGTGCATTGTGTACACACGGCTGCCACTGTTCATCGGTGGTAGAGGGTTTGAATGTTTGTGGAAGAGGAGCAATCAAGCGGGGCTGCTTTGTCCTGGAAGGTGTCGAACTTCTTGAGTGTTGTTGCAGCTGCACTCATCCAGGCAAGTGGAGAATATTCCTGATTTATACCTTGTAGATGGCGGACAGGCTTTGGAGGTTCAGGAGGTGAGTTACTCGCCACAGGTTCCTAGCCTTTGACCTTCTCTGGTAGCCACAGTATTAATATTGCTGGTCCAGTTCAGTTTCTGATCAATGGTAATCCCCAGGATGTTGACTGTGGGGGATTCAGCACAATGGTAATGCCATTGAATGTGAAGGAGCAGTGGTTAGATCCTCTCTTGTAGGAGATGGTCATTGCCTGGCACTTGTATGGCAGGAATGTAACTTACCACTTGTCAGTCCAAGAAGCCTTGATATTGTCCAGGCCTTGCTGCATTTGGACATGGGCTGCTTCATTATTTGAGGAGTCACGAATGGTGCTGAACATTGTGCAGTCATCCCAAACATCCCCACTTTTCACCTCATGATGAAAGGGAGGTGAAGCATTGATGAAGCAGCTGGAGATGGCAGGGCCTAGAACACTACCCTGAGGAACTCCCGCAGCGATGTCATGGAGATGAGGTGACTGACCTCCAACCACCACAACCATCTTTCTTTGTACCAGGTATGACTCTTAACAAGGGAGAGTTTTCCCCGATTCCCATTGCCTCCAGTTTAGCTAGGGCCTCCTTGGTGCCATGCTCGGTCAAATGCTGCATTTACGTTAAGGCAATCACTCTCACCTCACCTCTGGCATTCAACTCTTTTGTCCATGTTTGAACCAAGGGTGTAATGAGGTCAGGAGCTGAGTGACCCTGGCGGAACCCAAACTGAGTGTCCGTGAACAGGTTATTGCTGAGTGAGTGCAGCTTGATAGCACTGTTGATGATGCCTTCCATCACTTTGCCGATGATGGAGTAGACTGATAGGGCGATAATTGCCTGGGTTGGATTTGTCCCGTTTCTTGTGCACAGGACAGACCTGGGCAATTTTCCACATTGCCCGGTAGATGCCAGTGTTGTAGCTGTACAGCTTGGCTAGGGGTGCGGCAAATTCTGGAGCTCAAGTCTTCAGTACTATTGCCAGAATATGACGTGATTTATTTAGATTTTCAGAAGGCTTTGACAAGGTGCCGCACAGGAGATTATTAAATAAGTCAAGAGCCCATGGCATTACGGGTAAGATCCTTTCATGGATGGAGGATTGGCTGACTGGCAGAGGGCAGAGAATGGGGATAAGGGGTCTTTTTCAGGATGGCAGCCGGTGACTAATGCTTCAGAGGTCTGTGCTGGGGCCAAAACCTTTCACAATATATATTAATGATCTGGAAGAAGGAACTGAAGGCACTGTTGCTAAGTCTGCAAATGATACAAAGATCTGTAGAGGGACAGGTAGTATTAAGGAACCAGGGGGCTGCAAAAGGTCTTGGACAGACGAGGAGAGTGGGCAAATAAGTGGCAGATGCAATACAATGTGGGAAAATGTGAGGTTATGCACTTTAGAAGGAGGCATAGACTGTTTTCTAAATGGGGAAATGCTTAGGAAATCAGAAACACAAAGGGACTTGGCAGTCCTTGTTCACGATTCTCTTAAGTTTAATGTGCAGGTTCAGTTGGCAGTTAGGAAAGCAAATGTCATGTTAGCATTCATGTCAAGAGGGCTAGAATACAAGACCAGGGATGTACTTCTGAGGCTGTCGAAGGCTCTGGTCAGACCCCATTTGGAGTATTGTGAGCAGTTTTGGACCCCATATCTAAGGAAGGATGTGATGGCCTTGGAAAGGGGCCAGAGGAGATCACAAGAATAATCCCTGGAATGAAGAGCTTGGCGTATGAAGAACAGTTGAGGACTCTGGGTCTGTACTCATTGGAGTTTAGAATGATTGGGGGGGGGGGGATCTTATTGAAACTTACAGGAGACTGCGAGGCCTGGATAGAGTAAACGTGGAGAGGATGTTTCCACTTGTAGGAAAAACTAGAACCAGAGGGCACAATCTCAGACTAAAGGGACGATCCTTTAAAACAGAGACGAGGAGGAATTTCTTCAGCCAGAGGGTGGTGAATCTGTGTAACACTTTGCCGCAGAAGGCTGTGGAGGCCAAATCACAATGTCTTTAAGACAGAGTTAGGTAGGTTCTTAATTAAGGAGGGGAGGGGATCAGGAGTTATGGGGAGAAGGCAGGAGAATGGGGACGAGAAAAATATCAGCCATGATTGAGTGGCGGAGCAGACTTGATGGGCCGAGTGGCCTAATTCTGCTCCTATGTCTTATGATCTTATGGCTGCTTTTTTTTTTCCTTGTTGCTGAACGCACTGTTTGTAGACTCATTTTGTTTTTTCTTTTCTGGTTTATGTTTGGCTGTATATGAATATTAATGTTGCTGTGTATTATTGACAACATGTAAATAATGTTATGTAAATAATTATGAAACTAATAAAAATATTTTTTTAAAGTATCATAATGGAATATAAAAGCAAATTACTGCGGTAGCTAGGTTCTTTATTAATAAGGGAATCAGGGGTTATGGGGATAAGGCTAGAGAAGGGGATGAAAAACATATCAGCCATGATTGAATGGCGTAGCAGACTCGATGGGTCGAGTGGCCTAATTCTGCTCTAATATCTTATGGTCTAATATTGTCAGGGCCCAAAACCTTTGCAGTATCCAGTGCCTTCAACCATTTCATGATATCATGTGGAGTGAATCGGTGATGGGCAATTTGGTTAGCAATGTCAGGTCATTTATTCCCTCAGTGCAGCTGGTACAATGCCAGATATCTCACCAAATTATTGTTCAATAGTATGATGTATGGATGAGAGAGTAAGTTAATAAATTTGATTTCTCAATTATAAAAAAAATATCCGTTAAGGATCCGTCCTGTTTATTCCCCCATTTCCCCTTTTTTTATTTTGCTGTTTTTGATCCATGGACGATGAACAGACTTGTATCTTTAAATCAAGCAGAATTCAGAGGTTACAGGAGAGAATATTCTGCCAGTTTAAACAGGAGATCCAGGCTTATCAGCACTAGAGAGAGAGAGATGGGGTGGGACTCAGTTTGATTGAGCGGCTGGTGGCCAGTGGATTGGCCTAAAAGGCCATACTCTGTCCGGTAATGGGTGGTGATGTGACCCTAACCCAGTGGAAAGATTTTCAGAGTTCCAAGGAATTTCAGTTTGACTTCTGGCAGCACTTTCCTGGTGCTCTTTCTCCAGAAGGGCTGAATTCCTGGGGCTGCAGATAATCTGAATGAATGAATCTACAGGAAAAACATTACGGATTGCAAACAAAGACTAGAACCTCTTATCTTTCTTCAGAAAGCTGCGAGTGCTGTATTTCTGAAACTAAGTGAATCCACAATAAAACCACAAATTGACAGCAAAGTTTGAAGAGGCTTACGGTGTTGAAAATCTACTATTTGAAAGAAAGTGTCTTTTTTTCTTTCACTTATGATTTTTGACCCCATTCGCCCCCACATTGTGCGTGTGTATAGAAAGTGGTTGGTAAGTTAAAGTGGGAATTGGGAATTAGATAATAGTTAACCAGGTGTATTTGCTGCATAAATAAAAAAGCTATTGTGTTTACATTATTCAGCAGTCAAGGGCCAAAGACTTTGGGTATTTTTACAAGAATTATTGGTTAATGGTGTTCTGACTATGGGTCATTTAGAGCTGGAATTGACTGCGCACTAGCCCAGGGTGTCGTAACATGTTCCAGAACATGGATGCTGCTGGCTAGACCAGCCTGTGCATTGCCCATCTCAAAATTCCCCTTGAGAAAATGGCAGTAAGCCGACTTCAGAAAGTGGTAAGGTCCTTGTGGTGTAGGTATTTGAAGTTTGTTCACAATAATGTACATGTTCCTGTTGGTTTGATAATAGCAAGAAAATGTTCTAATGCTTTATCTTTCCAAAATTTGCTTGGCGGCCTGAGTGAGAAAAAAATTGAAATGTGACCACTCATGCAAAAAGATTGGACCTCCCTGACCTAACAGATGTAAGCAAGTTAAGAGTCCCAAAAAAAACTCTTTCCAAAGCATCATTGAAGTTTTACATTCGCCGACACAGTCTTACTAATTAAATAACAACTAACAATTAAATAATACTCTCCCCACGACGCACTTGAATTCAAGTAGTTGACATGAGCTTGTGAACAGGCTAAGGTGCGTGGGTGGCAAGAGGAAATACTCAAAGATACCTGTTTACAGACTACCCCAGAACAGAGGAAAACAATGACACCCTTTTTTTTTTAAAAAGAAAAATTAAAAAGGCGGCTGTGGTTTGTGAAGTAAAGGTCATCTGCCAACCTCAAACTGTATTCTATAAACCAATATTTTTCAATGTACAAAAATATACATAATGTGGGTGTATAGATTCATCTGGGTTTTAGTTTCTTCTCTACCTTTATCATCACACGACATTGGATTCAAATACTTTGCAGGGTAATTTAAGTTATGCCCTCCGTTCTAGAGTCAGACAGCACAAACTATCCGATACAATTTAATTTGTAGAATCCCTATGCAGAAAGAGGCCATTCGGCCCATCGAGTCTGCACAAACCCTTCAAAGGAGCACTCAATCCAGGCCCACTCCCCCACCCTATCCCCATAACCTAACCTTTGCACACGAAGAGGCAATTTAGCATGACCAATTCATCTAATAAAACAGATTACTGTGGATGCTGGAATCTGAAATGAAAGAGAAAATGCTGGAAAATCTCAGCAAGTCTGGCAGCATCTGTAGCGAGAGAAAAGAGCTAACATTTCGAGTCCAATGACTCTTTGTCAAAGCTAACAGACAGAGAAAGTGGGAAATATTTATACTGTGGAGATGAGTCATAGCCACAGAAACCCAGGGAAACTGGGTGCTAATGGCCACAGATACCAAGGTGAACGAGTGCTAATGGCAGTCCCCAGAGAGAAGAAAAGATGTGAACGGTCAAACAGCAGGGAACTAACATCAGAGGCTGAACATTAGATGTGGGGGAAGCGGAAGCAAAGAGGAGAAAGGTGAAGGAAAGGTGGATAAGATTCACGTTATCCTGCTTTAAAGTTATGAAAACAAATAATTTCTTCAGATTCAGAAAACATTATCTAATTCAGTTTACTCAAAATCCTCAACTAGCCCAAAGTAGTGATTAAATTGGATTTTATAGATCACATACTAAGCATTGGACAACTTCCCCATTTCATTCCCCACCTCCCATGAAAGCATAAGAGGTTCCATTCTATTGGAATAATGTAATCTCAAACAAGATTAAACCCCAACATACGCATAATAAGGGAAATAAAAGCCAAATAGTACGTTCGACATTAACCTCAATTCAGAGCGATCCCTGGGGCACTATGACATTACTGTGCCTTTGTACAATACAATACTTTTTTGTACAATACAATACTTTTTCCGAAGATGACCATGTGTCACCATATCCCCAACAAGCATAATGTATGCGTCACTTCAAAACAGGACAGTTTGGTTGTGAAGTCAAGAGAGAAACAGCAGCAAGAGGGGGTCAAAGTAGGGTGGTGGAGAACGGACAGGTTTATTTAACTGGATGCATCCAAAATAATACTACACTATTCACAATTACAAATTTGCACTCACTTGGGTGAAAATTCCCGAACAGCGGAAAAAACAGACAATGTTATAATTTAGGGCACAATTGTCAAATGAAACATTGCGCCCTCCCTCACATAACACAAATCGGAGTGATCATACTGAGGAGTGGTCCCATACCAGCCTCCCCAACGTCGGAATGTGGCGACTCGTGACAATAAGCAATTATTATTTTTATTATACCAAAACTATAACAAATGGGCTGGTTTAGCTCACTCGGCTAAATCGCTGGCTTTTAAAGCAGACCAAGCAGGCCAGTAGCACGGTTCGATAACCGTACCAGCCTCCCCGGACAGGCGCCGGAATGTGGCGACTAGGGGCTTTTTACAGTAACTTCATTGAAGCCTACTCGTGACAATAAGCGATTTGAGGGGCTGGTTTAGCTCACTGGGCTAAATCGCTGGCTTTTAAAGCAGACCCGCAGCACGGTTCGATTCCCGTACCAGCCTCCCCGGACAGGCGCCGGAATGTGGCGACTAGGGGCTTTTTACAGTAACTTCATTGAAGCCTACTCGTGACAATAAGCGATTTTCATTTCATTTTCATTTTTCAAATGCAAACCAGTATGGAAAATGGATTCATTTGTTCAGACATTCAACTAAAAGCGTGAGGGACTAAAATCAATTAAGATGAATAAAACAGCATCAGTACAGAATCAAAACTGACCAAACTGGATAGTACAGCAACCAATAATGCAAGCCAGGTTCTCATATTTGTTACAGAATTTAGATCAAAAATGCTGCTTTAAAAATGTTGTGAACTGTCGACCTGTTTTCAATTCTGCTGCCCACAATATAATTTTAATTCCAAATGTGGACTGATGCCAAGTTATGTGCAGATTAAAAGTATCCAGCTACAAAACTGGATGCTCCTCAAACTCATGCAATCATGAACTAGATCAGCGTTCTTCAAAGTCACAGGCAGGTGTCGGGAGGGTCGCAGAGCCATTGTCCAGGGCGCTCCCAATCGCGCAAATCCCCGCGCAGCAGCCGGCTTTACATAACGCCGGCTGCAAGCGGCCACAAAAATGTTTTTAAAAACCATTCGGCCGCATTGCACATGCGCGCACAATGATCGGCGTGCATGCGCAAGTGCGCATGTGCCCCGATAATCGGGCACGCATGCACAGTGCGGCCGTTATTTTTTTTAATGGTTGCAGCTTTTTGTTTTACAAGTTCTGTAGTGGTTTTTATTTATTCATTTATTTTCTTCATTTAATTTTTTTTTCCATTTATGTTATTCATTTTATTTTTTTACAAGTTCGGGGGGGGTTTTATTCATTTTTTTTCATTTATTTTATTCATTCATTTTTTTTAACAAGTTCGGGGGGGGGGGGGTTTATTTGATAAAATTTTACAAGAAAAAAATTCAGAACTTTGGACAAATGGGGACTCCATACTTTCCAACATCGGAAGGCTTCACCTTCATCCAACAGGTTCGATTGGAGGAGCGTGTACGAGGGCCAAAGGAACCCAAAACCATTTCCTCCATTTTTGTCAGCAGCAAACAAGGTAAGAGGAAATGGTGGGTCGCGAAGGTTGGCTGGTGTGGGTACCGAAGGTCGGCCGGTGTGGGTACCGAAGGTCGGCCGGTTGGTAAAAATGGGTCCCCGGAAAAAAAGTTTGAAGGACACTGAACTAGATATTCAAATTCCTCTCCAATCACCTGCAGATTTGTTGCCAAAGAATTTGGTGAGAATTACATTAAAAGCCCTCCCCTCACTGCTGCAACACAAAACTCTAAAACTAAAGAACAGCCACCACCCACAATTTCAAAACCCTGAAAACAATGTGATATTAAAATTAAATTATCATTGGATCACAAGATTCAGCTTGCTGCCTAGGAATCACATGCAGATATTAGTTTTTCTATTGCTTAAACTTACCATCCTGGAAAGAATACCCAAGAATCTATATTCTACTGCATGGTCATTTAGTGAATATTGGAACTAAGTGTTGTGGGTCTGACACACACACACACACAAAGTTACCTTTTTCTCTCAGAATTCCCCATATTGCTTCAGTCTCTTAGCTGAAGCAGTTGTTTGCACAGCTGGCTGCCAAGTACTTTAATTCATCTCAGCAAGATCAGCAAGATCGATTAGTGGCTGGAACATCAGTTTACTTCCTACTTGGAAACACTACTTCTAGGTATGTGTCACATTGATGCCTTATTATCCCATACAACAGATCCCTACAAAAAATCTGTTTGCACAGGCATTTGTTTTCCTCTCCAGTTTTCTCGCTTTTCATAATATGCCGACGTTTTCTCGGAAGCTCTCTAGTACCTGGCTTAAATAGCTTTTACTTGTAAGTGAGCCTGCTCAACTAATATGGCAAGCTGTAGGAGGAAATCACAACCAGGCCCGATACTGGCCCCAGAATAGACAGATGTGCACTTTCAGCAGGCCAGCTATCAGCAGCAGGGATCTGGCCAAATTCCTCCAGGGTGACTAGTGATCTGCACAAAATGAGTTTGAACTTGAGCCATTTCAACACCCCAAAATGGTTCAGTAAAAAAGCCCAATATTATGCCCAACAGCATCACCCCAGATCAATCTCATGCAATATTTCACTCCTCCATCATAAAGGTACCACAAATGCAACATTCTGCCTTTCTCTGCTGGTCAGAGACTAGGTTGAAAGAAAGATTAGCATTTATATAGCGATCTTAAAGGCAATGGTGTACTTTTGAAGTCTAATCAGTGTAGTGACAAAGGAAATGTGGCAGCTAATTTTTGTACAGCAAACTCCAACAAACAGCAATCTGATAAGAAGGTTCACCAGGTTGATCCCGGGTATGGAGGGATTTTCTTCTGGGGAGAGGTCGAGTCGGTTGGGTCTGTACTCATTGAAGCTTAGAAGAATGAGATGCGACCTTATTGAGATGTATAGCATTCTCTGGGGTATTGACAGGGTAGGTGCTGAGTGGTTGTTTCCCCTTGTGGGGGAGTCTAGGGGATAATCTCAGAATAAGGGATCCCGTACCAGCCTCCCTGGACAGGCGCCGGAATGTGGCGACTAGGGGCTTTTCACAGTAACTTCATTGAAGCCTACTTGTGACAATACGCGATTTTCATTTCATTTAAAACAGGAGAAGAGGAATTTCTTCTCTCAGTGGTTGGTGAATCTTAGGATTCTTTACCGCATTTCAAATTGAATTACAGCATGGAAGACAGTCATCTCGTTCAACTGAACAAAATAAAAATCAGGTTTGTTAAAGAACCCATAAGATTAAATATATTTAACACACAAGGAATATTTTATAACAAGTTATAGAAAATGCTTAATCATTCATATATTAATAAAACTATCACCAACTTCAAATGGTCAAACCAAATTATTACACTTGGGAGACAGAGGGAGCGCACGGCTCTCAGTCACTGTTGTGAGCAATCATCACGGACCTCACTTGCCCTTGCTTTACATGCGGGTTACTTCAGTCATACCCGTTGGAAACAAATTGCACCGATGCAAAACCAGCAGAATGTGGCAACCTTGCACGTAGACAATGATCAGCAAAATGTCTCATGGGTCGCACTCAAGAACCCAGAAAGGCCACATGTGGCCCCCAGTTGCAGGCTGCCCACCACTGGTAAAGGTGCATATATTCCACACAAACAACAGCTTCTGCCCATGTTCCTGCTCATATCCCAACCCCTGCTAACCTAATCTCACATACAGACAATATGTATGTCATAGCCTCAGAATCCTCGGTTTAAAAAAAATTGTCTCTGCTGTTGGGGCAGCATGGCGGCAGTGGTTAGCACTGCTGCCTCATTGCAAGGGACAAGTTACGCCATGCGTGGAGTTTGCATGTTTTCCCTGCGGCAGTGTGGGTTTTCTCCGGGTGCTCCGGTTTCCCACAGTCGAAAGATATTTACATATAGAGTTTACTGTGCAGAAGGAGGCCATTCAGCCCATCGAGTCTGCACCGGCTCTTGGAAAGAGCACCCTACCCCCTACCCAAGGTCAACACCTCCACCCTATCCCCATAACTCAGTAACCCCACCCAACACTAAGGGCAATTTTGGACACTAAGGGCAATTTATCATGGCCAATCCACCTAACCCGCACATCTTTGGACTGTGGGAGGAAACCGGAGCACCCGGAGGAAACCCACGCACACACGGGGAGGATGTGCAGACTCCGCACAGACAGTGACCCAAGCCGGAATCGAACCTGGGACCCTGGAGCTGTGAAGCGATTGTGCTATCCACAATGCTGCAGGTTAAGTGGATCAACCCTACTAAATTGCCTTATAGTGTGTCCAGGGATATGCAGATTAGGTGGGGGTTACAGTAGGCCTAGGTAGGGTGCTCTTTCAGAGGGTCGGTGCAGACTGGATGGGCCGAATAGTCTCCTTCAGCACTGTTGGGATTCTATAGTTCTGTGGTCTTTCCTACACTACCTCTTACTCTAAAGATGCCTTTTGTCTACATTTGCCAACCATTGAAAATAGGGTGCTTCTATCTATTCTGTCTCGTCTCGGGGCAGCACGGTAGCATAGTGGGTAGCATGTTGCTTCACAGTGCCAAGGTCCCAGATTTGATTCCCGGCTTGGGTCACTGTGTGGGGTCTGCACTTTCGACGTGTCTGCGTGGGTTTCCTCCGGGTGCTCCGGTTTCCTCCCACAAGTCCCGAAAGACATGATGTTAGGTGAATTGGACATTCTAAATTCTCCTTGTACCCGAACAGGCGCCAGAATGTGGCTTTTCACAATAACTTTATTGCAGTGTTAATGTAAACCTACTTGTGACAATAAAGATTATCATCTTGTCATGATCTTAGACAGCTTGTTTAAATCGCCCCAGAACATCCCTCGTTTTTAAAAAAAAACAATTTTCCCAACAGTTTCTTCACAACTTAGAAGCATTTTAAACTGTGAGGGTAGAACTTCAAAAGGACATGGACAAGTTGCTGGAAAGGGCAGATGAAGTTCAATGTGGAGAAGTGCGAGGTGTTGCAATGTAGGAAGAACATGGATACACAATTTTAACTAAAGGTACAATACTTAAAGGTGTTCCAGGAACAAAGGGTCCTGGGTGTATATGTGCATATATGATTAAAGGTGGCAGGGCATGTGGAGAGAGCAGTTAATACAGTGCTAGGAATTTAGGAAATTAATGAGGTTAACAGTGAACTTGAGATTAAAACAAAATAACAGCAAGTAACAAGGCCAGTAGGCTTCTAGAGCAATAATAAGATGTGATTTGTCTAGTAACAAGACTAGCAGGCAGCGAGAGACATTGAGGTGGGAATGGCCACATCAGAAATATTGATCAGTGAGTTCTCCTAGTGAGCCAGAGAAGGCACAGCGAAGAGTGAATTTGGGAATTTGAAGCTAGGTGGGAATTCGAAGATTGGTGGGGAGGTGGTGCTTTTTATCCCTGGTAAGTGACTGGTAAGTAGTTTTTCTTTTCATTTGTGTATTTATTTCTTTATTTATTCCTTTGTTTTTTGGAATTGTAGTTGTATAAGTTAACCTAAGGTTTAAGACATGACAGAAGATCCCAGACCCGTGTCATGCTCCTCGTGTGCGATGTGGGAGCTCAGGGACACGTCTACTGGCCCTGACTCCATCACGTGCAAGAAGTGTGTCCAAGTGCAGCTCCTGTTAGACCGCTTGACAGTTCTGGAGCTGCGGATGGACTCATTTTGGAGCATCCGCGATGCTGAGGATGTCGTGGATAGCATGTTTAGCGAGTTGGTCACACCGCAGGTGAAAATTACTGAGGGAAATATAAAATGGGTGACCGAAAGACAGAGCAAGAGTAGGAAGGCAGTGCAGGTGTCCCCTGCGGTCATCCCCCTGCAAAACAGATATACCGTTTTGGATACTGTTGAGGGAGATGGCTCACCAGGGGAAAGCAGCAGCAGCCAGGTTCACAACTGCCATTGTTGGTCAGTGGTGGAGGGCTTGACTGTTTGTGGAAAGGGGAGCAATCAAGCAGGCTACTTTGTCCTGGATGGTGTTGAGGTTCTTGAGTGTTGTTGGAGCCGCACACATCAAGGCAAGTGGAGAGGATTCCATTACACTCCTGACTTGTGCCTTGTAGATGACGGACAAGCAATTTTTTTATGAAAGGGGGGGAAAGAAAGAGAATCAGGAGAGGAGTTACTCGCCATCGGATTCCTAGCCTTTGACCTGCCCTGGTAGCCACAGTATTAATACGGCTAGTCCAGTTCAGTTACTGATCAATGGTAACCCCCCGGATGTTGATTGTAGGGGATTCAGCGATGGTAATGCCATTGATTGTCAAGGAGCGATGGTTTCATCCTCTCTTGTAGGAGATGGTCATTGCCTGGCATTGTGTGGCACGAATGTAACTTGCCAGGGAGTGGGAGTATATTTTGGGAACAAGAGCCAACGTCAGATAAAATGGTGTGCATATGTGCATAATTATTAATATACTCAAGTGTCATTGCATGTATTCATCGTGGTATTTTTTTTCTATTTCCTTTTCTTTTACTTTAATAGGTGGCACAGTGGTTAGCACTGCTGCCTCACAGCACCAGGGACCCGGGTTCAATTCAGGCCTTGGATGACTGCGTGGAGTTTGCACGTGGGTATCTGCGTGGGTTTCTTCCGGATCCTCTGGTTCCCTCCCACAGTCCAAAGATGTGCAGGCTAGGTGGATTGGTCATGCTAAATTGCTCCATATTGTCAACGGATATTCAGGTTAGGTTACTGCGTTGAGGATAGGGAGGGGTAGACATGGGTAGGGTGCTCTTTCAGAGGGTCAGTGCAGACTCGATGAGCTGAATGGCCTCTTATTATATATTCATTATTGCTACATGGTGCTCTGGTTCCTCACTGGGTTGTCCATTGTTCCTCACAATATTCCAACAAATATACGCTAAGAACCGGTGTTTCAAGTTATCCTTCGGGCTTTGAGACACTCTCTCAGCTAACATCAGCGAGGTTCTTAACAAAATCACAGAGTGTCCTGGGCTTATTAATAATAATAATAATAACCTTTATTAGTGTCACAAGTAGGCTTACATTAACACTGCAAAGTTACTGTGAAAATCCTCTAGTCGCCACACTCCGGCACCTGTTCGGGTACAATGAGGGAGAATTAAGGATGTCCAATTCACCCAACAAGCACACCTTTTCGGGCTTTGCGGGAGGAAACCGGAGCACCCAGGGGAAACCCACGCAGATGCGGGGAGGACACGCAGAGGCCGCACAGTGGCCCAAGCGGGAATCGAACCCGGGACCCTGGCACTGTGAGCATCAGTATTAACCACTGTGGTACTCGACAGGACATGGAGTCCAAGAGCAAGGAGGCTATGCTGAACCTGTACAAGATACTAGTTATCGCTGTAATACAGTGTACAACTCTGGGTGCCACACTATAGGAAGGATGTGAACACATTGGAGAGGTTTACATGAATGGTTCCAGGGATGAGAAAGTGTAGGCAGTTATGAGAATAAATTGGAGAGGTTGGGACTGTTCTCCTGGGAGAGGTGACCAAAAGGAGATGTGATAAGAGGTGTTCAGAATCATGAGGGGCTGGACAGTGTAGAGAGGGAAAAACTGTTCTGCTTGTAAAAGGATCAGGAATGAATGGGCATACACTGAAAGTGATTTGCCAAAGAAACAAAATGTGATGTGAGAAAACACTTTTTTTTACACAGTATGTGGTCGAGGTCTGGAACGCACTGGCTGTAAGTGGGATCGCAGCAAGCTCAATCGAGGCATTCAAGCGGGAATTAGATGACTGTTTGTGGTGCAGGGGCTCCACAACCCAACGATGTGCAGGATAGGTGGATTGGCCAGGCTAAATTGCCCCTTAATTGGAAAAAATGAATCGGGTACTCTAAATTTTAAAAAATTAAATAAATAAATAAATATGCAGGGGTACAGGGAAAAGACAGGAGAATGGCTCAAAGTCATAATGGGTCAAATGGCCCCCATCTGCACCAAAATTAATTCTGTGACATTTTTCCATTCTCATACCAAATATTGAGAGTCCTATAATTGCAACAGCAACACAGTCAGTTTCACACTAGCAGTTTTGCTTGGGTAAGAACAACCATTATTTGAATTAGGCACACTATATACTCCAGCAACCACACCAGAACAATATTGTCAGCATGCCTGAAGTTAGGAATACAATTCTTTGGGAAATACATGGGGGCAGCAACTTTAACAGTGACCTCCCTATCATGGTGCCAAACTGGGTAGGTGCTCCACTTTGCCTCCCAAATATTAACCTCCCTAACCGTGCACTGCTCAGTTGAAAATAAAAGGGGTGGAATGAATTGATATTTCCACTAGCAAAATACAACCCAGGAACCTTGGTGCTTATCTGCACAAAGCTTCTACCCCTGCCAGTAGAACAAATTTTGCCTTCCTTGCGTCATTAAAAAAAAACTACAAAAAGATCACAGAAAACAGGAACCACTTCATGGAAAGGGATGTTTTTGAAAAAGCACGGGGGGGGGGGGGGTGTCAGGTCCAACTGAAAGTTGTTAATTATGAGATATTGTTACTTAAAACTTAATGAGTTGCAGTCACACATTCAATCAACAAGATCAAATTAGATCACTGCCCATTTTATGTCAATGTCAATTTTGGGTGTGCCTTTTGATGTTTTTGCCAAACAAGAACAAAAATAACAAGAGGTTAACCAATAATACCCGACAGGCTGTTTAGAGGTTCTGCCGTTTAGCTGGCGTAATCAATTAGCTCTTTGAAAGTGAAGACAGAATTTCAGCAGCATTGCTTCTGGCTACTTGTCAATTGCCAGCACAGCAGAATTATTCAAGATGAAGCCCGAGGAGGTCAAATCACATTTTAGCACCAGGAACTCACCATGTGCTAAACAGCCACAATTTCCCCCTGCAGCAAGACCCCCAAGGAGAATTTTAATGCGTTCAAATCTCAGTTTGCCATTCTACTACTTAAAAAGGGTCGCATTTAAACAGCCTGGCAACGTTTTAGTTGGAGAGATAGGGATGTGGTGGTGTGGGTTCCTGTAAATTACAGTTCAAGCCCTATCCTTACAAAACCAAACTTTGATTGTTAGGCAAAAAGTAAATTTGTGCCATTTTCCCTAAACCATATAATGATTTATGTCACTGTCCCACAGCCAGAAGGGGGAAGACAAATCTAAAGTTTCAAGAGAGTTAACATTTCTCAGTTTGACAAACACAAAACATTGCTTTCATAATGATTAGGTGGGCACAGTGAGGCATGCACTTAGTATTTTAGCAAAATCACTGCAGTAACACAAAATGACTGTACAACACTGCAAGTATAAGTCTGTATTAAAATACCCAAGCCACGGGACAGGAATTAGTTCAGGTTTTGTGGAGAGAAAGGAAACAAGATGTGCAGAGGACAGGTACGAACTAAAGGCAAATATATTTCCCAGGCTGCACAGGAATCCCAAGGCACTCAATCTCATTTTTAAACCTTTGCCAATGCTCCTGTGTACATAGCTTCCTTGAAATAACTTGACTCAGATAGGTCCTTCTTTACACCTTTTCCCACCCCTCTACACACTCCTCTTCCACTCCTCCAAAATCAGTACAAAGTTGTATCTTCCGTTCCTCACTTCTATTTTCCACCCAGAGATATGATTGAGCCACTATGAAGTACTTTACAAATACAGGTATCATAGCCAAACTAGTGTATGGAGCATTTCAGCTGGAAGGTTAGCAGCCAGGTTTATCCCTGAATGCACTGCCTAGGGCATAGCAGAGCCTGGCAGCACTGCTCGTTTGAGGCTGTGCCAGAAATCTGCAGGTACTTCATGGTATCGAAGAGAAAATATACGGAGAGGGTTAAACACTTAAGAGAAAGCCCACTTTCAGGTTAGGTCATTTAAAGGTTAAATCCCACTGAGAATAAATGTTCTCACTGGCAAAGAACAAACTGATCTTTTGAGAGTTGAACTGAATTGACATTATGTAGTGAGATAAACTTACAATGAACAGAAGAACAGTGCTGCCTCACAGCATCATTGCCAACATTTGAATCAATCCACTTCTGATCTAGCCAGTATACCTGCTATGGCCAGCCATGGGAACTGCACACAAGAGGTGTAAAGCAGGTCCTTTAACCACTCATGCATTTTACCTCAGAGGTACTGCATCAGCTGTACCTCTGTAGCAACACTATCACCATTTTGAGAAGGTCAAGGGTGTCAAGTCCGACTCCAGGCATTTGGGAAAATAATCACCGATGCTATACTGTCAGAGATGCCATCGTTTGGGTGAGACTTTAAACTGAGCCCCAATTACCTCTTTCAGGTGGATGGAAGTGCAGAGAGTTCTCCCTGAAACTTATTTCTTTGGCCAACATCATTGAAACAGATTATCCATTCCCATTTCAGGAAGCTGTGTGCAAATTAGTTGCTGTGTCTCCACAGCAATTACATTGCAAAAATAAAAGTGTCGCATTGGCTGTAAAGCATTTTAGGACCTCCCACCGTCATGAAAGGCACTACATGAATGCAAGTCTTCCTTTTCTTGAGATAATTTAGGATCGAATCTGAAACCTCTTCACAAATCAATATATTTAATGAAATTCAATACATAACAGTCGAGGTGAAAATGTTGAAAGCATTTAATAACCATCTGGAGAAACTGCAACGTCTTTGAGTGAATGGACTAAGATGGGTGAAATGACCTTGCCCATCCATAAATATCTTGTGCTCATGACAGGGGAGGGGCAAGTAGAATAAAAAAAGCAAATTAGTCCATAATTAAAATGGAGATTTCCTGTGAAACTACAGCACTGATGTGACAAACACCTTCCATGCAATTTGATGACCACAGTTCTCTGTTCTTAGCAGTCAGTTGACCACATGAATCCACATTTAACAAAAGCATTCACAAATATGCACGTGGAATAGCATTCAAGTTTTTTTTTTTAAATGCACTAATCTATAACTGATGAACTGATAACGGATGAACTGTACAGTCATAAACAACTATGAAACAGAACACCCGGAGGCCTTGTTCATTGTGGCCGGAGACTTCAACAAAGCCAACCTCAAGAGTGCACTGCCAAAATTCCACCAGCACATCTCCATTCCCACCAGGGGCGACAACACTCTTGACCACTGCTACTCAAAAATCAAGGGCGCCTACTGTTCCATCCCCCGACCGCACTTTGGGAAATTAGACCATAAGACTGTGCTCCTTCTCCTGGCTTACAAGCAGAAACTCAAGCGGGAGAATCCAGCTAAGAAGGTTGTGCAGTGCTGGTCCGAGGAGACAGAAGAGCTCTTACATGACTGCTTAGAGACAGTGGGTTGGTCCATATTTAAGAACTCAGCGACCAACTTAAATGAGTATGCCACCACCGTCACAGACTTCATCAGCAAATGTGTGGACGATTGCGTGCCAAAGAAAGCAGTACGTACGTTCCCCAACCGGAAACCATGGCTCAACCGCGAGATTGACTCCCTACTGAAGGACAGATCTGAGGGGTTCAAGGCAGATGACCCTGTCCTATACAAGAAATCCAGGTACGACCTCCGCAAAGCCATCCGAGATGCCAAGAGAGAATATCAAACTAAGCTAGAGTCACAGACAGACTCTCGGTGGTTGTGGCAAGGACTAAACAACATAACGGGCTACAAAGCGAAGCCGAGCAGTATCTCTGGCAGCAGCGCACCCCTCCCCGATGAACTTAATGCATTCTATGCTCGGTTTGAGTAGGTAACCAACAATCCGCTATTGAGTGCCCCAGCAGCCCATAATTCACCCATACCCACCATCACAGTTTCCGAAGTCAGATCGGCCTTCCTGAAAGTGAACCCACGGAAGGCGATGGGCCCGGACGGGATCCCTGGTTGTGCACTCAGAGCCTGCGCATACCAGCTGACAGAGGTATTCACAGACATCTTTAACCTATACCTACTCCACTCCGAGATCCCCACCTGCTTCAAGACCACCACCATCATACCGGTACCAAAGAAGAACCAGGCAACGTGCCTCAATGACTACCGCTCGGTGGCCCTGACGTCAGTTGTAATGAAGTGCTTCGAGAGGCTGATCATGAAGCGCATCACCTCCATACTCCCGGAACGCCTTGACCCACTTCAATTCGCATACCGTCGCAACCGGTCCACATCAGACGCCATTTCCCTGGCACTACACTCATCCCTAGAGCATCTCGAAAACAAGGACTCCTACATCAGACTCCTATTTATTGACTACAGCTCCGCCTTCAACACCATACTCCCAGCCAAGCTCATATCAAAGCTCCAAAACCTAGGACTTGGCTCTCCACTCTGCAACTGGACCCTCGACTTTCTGACCAACAGACCACAATCAGTAAAAATGAACACCAACACCTCCTCCACAATAGTTCTCAATACCGGTGCCCCTCAAGGCTGCATACTTAGCCCCCTACTCCCTGTACACACACGACTGCGTGGCAAAACTTGGTTCCAACTCCATCTACAAGTTTGCTGACGATACGACCATAGTGGGCCGGATCTCGAATAATGACGAGTTTGAATACAGTGGGGAGATAGAGAACCTAGTGGAGTGGTGTAACGACAACAATCTCTCCCTCAATGCCAGCAAAACTAAAGAGCTGGTCATCGACTTCAGGAAGCAAAGTACTGTACACACCCCTGTCAGCATCAACGGGGCCGAGATGGAGATGGTTAGCAGTTTCAAATTCCTAGGGGTGCACATCACCAAAAATTTGTCCTGGTCCACTCACGTCGACGCTATCACCAATAAAGCACAACAGTGTCTATACTTGCTCAGGAAACTAAGGAAATTCGGCATGTCCACATTAACCCTTACCAACTTTTACAGATGCACTATAGAAATCATCCTATCGGGCTGCATCACAGCCTGGTACGGCAACTGCTCGGCCCAGGACCGCAAGGAACTTCAGAGAGTTGCGAATACCGCCCAGTCCATCACACGAACCTGCCTCCCATCCATGGACGCCATCTACACCTCCCGCTGCCGGGGGAAAAGCAGGCAGCATAATCAAGGATCCCTCCCACCCGGCTTACTCACTTTTCCAACTTCTTCCATCGGGCAGGAGATTCAGAAGTCTGAGAACACGCACGAACAGACTCAAAAACAGCTTCTTCCCCACTGTCACCAGACTCCTAAATGACCATCTTATTGACTGACCTCATTAACACTACACCCTGTATGCTTCAACCGATGCCAATGCTTATGTAGTTACATCGTATATCTTGTGTTGCCCTATTATGTATTCTCATGTATTTTCTTGAATTTTGTTTAATTTCCTTTTCTTCCATGTACTAAATGATCTGTTGAGCTGCTTGCAGAAAAATACTTTTCACTGTACCTCGGTACACGTGACAATAAACAAATCCAATCCAATCCAATAAACACCAATATCACACCAACGCAAAACAGAGATTATTGCCTGAAAATCACATCTGATTTAAAAAGAGCAATGTTTTTGGTGAACAATTAAACAGAGCTAGTTGAACACAAGGTCAAGGAATGGTTTTACCCTCTCCCTTGCCAATGCCAACACAAACTTAGATTTATATTACACCTTTAACATAATGAAACAGACCAAGGAGCTTCACAGGAGCATTATAAAACAAAGTACAACATCAAGCCATACAAAATATTAGGCCAAATAACCAAAAGATTGGTCGCAGAGGTAGGTTTTAAGAAGTGCCTTAAGAGGAAAACAAGGCAGAAGCGCGCAGACTGGCAACCAATGGTCGCAATTTTTAAATTCCTACCCTCATTTCCAAGTCCCTCCAAAGCTTCACTCTGTCCCTATTTCTATAACCTCCTCCAAATATCTGCACTCCGCTGGCATCTTGCACATTCCCCGATTATAATTATTCTGCCATTGGTTGTCATGTGGTCAACTGTCCTTGGCTCTAAACTCTGGAATTTCCTCTCTGCACCGCTCTCTTTCTCACACCCCCCTCCAAGCTTTTGGTCATGGAGTTCAATGCCAATTTTTGAAACTGTGCAGTATTTGGGGCGGATGTTTATGCAAATGCAACGGTTTGATTACTTCAATAAAGTGCATTTTTGAAAATGTTATTTCACAACACCACTCTCATTTCTGGCCTCTTTTGTAGGTGGCAGGTTATGCAGGGGGAATAATTCACAGGCAGCCTCATTATCTCACCAGTTTGGATGGATCACTACCACACCATATGGTGCAATTGCAGACTGAGCAATTGGAGAAGGAATGATATTTTCCACACATCGAGTTCATTCATATATGAAAATAAATAGTACTCTATGGTGGTGGGGGGAGGGGAGGGGAAGAATATTTATAATCTATATGTTATGTATAATCGCAGACTGTACATGTTTAGTTCCTAATGAGAAAGCTACAAAAATCTCAATATTAAAGCATAGCATAAATAGAATATATGGCAAAAGTATAAATCACCAGTGGTACGAAGCACAACTCACAGCAGGCTAAAAAACCCAGTTAAATAGGGAGCCACAAAAGTGTAGCTGTGTGCTTGGGGTGGGTTCGTTTGGATGAGTGGGGAAGGGAAGATGTATGTATCAAAGAAAACAATGGAGCTTTTAAAAGAAGCAAAACAGTAACCTTTACAGTCTGTTCATGCTAGCATCTGGATTTTTATTTGCTGATTTTTTGTTTTCATTGCTACATAGAGAAATCCATATTTAAAATAAATAAATAAATCCTGCCAGGAACTGTGTATAGAATAATCCACTTCAGGCTATTTGCAGGCATGTGCCAGAAAAGGTCATACCGTTGAATGCATCGGAATTTACTCACTAAAACGCCAAGCAGCCAGGAGAGAAAACATATGAAAGCAGCAGCTGAGCATACAAGCCTCATCAGGTTCTAACTGTCTTGTTGCTGCTTTAGCAACCAGATTTTTGCACACTGTATTTCAACCTTCCTTATATGACTAGACTGGGATTAACGAGTCCTTCAATAACAGTTTACAAGCCTCTGCAATGACTCGGGAAATTTGTTCTGTGCAGAGTGGAATCTTTTACCGGTCTGGAGGTTACAAGATTCAATTCATGAACTGGTGCTGACTAAGCCTCGGAGAAGCGAATGCAGCAAGGACAACTGACCCAACCCCTTCCAACAGAGGGGAATTAAAAACCAACATTTTATTTTAACACTTCTTGCACAGAATAGCAGCAGTATGAAAACAGAATAGACACTATAATGGGTTTGGCCTAGAGAACAATGTTCATAAAAATGGCTCTCTCTTAAAAAGAAATTCTGTGCACTAGTTGGATACCTAACTTGGGGTGGGTGGGTATATGTGTGTGTGTGTATATATATATATATATATATATAAATATATAATACATATGTGCGCTTGTGTGTGTGTGTGTGTGGCAAGCAGGGGCTAACTTTCCCAAATATAAAAGTGAATCAGGCAAATATTCTCATTCAGAAGCTGTGCCATAAGGAGTGGCTCAGGCTACTTTCAAACAATGAAAGCAATAGCAACTAGATGAGAATTCTCAGGCACTAAGTCAGAAATAGAGGGGAAAAATTACTCAGACTGAATGAACACTGAGGAAATGAAGACAAAAACTGCTGATCAAAATTAAAGTCCCACGATGTCTTTACCAGGCAAGGGAAGTGAAACACTGACAGAAGGAGCAGCAGCGTTTAAAATATCAAAACCGAAGTCTGGACCGCTTGTACATTCCCCTTTCCTGCCACAACTGTTCAAAAAGCTGGAACTCCTTTCCAAGCTTTTGTGATTGAGGGTGTCTTACAGCGCAGAAGTAGAGCCCACCATGACCCTTTGTAAGAGCAATCATTCAATAGGTAATAATGCATTGCCCAGCTGACCTCCACTCATCAATATCTACATCTGCTTCAAAAGTATAACAAGTTTTTTTGTGTCCACTCTCCTTTGAGAAACTGACTCTTTGCCGGTGTATGAATGTGCCACTAGATTCTATACCACAAGAAGGATATATTGGTTTGAGAAGGCTTCACTGGAATTATATCAGGCCATAAACTATTAACTTATGTAGCATTAACTTGATTTGCATTCACTCAAAAATTAAAAATTGACGGGTGACCAAATCAAGGTGTTGAAAAAGATAGAAGGATTAGATCAGATTAGATCAGATGAAGAGAAACTATTTCCACTGGTGGGAAAATCCAATAGGGTATAACTTTAAAATTCAAGTTGATCTGTTCAGCAATGGTAATCAGGAATCACTTGTTCATGAAGAGAAACAGAAATTTGGAAAACTTGATCCCAATAGGATTCTCGATGAATTGAAGTGTTCAAGACTGAGGTCAACACATTTTTTGTTAAATATGGCTAACAAGGGGTATGGAGCGAAAGTGGGTAAATATGAATAAAGCACAGATCAGCTACTCATCTAACTGAATGGCAAGAATAGGTTCCAGTGGCTGAATGGCCCCTGCCTGTCCCAATGTTCTGAGAATTAGTTCCCAGTCTCTCCAATGATACAGCAACCGACTCCACATATCCACAGGACAGCCCAGTGGTGCCAGTAGCCGAATAAAAGAGTAAACAGAGTGACATGGAGAGTCTGCTCTCCAGAAAGAAGGAAATAACGAGGTAACATAAAAGCTCACAAGTGAACTGAGAAGCACGTCAACTCGAATTGCTATTCGCATTTTAGACATTATTGATTTTATTTTTCAAACCCAACTGAACAGTTACTCTCACTCAGAAAACACATTCTAGGAGTGGCGATCAACAGCTGACTATTAAAGTAGAGAATGGAGGAAATTTTGTGCAAATTAAAAATCAAAACATGCAGCAATCAAGACCAAATATTACGGACTCTGGAAATCTGAAATAAAAACAAGTGCTAGGAATATTCAGCAGATCAGGCAGCATCTTGAGAGAGAAACAAGAGGTAACATGTCAGGTCGATGAACTTTCATCAGGAAGTTAACCATATTTCCCTCTCCACAGATGCTGTTGGATTTCCAAGTGCGTTCAGCATCAGGTTTCCCTTCACCTTTCCCTGGGCCCCATGATGTCATCCCTCCAGGCACCTCCCCCATCACCTTGACTGTACAATTTTAACCAGAGCCATTTGATACCCACCAACAAGAATTTTCCAACCACGTCCTTTCAATGTAATTATATTTAAATAAAAATAAATAAGTCAACTGTTCAACATAGAGGGAACAATTACAACTTAAATATTTACCAACATTACTGCAACCATCGAACCCGTTTCAACTATCAGGAAAGGTATCGTCAAATTTGGCTACTGCCATTTCATTGTTTGTTTAAATACACCAAGAACTTAAATCTATTGCAAGGTTGCTTGCAAATGTAACTATAAGCAAAAGCAGCATTGGATTGTGAGAAATATTCCAATTTTTAGAGTACTACAAAAGATTTCCAACATTTTGGTAGAATTTTAAGGAAAACAAAGAAAGCATTGCAACTTGCTTCAACAAGACATACCGACGGGTGGACAAATATATTAAAATGTACAAATTTTCTTAAAATACAGAACAATTACAGTTTTAAATATTGGGTGATATTTCACATTATCTTGGGATAATATGCTGCATAAGGACCTCTGTGGACAATTCATTGCACAAGCACAATCTCTCTGTATAGTTTATTAGATATGAACAACCGCCCTGGATAATACAACAATCTGGATAATAAGAACAATTTCTGGGTAATATATTAAGATTTGAAAATCTCTCTGGATAATATATTGGAGAAGAACAATCTCGGGCAACAAGGTAGCGCAGTAGTTAGCACTGCTGCCTCATGGCAGTGAGGACCCAGGTTCGATCCCGGCCCCGGGTCACTATCTGTGTGGAGTTTGCACATTCTCCCCGTGCCTGCGTGGGACTCACCCCCACGAACCCAAAAATGTGCAAGGTGGGTAGATTGGCCATGCTAAATTGCTCCTAAAATTGGGGGGAAAAATTGGGTACTCTAATTGCGTATCAAAAAAAGAACAAACTCTATGGATAATAAAAATTAGATACAGATAGAGTCTAGGATTAGTCATTTAGGGGCTAGTTGAATGCATATAACCAAGAAGCAAAATATTAACAGTAGTCCTGAATGTGGGAACCCAGTCATTTTTCATATAATGAATTAACCACTGTATTCCATTGTATTCAATACAGAGAAGAGTGTTCCTTGTGTACATCTCCCACTGCCTGGGGAAAGCGGGCAGCATAATCAAAGACCCCTCCCACCCAGCTTACTCACTCTTCCAATTTCTTCCATCGGGCAGGAGATACAAAAGTCTGAGAACACGCACGAACAGACTCAAAAACAGCTTCTTCCCCGCTGTTACCAGACTCCTAAACGACCCTCTTATGGACTGACCTGATTAATACTACACCCCTGTATGCTTCACACGATGCCAGTGTCTATGTATTTACATTTTGTACCTTGTATTGCCCTATTATGTATTTTCTTTTTATTTCATTTTCATTTGCTTGATGATCTGTTTGAGCTGCTCACAGAAAAATACTTTTTACTGTACCTTGGTACACGTGACATTAAACAAATCCAATCCAATCCAACTAATCAATTTTTAGTTAGACCTCCACCAAACTATCAAATATGGCAAAGCATGAGAAGTACATTAATAGTAACTCAGTATTTTTCCTGAGGCTGCGCACGCAAACACTAAACTAGTTTTGAGGGGCACCAATCAATCTCAAGTAATCTCCAATGTTTGATTAACAAGTTATCCTCTAAGTAACAGACATTCAAGGAGGTGCCAGCTAAAAATTAGAAGCCAATTAACACAAAGGAGGAGTTAAACCAGAGGTAAGAATCCCCTTTAAAATAGGACCTCGTGGTTCAGGTTTTTAATCCTGAATTATTCATCTATTTTGTTTGTGTTTAGTGATTTATTTTGTGATTATGCTTTTGCCACGTGCTTGACTTTATATATTGTTTGACATTTCATTTCTAAGTTTTATTCAGTTTGCACTCGCCCACAGGCCATGTTTTATTCAGTTCTGCAGTTCTTATTCAAGTGTATACCAGTGACTAGCAATAAAGTCGTATTTTTGAACCTCTACCAACCGGACTACTGATTCTTATTAGAAGAGAAAAATAAGAGTCCCAACAGATACAAACAATCTCACTCAATTTCTGGATAGGGCATCAATCGGTGTTGGTTATTTTTGAAGGTTAACTAATGTGCAATTCATCTCAGCTCTATTTAGGAAAGGGATTATTGTAAGATTCATGCATGAGCAGTTGGGAAGAGAGCACATCCTGAGTGAGACAAAGCCAAGTGTGTGTGTGTGTGTGTGTGTTTGGGAATTTGGAGCAAAGTGGAAATTTGGTGCAGAGGGGAAAGAGGTGCTTGCCTACTTTCTTACTTTTGAATCTTCAAAGAGTGGTCTTGTCCTGCTACAGGAGTAGAGGCTACAAGGAAGAGAGTTGATTGGCAGTAGTGGGCAAGTTGCTTATTTCGCATTGAAAGCTATAGTAAGGCAAGAGTTCTAGCATTTAAAAAAACATAAATAATTTTCTAATTGGCATGGAGTTAACGTTAGAGCCTTGTTTTAAAAATAAATTTAGAGTACCCAATTCATTGTTTCCAATTAAGGGGTAATTTAGCCTGGCCTATCCACCTAGCCTGCACATTTTTGGGTTGTAGGTAAAACCCACGCAAACATGGGAAGAATGTGCAAACTTCACACGGACAGTCACCCAGAGCCGGGATCGAACCTAGGACCTCGGCGCCGTGAGGCAGTAGGGCTAACCCACTGCACCACCGTGCTGCCCCCTACGTTAAAGCCTTTTAACTAAATGTATGACTGGGGAGCTCAGCCCCATGTTTTGCACAGCCTGAAGCTTGTGGAAATTCCTAGACACTCTTTGCATTCTGGATGACCATACTTTCAGAAAGTGGCACCAGTTTGACCAGCCCGAGAGCCAGGTTTCAGAACTTGCGCGTCGGCTGGAGACACAATGGTGCATCCGAGAGGCTGAGAGTTACAGGGATAGCATGTTTTTAAACGTGACCACCCAACAGCTTAAGGGAGTGTCTGAGGGGGAATGGGCAACTATTAGTCAGAGGGGGACAGACAGGAAAACCCCAGAGTGTCTCACACTCAAGAACCATTTCTGTGTTGGAAAACGGTGAGCGCAGGGGTTGCTCTGCAGAGCGCAGCCAGAACCAAGTTCACAGCACAGTGGGTGGCTCAGAAGCACAAGGTGAAAAGAGTAAGAGTGAAACAGCAATTGTGGTAGGAGATTCGATAGTGAGGGGCGCAGACAGGAGGTTCTGCAGCCACAGACATGACTCTAGCATGGTGTGATGGCTCCCTGGCATCACGGTCAAGGATATCACTGAACGGCTGCAGGGCATTCTGAAGGGAGGGGGGGGGGGTGTGAACAGTCCAATGTCATGGTTCACATTGGCACCGACGGTACAGATGGAAAGAACAATGGGGTCCTGCTGCAAGAATTTAGGAAGCTAGGTAGCACATTGAAAAGAGTTACCGCAACAGTTGTAATCTCTGGATTACTACTGCTGCCAAGCGCGAGAGTATTGGAATAAGAGGATAGAGCAGATGAATGAGTGGCTGAAGAGATGGTGTCGGAGGGAGAGCTTTAATTTCCTGGATCACTAGATCTGTTCTTGGGGAAGGTGGGACCTGCACAAGTCGGGCAGATTGCACCTGAACCAGAATGTGACCAAGAGACAGAGACATGTTAAGGCACAAGGGAATAAGGCACGGCTGAATGGCATCTATTTTAATGCAAGGAGTCTTATAGGTAAGGCTGATGGACCGAGGGCATTGATTATCAAATGGGAGTATGATGTTATTGCTATCACAGAGACATGTTTACGGGAGGGGCAGGATTCACAACTCAATATTCCAGAGTGTAGAGTCTTCTGATGAGAAGGGAGGGGTGTTTGTGTGTGGGGCAATCACATTACCGGAAGTCTACTATCGACCCCCAAACAGTCAGGGAAATATAGAAGAGCAGATATGTAAACAAATCTCAGAAGTGTAAAAATAATAGGGTAATAATAGCCGAGAATTTCAACTTCCCTAATATTCCCTGGGCAGCACGGTAGCACAGTGGTTAGCACAGTTGCTTCACAGCTCCAGGGTCCCAGGTTCGATTCCCAGCTTGGGTCACTGTCTGTGTGAAGTCTGCACGTTCTCCCAGTGTGTGTGTGGGTTTCCTCCGGGTGCTCCGGTTTCCTCCCACAGTCCAAAGATGTGCAGGTTAGGTGAATTGGCCATGATAAATTGCCCTTAGTGTCGAAAAAAAAGTTAGGTGGGGTTACTGGGTCATGGAACAGGGTGGAGGCGTGGGCTTGGGTAGGGGGCTCTTTCCAAGGACCGGTGCTGACTTGATGGGCCAAATGGCCTTCTGCACCATTAATTCTATGATTCGATGAATATTAATTGGGATAGGTAAAGTGCGAAAGGCTTAGAGGGGGCAGATTTGTCAAGGTGTATCCAGAAGTGCTTTAGGAGCCAGCATTCAGAACACAAGGAGACAGTACTTGACGTACTTTTAGGGAATGAAGCCCTGCAGGTGGTAGAGGTATCAGTGGGGAAGCATTTTGGTGCTAGTGACTCGATAAGATTTAAGGAAGGGCAGCGTGGTGACGCAGTGGTTGGCACTGCTGCCTCAGTGCCAAGGACTCAGGTTCAATCCCGGCCCCAGGACACTGCCCGTGTGGAGTTTGCACATTCTCCCCGTTTCCACATGGATCTCACCTCCACAACCCAAAAGAACATGTGCAGGGTAGGTGAATTGGCCACGCTAAATTGCCCTTAATTGGAAAAAAGAATTGGATGAAAAAAGAAATTATATTAAAACAAAGATCTAAGGGAGTAATGGAAAAGGACAAAGATGGACCAGAAATAAGGCACAGTGCTTAGCAGTGCTGTGTCTCAGCACCAGGGACCAGAGTTCGATTCAAGCCTTGGGTGACTGTGTGGAGTTTGCACATTTTCCAAGTGTGTGCATGGGTTTCCTCTGGGTGCCCCAGTTTCCACCCACAGCCCAAAGATGTGCAGGTTAGGTGGATTTGCAGTGATCAATGCACGGAGTTATGGGGATTGGGAGGGGGTGTGGACCTCGGTTGAGTCTCTTTCGGAGCATTAGTGCAGACTCAATGAGCCAAATGGCTTCCTTCTGCATGGGGGAGGGGGACTTTCAAAGGATAAGACAGGATCTGACCAAAGTGTACCAGGAGCAGCTACTTCTAGGAAAATCCACATTAGAGCAGAGGGAGTAGAGAGAGTACAATGCCAACATATTCCTGTAAAGGTAAGGGGCGGGACTAAGAAGCCCAGAGAACCCTGGATGTCAAAGGATATACAGCATTGGTTCAGGAAAAAAAGGGAGGTTAATGGCAGATTCGGGAACTCAAAACAGTAGATGCCCTAGAGTATGAAAGTGCAGGGGTGGGGGTACTTAAAAAAAAAAATTAGGAGACAAAAGAAGGGGCATGAAAAAAAACACTGCCGGGTTATAAGCATATTATTGGATAAGTGGACCAGGGAAAGAGGGCGGCCCATTCGGTACCAAAATGGCAACTGTGTGTGGAGCCGAAAGATGGAGGTGAGGTATTCAATGATTATTTGCATCCCTGTTCACTATGGAGAAGGACAATGTAGGTTTATAAAGCAGGAAAGGGGACTGTGATATAACTGAACAGATTAGCATTGAGCAAGAGGCGTTGTCAGCGGTTTTAGCGGGCTGAAAAGTGAATAAATCCTCAGGCCCAGATTAAATATATCCTAGGCTTGTGCGTGAGGCAAGGGAGGAAATTGCAGGGGCTCTGACACGAATTTTTAAATCCTCGCTGGACACAGGTGAGGTGCCAGAGGACTGGTGGAGAGCTAATGTGGTACCGTTATTCAAGATGGGAAGTAGGAAAAAAAACAGGTCATTACAGGCCAATGGGTCCAATATGAATGGTTGGGAATTTATTGGAAAAAATTCTAAGTGACAGATTTAATCTCCAACGAGAGGCAAGGGTTCATCAAGGATAGTCAGCATGGCTTTGTCAGGGAGAGATCATGTCTAACAAGTTTCATGGTCACCATTAGATTTGAAATCCAGATTATTATTGAATTCAGATTTCACCATCTGCAGTGGTGGGATTTGAACCTGGGTCTCCAGAGCATTACTCTGGTTAAGTCGTGCGGTGACAATACCACTACACCACCGCCTCCCCGAGCCTACATGGGCTTCAGCAAGGCTTTTTACAAATTCCCACATGGGAGACAGATCTAATAGTAAGAGCCAATGGGATCCAGGGCAATTTGAATCCAAAACTGGCTTAGTGGTAGGAGGCAGAGGGTAATGGTTAAGATTGCTTTTATGACTGGAATCCTGTGTCTAGTGGCGCACTGCAGGGATCGGTGCTGGGTCCTTCGTTGTTTGTAGTGTACATTAATGATCTAGACATGAATGTGGGGAATATGATCAGTAAGTTCGCCGATGACATGAAAATGGATGGTGTAACAGTGAGGAGGAAAGCCTCAAGACATACGTGATGCATGTCCTTTATTAGCCCAGGCATAGAATAAAGGAGCAGAGAGATTATGATGGAGCTGTATAAAATGCTGGTTAGGCAACAGCTAGAGTACTGTGTGCAGTTCTGGTCACCACAGTATAGAGAGGATGTGATTGCACGAGAAACGGTGCGGAGGAAATTCAACAGGATGCGACCAGGGTTGGAGTGTTTCAACTATAAGGGCTGGTTTAGCACACTGGGCTAAATCGCTGGCTTTTAAAGCAGACCAAGGCAGGCCAGCAGCACGGTTCAATTCCCGTACCAGCCTCCCCGAACAGGCGCCGGAATGTTTCACAGTAACTTCATTTGAAGCCTACTTGTGACAATAAGCGATTTTCATTTTCATTTCATGAAGAAAGGCTGGATAGGCTGGGTTGTTTTCCTTAGAGCGGAGAGGTTGGGGGGGGGGGGGTGGGAGAGGAGGAGTCATCAAGGTGTACAATATGTGGCAGATAGATAGGGTTGATTGGAAGAAACCCTCCCCAGTAGTAGAAGGATCAATAATCAAGGAGCATAGATTTACGGTTTTTGAGGAAAAACATTTTCCACTCAGGGGGTGGCGGGAAACCGGAATTCACCACCTGAAAGGGTGGTAGAGGCGGGAAAATAGGTGGTGTCCGATGGCTGGCGCAGACACGACGGGCCGAAAGGCCTCTTTCTTCGCTGCAAAAGCTCAATATCAGATATGAAAATCTCCCTCTGGACAACATAATGCACAGGAACTCGCCCTGGATATTAATATATCGCCCCAAGAACAATCTGGAACATACAAGATCACCTGAATATCACATAATATAAAAGCAGTTGCTGGATAATACGAGATATGTGGAAATCTCCCTTCTGGATAATACATTACATAAGGACAAATCTCCTCGGATATTAATACAGGGATGATGTATTTCGTGTGAACATTCCTCTCGCTGGAGAGGAGATGGGGGGGGGGGGGGGAGGTCCACATTCTCCATACCGATTCTTTCGCAACAAGTCTGCGCTGCAACTGCACTTGAAGGAGGGTCTGCTGTCAGCGGCCTCCCGGGACAGAATGCACACCATCCCGGGTGAGGCCCACTCCGGCCTCCCTCCCTCCGCCACCGCAGCCCGGACCCATCGCCTCTCCATTTCCAGCATCGCCGCCGCTTGGCTATCCGAGTCCGGAGGCTGGCAGCGGCCTACAGCCTGTCCCCCCCCCCCCCCCCCCGGACCCGCCAGCCAGCCAGCCCCCGACCCGCGGCGGCCGGGAAAGGGGCGGCGTCCAGCGGGAAAAGAGTTAATCTAAGGCCGGCTCTGCCTGTCGCGCGTTGGGGGGGGGGGTTTAATTCTCTCGCTCTTACCCACATCACTCGGCCCTGGCGACCGGAGCGGCGCCTCGGCTCGGCTCACCCAGCCCGCTCGGACCGGCGGAGCCCCGTTTAACCATTCGCTGCCCCGAGAGCTGTCACTCAGAGCCCGAGGGGGCGGGCACTCTGGAGGCCAAAACACCGGGAGGGGGGGCGGCAATTACAGATTGGGAGACCCCCCCCCCCCATCAATATAACCAGGAGGGGGGGCGGCAATTACAGATTGGGAGACCCCCCCCCTCATCAATATAACCGGGGGGGGGGGGCGGCAATTACAGATTGGGAGACCCCCCTCATCAATATAACCGGGGGGGGGGGGCGGCAATTACAGATTGGGAGACCCCCCCCCCCCCCCATCAATATAACCAGGAGGGGGGGCGGCAATTACAGATTGGGAGACCCCCCCCTCATCAATATAACCAGGAGGGGGGGCGGCAATTACAGATTGGGAGACCCCCCCTCATCAATATAACCGGAAGGGGGTGTGACAATTACAGATTGGGAGACCCCCCCCCCCCCCTCATCAATATAACCGGGAGGGGGGGCGGCAATTACAGATTGGGAGCCCCCCCTCATCAATATAACCGGGAGGGGGGGGGGGCAGCAATTACAGATTGGGAGACCCCCACCCCCCCTCATCAATATAACCGGGAGGGGGGGAAATTACAGATTGGGGGACCCCCCCCCCCCCCCCCTCCTCATCAATATAACCGGGAGGGGGTGTGGCAATTACAGATTGGGAGACCCCCCTCATCAATGTAACCCGGAGGGGGGGGGTGGCAATTACAGATTGGGAGACCCCCATCCCCCCTCATCAATATAACCGGGAGGGGGGGGGGCGGCAATTACAGATTGGGAGACCCCCCCCCTCACCAATATAACCAGGAGGTGGGGCGGCAATTACAGATTGGGGCCCCCCCCCCCTTATCAATATAACCGGGAGGGGGGGGCGGCAATTACAGATTGGGAGACCCCCACCCCCCCTCATCAATATAACCGGGAGGGGGGGGCGGCAATTACAGATTGGGAGACCCCCACCCCCCCTCATCAATATAACCGGGAGGGGGGGCGGCAATTACAGATTAGGACACCCCCCTCACCAATATAACCAGGAGGGGGGGGGGGGCGGCAATTACAGATTGCCCCCCCCTTATCAATATAACCAGGAGGGGGGGTGGCAATTACAGATTGGGGGTCCCCCCCTCATCAATATAACCGGGAGGGGGGGGCAATTACAGATTGGGAGACCCACCCTCACCAATATAACCGGGAGGGGGGGCGGCAATTACAGATTGGGAGACTCCCCCCTCATCAATATAACGGGGGGGGGGGCGGCAATTACAGATTGGGAGACCCCCCCTCACCAATATAACCAGGAGGGGGGGCGGCAATTACAGATTGGGGGTCCCCCCCTCATCAATATAACCGGGAGGGGGTGTGGCAATTACAGATTGGGAGACCCCCCTCACCAATATAACCGGGAGGGGGGGCAATTACAGATTGGGAGAACCCCCCCATCAATATAACCGGGAGGGGGGGCAATTACAGATTGGGAGACCCCCACCCCCCTCATCAATATAACTGGGAGGGGGGGCGGCAATTACAGATTGGGAGCCCCCCCCCCCCTCATCAATATAACCGGGAGGGGGTGTGGCAATTACAGATTGGGAGACCCCCCTCATCAATATAACCGGGAGGGGGTGTGGCAATTACAGATTGGGAGACCCCCCCTCATCAATATAACCGCGGGGGGGGGGGCCGCAATTACAGATTGGGAGCCCCCCCCCCTCATCAATATAACCAGGAGGGGGGGGCGGCAATTACAGATTGGGAGACCCCCCCTCATCAATATAACCGGGAGGGGGTGTGGCAATTACAGATTGGGAGACCCCCCCTCATCAATATAACCGCCGGGGGGGGGGTGGCAATTACAGATTGGGAGACCCCCACCCTCATCAATATAACCGGGAGGGGGTGCGGCAATTACAGATTGGGAGACCCCCCCCCCCTCATCAATATAACCGGGAGGGGGGCAGCAATTGCAGATTGGGAGCCCCCCCCTCATCAATATAACCGGGAGGGGGGGGCAGCAATTACAGATTGGGAGACCCCCACCCCCCCTCATCAATATAACCGGGAGGGGGGGAAATTACAGATTGGGAGACCCCCCTCATCAATATAACGGGGGGGGGCGGCAATTACAGATTGGGAGACCCCCACCCCCCCTCATCAATATAACCGGGAGGGGGTGTGGCAATTACAGATTGGGAGACCCCCCTCATCAATGTAACCCGGAGGGGGTGGCGGCAATTACAGATTGGGAGACCCCCATCCCCCCTCATCAATATAACCGGGAGGGGGGGGCGGCAATTACAGATTGGGAGACCCCCGCCTCACCAATATAACCAGGAGGGGGGGCGGCAATTACAGATTGGGGGGCCCCCCCTCATCAATATAACCGGGAGGGGGGGGCGGCAATTACAGATTGGGAGACCCCCACCCCCCCTCATCAATATAACCGGGAGGGGGGGCGGCAATTACAGATTAGGACACCCCCCTCACCAATATAACCAGGAGGGGGGGGGGGGGGGGCGGCAATTACAGATTGGGCCCCCCCCCTTATCAATATAACCAGGAGGGGGGGGGCAATTACAGATTGGGAGACTCCCCCCTCATCAATATAACGGGGGGGGGGGAGCGGCAATTACAGATTGGGAGACCCCCCCCTCACCAATATAACCAGGAGGGGGGGCGGCAATTACAGATTGGGGGTCCCCCCCTCATCAATATAACGGGGGGGGACGGCAATTACAGATTGGGAGACCCCCACCCCCCCTCATCAATATAACCGGGAGGGGGTGTGGCAATTACAGATTGGGAGACCCCCCTCACCAATATAACCGGGAGGGGGGGCAATTACAGATTGGGAGAACCCCCCCATCAATATAACCGGGAGGGGGGGCAATTACAGATTGGGAGACCCCCCCTCATCAATATAACCGGGAGGGGGGGGGCGGCAATTACAGATTGGGAGACCCCCACCCCCCCTCATCAATATAACCGGGAGGGGGGGGCAATTACAGATTGGGAGACCCCCCTCATCAATATAACCAGGAGGGGGGGCAGCAATTACAGATTGGGAGACCCCCCCCTCACCAATATAACCAGGAGGGGGGGCTAAATTACAGATTGGGGGTCCCCCCCTCATCAATATAACCAGGAGGGGGGGCAGCAATTACAGATTGGGAGACCCCCCCCTCACCAATATAACCAGGAGGGGGGGCTAAATTACAGATTGGGGGTCCCCCCCCTCATCAATATAACCGGGAGGGGGTGGCGGCAATTACAGATTGGGAGACACCCACTCATCAATATAACCGGGGGGGGGGGGGCAATTACAGATTGGGGACCCCCCCCTCATCAATATAACCGGGAGGGGGGTCGGCAATAATTACAGATTGGGAGACCCCCCCTCACCAATATAACAGGGAGGGGGGGGCAATTACAGATTTGGAGACCCCCCCTCATCAATGTAACCAGGAAGGGGGGCGTCAATTACAGATTGGGAAACACCCCTCCCCCCTCATCAATATAACCGGGAGGGGGGGGCCGCAATTACAGATTGGGAGACCCCCCCCTTCATCAATATAACCGGGAGGGGGGGGGCCGCAATTACAGATTGGGAGACCCCCCCCTTCATCAATATAACCGGGAGGGGGTGGGCGCCAATTACAGATTGGGAGACCCCCACCCCCCCTCATCAATATAACCGGGAGGGGGGGCAATTACAGATTGGGAGACCCACCCCTCATCAATGTAACCGGGAGGGGGGGGCGGCAATTACAGATTGGGAGACCCCCACCACCCCTCATCAATATAACCGGGAGGGGGGGCAATTACAGATTGGGAGACCCCCCCTCATCAATGTAACCGGGAGGGGGGGGCGGTAATTACAGATTGGGAGAGCCCCCATCTCATCAATATAACCGGGAGGGGGGGCGGCAATTACAGATTGGGAGACCCCCACCCCCCCCACATCAATATAACCGGGAGGGGGGGGCGCCAATTACAGATTGGGAGACCCCCCCTCATCAATATAACCGGGAGGGGGGGCGGTAATTACAGATTGGGAGAGCCCCCATCTCATCAATATAACCGGGAGGGGGGGGCGGCAATTACAAATTGGGAGACCCCCCCCTCACCAATATAACCGAGAGGGGGTGTGGTAATTACAGATTGGGAGAACCCCCTCATCAATATAACCGGGAGGGGGTGTGGTAAATACAGATTATAAAGTAAGGGCTTTAGAAAGTATCGAGAGGGAAAGCAGTCATTCAAGACTGAGCTAACCCCAGCACATCAGAAACTGCTGTGGCGTTTACAGGTTTGGAGCTGTCCCAGCAAGAATTGTTTTAATAATGAACAAACTTATATCAATAAAAGCATCTTACGACATCCGCAGGACATGATAAAATTCTTCACAGCCAAAGAAATATAAGCAAACGTGTGGCCATTACAGCCATTACAAATATCTTATTCTGGTCCGAAAGGTTTTAGGAAATGGGATTCCAAAGTATCCCAGCTTTCTAAACAACTGGGGAGAGGAGTGGGAGAATGGAACGAAGATAGCGGAAAGTACAAGTCATGATTGGGTGTTGTTTGAAGGGGGTGGGGGTTAAGGAGAAAGGGGTTCAGGACTGATATCTGTTTGGATAACCGGCCAAACTATAGGCAAAGTTCTTATAGAAAGGGTTGTCAAAACAAAAGACCATTCTGCCCACTTTTTAAAAATTATTTCTGGGGTTGCGGGCATCGTTGGCTGGGCCAGCATTTATTGCCCATCCCTAATTGCTATTTCAGAGGGCATTATACGAGTCAACCACATTGCTGTGGGTCTGGAGTCACATGTAGGCCAGACCAGGTAAGGATGGCAGATTTCCCCCCGAAAAGATTATTGAACCAGGCGGGCTTTCATGACCATCGACAATGGTGTGATGGTCATCTTTAGACTTTTGATTCCGGATTTATATTGAATTCAAATTTCACCATCCGCTGTGGTTGGATTCAAAGCTGCATTAGCTTGGGTCTCTGAATTATTAGGCTAGTGAGAATACCACTACACCACCGCCATCCCGGTCGGCTAGTGCAACCTCTTTAATTGCAACCATACCTCCCTATTCTTTTCTCATGGGGAAGTATGCAATGATCACTGAGGAAAGATACTAGAGGGCGGACCAAAGGGGATCAATGACATTTGACCTGTGGGGAGTGGGGGGGGGGAAGGAGATACATCAAAAACATTGCCAGCCGAAGGGAGGCTGCAATCAATTCAGGATCCTTTGCTGTTTGTAATATATATATATATAAAAATGACTTGGAAGAAAACGTAGCTGGTCTGATTAGCAAGTCTGCAGATGATAGTAAGATTGAAGGAATTGCGGATAGTATGGGGAGCACACGGCCCACTCTACAGGTGTGGTACAGCAGAAATGGAAAAGTATTTTTTAAAGCAAAACAACGTTTATTCTATGAACTCAAGTTAACCTTTTTAAAACATAGTGAACATCTTAGCAACCATTAATTCAAATACAACCCCCAAAGACTACAACACTAAGTAAACGTTTAAGCTTTCATTTTTAACATCGATACGACTTAAAAACAAAACCTTTATCAGAAGCAAAAGTTTTAAATCACCAGGATTGATTTACAGTCTTTAGATTACAGAGAGAGATTCATACAACTTCTGTCTGTGACTGCAGCTATCCAGCTCTGAAAACGAAACTAAAACACACCCTGTAGCCTGCTCAAAAACGAAAGTAAAAAGCTGACAGACAACCCGGCTCCACCCACTCTCTGACATCACTGCAGTAATAAAGACCCATTTCTTAAAGGTACTCACACTACAGATATTTTTATAAACACCTATTTCTTAAAGGTACTCTCACATGACAGGCACAAGTTCAAGGTGAGGGGGGAAAGGTTCTGAGGAGTGTGTAGGGAAACTATTTATTTATTTATTTTTACACAGAGGGTGGTGGTGGCTTGGAATGCACTGCCAAGTGAGGTGGTTGAGGCAGATACGTTAGCGACCGTTAAGACTTATCTGGATAAGGGCAGCACAGTGGCACAGTGGTTAGTATTGCTGCCTACGGCGCTGAGGACCTGGGTTCGAATCCTGGCCCTGGGTCACTGTCTGTGAGGAGTTTGCACATTCTCCCCGTGTCTGTGTGGGTTTCGCCCCCACAACCCAAAAGGTGTGCAGGTTAGGTGGATTGGCCACGTTAAATTGCCCCTTAATTGGAAAAAATAATTGGGTACTCTAAATTTTTATTTTAAAAAATTTTTTTTTAAAGACTTATCTGGATAGACCATGAACAGACGGGGTATAGAAGGATACAGGCGGTAAAGGACACGTGATCGGCGCAGGCATAGAGGGCCAAAGGGCCTGTTCCTGTGCCGTATTGTTCTTTGTTCACCAATCCCAGACAAGTACATACTTCAACATTGTAAACACTCATACATCTATAAAGAAGCTCTTGTACAGAAGTTGTATGAATGAAGGGACATCACACCACACTGATGAATGTTTAGTGCAGCCACTGGCATTCATTGTCCACCGAACCTATGCACCATCATTTCTGCTGCAGCCCCTCCAACCCAAAACTGACTCCATCCAGTCTGCAAACATGTTTTCAAGCAGAGGGCCAGGGAGGTGGAAACCCTGCCCCACCTTCCTTTAATCTGGAGGTGCTGAATCTCTTATTCACGCCCTGAGTTCTTTTAATCCCGCACTGATGAATTGTAATTCTGCTAGGGAGGAACATGCTGCTGCCCTTTTCTCTATCCCGCCTCACTGCCCCTCCCCTTTCTTCCCACTCCAACCTCCAGATCAAAACACCTCCCAATCACATCCTGTACGGTGGAACCCGCCTCTGCTTTAATTACTTCCTCTCACCAGTTGTTCTCCAGACTCCCCAGCACCACCCTCAATGTGAAGACGGGATTTTGTCTCCATAAGGTCTGTGCGGTGGTCACTCCTGCCGAAAATGTCGCGGACAGGTGCATCTGCAGCAGCAAGAAGGCTGGTGCGGAGGTATGTTTTTCCCTTTTGTTGATTCCCTCCCTACCTGTCGCGGTCCCAGTCCAGCAAGGACTCAGCTAGCTTGATCAGTAGTGGTGAAGTCCCCCAGCTGGAATACTTTCTGTTCCTTTGTCATCCCAGAGCTTCCTCCAAGTGGTGTTCAACATGGACGAGTACGGATTCACCTGCTGGTCATCAGCAGGAGGTTTCCTTTGACCCGAGGCCGTGAGACGTCTTGTGGGGTTCAGGGTCGATGTTGAGAACTCCCAGGGCAACTCTCTCCCAACTGTATACCACTGTGCCGCCAACTCTGCTGGGTCTGCCCTGCCCGTGAGACAGGACATACCCAAGGATGGTGATGGTGGTGCTGCGACGTTGTCTATAAGGTTTGATCCCATGAGTATGACTATGTCAGACTGTTGAGTACCCCCCCCCCCCCCGAGAGGGTGTGGCAATTACAGATGGGGGGGGGGGGGGGGACCCCCATATCTCTGGTTACCCTCTTGCCCTTAATATACACATTAAACACCGTGGAATGTTTCTTTATTTTGCCCGTCAGTGTTTTTTCACGCCCCTCTTTGCTCTCCTTTTTTTTTTGTTTTAAAAAGTACCCCCCCCCCCCTGCACTTTTATACTCCTCTGGGGCAGCAGGGTAGCATGGTGGTTAGCATAAATGCTTCACAGCTCCAGGGTCCCAGGTTCGATTCCCGGCTGGGTCACTGTTTGTGTGGAGTCTGCACGTCCTCCCCCTGTGTGCGTGGGTTTCCTCCGGGTGCTCCGGTTTCCTCCCACAGTCCAAAGATGTGCGGGTTAGGTGGATTGGCCATGCTAAATTGCCCGTAGTGTCCTAATAAATGTAAGGTTAAGGGGGGGGTTGTTGGGTTAGGGGTATAGGGTGGATATGTGGGTTTGAGTAGGGTGATCATGGCTCGGCACAACATTGAGGGCCGAAGGGCCTGTTCTGTGCTGTACTGTTCTATGTTCTATGTTCTATGGGGCAATCAGTATTTTGAGCCCACTGAATCTGCCGTAAGGCTCCCTTTTTTTCCTGATCCAACTCTGTGTGTCACTCGCCACCCAGAGTTCTGCAAGTATTGCCAATTAGGAATGACAGTCGTCACATCGAGAAATCAACAGGAACCTCGTTTTGAAAGACGCAGACAATAAACAAAAATTGTAAATAAATACAACTCCGGGGTTAGCAACAGAATAAACCACCCCGACAGTCTGTGTGAGGATTCACTGCAGGAGCCAGGAGCAGTGCTGCAATAAGTCTCCACACCGGGACTGGGAACTCCACCCTGACCCAGCTAGGTCCGGGAGCCTCGGGCCCTTGCCCTGCTAAAACCCCAAGCCTCACTCCCTCCCCTTTATGCAGCCAGGAACATTACCCACACCCCGAGGAATGGGAGATTCAACAACACCCCTCCCCCCCCCTGCTGGGACCAGGGTAAGAAATCGAGACCACACGCTCATGTGAAGAGTAAACGCCCTTATACGTTGGCTGAGCTTGATAACTTTCAATGTAGTTGCTTCTTTGAGTTTTCTAGGAAACTGGGGCCCTCCTGAGGCTATGAGCTTCATCATCCACCTCACCAGAGGGGATGCATCTGTCGACACGTCACACGATAATAATTTTTATTTTTTATTTTGCAAACACGAGGGTTTTGTAAACAGTTGGATTGTTCGGAAGTGGCAAGTATTTGAAGGCAGCCCTAATTTTTTTTTGTTCTGGGAGGTGAATATGCCAGGAAGGTCCCAGTTATGGCCAATCTCCAGCATTCGAAACAAAAGAGCTCAAAAATAAATAAATAATCAAACACAGTCCTCCTCACTTCCCTTCCGAGTGTGACATTTTTCTATTTCCCGCACTGGCCATGCTGTGGCCTCAAGCGACACTGTCAAATTAATGCTAGCCAATGCCAAACCAGGAAAAGCATTTATACTTGGGGAAGGAAGGCAGGAAATTAAAGTTAACACTTTTTTTTCTTAAAATCTGCCTTCACCAACCTGCATTCCTATAGCACCTTAAAACGGAGCAAAAATGTTTGAAGGAGAATTGTCAAACAAAATGCAACAGAGCCACTTATATCAATTAGGGTAGCTTAATGAAGAGGTGGTGACTCAGGTAATTCCAGAGCCCAGAGGTCCTCCACGACCTAACCTGCTGGTCATGTGCCCATTTGTGCACCCAAGCCAACATACGAGAGCCCAGAAAGATCCAGATAGAACCAACCCCACCCCGGGAAGAAAATCAGCCAGGTTCCCTGCTCTTAACCACAATCCCGTGAGCACATTCTCCCCCACCCTGATAGTAGTATACTTGTAGATGTGGGTAAATGACCGATTACGGCTCCACCATAATTCCAATGTGGTTGTATGACTAGAGGTACTACGGTACCTGGGAGTGTGAGCTACCATTGGTGGAGAAGGCTCGCAGCTCATTGGCCCAAGTGTTTGCATTTCATTGGTCGGGGGGTGAGCTACCATTGGTGGAGAAGGCTCGCTGTTCATTGGCCCAAGTGTTTGCATTTCATTGGTCGGAATGTAAGATAGCTCCGCCCAGAGAGGCGGGATATAAGAACCCGTGTTTTCCCAGCAGCCAGCCTCTTTCTGTACTCGAGCTGCTGGGGAAATATCTTGTTGATTAAAGCCTTCAATTCGGACTACATCCCCGTTTCAGTAGCTATTGATTGCGCATCATCCAACTTCATCCCCCCCTATCCACAATCTGCCGGTGTGGAGTTTGCATGACTCCTCTCTCCACCCCCCCCCCCCCCCTCCCGAGTCTGTGTGGGTTTCCTCCGGGTGCTCCGGTTTTCTACCATAGTCCAAAGATGTGCAGGATAGGGCGGGGGAGTGGACCTAGGTGGGGTGCTCTTCCAGAGGGCCGGTGCAGACCTGATGGGCTGAATGGCCTCCTTCTGCACTGGAGGGATTCTATGGTGTGTGCGCGATGTTGAGACCGGTTCATGTGGAGACAAACTCTGGGATTTAAAGGCAGAATCTTCGGGTCTCTAATCTCTCAGTACCACAGTGACAGACTCAGGAGGTTTCACTCCCAACCGCAGAATGATACATTTACGGATTAAGGTCCCACTCCAAAGAGCTGACAGCCAGATGCAGGCGGAGTGTTGCATTGTCAGAGCCGCTGACCTTCGGATGAACTGCTACACCAACTGTTGCAACTTCCCTCAGGTGGGCTTCAGAAATTCCGCGGCATTATTTCAAAGATGAGCTGTGGAATTATGCCAACATTGCTGTTTGTGGGAGCTTGCTGTGCACAAATTGGCTGCTGCCCTTCCCACATTATAATGGAAAATACAATTCACAAAAAATAGCAACATGGGAACTAGGCACCCGAACAGGCGCCAGAGTGAGACGACTGGGGGGTTTTCACAGTAACTTCATTGCAGTGTTAACGTAAGCCTTCTTGTGACAATAATAAAGATGCCTTTCCAGTTTCCCGACCAAAATGGATAACCTCGCACTTGTGCACGTCAAACACCATCTGTCAAATTTTGGCCCCTCTCCTAACCTATCTGGATCCATTTGTAAATTTCATACTTCCCCATTGCAACTTTCTGTCCCACCTGATTTAGTGTCATTTGCAAATTTGGCTGTAGTACCTTCTATCCCTATATCCAAGTCGTTAATATAGATTGTAAACAGTTGGGGCCCCAAGGACCAAACACGGTGACACTCCACTAGTTACATCTTGCCAACCATTTATCCCCAATCACTTGATTGCATGGTGTACCGAAAACAACCTCTCTCTAAATGTTGGAAAGACCAAGGAACTGATCATCGACTTCAGGAAGCGTAGCACGACACACACTCCCGTCTGCATCAATGGCTCCGAAGTGGAGATGGTCGATAGCTTTAAAGTTCCTGGCGGTCTCCATCACCAACAGTCTGTCCTGTTCCATTCAAGTTGATACAACAGTCAAGAAAGCCCAACTACATCTCTACTTCCTACCGAAGCTAAAGAAATTTGGCATGTCTGCATCGACTCTCACAAACCTCGACAGATGTGCCATAGAGAGCATCCTATCTGGTTGCATCACAGCCTGGTAGCACGGTAGCATAGTGGTTAGCACTGTGCTGCTCTTACTCATGTCTTTGCTTTGTTTGGCCCCTTGTTCCGCACTGTAACCAATCACTGTTTGTCGATGTACCATTTGTCAATGTTCCCTGTTGATTATTCTTTTGTCTACTGCGTACGTTCCCTCGGCCGCAGAAAAATACTTTTAACTGTACTTCGGTACATGTGACAATAAATCAAATCAATCCAAAATCAAATCAAATCTGTGCGTTCTGTCCATCAGCCAGTCTTCTATCCCAACTAATAAATTACCCCTAACCCATGAAATCTAACCTTGTGTATTATTGGCTGTAAAGTGTATTGGGGCTCCCCAACGTTGTGAAAGGCAGGATGTAAATGCAACCCTGACTTTCTTTAAACACGAAAAGCCACTGGTGAAAACTTCAATGTTCTCAGAACAAGGGAATTAAAATGCTGCCTTTGGAAAGGGAGTGATGTAAGGACAGGCAAGGAGAAATGGCACGGGTAACACAGGTGAGGGGTTTGCCTTGGCAAATTCACTGTGACCCAGCAGGAAAATACCAGGACAATACACCAGGTTTCAAAGCCCATTGCTTTGCCGTACCTTTACTAAACCCAGACTGGCAGCTCTGCTCCACACACTAGTCCTTCATAAAATACACATTTCACTACAGGGCAGTGATGAACTGACACACAGATCAAACAGAACACTTTAAAAAAAAACCACTAGCTGCATGCTAGTCATGTGAAGTCATTCTCAGCAACCCAACTTATAACCAACAAAAAAGAAAACCACCACTCAAACACAAATGCTAGAAATACACATTCAGCACTCAAAATGATAGATGGTTTATAGGGGAATTGCACCTTTGACCCATTAACCACAGGCCGATTTAGCTCAGTTGGCTGGACAGGTGGCTCGTGATGCAGAGCGAGGCCAGCAGCCTGGGTTCAATTCCCATACCGGCTGAGGCTATTCGTGAAGGTCTTCTCAACCTTGCCCCTCACCTGAGGTGTGGTGATCTTCAGTTTAAATCACCATCGGTCCTCTATGGGTGGGATCTGATGGAGTTCCTGTACCTTGGGAAAATGAAGTCCACCGTGAGGGGAGCAATTGAGGGATTCTCCCAAAGATGGCAGCCGTTCATTCTGTATCGCCAAGAGCTGGTCGTCGTTAGTTGATAATGAAGGGGGGTGGGGGACAGAGTGTTGTTTGGGTGGGATGTGTCGTTTTGGTGTTATTTATGAAAAAAAAAGGTGATAGAAGCCTACGGTCATCTGGGACTATGGCGAATTTCCTTACTTACCCAATAATTTTGGCCTTTGTTTCTTTCCCCCAGATACTCACTGGCCTCCCCTGCATTTCTAGCATTTTCCATTATGTCATACATTTGGAACCGTTGCTTCCCCTCCCTCCCGACTGTGGACCTCTGACATTAGGCGAGGCCACTCCCAGTCACTGTGGATCCTGGATTCAGGGAAGAGCTCCACCAACTAGGCACAGGTTGGTGACGAAGGAAGGTGGGAGGAGGAGGAAAAAACATGAAGCAGAAATCTTAAAATAGATTCATAAAGAACGTGCTTTGCCACTATCACATTGTGGAGGTGGTAAAGTATCAAGCTGATCCAGTAAGTCGCACATTTCCAAGGCTGGATCAAAGCTGCTTTCAATGCACTGGCTGTGTTACGCCAGAAATGGAAACGCTCCCTACAGAATCCATCAGAGGAATCGATGGACAACAGAAACACAAAACACTGAACAATCTCAGTGAGAGCTTGGACAAAGAGTCGGCGAGACTCGAAAGGTTCTGGGCGGCACGGTAGCACAGTGGTTAGCACTGTCGCTTCACAGCTCCAGGGTTCCAGGTTCGATTCCCGGCTTGGTTCATCGTGTGAAATTTGCACGTTCTCCCAGTGTCTGCGTGGGTTTCCTCCGGGTGCTCCGGTTTCCTCCCAAAGTCCAAAGATGTGCAGGTTAGGTGGATTGCCCACGCTAAATTGCCACTTAGTGTCCAAAGGGTTTGGGTGGGGTTGCTGCCTTACGGGTATAGGGTGGAGGTGTGGGTTTAAGTGGGGTGCTCTTTCCAAGGGCCGGTGCTGACTCGATGGGCCGAATAGACTCTTTCTGTACTGTAAATTCTATGTCTATGTTAGCTCCCTTCTATCTCCACAAATGTTGTCAGACCTGCTGTGGGATTGTCCAGTATTTTCTGTTTTAGGTTCCAGTGCCCGCAGTCATTTGCCTTTATCCTCGAGAAGAATCGCTAACCAATGCACAGAGATTTAATAATAATCTAAATCATTATTGTTGTCACAAGTAGGCTTACATTAACACTGCAATTAAGTTACTGTGAAAATGCCCTGGTCACCACATTCCGGCGCCTGTTTGGGTAAACGGAAGGAAAATTCAGAATGTCCAATTCACCTAACATCACGTCTTTCGGGACTTGTGGGAGGAAACCGGAGCACCCGGAGGAAACCCACGCAGATACGGGGGAGAACGTGCAGACTCCGCACAGACAGTGACCCAAGCCGCGAATCGAACCTGGCACCCTGGAGCTGTGAAGCAACAGTGCTAACCATGCCGCCCACAATAAGATATTTGGGCAAAAGATAAAGAGGGGAGATGATGTTTTAAAAAGGGAGGAATTATGATCATCTGGAAAACACTCCTCGAAAAGATGGTAGTAGCAGAGTTACACAGACTCTTAAAAGCACAGAAACAGACCACTCGGCCCAATGGTATTTACCCGCCCCACGCGCTTCCTCTATCTTACTTCATCTAACTCACCATAGATCTATTCCCATCTCCCTCATGGACTTAACTCACTTCCTCTCAAATGCATCTAATCACCTCAACTGCTCCAGGTTCTCACCACTCTCCAGGTAACAAACTTGCATTTGTTAGCAATAGTAACTTTCAAAAAGAAGTTGGATACATAATTGAAATGGAATTTTATGTCGGCTATATGGAAAGAGCAGGGCGAATGGGACTAATGGAATCGCCCTTTCAAAGAGCCGACACAGGCACAAAGGGACCAAATGGCCTCCTTTTGTACGGGACAATTTCAGATTTGAGGAATTGGAATGTGTTGGTTTAAAACGCTCTTCTTACCCAAGTGCCAAATTCACCAATAACTATTTGTTATCTGTAGTTGACTTCTGCTGTAACTACCCAAAATTACTGTGCACAAAGGACTAATTTAACCTCCGTGCTGATACTGAGCCTATAAAGTGGTCAATCTAAGGAACAAGCTCTCTCAGGAGAGGGTGGAAGCCGTTAGCATTAATTCATTCAAATTAGATAGATTTCTTTTATGATGCAGGAGTAATTTGAAAACAGAATTGATAAATATCGCATGCTTGGATGGAATAGGTGAGATTGAACATCAGGCTCCCCATTACTGGAGGGGTTTCTTCCATTATGTCAGCATCTGTTGTAGACTAATTGATAAAGATCAATTGTTATAATCAGTCATCAGCTCGATTATCATTGCAAGTATCAGGTATAGCAGAAGGTTAACTAGATCGGCTGTGTCCTATCACTGGCCTATAGATGGGATGTATAGCCAATATATTAATAAATACTTTATTGTTTCAACTTGCTACCATATCTTTTGCACCAACAGGTAACAGACTTGGAACATACAAAAGAACATACAAATTAGGAGCAAGAGTAGACTATTCGGCCCCTCTAACCTGCTTCACCATTCAGTAAGATCGTGGCACGGTAGCACAGTGGTTAGCACTTCTGCCTCACAGCACCAAGGACCCAGGTTCATTTCCGGTGTTGGGTGACTGTGCGGAGACTGCACTTTCTCCCCGAGTCGGCGTGGGTTTCCTCCGGTTTCCTCCCACAGTCCAAAGATGTGCAGGTTAGGTGGATTGGTCAGGCTAAAATTGCCCCATAGTATCAAAAGGTTAGATGGGGTTGTTGGCCTTGGCATGATGGTCTTTCAGAGGGTCAGTGCAGACCCAATGGGCCGAATGGCCTCCTTCTGCACTGTAGCAGTTCTATGATCCGATGATCCAAGCCTCTTCCACAAGGTGAAACATCCTTCAGTCAAGTCCCTGTCAGGTCCCCTTGCGATCTTGTATGTTTTAATAAGATCACCTCTCATTCTTTTAAACTCCAATGGATTTAGGCACAGTCTGCCCAACCTCTCCTTATAAGCTAACCCCCTCAATCCGAGGAATCAGTCGAGTAAACATTCTCCGAACTGCTGAATGGAATATAAAATTAGGGAGGATTTACTACAGTTGTACAGGCACACTGGGCTAAATCGCTGGCTTTGAAAGCAGACCAAGCAGGCCAGCAGCACGATTCGATTCCCGTACCAGCCTCCCCGGACAGGCGCCGGAATGTGGCGACTAGGGGCTTTTCACAGTAACTTCATTGAAGCCTACTCGTGACAATCAGCGATTTTCATTTCATTTCATTTCATTTCATTGGTGAAGCCACTCCTGGAATACTACCCATTGTTTTGGTCTCTTTTTAAAAAAAATTTAGAGTATTCAAATCTCTTTTTTCCAATTAAGGGGCAATTTAGCGTGGCCAATTCACCTTCCGTGCACATCTTTGGGTTGTGGGGGCGAGACCCACGCAGACACGGGGAGAATGTGCAAACTCCAGGCAGACAGCAACCGGGGGTCGGGATCAAACGGGGGGCCCCTCGGTGCTGTGAGGTAGCAGTGCTAACCACTGCGCCACCATGCCGCCACTTTTCTATTCTTCCTGCCTAAGTGGACAAGTTTACATTTCCCTACATTGTACGGCATCTGCCAATTTTCTGCCCACTCACTAAACCCGTCTCAATCCCTTGGTAGATAAGACTCTTTGTGGTGGCAGCTTACTTTTCTACCTATCCTTGTGTTATCATCAGCAAATGTAGCCACCATACATTTGTCCCTTCTTCCAAGTCATAGATTGTAAAAATATTTGAGGCCCCAGCACTGATCCCTTTGGCATTCCACTAGTTGCAGCTCGTCTATCAGATTATGGCCCATTTATCCTCACTCTCTGCTTCCTGTGAGGTAACCAATCCACCATTATTCACTCTTTTTTTAAAATTTATTTTATTTATTTATTTATTTATTTTTTAAAGTGCACGTCCGCTCCACCATCTCTACAATTCCTTGAACACTAGTGCATTCTCCACTCTACCCCTGTCCTCCTCACCCCGCCAACCCCACCCTTCACCCCACTGTGCGTTCAGCCATCTAGCCCTCTCATCTCCAGGAATCCCTCCTCCCCCTCCATACCTCTTCATTTCACTCTCTCCTCCTCCTTCAATATTCCATTTAAGATCTACCTTTAATCAAACATTTGGTCATTGTGGTGTTCTCTGTTTTCCTTAATTCAGGATGGTTGGTGTGGTGTTCACAAAGACCACAAAATAGCTTCAACTTAAACAAAGCAATAAATTTATTAACACTACTAACGCTCTCCTTAAGAATGCACAGTTGATTAGTAACATCTAAACTACAGTCATATATAGAACTTACAGTGCAAAAAGGAGGCCATTCAGCCCATCGAGTCTGCACCGGCTCTTGGAAAGAGCACCCTACCCAAGGTCAACACCTCCACCCTATCCCCATAACCCCACCAAACACTAGGGGCAATTTTGGACACTAAGGGCAATTTATCATGGCCAATCCACCTAACGTGCACATCTTTTGGGATTTGTGGGAGGAAACCGGAGCACCCGGAGGAAACCCACGCACACACGGGGAGGATGTGCAGACTCCGTACAGTGACCCAAGCCGGAATCAAACCAGGGACCCTGGAGCTGTGAAGCGATTGTGCTATCCACAATGCTACCGTGCTGCCCATCTACAGCTAATCTCACTGTTGGTTTATACTATGATCTACTCTCACTCGCGCTATCTGCTCTTCAGACTCTCACCAGCTAACTGCTGCGCACACTCTCCCACAAGGCTTAGCATCACTGTTTTATATAGTTGTAACTGTAGCTCCCTCTAGTGGCTACTCTTGATACTTCATTAAGCCTTGCAGTGCTGATAGCTATGATAATACCATAGTCACCTGTCCCAATTGGGCAGATTTAACCGAAAAAGCATCTAAACAACAAACTATAATACTCATGCACAAATGGGTCATAAGCGTAGAGGAGGGAGGAGCCAACCCTTAAACAGCTACAAGTTGCTGGTCAGTTTTTGCCACACTGCCATTAACTTGGCAAAAAGTGACTGTGATTTTTTTTTATGAAGATGTGCCAACATTAATCTTCTGTGTCTGATTATCAGGTAATTACATCCGGTAATTAACAGCAATGTTCAAATACCCTTTAACAGTCTGATAATTGTTACTTACTGACAAATTAATCTCCCTTGCCCAGAAAGAGACCAGTTAGATGTTAAAAATGTCAAATGTTGCATTGAATTTTCGTCTTGCTTTCCTGTCTTTATGTCGCTCCTCCTTTATCGAATCTTTCTTTCCCTCTCTTTATTCTGTGCCTGATTTAACATTGAAATTGCCCACCCTTATCCACCTCTTTATTTTACAATCCTTGAACGTACTCGGTGAAGGAAGTGCACAGCTTGTTCTGCTGTTCATGATGGTCCCAGATGCCCTGCTGCCCTCATCGCACCATGATCAGCTTTCACTTTCCACAAGAAGATTCTCAAACTTTAATACATACCAAGTCTACCTCACTCTCTGGATCCCTGCCTCCTTCTCTAGTCCAATACCAGATTCCGCTCCCATGAAGCGCCTGGGGATACCTTACCACGAAAAAGGCGCTACATCAATACAACTTGTTGAGTAGCATAACCTCGCACCGTCATATACGCGGCACGATAGCACAGTGGTTAGAACTGTTGCTTCACAGCACCAGGAACGCAGGTTCGATTCCCGGCTTGGGTCATTCTCTGTGCGGAGTCTGCATGTTCTCCCCATGTCTGTGTGCATTTCCTCCGGGTGCTCCGGTTTCCTCCCACAAGTCCATGAGACAAAATTCAATTGTCAAAATAAAAAGGCACGAGGCAGCGGTGTCAATCTGAAGGTGGAGACTCCACAGAGCAGTAAAGTACCAACAGTACCATCAATAAGCATCCCTTGATTCATTTGGTCTTGAAATGCTTTTCAGTTAAGCAAACTGCTGGGTGATGAGCAGCAGTGAAAGGGGAGAACAGGTTTATAATGCAAAGTCTATCTAGGGTCACGGATGAGGAATGAATAGCTACTCTGCACAGAAGGAAGGTACAAAACATAGTTAGCATTGCAGCAGACACAAAATAGCACGAACTACAAGAGCTGGCGTCATCACAGAATAGACCATCCCAAGCTCTAAACACAGAGAAATCATATCGGAAACTCGAGTTAGAAAACTGAAGATTAATCTCAGACCAACATTTAAGATAATTTTAGCAGAGGCCCAGAAAGAAAAAAGGTGACTTGCCCACTCTCTGGGAGTAGAGTGTTGCATATGAAACGGCTGCTGGCGATAATATTATTTATCCAGGCAGCAAACAGACTGGATTTCCGAATTAAATAATTTGAAGAAATGGGTAACTTAATATTTTTAACAGGCAGAGAGTCTGAAGGACAACAGTACTGCTACTTGCCCTCAAGCCAAATAGGTCATATATGGCAGCATTCTTGTATGAGCACAGGACAGCCCACAGCTCTTCACAGCAAATTCAATGCGTTTTAAAGGTGGATTCATTTGTGGCAGTGTAGGGAACGTGGTACGGCTACAGGTGGGAGATAAATCACTTGGTTGCATGGTGTACCGAAAACAACCTCTCTCTAAATGTTGGAAAGACCAAGGAACTGATCATCGACTCCAGGAAGCGCAGAACGACACACACTCCCGCCTGCATCAATGGCTCCAAAGTGGAAATGGTCGATAGCTTTAAATTCCTGGGGGTCACCATCACCAACAGTCTGTTCTGGTCCATTCACATTGAGGCAAGTCAGGGAAGCCCAACAACGTCTTTACTTCCTATGGAAGCTAAAGAAATTCGGCACGTCTGCATCGAGTCTCACAAACTTCGACAGATGTGCCATTGAGAGCATCCTATCCGGCTGCATCACAGCTTGGGTATGGTAACTGCTCGGTCCAAGATCGCAAGAAACTGCAGCGTGTGGTGAACTCAGCCCAACGCATCACACAAGCTTGCCACCCGCTCATTGATCTGTCTACACCTCCCTCCGCCTCAGGAAGGCAGACAGCATTGTCAGAGACCCCTCCCACCCAGGCCTTGCCTTCTTCCAGACCCTTCCATCAGGCAGAAGGTACAGAAGTCTGAAGACTCGCACATCCAGACATAGGAACAGCTTCTTCCCCACAGCTGCCAGACTCCTCAACGACTCCCCCTCGGACTGATCTGTTCCCTGTAAGAACACTATTCACGACGCCCTATGCTGCTCTTGCTCATGTATTTGCTTTGTTTGGCCCCTTGTTCCGCACTGTAACCAATCACTGTTTGTCAATGTACCATTTGTCAATGTTCTCTGCTGATTACTTTTTTTGCTACTATGTACGTACTGTACACGTTCCCTCAGCCACAGAAAAATACTTTTCACTATACTTCGGCACATGTGGCAATAAATCAAATCAAATTAAGGTCATGGCCAAGCACTGTACACTAGGTATCAATACCATACAGCGCAGGAAAGAAAAGTGTCATCCAACACACTTTAAATGTTGTGTTAATACACTTCCTGCGTGATGCACTTCAATGATCACCTCAAGGTACTTCCAGTGCTAACACTATCAGTCACTCTAATTCATCCCAGTGTTACACAGCGAAAAGCACTGTCCACTGCGGGAACTGGCCAAAGTCGGAAGGCTAAAGTTTATAGTTGTGTTTTCTGGCAAATTACAGCCGATCCAGCACAATGCACTGAAACGGAGATCAGCAACTCCCAAGGAAACCAGAGTTCCAACAACGTAATCTCTCAAACTGGCAGGACAACAAAATCTGATCTTGGTTTCTGCCAATCCCCACAAGCATGCACGTCTACACCAGGTAGTAAGGAGCAACAGTAACACCGGCCGATTCCTTTCCTCAACACTCCAAAGCAATTTGTAACCAACGCAGCCCCCCCCCCAAAATCATCCCAACGGCATCGACGAAGATCAGCCAGCTCAGGATTCGAGCCCGAGGCCTTCAGGTTAGTGTGGTTCTAATCAGGAAGTACATGAACCACAGGGCCAGCAGGGAACAGATGCAATGTGACAGCCAACTGATAGAGAAGAACTTGGAGAAACTCCAAGTTTGTGCAAAAGCCACATGAAGGAAAGCGGTGAGCAAACGTAACAAATGCAGCCCCCACTCTGCACTTTTCAACCTATTCCTCCTCAATAGGAGCACATCGGATTATCTGCATTCCTCACACTATGGCTTTCACTGCACTTGCGGCTGTTTGCTTTTGGAGCTGCTAATTATTTTCTTCTGTCTGGTTGACTGGGGAAGGAAATGGAACTGGCCTGCACCACAGAAGAGGCTGTCCAAAACAGACTTCGATACTTTTCTATTGTTAACATTTCACTAGTTAACCAACAGACGAGACAGGCTGTTCCCTGGTGTTGACTGCGGCTCAGTTGGTAGCACTGTGGCCTCTTGAGTCACAGGTTTGCGGGTTCAAGTCCCATTCCAGGACCCTGTGAGCTCAAGAATCGAGGCTGACACTCAACAGTGCAGAACTGAGGGAGTGCTGCACTGTCGGCGGCGTCATCTTTCAGATGAGAAGTTAGACGGAGGCCCCATCTGCCCTCTCAGGCGAATGTCAAAGATCCCATTGAGGAGAAGCTGGGGGTTATTCCCGGTATCCTAGCCAATATTTATCCCTTGGTCAGCATCACAAGATGACAGAACATCTGACCGTTATCACATTGCTGTTTGTGGGAGCTTGCTATGCACAAACTGGCTACCGCATCCCATGTGATCCCTTGCCAGTAACTTTCAAAATTACAGGACGGCAGGAAGAGAGAGTGGGAGTGAGCTACACTTAAAATTGCTTCAATGGCTATAAAAAGTCATGGGGCATCCAGGCATGGGGGCTGATTTAGCTCACTGGGCTAAATCGCTGGCTTTTTCATGCAGACCAAGCAAGCCTGCAGCACGGTTCAATTCCCGTACCCGCCTCCCCGGACAGGCGCCGGAATGTGGCGACTAGGGGCTTTTCACAGTAACTTCATTGAAGCCTACTCGTGACAATAAGCGATTTTCATTTTTCATTCATTTCCTCCCGAGGTTGTGAAAGGTGCTATATAAATGCAACTCTGTCTTTTTATCCACAGGGTAACGTTAACACAAATTCACAAACAGCTTATTTCCCGCTGTTACCAGACTCCTGAATGACCCTGTTATGGACTGATCTGATCTCTTCATACATCTTCTCTACTGAGTAGTACTGCACTCCGTCTGCTTCACCCGAGTCTATGAATTTACATTGTGTATATCTCATGTTTTTCATGTACGGAACGATCTGTCTGAACTGTACGCAGAACAATACTTTTCACTGTACCTTGGTTCATGTTGTGATGTTCTTTGTGATTCTTGTTTTCTGGATGGATGTTTTTAGTGTTCACAAAGACAAGCGAAATTCATTAACAAAGCTGACTTTTAGTTACACTACTTATTAAAGCTCGACCACTTACTCCTATAGTAAACAATACTCTAGTAACCTACAATCTACACTCTACTAACACTGTACTCTACACTGCTCCTCTCCAGCCTTCTCCCAGAAGCCTGTGACTCGGTGCTTTATACAGTTCTACATCGAGCTCCATTTAGTGGCTCATTACGAAAGGTTATTAACCCTTTGTATTCTGATCAGTTCACATAAGTGAAAAAGTGAAAGTGCAAGTGAAAAATCGCTTATTGTCACGAGTAGGCTTCAAATGAAGTTACTGTGAAAAGCCCCTAGTCGCCACATTCCGGCGCCTGTTCGGGGAGGCTGTTACGGGAATCGATTCGTGCTGCTGGCCTGCTTTCAAAGCCAGCAATTTAGCCCTGTGCTAAACAGCTGCTAATGTGACATAATGTCACACACGTGACAATAAAACAAATCCAAATATTTCTACTCTGACAGGTTCCAAGTAGGTTGTTTTTCGCTGCGCACATGACCTCACTAACAAATGCTCGGCACAACATCGAGGGCCGAATGGCCTGTTCTGTGCTGTACTGTTCTATGTTCTAAATACAATTGCTGCTCTCATCAGTACCTCCAGTGACACAGATTCATATAAAGCGCCCACCAAGATGGTCGCTGCATAATAGCCTAATTTCACCTATTTTTTTTTAAATTTAGATTAGCCAATTATTTTTTCCAATTAAGGGGCAATTTAGCGTGGCCAATCCACCTACTCTGCACATCTTTGGGTTGTGGGGGCGAAACCCACGCAGACACGGGGAGAACGTGCAAACTCCACACGGACAGTGACCCAGAGCCGGGATTGAACCTGGGACCTCAGCACCGTGAGGTGGTTGTGCTAACCACTAGGCCACCGTGCTGCCCTAATTTCACCTATTTTTACCCTATTGTGAACATTTAAGGATTCAAAATCTCTCCCTCCCTCACCCTTCTCCAGAGAGCAGATGGAAAGTATTGTACTTGGCACTGTACCTCGTTTGAGGACAACACAACAACCTTTTTGAAAATCTGGCTGGAGCAGTCAGTGTGAGCAAGGTGGCAACAATGCTGGCGCCCACGGAGCTTCACTGAAACTTAAAGAACAAAGAGGAGATTCTTCGGAAGGGTTGACCAAAAACCGATTGAGTTTTTCGGAAGAAATCTTGAAGGAAGAGTGGGAGGTTCAGACAGGGAGGGTTGAATCTAGCCATCACCAACGGTGGGAGCAGAAAATGAGAGAGGGGGATTCGCAAGAGGTCGAAGTATCGGGAGGCATGGTTGCCTCGGAACTCGGGACCCGGGCTCAATTCTGGCCTCCAGTGACTGTGTGGAGTTTGCACATTCTTCCAGTGTCTTTGTGGGTCTCACCCCCACAACCCAAAGATGCGTAGGTGAAGTGGATTGACCATGCCACATTGCCCGTTGGTTGAGGGGATAGAATTGTGTTATGGGGATAGGGCAGGGGAGTGGGCCAAGGTAGGGTGCTCTCTCAGAGGGTTGGTGCAGACTTGATGGGGCGAATGGTCTCCTTCTGCACTGTAGGGATTCTAAGGATTCTTCTATGGAAAGTGTGGATGGTGGGACATGTAGCATTGGAGGTGATTACAGAGGCAAGGTCATCAAAAGATTTAAAAGCAAGGATAAGATGTTTAAATGCGAGGCATCTGGGGACTGTGTGGGTTGGTGAGCTCAGGAGTGATGAATGAATGGAGCTTGGTGTGAGTTAGGACACAGGCAGAAGAGTTTTGGATGACCTCAAGTTTACAGAGGGTACAAGGTGGGAGACAAGTTGGAGAGCATTGGAACAGTCCAGGTCAGAGGCTTGGATGAGGGTTTCAGCAGCGGACGAGCTGAAGCAGGGTGGAGACGAAGGCTCAGTGATTGGGTGCTAATTTAGGACAGCAAGGAGGGGTAATGGCCGAGTGAGACTTGGCATGATTTGGCCAACAGAAGTCAGTGCAGGAAAGGAGGCATTGGAACTGTTGAGTTTGGAAATTACAGGCATGAATAAGAGTTTGACGGCAGGTAGACTGTGATGGAACAATGGAGGCAGAGTTAGAGATTTGGTCGTCAGCAGTTTAGTAGGAATGGGTTTGAGGTAATAGACAGACAGTTGGTCAGAGGGATGAGATTTACACTCCAGCAGCTCTATCTTGACGAAAAGGGGGAGAGGCAAGGCAAGGTGACGAGAGATGGTTCATCATTTTGTGAATACAGAAACCACGAGCATCTAGCACCTAGAGCTGGTGGCAAGGATGGGTGGAAATGGGGAAACTAAGCCAGGCGGGGGTCATCTCGCTATTCACGACTATGCTGGAATCGAGCAAGGGGCTTGATATGGTTCAGCCAGGTCAAAGCCATGCTGGAAATTTGATCAAGTTTGCAAGCATAAACGGTTCCTTCTTTGGCTCAATGCAACTGTGTTTTCGAAGCAGTTTAGCATGTCTTATAACCTTAATTGTTGTTACATAAATGCCCATTTGTTACAATTGTGATGGAAGAGCGAACACAGCTCAGACTTAGACCTACCCAACACTGAAGGAGAGCGCCTCCTGGAAGAAAACACCTCACTCCACTTTAGACATCTCACTCCACATCAAAGCCAATCCAGACCTTTGACACCCAATTCTCGCCACCCAAGCGGCGATGCGGAACGATCTCAAAATCCAGATGACACCCAGCCTAATGTCCGTTTCATTTAATATTCACATCCGTCAAACATCATTCAACTCCTTTTTCTCCAGATCCAGCTTGGGGCAGAGAATATCGCATCAGAGCCACCCCTCCGTGCGAATGAATTTTCTCGCAAATTTAATTCCATTCATTATCACTTCCAAGATTGCAACCTCATCACTGCAATTGTCAACCGACGAAACAAGTCTCCAGAATCATGATTTTCATCCCAATTCAGTAATCCAAGGCCTCAGGCTGGTCACCCCTTCACTGGCCTGGCTGTAATGAAAAGGTCTTCACAAATCACCCCCCCCAACCCCTCCCTCAAGCTGACAAAGGGCTTGGACCTTCACTGAAATATTCCATAATAAAACAGACAAAACTTAATGTCATAGGCTCTCAAACTCAGCCCCCCCCCCCCCCCCCCCCCCCCACTCCAACCCCTCCCTCAAGCTGACAAAGGGCTTGGACCTTCACTGAAATATTCCATAATAAAACAGACAACACTGTAATGTCATAGGCTCTCAAACTCAGCACACGTGTATACTGCTGAGAAGCTGCATATTAATAATACAAAATAATCACCATTCATTTCTCATGAATTTCCTGTTGGATTTATGCTAATCCAGGGAGTGGTTAGCATGTGAAACTCACTAGCACGAGGGGTAGCTAGATAAGCAGAAAAGGAAGAAGTGAATATGAAGGGGGATATGATGTCAAGGTTGGATAAAGAGGGGCAGGAGACTCGTGTGGAGCATAAATACTGACACAGACCCCGCTGCAATCAACGCCCTCTTTCTCTTATATATATTTACCGATCTTACAGCACTGCGGTTAACAGTCCAGAAGCAGGAGTCAGGGGGGTCTCTGATATCACGCTGGCTACAGGCTCGTCTTTATTGCTGCCACTTGCATCCTTTACATAAATTACCTGCACAGACTCAATTACCAATCCTGGGTGATGACAAAAGATATTGACGGTGAATAAGGAAGGCATTCACCTTTTCAGGGCTCAACTCACAAAATGAAGACTTTCACCACAACAGGCTGTTCCATCTCGGGGTCAGTTGAAGGGGAACCACATTTCAACTGCGTTATTGGCAATTTGCAAAAGTGTGAATTGGTGAGTACGAAAAAGCCCTTCGAGCTAGGTATGCCCCGTCACATTTATAGTGTTACGCAGTATATCAGCAAAAAAAAAAATCAAGATACATCTTCTATTACTACAGCTTCTAAAAAAATGTATTCAAGGGAGGTGGGCATCGGTGGTTAGACCAGCATTTATTGCCCATCCCTAGCTGCCCTTGAGGTGGTGGTGGTGAGCTGCCTTCTTGAACTGCTGCAGTGCCTGTGACGTTGGCACACCCACTGTGCTGTTAGGGAGGGAGTTCAGGATTTTGACCCAGTGACAGTGAAGGAACGGTGATATATTTCCAAGTCAAGATGGTGAGTGGCTTGGAGGAGAACTTCCAGGTGGTGGGGTTCCCAGATGTCTGCTGACCTTGTCCTTCTAGATGGTAGAGTCCATAGGTTGGGAAGATGCTGTCTAAGGAGCCTTAGTTAGTTCCTGCTGTGCATCTTGGAGATGGTACACAGTGTTGCTACTGTGCACTGCTGGTGGAGGGAGTGAATGTTTGGGGAAGGGGAGCAAACAAGTGGGCTGCTTTGTCCTGGATGTTGTGGAGCTTCTGGAGTGTTGGAGCTGCACCCATCCAGGCAAGTGGAGATTATTCTATCACACTTATCCCTTGTAGATGGTGGACAGGCTCTGGAGAGTCAGTTGGTGAGTTACTCGCCACAGAGTTCCTAGCCTCTGACCTGCTCTTTTAGCCAGAGTATTTCTATGGTTAGTCCAATTAAGTTTCTAGCGAATTACATAGGACCAGAATTAGGCCAATTGGGTTCATCTAGTCTGCTCCGGCGTAGAAGGATGGGTGAGTAAATTTGCAGATGACACTAAAGTCGGTGGAGTTGTGGACAGTGCAGAAGGATGTTACAAGTTACAGAGGGACATAGATAAGCTGCAGAGCTGGGCTGACAGGTGGCAAATGGAGTTTAATGCAGAAAAGTGTGAGGTGATTCATTTTGGAAGGAATAACAGAAAGGCAGAGTACTGGGCTAATGGTAAGATTCTTGGTGGTGTGGACGAGCAGAGAGATCTCGGTGTCCATGTCCATAGATCCCTGAAAGTTGCCACCCAGGTTGAGGGGGTTGTTAAGAAGGCTTACGGTGTGTTAGCTTTTATTGGTAGAGGAACTGAGTTTCGGAGCCATGAGGTCATGTTGCAGTTGTACAAAACTCTGGTGCGGCCGCATTTGGAGTATTGCGTGCAGTTCTGGTCGCCGCATTATAGGAAGGATGTGGAAGCATTGGAAAGGGTACAGAGGAGATTTACAAGAATGTTGCCTGGTATGGAGGGAAGATCATATGAGGAAAGGCTGAAGGACTTGAGGCTGTTTTCGTTAGAGAGAAGAAGGTTAAGAGGTGACTTAATTGAGGCATACAAGATGATCAGAGGATTAGATAGGGTGGACAGTGAGAGCCTTTTTCCTCGGATGGTGATGTCCAGCACGAGGGGACATAGCTTTAAATTGAGGGGAGATAGATATAGGACAGATGTCAGAGGTAGGTTCTTTACTCAGAGAGTAGCAAGGGCGTGGAATGCCCTGCCTGCAACAGTAGTGGACTCGCCAACTAAACGCATTCAAATAGTCATTGGATAGGCATATGGACGATAAGGGAATAGTGTCGATGGGCTTTAGAGGGGTTTCACAGGTCAGCGCAACATCGAGGGCCGAAGGGCCTGTACTGCGCTGTAATGTTCTATGTTCTATATTCAATCATGGCTGATATGTTTCTCATCTCCATTCTCCTGCCTTCTCCCCATAACCCCTGATCCCCTTATTAATCAAGAACCTATCTATATCTGTCTTAAAGACACTCAGTGATTTGGCCTCCACAGCCTTCTGCAGCAAAGAGTTCTGCAGATTCACCACCCTCTGGCTGAAGAAGTTCCTCCTCATCTCGAAAGGATCATCCCTTCAGTCTGAGGCTGTACCCTCAGGGTCTAATTTCTTCTACTGGTGGAAACATCCCCTCCACATTCACTCTATCTAGGTCCCTCAACCCATAGGATGTTGATTGGGGTTCGGTGATGGCATTGCTATTGAACGTCAAGGGGCAATCATCAGCAAACATCTCCACTTCTGACCTTATGATGAAGAAAAGGCCATTGATGAAACAGCTGAAGATGGTTGGGCCTGGGACACTCCTGCACTAATGAGGCGTAGCCATTATTTGCAATGTAGGAACTTCCAATCGGCTCACAGCAAGGTCCCATAAACAGCGATGAGATCATGTCAGATTATCTGCTTTGATGATGCTTGATAAGAGACAAGTATCACCAGGGTGAACTTACCAGTTCTTCTTCAAGCAGTGCCATGGAATCATGTCGACCAGATAGTGTAGTTAGGGCCTCAAATATCAGGTCTGAAAGATGGAGGTCCCGGCAGTACAGCACTCCCTCAGCACTGCACTGGAGTGTCAGCCCGTGTTCAGTTCCCTAGGGGAGGCCCAGAGATGGAAACCATTCATCGGATTTCTTCAAGGAGAACAGAGGGGCCAGCAAGGGAGAGGGCGGCATGTTGGTGTCAGTGGGGTGGAGGGTTGTGGTTGTTTATTGGGTCGCTGTGTTGTCCTTTTGATATTCTGTGCATATTTGTTAAATGCCTTGAATAGAGATATATTTTTAAAAATAAACTAGAGAGTCCAAAAAAATACAAGACAATGCTACATGTGATCAAAATATCCAAGTATAATGTGGCCGGTTTGAAAAATAAACACAAAACACACAACCACGCATCACAGGCCTCAAAATGGGTTACTAATTATTGCCAGTTCCATGATTGAAACCATTTGAAAACGATTTAACCCACAAATTACTGAACGCAGCAATAAGAAGAACCCAGACTTGGTCTGTTTACAAACAGGGAGGAAAGCAGAAGCCAGATTCCAGCTCATATTCCCTCGTTATTGCGGAAAAGTGATACAAGTTAGGCTCAGCATCAGTGAATTTACAATGCAGAATGAGGCCAGTCAGCCCATCGAGTCTGCAGCGGCCCTTGGAAAGAGCGCCCTACTTAAGCTCACGTCTCCACCCTATCCCCGTACCCAGTAACCCCACCTAACCTGCGCATCTTTGGACTCAAGAAGCTCCAAGTCGTTTTACAGGGAACTAGTTAATTTCAGATCAATTTCGTTCAGATTGACAAAATTGTCTTGGTCAACATTTATTGAGCACGTTCAACAAAGAAAATACTCGCAGCCATTCCACAGCAGCATTACCAAAGATGATTTGACACATGGTCCAAGGAGTGACCAAACACTCCATCAAAGAGGTCATTTTTAGTGTTTCAAAAAAAAAAGGAGAGCGGTGTAGAGTGTTAAAGAGGGAATTTTAGAACTTAGGGCCTTGATGATCGACGATATGGTCACCAGCAGTCAAGTGCTGAAAAATCAGGGATGGGCCAAAAGGCCAGAATAGGAGGAGCATGCAGAAATCTTAGGATTGCTCAGATGGAGGAGGTGACAGAAATAGGGAGGGGCGAGGCCCTGGAGGGATTCCAACACGAGGGCGAAAATGTTAAACATCACCAAGGCGTTGACGGAGGTCAGCGAACAACCAGATTTTGTTTTTGCGCTGGGCTTTACCGGAGCTGGTTTTCTTAAAGCACAAGTCCCAACAACACTCCCATGTCTAAAACTAAATTATAAGGGGCCAAAGTGGAGGGAGAGCTGGTACAGCAAAGGCCTTCTGTCCCACAAACTTTGCAAAGAAGACGGGATTGGAATAATAATAATATATAATAATCTTTATTCTTGTCACAAGTAGACTTGTATTAACACTGCAATGAAGTTACTGTGAAAAGCCCCTAGTCACCATATTCCGACTCCTGTTCAGGTACATTGAGGGAGAATTCAGAATGTCCAATTCACCTAACAGCGCGTCTTTCGGGACTCGTGGGAGGAAAGCGCAGCACCCGGAGGAAACCCACACAGACATGGGGAGAACGTGCAGACTCCGGACAGACAGTGACCCAAGCCAGGAATCGAACCTCGGACCGTGGCGCTGTGAAGCAACAGGGATCACCACTGTCTTAACGTGCAAATAGATAGATGGGCGATGGCCAGCACAGACACGACGGGCCAAAGGGCCACTTTCTGTGCTGTAAAATCCTACGGCTTTACGTACAAGTCCATTGCATAGGTTGATATGCTTCTTCCCCCTTTAAGACGTACCTTGTAATCTGGAACTTTGACCAAGATTTTCATCGCCCATCATATTATCTCCTTTATGTGATCCAGTGTCAAAAACAGGTTTTATTGCTGCTGCACTTGTTGGGATGATCCCCTCCGCTAAATGTGCTATATAAACGCAAGTTGTTGTTGGGCACCGGTTGCTACTCCTCAGCCCCGCCCATTCCTGACAGCTTGGATGTTTTGTTAATATCACGTCGATATACCAGCTCTCCCTGATCGTTGGGCACATGCCAAGCATTGCATTTCATCCAATACGTTCCATAGGTCAAAGTATAAAGTCAAGGTAGCACAGAGAGATTTGAATGCATTATAAAAGCCAGCAACTGCACAGAGGGAAGAGGTCAAATGACATGCAGTTGTACCAGGGTCACCTCAACACCAGCGAGACATTACTGACTCGTGACTTAATTCAACTCCCAACAGGAGTAATCTTGGATTTTGGCTTTTTTTTTTAAAACAACAAACTTTAATCACGTTGCCACCAAGCAGATAGCGTTCAAATGACTCCTATTTCCCGTAACAGCCTCCCCGAACAGGCGCCGGAATGTGGCACCTAAGGGCTTTTCACAGTAACTTCATTTGAAGCCTACTTGTGACAATAAGCGATTTTCATTTCATTTCATTATTTACACCAATCCAGTTACCTCAGATGGCCTGGACTTGGGCAGTTTCATTACCATAGTAAGTGCCTTGTGAACTGATCTCAGTTGGAGAACATAGTCAGGATACCCAAAGGCTAAAAAGGGTTCAATGGTAAGCGGAGAGGTAAGGTAAAGGCTTGGACTCACTCAGATATAGCAAATGAACAAAGAGAGCGAGGGAGGAGATAAAAACCTCTGCTTGAAGACATTTGTGGTCAATTAAGTGCTTTTGGGGTAGGGGAGACGTTGGGGTGTGGGGGCAGCAGCTGACCTGCACGCACTACGGCATGGAGCTCATGCTCTGTGGTGGCCAGGGTACTGGAATGCCCTCCTGCCGCCCTGCTCTTCACCACAGTAGATCCAGGTGATTCATAGAATTTACAGTGCAGAAGGAAGCCATTTGGCCCATCGAGTCTGCCTGGAAAGAGCACCCTACATAAGCCCATGCCGCCACCCTATCCCCCTAACCCAGTAATCCCAGCCAATATTTTTGGACACCAAAAACAATTGATCACGACTGATCCACCTAACCTGCACATCTTTGGACTGTGGGAGGAAACCCACGCACACACGGGAGGACGTGCAGACTCTGCACAGACAGTGACCCAAGCCGGGAATCGAACCTGGGACCCTGGTGCTGTCAAGCAACAGTGCTAACCACTGTGCTAGCGTGCTGCCCGTCGTGTCTGTGCTGAGAGAGCAAGTTGGGGCCAAGCATGGGGCTTTGAATTATGTTGAGTTGCTCTTCCCGAGAGTACACTGGGTCCCTCCTCCTCTACTGCAACCATTCTATGATTCTTTGGTGGGAGATGACAGAATAACGGAGGCGCAACATTAAAATCAGAGCTAGGCCATTCAGGAAACAGCCCCCGACGCCCCCACTCCCCCAACCACCAAAGCTGTTGAGTTGAAAGATCAAATAAAAAGTAAGACAGATAGCACAGCAAGATCCAATAAACAGCAAGGAGACAATGACTAGGTGTTGAGGGACAAATATTGCCCCGAGCACAGAGGATAACTCCCTTTCTTTACTTTGAAATAGTGCCATGGGATCTTTTACATTCGGCCAAGTAGACAGATGGGGTCTCCATTTAGAAAGAGGGCACCTCCAACAGTACTGCACTGGAGTAACAATGTCGATTACGGGTTCCTGGAGTGGGACCTAAACCCACAACCTTCTGACACAGAGGCAAAAGTGTAATCCTACTGAGCCACTTGCTTCAGTGGCATCATCCACTCTCAGGTCGAACACCGTCGGCCTTATTTGGGCCCGGGCACAGACCTGGAGAGGCAGCAAGATGTTCCGGGGGGGGGGGGGGGGGGGGGGGGGGCTGCACTGCAGGAACTCACCATGGCTCATTGAGCAACACCTTCCAAATTTGAGACCACTACCACCTAGAAGGGCAACAGGCACATGGGAACACCACCACCTGCAAGCCCCCCTCCCTCCCTCCAAGTCATTCCCATCCTGAATTGGAAATATATCGCCGTACCTTCACTGTCGCTGGGTCAAAATCCTGGAACTCCCTCTCTAACAGCACTGTGGGTGTACCTACACCACATGGACTGCAGCAATTCAAGAAGGCAGCTCACCACCATCTTTGAGGGCAATTAGGGATGGGCAATTAATGCCGAGCCAGTGATGCCCGTGGCCCATGGAGTGAATTTTAAATAAGTCCGATTCCATCCTCAATTAGCCAAGTGCACAAAACAAGAGTGAATGATCCTGGTTGACTTCACCCTGCCCTTCCTCAACTTTGGGTTTTGCAAGAACAGACTGCAAATTAAAATAACAAGTCCATTAGGAAATGGTCTGCACGTAATGTCCTCGAGGCCAGGAGGAAAAAGGCAATGGTGGATCCGGCTGGGCAGAAGTCTTGTGGCCAAACTCCCAAGAAAGTACCAAGACGCGGCTCTTCTGGTGGAGAGAAGGACCCTCTCGGTCAGATCCTTCCTGCTGACTTGGGAGTCTCCCTACCTCCACCTGCTGCCCTTGAGGGGGCGACAATGAGGAAGAGGTCATCACCTTCTTCATGCTGGAATGTGTCCTTGCAAAGCAAGAAACGCATTGGTTTTTGTTGTGATTAATCCCGTGCAGCTCCGTAACGCACGGCTCTGCGCTACTGTGGGCAGTTCCCCGGAACGTGCAACGAGACAGACATCAGCCACGGAAGATCACCAGCTCGGTGAAAGGCATTCTTTGCTCTCCCCGAAACTCGCTGGTCTTCTCATGCAAAGACGCTGTCAATTTCGGAGTGTTGCAGGCTGGCACATTCCAAAGTCCAGGATCACAACCGAGGGATGGCCTAAAACCTGGGGTAGCAGCTGCAGTAGGCGCAATGGGGAAAGGCCACTGTCGACGGCCCTGCTGCCATAGCATACACTACACAGAGTGGCTGGAAGCGATGTCAAACGCTTTGAGCCGTATGCAGAGAATGTTTGACATGTAGTAGCCTGGAATGACATGTTCAGTAAGCCACCTCATGTACTGTATGGAAATAAACTATTGTGCTTTATTCATTAAATTTGTAAAAGCATAAATATCACATTTAAGCATATTTTTGAGAAACGTCAAGCAACTGCACCGATAGACAACTTAAAGATCAAAGGTCAAATCCTGCATGGGTTTCCAAAATGTTCACAGGAAAACACGTCACGGAGCCACATTGACTAGTTCCCAGACTGATACCCCCGTTCGATAGCGGGAGGCGGGGAGGGGGGGGGGGGCTAACATATCTCACCACCAGCTCCAGGGACAGGATTAAATACACATATATATATAGTCGAACATAAATCATAGAATCCCTACAGTGCAGGAGGCCATTCGGCCCATCGTGTCTGCCCGACCCTCTGAAAGAGCACCTTACGTAAGCCCAATCCCCCACCTATCCCCTTGCCCAGGGGCAATTTAGCATGGCCAGTCCACCAAACATGTTAGCGCAATTACCCCACTCCTGACTGCCTGGCAGCTCTGCTTACAGAGGGGCATGCGAGGCCAAGATAGAGGCGAGAGGCAGAGGGGAAAGGATAAAGACAAAGAGAAAGCGGTAGGGGGAGGGCGGGGGGGCAGATAGAGACGAGATAGGAGCGGAACGAGAATGGGGTAGACTTTGAGAAGAGTGCAGAATTGGTGATAGCAAGTTGGAAAGCCCATTTTCTACCTCTCCGTATTTTTATTTCCAGGGTAGGAACTGAATGCTCAAGGGAGGAAAGCAGGCTGGACTTTAAGGCGACAACAGGAGTGGGCGGCACGGTGGCGCAGTGGTTAGCAGTGCTGCCTCACGGCACCGAGGACCCGAGTTCGATCCCGGCCTTGGATCACTGTCCGCGTGGAGTTTGCATGTTCTCCCCATGTCTGCATGGATCTCACCCACACAACCCAAAGATATGCAGGATAGGTGGACTGACCACGCTAAATTGCCCCCGAATTTTGTTTTAAATGTTATTTTAATTTATAAAGGGAGACAACAGGAAGAAAGGAAAAGGCCTCTATACTCGGGTAGTATGAACTGGGATCCAGCTGCACTACTAAAATCCCATCCACATCGCTGGCATGCGTGGAATCTCTGGGTTTGATTGGTTGCCGTCTTTGACCTAGCATCAATTTCTTTCTGCTGACGTTTTCTTCAGTATTTACATTTTTCTTCAGTATTTACAAACGAGAGGGACCATATTGTTGGAGAGGACAGTGTGAAACAGACTGATAAGCTCGAGGAGATACTTGTCAGGAAGGAAGATGTGTTGCGCGTTTTGAAAAACTTGAGGATAGACAAGTCCCCCGGGCCCGACGGGATATATCCAAGGATTCTATGGGAAGCAAGAAATGAAATTGCAGAGCCGTTGGCAATGATCTTTTCGTCCTCGCTGTCAACAGGGGTGGTACCAGAGGATTGGAGAGTGGCGAATGTCGTGCCCCTGTTCAAAAAAGGGAATAGGGATAACCCTGGGAATTACAGGCCAGTTAGTCTTACTTCGGTGGTAGGCAAAGTAATGGAAAGGGTACTGAGGGATAGGATTTCTGAGCATCTGGAAAGACACTGCTTGATTAGGGATAGTCAGCATGGATTTGTGAGAGGTAGGTCTTGCCTTACAAGTCTTATTGACTTCTTTGAGGAGGTGACCAAGCATGTGGATGAAGGTAAAGCAGTGGATGTAGTGTACATGGATTTTAGTAAGGCATTTGATAAGGTTCCCGATTGTAGGCTTGTGCAGAAAGTAAGGAGGAATGGGATAGTGGGAAATTTGGCCAGTTGGATAACAAACTGGCTAACCGATAGAAGACAGAGAGTGGTGGTGGAAGGCAAATATTCAGCCTGGAGCCCAGTTATCAATGGCGTACCGCAGGGATCAGTTCTGGGTCCTCTGCTGTTTGTGATTTTCATTAACGACTTGGATGAGGGAGTTGAAGGGTGGGTCAGTAAATTTGCAGATGATACGAAGATTGGTGGAGTTGTGGATAGTGAGGAGGGCTGTTGTCGGCTTCAAAGAGACATAGATAGGATGCAGAGCTGGGCTGAGAAGTGGCAGATGGAGTTTAACCCTGACAAGTGTGAGGTTATCCATTTTGGAAGGACAAATATGAGTGCGGAATACAGGGTTAATGGTAGGGTTCTTGGCAATGTGGAGGAGCAGAGAGATCTTGGGGTCTATGTTCATAGATCTTTGAAAGTTGCCACTCAAGTGGATAGAGCTGTGAAGAAGGCCTATGGTGTGCTAGCGTTCATTAGCAGAGGGATTGAATTTAAGAGCCGTGAGGTGATGATGCACCTGTACAAAAACTTGGTCAGGCCGCATTTGGAGTAGTGTGTGCAGTTCTGGTCGCCTCATTTTAGGAAGGATGTGGAAGCTTTGGAAAAGGTGCAAAGGAGATTTACCAGGATGTTGTCTGGAATGGAGAGTAGGTCATACGAGGAAAGGTTGAGGGTGCTAGGCCTTTTCCCATTAGAACGGAGAAGGATGAAGGGCGACTTAATAGATGTTTATAAGATGATCAGGGGAATAGATAGAGTAGACAGTCAGAGACTTTTTCCCCGGGTGGAACACACCATTACAAGGGGACATAAATTTAAGATAAATGGTGGAAGATATAGAGGGGATGTCAGAGGTAGGTTCTTTACCCAGAGAGTAGTGGGGGCATGGAATGCACTGCCTGTGGAAGTAGTTGAGACGGAAACGTTAGGGACCTTCAAGCGGCTATTGGATAGGTACATGGATTAGGGTAGAATAATGGAGTGTAGATTAACTTCTTCTTAAGGGCAGCACAGTAGCATTGTGGATAGCACAATTGCTTCACAGCTCCAGGGTCCCAAGTTCGATTTCGACTTGGGTCACTGTCTGTGTGGAGTCTGCACATCCTCCACGTGTGTGCGTGGGTTTCCTCCGGGTACTCCGGTTTCCTCCCACAGTCCAAAGATGTGCAGGTTGGGTGGATTGGCCATGATAAATTGCCGTTAGTCCAAAAGTCTATGATTAACCTAGGACAAAAGTTCGGCACAACATCGTGGGCCGAAGGGCCTGTTCTGTGCTGTATTTCTCTATCTAACACTCCTGTGAAGCATCTTTGGGATACACATATCAATGTGTATTGTTGAAGCTGCCTTGGCCTGTAAACAGCACCTTCCAAACCCACAGCCATTACCATCTAGATGGTAAATGGAGCAGATATATGTGAACACCTGGGGGCAGAACAGTCTGCTGCCTCACAGCGCCAGGGACCCAGGTTGGATTCCAGCCTTGGGTGACTGTGTGGAGTTTACACTTTCTCCCAGTGTCTGCTTGGGTCTCACCCCCACAACCCAAAGATGTGCAGGGTAGGTGGATTGACCATGGGAAATTGCCCTTAATTGGAATAAAGTAATTGGGGACTGTAAAATTTTTTATTTTTTTTTAAAACTTCCCTGAAAACTACCAGTCCCACACCCACAGATCCAGCCTTTCTGCTCTGAATCCCAACAGCTCATCAACCCAAACAACTTCTGTCAAGAGACTGCTCCACCAGAGGACAATGAAGCCCAATAGCTGGGCCACCATTGGAGATCTCAGAATCATACATAGATCCACGGTGCCTGTGTCAGCTCTTGGTCCCTGCTCTTTCCCCATTGGTCTACAAAATTTCACTCTTCACACATACGGCAAATTTCCTTTTATATTGTCGAATCTGCTTTCATCGTCCCTTCAGGCAACTTATTCCAGATCATAACTCAGTGGGTCAAAAAAAAACCTCCCATCTCACCCCTGGTTCTTTCGCCAATGGCGTTTCAATCAGGCTGACTCTCCTACCAAACGACAAACCGGCCTCGTCTGCCCGGCTCTGTACTGATTTGGACACATTTGAGTCACTCGAGGGAGACTTCAGCTTCATCCTTCGCAGGCAACAGGTACACAAGAGATTCGGTCCAGGGGGATTTCCAAACAGTGCCAACATTCACCCTCATGCCGCAAACCAGGAAACGACCGACCGCAGTGAAGCTCCAGACTTGCTTCAGCACAGTCTCTGGTGCACGGTCTTCGTGCTGCTAGTGAAACTACACCTTTCACTGAAAGCTAGACACCGGTACACGAGGGGGGAAAAGGAAGACAGGATATGCTGGCAGCAAGTGCAAAGCAGAAACGCTGGGTTCGACCCAATGCTGGGTTTTTGTGCTGTGGATGCTGTGAATTGTTTAGAAAGTTGAGTATTTACACAAACCACAGGGTGGAAACGAAGAATTAGAACCTTGCAAATCCAGGGAGGGTGAGGTCATCGTCAACAGGAAGTGAAAAAAAGGCATCAAATTACCCTGGAGAATTAAAACGATTGCGACAGCTCCTTTATTCTCAAGATGCCTCCGACACTGGCAAGGCTGGTATTCTATCCAGGAGCCTCTGCTTAATGCCCCGTCCAAAAGACAGCACCTCTGACAACGCAGCACTCCCTCGGTGAGGTGTCCACCTCGATTTTGTGGTCAAGTCTTTGCAATGGGATCCACAACATTCTGGCTCGTGGTGCTGACTGAGTCACAGCTGATGCCTCGAGACCAGACTGGGTGAGGACAGCGAGTTTCCTTCCCTCAGTGCAACAACTCACAGTTACTCTCATTGGTACCAACTCTTCATTTTCAAACTGGAATGGTGGGCTCTGATCTCCGTCCCCATGGGCTTTCAGCCCGAGCACTCAATCCAGCAACATTAACACTGCACCAGCCCATCCTTCCGCTTTGACACTGTTGAACTGGAAGCAAAAGCTCGGACTTTGAAATAGGGCAACGGGGAAATTATGCCCATGCAAACGTGTGACAGAGTTCTCTTGGATTGGATTTGTTTATTGTCGTGTACCGTGAAAAGTATTGTTCCGCGTACAGTCCAGACAGATCATTCCATACATGATTCACCTGAGGAAGGAGCAGTGCTCCGAAAGCTAGTGTTTGAAACAAACCTGTTGGACTTTAACCTGGTGTTGTAAGACTTCTTACTGTGCTCACCCCAGTCCAACGCCGGCATCGCCACATCATACATGAAAAAACATAGAACACACGATAGATACACAATGTAAATACATAGATACAGGCATCGGGTGAAGCATACAGGAGTATAGTGCTACTCAGAGAAGATGCGTGGAGAGATCAGATCAGTCTATCAGAGAGTCATTCAGGAGTCTGGTAGCAGCGGGGAAGAAGCTGTTTTTGAATCTGTTAGTGCGTGTTCTCGGACTTTTGTATCTCCTGCCCGATGGAAGAAGTTGGAAGAGTAAATAACCCGGGTGAAAAGGGTCTTTAATTATGTTGCCCGCTTTCCTCAGGCAGCGGGAGGTGTAGATGGAGTCAATGGATGAGAGGCAGGTTTGTGTGATGGACTGGGCTATGTTCACAACTCTGAAGTTCCTTGCGGTCCTGGGACGAGCAGTTGCCATACCAGGCTGTGATGCAGCCAGATAGGATGCTCTCCATGGTGCACCTTTAAAATTTGGTAAGAGTCATGTGGACATGCCGAATTTTCTTCGTTTCCCGAGGAATCTTGACTCTTACACAGAATGTCCACAAGGCAGCCACTTCCTCCAATCAGCCCAGTCCACAATGGTGATTATTCATAGATTTTTTAATGTATTCTTTACTGGAATGTGGGCGTCGCTGGGCCAGCATTTATTGCCCATCTCTAATTGGCCTTGAACTGAGTGGTTTGCTCGGCCATTTCAGAGGGCAGTTAAGAGTCAACCACATTGCTGTGGGTCTGGAGTCACGTGTAGGCCAGACCAGGTAACGACAGCAGATTTCCTTCCCTAAAGGACATGAGGTGAACCAGATGGGTTTTTAAGTCAATCGACAATGGTTTCACTGTCATCATTGAGACTTTTAATTCCAGATTTCAATCAAGTTCCAATCCCACAATCTGCTGTGGTGAGATTTGAACCCGGGTCCCGGAGCATTATCCTGCGTCTCTTGATTATTAATCCAGTGGCAATACCACAACACCACCATCTCCCCAGCGAATATCAAAGAGGCCATTACTAGTTCCTTTTGTTCCATTCAATAACTGCACGCCCTTTCAACACTGCCCCTCTACTGAGATGCACCTGCAATACACAGCAAATGACCAACTTGGCTCAGTCGGCACTTCAGATTTCGGGTTCGGGCCCCCGCTCCAGGTCGGGAGCGCATCAATAATCCCAAGTGACTCCTGCTGCAAATTGGAGAGTTTGCAGATGCTGCAGCGGAGGGTGGTGAATCTGTGGAACTCTTTGCCGCAGAAGGCTGTGGAGGCCAAATCACTGAGTGCCTTTAAGACAGAGATACACAGGTTCTTGATTAATAAGGGGATCAGGGATTATGGGGAGAAGGCAGGAGAATGGGGATGAGAAACATAACAGCCATGATTGAATGGTGGAGCAGACTCGATGGGCCGAGTGGCCTAATTCTGCTCCCATGTCTTATGGTCTTACAGAGATATAGGCAGAGTTCAACTACAATGCTTCACGCAGTCAAAAAGCCAATTGATAGTCAAGATCCTGCCTCCCACACTGATTTGCTACCTTGAGTGAATGATCAGGTGCCAATTCATTTGGTGATGTCCACAAGCCCAGCAAATGGCATAACCGGGCCACGAGTAAGTTCAATTTTCGCCCCTTGCCTCCAGATGGTGTAGACTGGAGCTTGGAGCCGCTGGGTCACACTCCCCTTCAATTGGCAATTATTCCACACTTACAACTGATTCCAGCAGCGAATCACACTCTGGGTGCTGTTCACTCAGGCACCCCCCCCCCCCACACACACACACTGCGTTTCCAATCGGGGTCCATTGTACAATCAGCAGCATGAACTTTCATTCATGTAGACCCATCCCTAGCCCATTGACAGCGAAGGCCAAGTATCCTGTTTCCTCGGCCACGCCGGCTGAGGTCAGCTGACCCCGACTAGGCCGGGATCCTCAGGACCTCCTACATTTTACAGCCAATGGATACACACTGCTGACATTTGGGAAATGTGACAACCAATTTACTCACGGTGAAGTCCGAGAAACAAACTTGCTAAAGATCTGATAATCTGCTTTTGCGATGTTGGTTAAAAGCTAGATATTAGCCAGGACACTAGAGGAGAACAGCTTTACATAGAACTATGGGGGCTGGTTTAGCACACTGGGCTAAATAGCTGGCTTTTAAAGCAGGCCAGCAGCACGGTTCGATTCCCGTACCAGCCTCCCCGGACAGGCGCCGGAATGTGGCAACTAGGGGCTTTTCACAGTAACTTCATTGAAGCCTACTTGTGACAATAAGCGATTTTCATTTTCATTTCATTTTTTCAGGGGGACTTTTACATGCACTGTTTAACGTCACAACTGGAAGATATATCCTCCGACAGAGTAGTATTTCCTCAGTGCTGCACTGTAAGTGTCAGCATTGCCTGTGCGTTAAAGTCTCTGGAATGGGTCATCGATGCACAGACCTCTGTCAGAGTGACAAACAGACTACCCCCACAGAGCCACAGGCGGTGTACACACCATTCAGAAATCCACAAGAGTTTTCTTTTTAAAGACTTGATTGTGAGCATGTGATTAAAACAAAAATTAAGATGTCAGCAACTTTAATTCTCAAATGCTCCCCCACCACCCTGCACGCAATTACCTTTTAAACAGAAACAATCTCAATTTCCATCTGCTTACTCTCACAAAAATACACATCCAACTCCAACTCTAATCGTCACCTTCCCTAAAGCACAAAGCAATTGTGGCCTAATCAACCCTCTGCTGCCTCTAATTGTAGGGAGATCAAAGTTCACTGATATTACACCCAGCTGACCCCCGTGCACCATTTCATGATGCCTTCTCTACATTGGATTATTTACCTCAAATTGGGACATTTCAGTTTGTATCCTTTCTGGTGGATCCGGTTTAAAAGCCTTGCTTTCTCAATTGTTGCGGCCCGTCTCTGGATTTGTTAGCTTCTTACTCTGGAAGAAATTTTACTGGAGGCGATGGCCTTTTGTTTAAAACACCTCCATCTACACGCTACCTATTCACAAAGGTTAATGGCCTTTTGTTTAAAACACCTCCATCTACACGCTACCTATTCACAAAGGTTAATGGCCTTTTGTTTAAAACACCTCTATCTACAGACTAACTACTCACAAATGTTAAACAAGAACAAGAGCTGGCGGTAAGATGCTTCCCAATCAATCATCTTCCCTCACTATGACTTTGTGGCACGGTGGTTAGCACTGCTGCCTCACAGGGCCAGGGGCCCAGGTTCAATTCCGGCCTGGGGTGACTGTTTGGTGTTTGCACTTTATCCCCGTGTCTGCGCGAGTTTCCTCCGATATCCTCCCAAAGATATACAGGTTAGGTAGGATTATGGGGGAAGGTGGGGGGAGCAGCCCGATGATCTTTCAGAGGGTCAGTGCAGACTCGATGTGCCGAATGGCCTCCTTCTGCACTGTAGGGAATTTGTTGTTCTTTACACACATGCTCAGTAGCTACCACTGCCGACCCTTTACACAGTAAGAAGTCTTACAACACCAGGTTAAAGTCCAACAGGTTTGTTTCAAACACGAGCTTCACCTGAAGAAGGAGCCGTGCTCCGAAAGCTCGTGTTTGAAACAAACCTGTTGGACTTTAACCTGGTGTTGTAAGACTTCTTACTGTGCTCACCCCAGTCCAACGCCGGCATCTCCACATCATGACCCTTTACACTGTCATAGAATCATATAATTTACAGTGAAGGAGGCCATTCGGCCCATCGAGTCTGCACCGGTTCTTGGAAAGAGCACCCAACTTAACCCCACACCTCGACCCTTTCACCGTAACCCTGCAACCCCATCTAACCCAAGGGCAATTTGGCATGACCAATCCACCTAACCTGCACATCTTTGGACTTTCATCTGTCCACATTACTTTGAATTATCTTTATCTGGAACTGTTCTTTGTTGTTTACACGTACATAAAAAGCAAGAGGGCAGCCAGGGAAAGGATTGAAGGACAGGGGAGGGAATCTATGTGTGGAGCCAGAGGAAATGAGCAAGGTAATGAATGAATACTTTGCATCAGTATTCACCAAAGAGAAGGAATTGGTGGATGTTGAGTCTGGAGAAAGATATGTAGATAGCCTGAGATCCACAAAGACGAGGTGTTGGGCGACTTGAAAAATATTACGGTGGATAAGTCCCCAGGCCTGATGGGATCTACCCCAGAATACTGAAGGAGGCTAGAGAGGAAATTGCTGAGGCCTTGACAGAAATCTTTGGATCCTCACTGTCTTCAGGTGATGTCCCGGAGGACTGGAGAATAGCCAATGTTGTTCCTTTGTTTAAGAAGGGTAGCTAGGATAATCCAGGGAACTACAGGCCGGCGAGCCTTACGTCAGTGGTAGGGAAATTACTGGAGAGAATTCATCGAGACAGGATCTACTCCCATTTGGAAGCAAATAGGCGTATTAACGAGAGGCAGAACAGTTTTGTGAAGGGGTGGTCATCTGTCTCACTAACTTGATAGAGTTTTTCTAGGAGGCCACAAAGATGATTGATGCAGGTAGGGAAGTGGATGTTGTCAATATGGACTTAAGTAAGGCCTTTGACAAGGTCCCTCATGGCAGACTGGTACAAAAGGTGAAGTCACACGAGATCAGAGGTGAACAGGCAAGATGGATACAGAACTGGCTGGGTCATAGAAGGCAGAGAGTAGCAATGGAAGGTTGATTTTCTGTTTGGAGGGCTGCGACTAGTGATGTTCCGCAGGGATCAGTGCTGGGGCCTTTGCTGTTCGTAGTATATATAAATGATTTGGAGGAAAATGTAACTGGTCTGATTAGTAAGTTTGCGGACGACACAAAGGTTGGTGGAATTGCGGATAGAGATGAGGACTGTCAGAGGATACAGCAGGATTTAGATCGTTTGGAGACTTGGGCGGAGAGATGGCAGATTGAGTTTAATCCGTACAAATGGGAGGTAATGCATTTTGGAGGTCGAATACAGGTAGGGAATATACAGTGAATGGTAGAACCCTCAAGAGTATTGACAGTCAGAGAGATCTAGGTGTGCAGGTCCACAGGTCACTGAAAGGGGCAACACAGGTGGAGAAGGTAGTCAAGAAGGCATACGGCACGCTTGCTTTCATTGGCCAGGGCATTGAGTATAAGAATTGGCAAGTCATGTTGCAGCTGTATAGTTAGGCAACACATGAAGTATAGTGTTCAATTATGGTTGCCAAACTATCAGAAGGATGTGGAGGCTTTAGGGAGGGTGCAGAAGAGATTTACCAGGATGTTGCCTGACATGGATGGCATTAGCTATGATGAGAGGTTGAATAAACTTGGTTTGTTCTCACTGGAACGATGGAGGTTGAGGGGCAACCAGATAGAGGTCTAAAAAAATTATGAGGGGCATAGATAGGGTGGATAGTCAGAGACTTTTTCCCAGGGTAGAGGGGTCAATTACTAGGGGGCATAGGTTTAAGGTGCGAGGGGCAAAGTTTAGAGGAGATGCGCGAGGCAAGTTTTTTTTACACAGAGGGTGGTGGGTACCTGGAACTCGCTGCCGGAGGAGGTGGTGGAAGCAGGGGCAATAGTGACATTTAAGGGGCATCTTGATAGAGGGATACGGACATACGCAAGTGTAGAAGATTTCAGTTTAGACGGGCAGCACGGTCGGCACAGGGTTGGAGGGCTGAAGGGCCTGTTCCTGTGCTGTACTTTTCTTTGTTTAATTGTTGTGTAAAAGTTCATTAATACACTGAAGGCCGAGGAAAAGTCTAGTGAAACATTTTAACCCTTCGACCAGCCATAACCACAAGTTCAGGCAAGCGCCCAATAAATCTCACACACAGAAAACAGCTGCTCAAAGTAGTCTATCGGATGGCAATAGTTAATTTTCATTAGGTGGGATTATCAATGGATATGGACTGGATCAAATGGTTTAATGGCCAACCTCTTGTACGGTACCAGAATGGAGGGAATTCAGTCATATGGAGAGAGTGGAATCTTAAAAAGCCAATGGCTCAGTCTTGGTGATCAACGAAACAATCAAATAGTAAAAAACTATCTAGCTAACGTATAAGATTGTTAACAGGACGAGACAGGGTAGATGCAGGAAGCATGCTCACTGTGCTTGACTATTTATTGTTAGGGGAGGCAGTGGCATAGTGGTATTTCACTGGACTGGTAATCCAGAGACCCAGGGTAATGCTCTCGGACCCAGGTTCGAATCCCACAACAGCAAATTGAGAATTTGACTTCAATAAAGCTCTGGAATTAAACGTCTAATGATGACCATGAAATATTGTCAATTTGTCGAAAACCCCCATCTGGTTCACTCATGCCCTTTGAAGGAAATCTCCCATCCTGAGCTATATCTGATTCAGACCAGTGTCTAACTCTCACCTGCCCTCAGAAGTCAGGGTTGTGTAGCACAGAGAGGCCCCCCTCAGCCTTTCTTTGCTCGAAGTGTTATGGGCTGGGGTTTAGAAAACTCTAAAGTATATTATGGAGTTCACCTGACCTATAACCTTTTGTTAAATTTGGCTAGGATGAGGACAAGAGCCTCCCTTTCAGGTGTTATTCAACAGACATCCTTGGGACTTTTAATAAAAAAATGTTTAGTTAACATTTGTATAAACACACACAGCAAGAATATTTATCAATTACAAACACAGCTACAGTAATCAATGTATCACCCTTAATGAATTTCCCCTTAACTGTTCCAATTCAATAAAAAAATCCAACAGAGACTCCTTTTCAAAGGCATGGCCTGGCACACGGCATTCTCACTTGTTGTTACTGATACCCTGTTCCCCTTCTCAAACAGCTGATTTGAATTCCTTCCAGAAAGCAATTGTCTCTTTTAGGTTACCAAGCAGTCTGGAACAGCTTTTGAAAGGAAGATAGAGAAAGACACTTCTTTCATCCTGTGCAGTTCAAACCAGTCCAAAACTCAAAGTGAAAGTAAAAACTCAGAGCCACAGCCCAGCTCCAACTACACTATGACATCACTGAAGCCATGTGATAAGACAAAAACCTTTCTTAAAGGGACACTCACATGACAAAAGGAAAAGAACCCCAACCTATCCAGCCTCTCTTCAACATCCTGGTGAATCGCCTCTGCAAACTTTCTAGTGCAATCATCAGGTCGCCACACTATGGGAAGCAGATCTGTATATAGTACTCTAGCTGTGGCCTGGCAAGCATTTTATGCAGCTCCATTGCAACCTCCTACTTTAGGTCAGCTGTATTCAAGAAGGTAGCTCCAAATCACATTCTCAAGGACAATTAAAAGCGGGCACTTAACAGTGGACATGTCAGCAACACTTCTCAGATAACAGATAAAAAGGGAGGAGAAATATATTTTTTAATTTTTCAACCAATGTGCCCACTTAACCTCCTTTTCCCTAAACGCCAGATCCAAACGAGGCAAAGCAGCAAATTACAAATCCATGCGGCTAATAACCCGGGCTTTGAAGGCCAAATTGCTGGGGTCAAAGGTCAGGTAGGGACCATGGAGCAACAGGCTGAGCATCATCTAAATGAGAGCCCACGGATTGAAGGCAGTAATCAAATCTCACGGGCAGCCAGAGATCAGACGGTCTGGGGCTCCAGTCACAAGCGGTCCAACTTCAGCAGAGGAACCTTGCTGGGCTGGCAGGCAAGCCACCGACAGGGCCGCCCGCTGCCACTGCTAGTCTGAAGCACGAGAGAGCTCAGGCACTGTGCTGACTGCATGAAGAGGGAGTGCGTGACGGCCCCAGATATGGCCAAAGAATTTATTCTGTGAATGCACCGACAACCAGACCTTTACTGTCTGGGTTTTGAAGCTGCCAAATTTGCCAGTTGTTCCCACCAAAGCAAAACTGGACTGTCTGGCTCAAAAGTGGACACTGTATTTTAAGAGAATCAACAGAAATATATTGCTGCCTGAGAGGGCGGCGCTAGCAGATTCAGCAGTAACCTCCGAATGGGAATCAGATAAGCAAGTAAAAAGTAAACGTTTGCAGAGGAACAGGGGAGCCCAGAGACCTGGAGATAATTGGACAGCTCTTTCAAAAAGCCAGCACAGGGACGACGGGCTGAATGGCCTCCTTTATGTGCAGCGCAGTGATGGATATCACACTGCACAAGGACAGCAAAGATCATCTCGGTTCCCAGCAAAGAATCATTCCATTACTAAGACCGGAACAATTTCCTTATTTTCCTACTGCACCACTAATGAGGCTGGTTCCGACGTGGAAAAACACCTGCACAGGTGTATTTGAGGGGGCGTTTGCCAAGTATACAGAGAGAAAGGAATCGAAGGACGCGCTGGCATCAAAGAGCAGCCAACGGCTCCTGTGCAGCACACGAACGCTGGCACAAGCCAGTTCAGCCATTTCTGTCCTAAAGTTCTACGGAAATCAAATACCTAACCCTGAACAAAAGCAACTCATGTCTTAAAACGCACCCCAGCTCTGAAGGCTTTCTTTGTCCCTGAAAGTAAAACTTTTTTTTTTTAATTTACAGATTGCAACAGAAGCAGCAGCAGCACAATACAGAAAGTATCAAATCTGACTGCAGCAAACACACCATCTAGCACCAAGAGTCTGCAGGGCCAGCTCATATTAAAAACTATTCCTACGGCTGAAGGGTTAACACAGTGAGAAGTCTTACACCAGGTTAAAGTCCAACAGGTGTGTTAGGAATCACTAGCTTTCAGAGCACTGCTCCTTCCTCAGGTGAGTGAAGGGTCAACAGGCAGACGTACGGTATTTCAAATCATTGGTTCAAAAAAAAAAAATTAGAGGGCAGACTATACTTTCTGCTCTCCTCCACTCAAAAATTGCCTGGATCTGGAACGTTCTACCTGCCAAAGTGATGCAGCTGAGAGTTTGGGCAGTTACTTGACGATGTGGAAATTATGGGCTAAAGGACCAAATGCTCGGAGTCGGATTAAGCACAACCTCTCTTTCAGGGCAATTGCCCTTTTAAGGTGGACACAAGGAGAAATTTATTAGAATCAGAAAATTACGAGGCGGCACGCGCGGTGGCGGAGTGGTTAGCACTGCTGCCTACGGCACTGACGACCCAGGTTTGATCCCGACCCCGGGTCACAGTCCGTATGGAGTTTGCACATTCTCACCGCGTATGCGTGGGTTTCACCCCCACAACCCAAAGATGTCCAGGGCAGGTGGATTGGTCACGCTAAATGGCAGAAAAATAATTGGGTGCTCTAAATTATTATTTTTTTCAAATCATGGAATCGCTACAGTTCAGGAGGCCATTCGGCCCATTGGGTTTGCACCCACCCTCTGAAAGAGCACCCTACCTAGGCCCACGCCCTATCCCCGTAACACCACCTAACCCAAGGGGCAATTTAGCATGGACAACCCACCTAACCTGCACATCTTTGGACTGTGGGAAGAAACTGGAGCATCCGGAGGAAACCCACGCAGACACAGGGAGAAAACGCAGACTCCACAGTCATCCAAGGTCTGAATTGAACCCGGGACCCTGGTGCTGTGAGGCAGTAGTGCTAACCAGTGTGCCGCCGATTCTCTCAGAGGGTCCTTAATCTTTGGAATTCCCTTCCACAGAGAGCAGTTCAATGACCCAGAGGCTGGGCCATTGAATGTACTCAAGATCGACTTAGATTTTTCATCTACAATACAGTCAAGGTTTAGCGGGGATGGGGGTGACAGGAAAGTGGAGTTGGGATCACAAATCAGATCAGCCGTGATCCCATCGACTGCCTGAGCAGATCCGACAGCTGAATTATCTACTCCTACTTTCAAAGAGCCCACACAGGCACCAATGGGCCAAATGGCCTCCCCCCCCCCTCCTCTTTTGTAAACTTCTACCACTCTATGAATTCTTGCACATCACATTGTTTGTGGTAGGAAAAAGAGAGAGACACACATAAAGAGGCAAACTCCAGACAGAATTCCTAATGGCTGCAGAAGCCAGACTGAACTGGCCTTGAATCAGTAACATTCCATCTCGACGTGGGTTTACAGCCAAAAAAGGGACTTTTGCACAGAGCTTAAGAGGCCAGTCGATTCCCAAAGTTCCATTTCCATCGGTCACATAACACAGTGCAGCCGTACAGCGAGTGCACCACTGTACATGGGATCGTCACATTTTCTTTTTACAAATTTAGGATACCCAATTCTTTTTTTTCCCCCAATTAAGGGGCAATTTAGTGTGGCCAAGCCACCTACCCTGCACATCTTTGGGTTGTGGGGGCGAGACCCACACAGACACGGGGAGAATGTGAAAACTCCACACAGTTACTAAAGCAGAGAGTATTCTGGGGCTGTATTAATTGGGGCACAGAGTACAAGACAGAGGAGGTTATACTGAAGTTATACGGGGCAGCACGGTGGCCTAGTGGTTAGCACAGCTGCCTCACGGCGCTGAGGTCCCAGGTTCGATCCCGGCTCTGTGTCACTGTCCGTGTGGAGTTTGCACATTCTCCCCGTGTCTGCGTGGGTTTCGCCCTCACAACCCAAAAATGTGCAGAGTAGGTGGATTGGCCACACTAAATTGCCCCCTTAATTGGAAAACATAATTGGATAATCTAAATTTTTAAAGAAAAAAAAAGAAAAAAAATACTGAAGTTATACAAGAAGCTTTGTGGAAAGCTTTGGAAAAGGTGCAAAGGAGATTTACCAGGATGTTGCCTGGAATGGAGAGTAGGTCTTACGAGGAAAGGTTGAGGGTGCTAGGCCTTTTCTCATTAGAATGGAGAACGCTGACGGGCGACTTGATAGAGGTTTATAAGATGCTCAGGGGAATAGATAGAGTAGACAGTCAGATATTTTTTCCTCGGGTGGAACAAACCATTACAAGGGGACATAAATTTAAGGTGAATGGTGGAAGATATAGGGGGGATGTCAGAGGTAGGTTCTTTACCCAGAGAGTAGTGGGGGCATGGAATGCACTGCCTGCGGAAGTAGTTGATTTGGAAACATTAGGGACCTTCAAGCAGCTATTGGATAGGTACATGGATTACGGTAGAATGATGGGGTGTAGATTAATTTGTTCTTAATCTAGGACAAACGTTCGGCACAACATCGTAGGCCGAAGGGCCTGTTCGGTGCTATATTTTTCTATGTTCTATGTATGACAGTGACCCGGGGCTGGGATCGAACCCGGGTCCTCAGCGCCGTGAGGCAGCAGTGCCAACCACTGAGCCACCATGCTGCCCTGGATCGGCACATTTATAAATACTTTGGGGGTAAAAGAATCCCAGCCCCCACCAACCCCAGACCAGGAGGAGACTAATAAGCACATTTGCAACAGCCAAGCGTTGCACTTGAAAGTCAGCATGTTCCTTCTGCATGGAAATTAAGTTGATTTAAGCTGACTGGTGTGTAGTTTGCTCTGAGCTGTAGGTTAGTTCGTCTCAGCACTGTTACAACAGCCCCTGGAAATGAAGACAAAACGTAGTAACTAAAGAGTGGAGAGGCAGGGAGAGAAGACAGAAGAGAGAGTGTCATCGGCCATGGTCTAGTTCAGGAGTTCTCAACCTTTTTTAACCCATGGACCCCTTTTCCTCTTAATTTTTTTTTGTGGACCCCCATAGCCATTCCACAGAAAAAAAAGCTTCTTATATGCGTGGTAAACTAATCCTAAAGTCCATCTACCTTACCGTGAGGGTTGGAAACGGATTAGCGGTATTTTTGTACGTTGCCAAACTTATTCTAATATGAAAAGTAATGAAAAAAACTTTTTACTGACTAAATTGAATTAAATTACTCTAAAAATAACCAATTAATATCAAATATACACAATTTCTAGTGATTACTGTGTTAAATCATTCTTTAAACTTGTCAAGGAGAAACGTGGCATAAGTGTCAGGTCAACCGTGTGTATTTACCTCAAGGTAAATTAGATAGATTATAATCTCTCTTTGACCTTTGTCAGTGCGAGAGAGAGAGAGAGAGAGAGAAAGGTGAATATTCATCATGAAAACAAACATTTTTTTCTTCTACTTGATTCTCAGTAATAACAATTGTTCTGAAGTAGAAAGTATGGACCACTAAAATATCACTGTGGACCCCCAATTCGGTATTTTTTTGTGTGGACCCCCAGTAATGTTACATGGACCCCCAGGGTCCATGTGGACCCCGGTTGAGAACCACTGGTCTAGTTGAATGGCCAGAACTTGCTCAAGGGGCCGAATGGCCTACTCCTGTCCCTATAGTCCTCCATTTACAGTTTTCTTCTGATCAGGGATCCTAAAACATGGGGGTCACATTCGCAGGATTAGAGGCCAATCATTTACATCAGAGATGAAGAGTAATTGCTTCTCTCAATCGTCAGGATTTCTTTTACCCCAGATGGTCTGTCACTTAATATATTTAAGACTGGGCTGGACAGAATTTAGGGCTCCCAGGAAATTAAGAAATACGGGGAACGGTGGGAAAATGGAGTTGAAGGCCAAGTGAATAGTGAAGCAGGCTCGATGGGCCGAGTGGCCTACTCCCTGCTCCTATTTCTTGTGTTCTTAGTCTTTGCTGGTGTCGAGCGGAGGAGTAGAAGGGCAGGTGGAGGAGAGCAGAAAGTATAATCTCAGAGATATTCAACAGAGAAGAGATGGCAGAGGAAAATAAGGGGGAGCAGAGAAACCTGATACACAGAGAGAAAGCCCAATGGTTGGTTGAGAAAGGGAAGAGAGATAAAAGCGAGGGAGAACACACACGCACAAAATATTTTTATTCAGTTTCACGCCAGTTTTGAGAGCGAATAGCAAGGTTACCCGATCACAGCACTGTGTTAATCTCATATCCATTAAATTTACATTAAAGAAAGGAGCCACAACCCCAGATGAAACGAGCAATCCTTAACCCAGGGACAACAAGCCTAACTGAAGCCCCCAACCCCTCCTTCAACAAAGATCAAATAACTCAGCACAAACAACACGACTGAAATCTCACAGCTTCCTCATCTAAAAGGTTCAGTCACCGAGTGAGTTAACTCAAATAGAACATAAAACATAGAACAGAACAGGCCCTTCGGCCCTCGATGTACAAGGGATCTCTTCAGACTATACACTGACACTCCAGAAATCGGTGACACACTCACTTTCCTCTCTAGGGAACTCGAAGAAATGACTTGTGTGAGAGACACATAATAATAATATTAATAATAATCTTTATTGTCACAAGTAGGCTTATATTAACACTGCAATGGGAGTTACTGTGAAAAGCCCCTAGTAGCCACACTCTGGCGCCTGTTCGGGTACATTGAGGGAGAATTCAGAATGTCCAAATTACCTAACAGCACGTCTTTCGGGACTTGTGGGAGGGAACCGGAACACCCGGAGGAAACCCACGCAGACACGGGGAGAACTTGCAGACTCCGCACAGACAGTGACCCAAGCCGGGAATCGAACCCGAGGCCCTGGAGCTGTGAAGCAACAGTGCTAAACACTGTGCTACGGTGCTGCCCTAAATGGGGAGAACCTTCAGAAAGCTTCGATGCAGAAGGATCTGGGTGACCTCGTGCATGAATCGCAGAATACTAGCATGCAGGTACAACAGGTAATAAGGAAGGCAAATGGAATTTTGGCCTTTTTAGCTAAAAGAATAGAGTTTAAAAGTAGGGAGTGTTGCTGCAACTGTACCGCACCCAGAGTATTATGCACATCTTTGGTCTCCTTATTTGAGGAAAGATGTAGTGACATCGGAGGCAGTTCAGAGGAGGTTCACGAGATTGATTCCAGAGATGAGGGGTTTGTCTTATGAAGAAAGATTGAGCAGTTTAGGCCCATACTCTTTTTCATGTTTGGATTAATGAGAGGAGATCTAATTGAGGTATACAAGATGATAAACGGTATGGATTAAGTAGATGTAGAGCGGATGCTTCCTCTTGTGGGGCAATAGGTTATAGGATAAGGGGGGGCAGATTTAAAACAGAGATGAGGAGAAATGACTTCTCTCAAAGGGTGGTGAATCTGTGGAATTCGCTACCCCAGGGTGCAGTGGATACTGGGACACTGAGTCAATTTAAGGAGGAAATAGACGGACTTTTAGCCATGATCGTATTGAATGGCGGAGGGGGCTCGAGGGGCTGAATTGGCTACTGCTCCTAGTTCCTATGTTCTTATCAGTTATTATTTTGTGAACTGAGATAGGGAGGGTTGTAGGAGCTGGAGGAGGTTTTAGTGATAGGAAGGGGTTTAAGAGCTGGAGGGGATTACAGAGGTGACACAGCCCGAGGTAATATAGTGTCTCAAAAGTGTTGCACCGATGGTAGGGGGCTGGATTCTCCGCCCTGCGGTGCCACATTTCTGCCCCGAAAGCGGGATTCTCCGTTACGCTGGCCGGTCAATGGGGTCTCCCATTGTGGGGCAGCCCCACGCTGTCGGGAAACCCCCGGGGCTGCCGGCAAAACAGAGAATCCCACCCAGGGTCAGCCAATTCTGCTCCTTTAACAATGAGGAAATTCCAAGATTAACAGTGTCCTTCAGCAGAAAGTTGACCACGGGTTGAAAATGCACAACCCTAAACTAAATTAAAAAACACACAAGCCACTTTAAATCAAAGTTGGATCAATGTTTGATAGAAAACAAAGGACGTAAATACAAATATTGAAGAGAAAACCACATCGCTCAGTCTGCCACAGAAACAAATAGTCTTCCATCACCTCCTCATTCATGATCTGTTGCCCCCTTTCACTGAAATTATATTGAGAGTAAAGAGTTAAATTACGAGGATAAAGGCAAAATACTGCCAATGCTGAAAGGTGATTCTTCTTCATCTAGCATAGTCACTGATGTTGCACTCATGATAAGACTCGTCACAAGTACGGGGGGGGGGGGGGGCAGTACGGCAGCACAGTGGTTAGCACTGTTGCTTCACAGCTCCAGGGTCCGAGGTTCGATTCCCGGCTTGGGTCACTGTCTGTGCGGAGTCTGCACGCTCTCCCCATGTCTGCGTGGGTTTCCTCCGGGTGCTCCGGTTTCCTCCCACAGTCCAAAGATGTGCAGGTTAGGTGGATTGGTCATGCTAAAATTGTCCTCAGTGTGCAAAAAGGTTAGGTAGGGTTACTGGGGGCAGCACGGCGGTGCAGTGGTTAGCACTGTAGTCTCACGGCGCCGAGGTCCCAGGTTCGATCCCAGCTCTGGGTCACTGTCCGTGTGGAGTTTGCACATTCTCTCCGTGTTTGCGTGGGTTTCACCCCCACAACACAAAGATGTGCAGGGTAGGTGGATTAGCCACAATTGCCCTTAATTGGAAAAAATGAATTGGGTACTCTAAATTTATTTTTAAAAAGGTAGAGTTACTGGATTACGGGGATCGGATGGAGGTGTGGGCTTAAGTAGGGTGCTCTTTCTAAGGGTCGATGCAGACTCGATGGGCCGAATGGCCTCCTTCTGCACTGTAAATTCTATGATTCTATGATAAGTAGGCTTACATTAACGCTGCAATGAAGTAACTGTGAAAAGCCCCTCGTTGCCACACTCCGGCGCCTGTTCGGGTACACTGAGGGAGAATTCAGAATGTCCCAATTACCTAACAGCACATCTTTCGGGACTTGTGGGAGGAAATCGGAGCACCCGGAGGAAACCCACGCAGACACGGGGAGAACGTGCAGACTCTGCACAGACAGTGGCCCAAGCCCGGAATCAAACCTGGGGCCCCTGAAGCTGTGAAGCAACAGTGCTAACCTCTGCATTACCATGTCACCCAGAGAAGAGGCAGCAGTGGTTAGCACAGTTAAAAAGGTTGGGTGGGATTAATGGATTACAGGGATAGGTTGGAAGTGTGGGCTTTCAAAGGGCCGGTGGCAGACTCAATGGGCCGAATGGCCTCCTTCTGCACTGTAAATTCCATGTTTCTTTGAAGTCATCAAAATGTTAATTCGGTTTCCTTCTCCCAGAGTTGCTGCCGAGCTTTCCACAAATTTCTGTTTTAATCTTAATTAAATTAGGAGGTCTGGTTACATTTATGTTCCCTCGAGTATAGAAGTTGGAAGGGCCGATTCAATTGAGATGATTAAAGAATGCAGATCAGTTGTGATCGAGTCGACAGGATCTCTACTCTCTGATCTCACTGAAACATGTAAAGATAGTCTGAACGGGTTCAACAGGATAAACATGGAGAGGCCTTTTACCCTGACTGGAGAGTGGAATCTCAAGGTTATAGTTTGTGGATAAAGGGTTGTCCATCGAGTTCCTTTTTAAGCACCAGGGGCATAGGGATAACACAGGTCCCGGTTCCGCCCACACAGGTTAAGTAGAGCTGACGCAAAGGTTAGGCCATGCCCTCATTCAGCCATGGAGCTGGCTCAAGGTGCCACAAGCTTATCCCTGCTCCCATTTCCTACTGATCCAATTGAATGGGGCAAAGCAGGCAGGAGAGGCTGAGAGTGATACACTTGTCCTTGCTCTCCAGCACTCTGCCCAACGATCAGTCCGCCTCTTGAGCACACATTTGGAGAGGCAGTGGTAGTGTTATCGACACTGGATTAGTAACCCAGGGTAATGATCTGGGGAGCCTGGGTTCGAATCCCACCACGTCAGGTGGCGGAACTGGTTTTAATTTAATAAATTTAGGGTACCCAATTCTTTTCTTTCTTCCCCTCCCAATTCAGGGGGAATTGAGCTTGGCCAATCCACCTACCCTGCACCTCTTTGCGCAAACACAGCCCTCTTAACCCGGCAAAATCCTCCTAAAAAGCACCTGGGGGCTTGTGCCAAAGTTGGGAGTGCCGTCTCACAGACTAGTCAAGCAACAGCCTGACATAGTCATACTCACAGAATTATACCTTACAGAGAACCACCATCACCATTCCTGGGTATGTTCTGTCTCATCAGCAAGACAGACCCAGCAGAGGTAGCGGCACAGTGGTATACAGTCGGGAGAGAGTTGCCTTGGGAGTCCTCCACATCGACTCTGGACCCCAGGAAGTCGCACGGCTTCAGGTTATACATGGGCAAGGAAACCTCCTGCTGATTACCACGTACCGTCAATTCAGCACAAAGCGGTCCACTTGACACCATCCACAAACATTTACTTTCTCCACCATTGACAAACAGTGGCAGCCGTGTGTACCATCTACAAGATGGGCTGCAGTAACTCACCAAGGTTCCTTAGACAGCACCTTCCAAACCCACGACCACTACCTTCTAGAAGGACATGAGCAGCAGATACCTGGGAACCCCACCACCTGGAGGCTCCCCTCCAGGTCACTCACCACCCTGACTTGGAAATAGATCGCTGTTCCTTCACTATCGCTGGGGCAACAACATCCTGGAACTCCCTCCCTAACAGCACTCTGGGTGTACCTACAGCTCAGAGATTGCAGCGGTTCAAGAAAACAACTCACCACCACTTTCTGAAGGGTAACTACATCCCGTAAATTAATTTTTGTTAAAACACCGATCCCCTGACATCAGTCCTCAACTTGTCTTTTAACAATTTCCTGCTATTGTGCCCCAACAGCCTCCCCGAACAGGCGCCGGAATGTGGCGACTAGGGGCTTTTCACAGGAACTTCATTAAAGCCTACTTGTGGCAATAAGCTATTTTCATTTATCATTTCAAAGAGCTCTTAATGTCCAGTCCTCAGCTCGGGGGCTTGACAGCTGCAATGGGATGACCATTAACCTGCCTGATTTGAAATTGAATCCTGACAAAGGCAGATTTTATAATACAGAACATGTAATGAACCCACGGAAAGCAACGGGTCCTGATGGAGACCCTGGTCGCGCACTCCGATCGTACGCGGACCAACTGGTGTGTGTGTTCGCAGACATTTTCAACCTCTCCCTACTCCGTTGCGATGTTTTCATCTACTTCAAGAAGACCACCATCATACCCCAGGCAACGTGCCTGAATGACTACCGTCCAGTGGCCCTGACATCTACCATTATGAAGTGTTTCGAGGTTGGTCATGACGCACATCAACTCCATTCTCCCAGAATGCCTAGATCCACTGCAATTCACATACCACCACAATCGGTCCACAGAAGATGCCATCTCCCTGGCCCTACACTCATCCCTGGAGCATCTCGACAACAAGGACGCCTCCATCAGACTCAATGTATTGACTACAGTTACGCCTTCAACTCCATAATCCCAGCCAAGCTCATATCCAAACTCCAAAACTAAGGACTCGGCTTCTCCCTCTGTAACTGGGTCCTCGGAGTAAGGATAAACAATGACAACTCCTTCACGATAGTCCTCAATACCAGGATCCCACAATGTGGAGGTGCCGGCATTAGACTGAGGTGAGCACAGTAAGAAGTCTTACAACACCAGGTTAAAAGGGATGGTTTAGCTCACTGGGCTAAATCACTGGCTTTTAAAGCAGACCAAGCAGGCCAGCAGCACGGTTCGATTCCCGTACCAGCCTCCCCGGACAGGCGCCGGAATGTGGCGACTAGGGGCTTTTCACAGTAACTTCATTGAAGCCTACTCGTGACAAAAGCGATTTTCATTTCATTTACATTTCATAAAGTCCAACAGGTTTGTTTCAAACACTAGCTTTCAGAGCACTGCTCCTTCCTTAGGTGATTCATCTGAGGAAGGAGCTATGCTTCGAAAGCTAGTGTTTGAAACAAACCTGTTGGACTTTAACCTGGTGTTGTAAAACTTCTTACTAGGATCCCACAAGGCTGCGTACTTAGCCCTCTACTACACTCCCTATACGCATAAAACTGTGTGGCAAAATTCAGCTCCAACTCATCTACAACTTTGCTGATGACATGACCATAGTGGGTCGGCTCTCAAACAACAATGAGTCACAGTACAGGAGAAAGAGATAGAGAACCTAGTGGAGTGGTGTAAAGACAACAATCTCTCCCTCAACGTCAGCAAAACTAAGGAATCAGTCATTGACTTCAGGAAGCAAAGTGTTTAGAATCATAGAATCTCCACAGTGCGGAAGGAGACCATTTGGCCAATCGAGTCTGCACGGACCCTATCCCCATGACCCCACCTAACCTTTAGACACCTAACCGCACATCTTTGGACGGTGGGAGGAAACCGCAGCACGTGGAGGGAACCCACGCAGACACGGGGAGAATGTGCAAACTCCACACAGTCACCCGAGGTCGGAATCGAACCCGGGTCTATGGCGCTGTCGTACACACCCGTCTGCATCAATGTTGCCGAGGTGGAGATGCTTGACAGCTTCTAATTCCTAGGTGTGCACATCACCAATAATCTGTCCTGGTCCACCCACATCGACGCTACCACCAAGAAAGCACAACAGTGTCTATACATCCTCAGGAAACTAAGGAAATTCGGCATGTCCTCATTGACTCTTCCTAATTTTTACAGATGCACCACAGAAAGCATCCTATCTGACTGCATCACAACCTGGTGTGGCAACTGCTCGACCCAAGACCCCAAGAAACTACAGAGAGTCGTGAACATAGCCCAGTCCATCACGCGATCCCACCTCCCATCCACTGACTCTATCTACAGCTCCCGCTGCCTGGGGAAAGCGGGCAGCATAGTCACAGACCCCATCCCACCTGGGTTATTCTCCCTTCCTACCTCTTCCATCTGGCAGGAGATACAAAAGTCAGAGAAAACGCGCTAACAGATTCAAACACAGCTTCTTCCCCGCTGTTACCAGACTCCTAAACGACCCTCTTATGGACTGAACTGATCTCTTCACACATCTTCTGTACTGTGTAGCACTACACTGCGTATGCTTCACCCAATGTCTATGTCCATGTATTTGTGTATTTATCGTATGTCCTCATGTATGGAACGATCTGCCTGGACTGTACGCAGAACAATACTTTTCACTGTACCTCGGTACACGTGACAATAAATCCAAACTCTCTTCCCCAGAGAACGGTGGAGACAGGGTCAATGGACATCTTTAAAGCAGAGGTAGGTAGGATGCTCGACTAACAAGGAAGTCAAACATTATCCGGGGGGGGGTGGGTAGAATGCGGATTTGAGGGCACAATCAGATCAGCCATGACCGTACTGAATTACGGAGCAGGTTCGAGGGGCCAAATAGCCTTCTTTTGCTACCAATTTGTACATTACACTGCAACTCCCACATCCGTCCAAAGCACTTTTGTCGTACATCAACCTGCAAGTTGGCAATGCAATGGCGGCAGATCACATGCTAAAGCTCAAGTGGTGTCAGGCCGTCTTTGAGCAGTTCGAACAATATCCAGTATAATTCCTAAAGACCTCACACAAGGAGAATGCACTTGGGAGAAAAAAGTGTCAATTGTGGCTCAACAGGCAGCACTCGTACCTTTGAATCAGAGGGCTATGGCTTCAATTCCATTGCAGAGTAGAAAATTCAGACACTGCAGGGCAGATCTGAGGGTGGGCTGCACTGTTACAGGCAAGATGTTAAACCAACACCCCAGCTCCCTCCCCCACCTCCCCCCCCCCCCCCCCACCCCCACGTAGAGGCGGTAAACAGTTGCAATTTATTACTTCCAAGAGCAGAGCAGTTCACCCTGGTCCACTAACACTGAGAAACAGATTACTCATCACTGCTGAGAGTTTACTGTGAGTAAACTGGTTGCTACATTTCCTATGTTGCAAAGAAAACTACACTTCAAAAGTACTTAATTGTCTATGAAATGCTTTGGAACAACCTGAAGAGGCTCTATACTCACGTTCTTTACTGCCTTGCCAACTCAACTTTAATCCTCAACCATCTTTAGTGTCACACCTAGGAATACATATTAGGGGTCAGCTAAGGAAGCAAATGTCACACCCCCAACCACATTGTTTTGAAGGCACTGAAGTTTGTTTACAAACAGCTGCCAGAATCCCACACTCAAACTTCACCCAGCTCCCTCCCCGAGTACACACATCGAGTTGTGGTCCTGGTCGAAGAGAGCAAAAACGCTAACCAAAATTTGCATTGGCAAAAAAAAAACAAAATTCAAAAACACTTAACCCTCTGCAAACTGGGTGACAGCTGGAACAAAAAAAGGGAGGCGGTTTCTTCATCAGGCACCACAGCCAAATCCGCTAACAATTCCAATTTTGCGAAACGATAACTCCCATTCCCACCCAACGTTTAAAAAAAAACAGCACAAAATGACAATGGTTAATTTAACAAGAGCGCAGAAAGGCATCGGAATATCAGCATGATTTGAGACAAACAATTGACAAAATATTTCTTAATCGGCAACCCAATGTGGTGGGGAATCTGCTGCCTTTCTGTAAACTATTCCTGTCCCAAAATGCCACTCAGCAGTTACACCCAGGGAGAAATGGCGCTGCCTCAACTAAACATTAAAAGAGAAAGGTGGGGGGGGGAACAGAAAGACAAAAGAGAAAGAGAGAGAGAGGAGAGATGACAGACAATAAACTCCCACCAGAGCAGCTGAAAAGGAAAGCAAGGGAATCCCTGTGGCCTGACTCTGTATCCATGTTCAATGTATCCCAGTGGAGATGGAGAGGAGTGGGGGGGGGGGGGGGGGAGAGACACACACAACTTGTTACAATTAGATAGCAAATAGGATACATTAAAGTGCCGCCTGTATCCCAGCCCAGAGCCACATCTGAATGGATTAATAGAACAAACCACTATTTTTTCTCTCCTTTTAAAAAAAAAACTAGTTTCAAATAGCAGGCGGGCCTGGTCTCTCCCTGCAGCCCGCCCCCTTCCCTCGACATTCCCATCTTAAGGAATTTAACTCTTTTGTTACCATCTGTATCCCATTGTTTTTTTTTGCTGGGGTGAAGGATGGAATTCTTCCCTCAGAGCGTGGGGGGGGGGGGGGGGGGGGGGGGGACTGCTGGACAATATTTACCCTTTCTTTACTGCTGCAAATATATATTCATAGACATTGAGAGATCTAAATGAGCATTGCAGAAGAAAACCACATCGACTGACCCCCCCCCCCCCCCCCCCCTTCAGACAAACGCTTCCCCACAACCATCAACAATCACATCTGCCTCTTTTGGGTGAGGCGCAGAATCCACAGTAATGATAGTAAAATGGACAATAAGAGAGAGAGAGAGAGGTTTTACCATTGTGAGGGCAGTTTTGGCGGTGAACAGCTCCTCCTCCTCCCGGCACTCTGAGGCGAGCACAAGGCGTGCGGGAAAGTTGCGACGTCCATGCGCAGTCTGGCAGCCCCCCTCCCTGGCTGCCCCCACCGCCAGCAGCAGCAGCAGCCTCAGCTCCCTCTCCCTTCCCCAGCCTCAGCTCCCTCTCCCTTCCCCAGCCTCAGCTCCCTCTCCCTGCACAGCCTCAGCTCCCCTCTCCCTGCACAGCCTCAGCTCCCCTCTCCCTGCACAGCCTCAGCTCCCCTCTCCCTGCACAGCCTCAGCTCCCCTCTCCCTGCACAGCCTCAGCTCCCCTCTCCCTGCACAGCCTCAGCTCCCCTCTCCCTGCACAGCCTCAGCTCCCCTCTCCCTGCACAGCCTCAGCTCCCTCTCCCTTCCCAGCCTCAGCTCCCTCTCCCTGCACAGCCTCAGCTCCCCTCTCCCTGCACAGCCTCAGCTCCCCTCTCCCTGCACAGCCTCAGCTCCCCTCTCCCTGCACAGCCTCAGCTCCCCTCTCCCTGCACAGCCTCAGCTCCCCTCTCCCTGCCCAGCCTCAGCTCCCTCTCCCTGCACAGCCTCAGCTCCCTCTCCCTGCACAGCCTCAGCTCCCTCTCCCTGCACAGCCTCAGCTCCCTCTCCCTGCACAGCCTCAGCTCCCCTCTCCCTGCACAGCCTCAGCTCCCCTCTCCCTGCACAGCCTCAGCTCCCCTCTCCCTGCACCGCCTCAGCTCCCCTCTCCCTGCACCGCCTCAGCTCCCCTCTCCCTGCACCGCCTCAGCTCCCTCTCCCTGCACCGCCTCAGCTCCCTCTCCCTGACTCGCCTCAGCTCCCCTCTCCCAGCCTCAGCTCCCCTCTCCCAGCCTCAGCTCCCTCTCCCTTCCCCAGCCTCAGCTCCCCTCTCCCTGCACAGCCTCAGCTCCCCTCTCCCTGCACAGCCTCAGCTCCCCTCTCCCTGCACAGCCTCAGCTCCCCTCTCCCTGCACAGCCTCAGCTCCCCTCTCCCTTCCCCAGCCTCAGCTCCCCTCTCCCTTCCCCAGCCTCAGCTCCCCTCTCCCTTCCCCAGCCTCAGCTCCCCTCTCCCTTCCCCAGCCTCAGCTCCCCTCTCCCTTCCCCAGCCTCAGCTCCCCTCTCCCTTCCCCAGCCTCAGCTCCCCTCTCCCTTCCCCAGCCTCAGCTCCCCTCTCCCTGCACAGCCTCAGCTCCCCTCTCCCTGCACAGCCTCAGCTCCCCTCTCCCTTCCCCAGCCTCAGCTCCCCTCTCCCTTCCCCAGCCTCAGCTCCCCTCTCCCTGCACAGCCTCAGCTCCCTCTCCCTGCACAGCCTCAGCTCCCCTCTCCCTGCACAGCCTCAGCTCCCCTCTCCCTTCCCCAGCCTCAGCTCCCCTCTCCCTGCACAGCCTCAGCTCCCCTCTCCCTGCACAGCCTCAGCTCCCTCTCCCTGCACAGCCTCAGCTCCCCTCTCCCTGCACAGCCTCAGCTCCCCTCTCCCTGCACAGCCTCAGCTCCCCTCTCCCTGCACCGCCTCAGCTCCCCTCTCCCTGCACAGCCTCAGCTCCCCTCTCCCTGCACAGCCTCAGCTCCCCTCTCCCTGCACAGCCTCAGCTCCCCTCTCCCTGCACAGCCTCAGCTCCCCTCTCCCTGCACAGCCTCAGCTCCCCTCTCCCTGCACAGCCTCAGCTCCCCTCTCCCTGCACAGCCTCAGCTCCCCTCTCCCTGCACAGCCTCAGCTCCCCTCTCCCTGCACAGCCTCAGCTCCCCTCTCCCTGCACAGCCTCAGCTCCCCTCTCCCTGCACAGCCTCAGCTCCCCTCTCCCTGCACAGCCTCAGCTCCCCTCTCCCTGCACAGCCTCAGCTCCCCTCTCCCTGCACAGCCTCAGCTCCCCTCTCCCTGCACAGCCTCAGCTCCCCTCTCCCTGCACAGCCTCAGCTCCCCTCTCCCTTCCCCAGCCTCAGCTCCCCTCTCCCTGCACAGCCTCAGCTCCCCTCTCCCTGCACAGCCTCAGCTCCCCTCTCCCTGCACAGCCTCAGCTCCCCTCTCCCTGCACAGCCTCAGCTCCCCTCTCCCTTCCCAGCCTCAGCTCCCCTCTCCCTCCACCGCCTCAGCTCCCCTCTCCCTCCACCGCCTCAGCTCCCCTCTCCCTCCACCGCCTCAGCTCCCCTCTCCCTCCACCGCCTCAGCTCCCCTCTCCCTCCACCGCCTCAGCCCCCTCTCCCTCCACCGCCTCAGCCCCCTCTCCCTCCACCGCCTCAGCCCCCTCTCCCTCAGCCCCCTCTCCCTGCACAGCCCCAGCTCCCTCTCCCTGCACAGCCTCAGCCCCCTCTCCCTCAGCCCCCTCTCCCTGCACAGCCTCAGCTCTCTCTCCCTGCACAGCCCCAGCTCCCCTCTCCCTGCACAGCCTCAGCTCCCTTTCCCTGCACAGCCTCAGCTCCCTCTCTAACCCTAACCCTCTCCCTGCACCGCCTCAGCTCCCTCTCCCTGCACCGCCTCAGCTCCCTCTCCCTGCACCGCCTCAGCTCCCTCTCCCTGCACCGCCTCAGCTCCCTCTCCCTGCACCGCCTCAGCTCCCCTCTCCCTGCACCGCCTCAGCTCCCCTCTCCCTGCACAGCCTCAGCTCCCCTCTCCCTACACAGCCTCAGCCAGCAGCCGCACACAGGCCAGGCAACATGCACAATGGCACAGCCCTGGCTGCAGCTCCTCCATCAGACCAGCATTGCTAGGATTCCCAAACAGCCCATTTTCTCTCTCTCTCTCTATCTATCTATCCCCCTCCTTGTTGTATTGTTGCACCACACACACATATACATACAAAGAAAACTTTTCTCCCCCCTCCCCACCCTCTCTAAACAGAGAATGTTGATCCCATCAGCTTTGTTGCTCCTCATTTTTTTTTTATAAAAGTGTCTCCTCAAAGTTGTCCCATTTTAATGTGCACATGGACATTCCATCTGGTATCCTGCCTGGGGTGGAGAGGGAAAGGTCACTTAGAATCACAATTTAGGGCAGCATGGTGGCGCAGTGGCTAGCTCTGCTGTCTCACGACGCCGAGTACCAGGTTCGATCCCTGCTCAGGCTCACTGTCTGTGTGTAGTTTGCACATTCTCCCCGCGTTTGCCTGGGTTTCGCCCCCCCCCACCACAACCCAAAGACGTGCATGGTAGGTGGAGGTAGATTGCCCATGCTAAAATTGCCCCTTAATTGGAAAAAATTTATTGGGTACTCTCAATTTACAGGGGAAAAAAAGAATCATCGAATTTACAGTGCAGAAGGAGGCCATTCGGCCCATTGAGTCTGCACCGGCTCTTGGGAAAGAGCACCCTACATAAGCCCCCGCCTCCACCCTATACCCCACCGACCCTTTTTGGGCAGGCTGTGGAGGCCAAATCACTATGTTTTCAGATAGGTTCTTGATTAATAAGGGGATAGGGGTTATGGGGAGAAGGCAGGAGAATGGGGCTGAGAAAAATATCAGCCATGATTGAATGGTGGAGCAGACTCGATGGGCCGAGTGGCCTAATTATGCTCCTATGTCTTATGGTCTTTGGACACTAAGGGCAATTGATCATGGCCAATCCACCTAACCTGCACATCTTTGGACTGTGGGAGGAAACCGGAGCAGTGGGAGGAAACCGGAGCACCCGGAGGAAACCCACGCAGACACGGGGAGAACGTGCGGACCCTGGATCTGTGAGGCAGCAATGCTAACCACCGTGCCGCCTTGTGATGAATGTAGAAATTGTTATAAATGATATGTTTTATCACTTGAGAGAATGTGCTCCAGTGTCAGATCTATCGGATGAGACATTGAATCGAGGTCCTATTTGCCACTCCCGGGCACATCGCATGATTAGAAATCATAGAAGGTTTGATAGCGCAGAAAGAGACCACCTGGCCCATCATGTCAGGGCCAGCAACGAAGGAGGGTTGCTCCAGGAATTAACCCTGGGACCTCTTGCCCACTAATTCAATGGGAATCCTACAAGTGAGAATTCATCCCCCTCGTGTGGATCACGAAGCCAGCCACTACACACTTAGAGAGCACCTGCACTTCATCCCAATCTCTGGCTGAACATTTATCCTTCCACCTCCATCACTAAAAATAGACTTTTTGTTCATGACCACATTGCTCTTTGCAGGATCTTTCCAAATGCAAATTGACTGCTCAGGTTTTAAACTAAGGACTGTGCTTCAGAAATAATTTACTGCTTTCAAGCATTCAGGCTTGGGGTAACAAGTGGCAAGTAACATCCGTGCCACACAATGCCAGGCCATGACCACCTCCAACAAGAGAGGATCCAACCTCCACCCCTTGACATACATTGGCATTACCATCGCTCCTTGGGTAGCACCTTTCAAACCCACAACCACTACCACCTAGAAGGACAAGGGTAGCAGATCCAGGGAAACACCAGGACCTGGTAGTTCCCCTCCAAGTTACTCACCATCCTGACTTGGAAATATATCGCTGTCCTTCACTGTCACTGGGTCAAAATCCTGGAACTCTCTCGCTAACAGCACTGCAGGTGTACCTACACTAAAGGACCACACTGGTTCAACTCACCACTGCCTTCTGAAGGGAAATTGGGGGGTGGGCAATAAATGCTGACCGAGGCAATGGCGCCCACATTTCTTGAATGAATAAAATTGCGAGGATGTCCTGTGGCCTTGAAAGGCACTATGGAAATGCAATAGAATACAAGCTTAGTGAAATAACAGGCACAAACACTAATATACATCTCAACTTCAATAATTATAAGACAGTTATACCAAGCCGGGTTTGAGGGATAAAGATCAGTCAGGACACTGGGCAGAATTGCCCTGCTCACCTTCAAAATAGTGTTGTGGGATTGTCCGTACCCATCTCAAAAGGAAGAAGGGACCTCGGTTAAGGTCCCACCCAAAAGACCCAAACCTCCAACCAGCAGCATATCTGGGTTTGCACCTTATGACATAAAAAGTAAATTTTTGAAGAATCGGTCCGGCTATTAGGCTCCAATCCCTACACAGTTGGACTTGAACCCACCACTGACTGAGTCAGATGTCAGAGTGCTACCATTGCTGACACTAATAAGGGCAGCATGCACCAAGGCAATCTATTCTATTAAATTAAGCCACATGTCCCTTCAAGGCAGCAAAATGTAATTTATATGAAACAAACATTCTTTGAGGAATTAATCTGCATACTGGAGGTCAGAATCTTGGTTTTAGTTAGCTTGTGGGAACACCTGTTCAGGTATCGCCCGTCCCATGTGATTTTTTTTTCTGTGCATTGCAGATTAATCTTTTGACCCCCTTTTACTTTTTGCAAAAGTGCGACAAACAAATTTACATTCGCCCATCTGTGACAGGAAGCCCCTGCAATCGCAAGTATTTCTAATACCTAGCAACTTTGATCGGGAGAAGATTGTACAAGAAGTATTTGCAGCACAAAGGCATTTTGTTTTCCCCGTGCAACACTTTCCTGTGCAACTCGTCAACATACACACAAACACTTTATTTTAAACTAAAAAGGTTTCAAGTATTTTCACCCCCACCCCCCTCCAATAAACAGATCAAAAACATTCTTGATGTCGGCGTTTGAGCAAAAAGCATAGAAAGCATAAGCTCTAAGGATAGGTTAAACCAGTTGCTTTATCACCTCTGGAATCATCACTCATTTTGACTTATTAGTTTCAGGAGGCAAAAGGATCAGGCGGATGAACAAGAAATTATTTTTTTAAAGTTTTTATGTAGAAGAAAAGTGGGTCAATGACCTTTGCTAAAGGACAGGCAAATCTGTACATCAGGAGCTTTCTGCTTTGCAGCTAAGTCTGTGGTTTGCATTTCTAAAGCAGCGAGACTGTGTGGGTGTACCTAACATTGACAGTAACTTACAGGTAAAGTTATATACACCTTTCAAGTAAATTGCATGTTTAACTCTACGCGTACACACATCTAGAACTTGTAGAATCTCTGGTGGCCCTCAAGGGCCTTCCTCAGAGTTCCCCTGCCTTTCAAATCAAAAAGCATGTTAAATCCAAATATGGCATTGTTTGACCATCACTACTTCAACCTTAATGTGCGTTTTGCGATCCAGTAACCTTTTGTTTAAAGTAGGCAAAGTTTGAAATCCCAGTTAGCCATAGGTGAATAAATTCACAAGATTCCGCAGTTTTAAGTAAACAAAATGTGCAGGGTAGGTGAATTGGCTATGCTAAATTGCCTCCTAATTGGAAAAAAAGGGAACTGGATACTCTAAATTTATTTTTAAAAATAAAAGTAAAACAATCTACAATATCCTCTAACATGCAAATTAATAGGAGGTAAATATGAATTAACAGGCAAACTGTGGTCGAGCACACCACACTGCACAATAAATGGCAGATGAGACCAGGACAGATCCCATGGATTTCTCAACAACCTATCCAGATGTCAGATAACACTGTGTGTCACAATATCTCGTTAAAACTCTGCCCCCCCCCCCCTCATAAGGGTTTTTATTTCTTCACTTTAAGATTTAGTCTCTGAATTCCCTCAAAAGCTGCTCCCACTTGAACTGCTCATGTCCAGATCCTCAATCTCTTCTCCAGAGACGGCTTTTCACAGGATTCACAAAGTTGCACTTCTTCCTCCAATTACCTGCACACTTTCATCTTTTGTTGCTGACTGCTAGCCTCACTAAGCTGGCACAGGCCATGTGTTCTCCAGGCTTCAATCTCCTGGCTGCTCTGGGCTTTAAATGTGTCCCTAGGACTTCTCTGAGCTCTCTTTCTCCGAGCCTGCTAATAGCTCCCAAGGTGTCTTGGCGAGCTGCAAACCACACAGGGTCCAAACTGCAACTCTCAGCTGCATTGAACAGCTCCAAGAGTCTTTTTGAGCCCCAACTGTCTGGAGCCTGCTAACTGCAAAACCCTTTTGGTATTGTCTCTACTTCTGATCATCCAGCTCTGTGATGATATAGCCTTGCAGGGTTCACAGAATGCTTTTAAACCAATTTAGTGCAACTCCCAAAAGAAAATATCTATGTAGACTGCACGTCTTTATAAGTAGTGCAGGCATCATGTCTCCAGCTCTCCAGATAAGTTGTTTTATGGTTCTTACCTTTCTAGCTGTTAACCCATTAAGGCAACATGATCCCAACCTTTTTTTTTAAGTGTAATAGACTCCAGGCTGCTTTAGCTGCATTTCTCCCATTTGCTGGTTAAGCTTTAATCTTAACTAAAAATTACCAAAACCATCCCCCCCCCCCCAAACTATCCCTTACATTCCTTGATGTCTTTACTGTCCAGAAATCTATTGATCTCAATCTGGAACATAATCAATGATGGAGCTACCACAGCCCTCCGAGGAGTAAAGTCCAAATACTCAGCACACAAGGAGTGAAGAAATTCCTCCTCATCTTTGATTGGCCTGCCTCGTATTCTGAAACTGTGTCCCCTGGTTGTAGATCTCACCCCTCACCCCCACCGCCCCCCCCCCTCCTCTAGAACACCCCCAGCCAGAGGAATCATCCTTCCAAATCTACCCTATCGAGCCCTGCAACGATTTTGCACACTTCAGTGAGATCACCTCTCATCTGTAGACTCTGGGCCCAATCTCCTCAAATCTCTCAACATTGGACAATCCCGCCATCCCAGGAATCAGTCTGGCGAACCTCTGTCTGTGGCGAATAGATCCATAGAAAAGTTACCATGAGATATAGGAGCAGAATTAGGCCATTCGGCCCATCGATTCTGCTCTGCCATTCAATCATGGCTGATACTTTTCTCATCCTCATTCTCCTGCCTTCTCCCCATAACCCTTGATTCCCTTATTAATCAAGAACCTATCTATCTCTGGTGTCTTTTTTTAAAATAAAACATTTTATTGAGATATTTGTGATTTTGCAACAATAACAGAAGAAACAGTGCACATACAAGTACAAACATAGTGCAAAGGCCGTCTTCCTCCCTCACAGGTCCCACCTTTCTTACACACTAATCTAAGCTAACCCCCAACCCCCCTCTCTGCTGACTGTTAATTTTCTCTAAAGAAGTCGACAAACAGCTGCCACCTCCGGACGAATCCTGACATTGACCCTCTCAGGGCGAACTTGATTTTCTCCAGACAGAGAAAGCTAGCCATGTCCAAATGCCAGGTCTCTGACTTTGGGGGCTTTGAGTCCCTCCAAGCTAATAGTATCCATCTCCGGGCTACCAGGGAAGCAAAGGCCAGAACGTCTGCCTCTTTCTCCTCCTGGATTCCCGGATCTTCCAACACCCTGTAAATCGCCACCTCTGGACTCGGTACCACCCTTGTTTTTAACACCGTGGACATGACATCTGCAAACCCCTGCCAGAATCCCCTAAGCTTCGGACATGCCCAGAACATTTGAACATGGTTCGCTGATCCTCCTGCACACCTGTCTTCTATCCCAAAGAACCTGCTCATTCGGGCCACTGTCATGTGTGTCCGGTGAACGACCTTAAATTGTATCAGGCTGAGCCTGGCGCATGATGTGGACGCATTGACTCTACTCAATGCATCTGCCCAGAGACCATCCTCTATCTCTCCTCCTAACTCCTCTTCCCATTTGTGTCTCAGCTCCTCGATCTGCGTTTCGTCTGACCCCGTGAGTTCTTTATAGATGTCCAAAACCCTCCCCTCTCCCACCCATACACTGGAAACTACCCTATCCTGTATCCCCCTTGGTGGTAGGAGCGGGAAGGTTGAGACCTCCCTGCGCTGCAAGTCCCGCGCCTGCAGGTTCCTAAACTCATTCCCTCCCGTCAATTCAAATTTCTCCTCCAACTCCCTCAGGCTGGGAAAGCTCCCTTCCATGAACAGATCTCCCATCCTCGCGATCCCTGCTCTTTGCCATCTCTGAAACTCTCCACCCAGCCTCCCCGGGGCAAACCAATGATTATTGCAGATTGGAGACCAAACCGATGCTCCCTCTGCTCCCACGTTTCCTCCACTTCCCCCAGACTCTCAGGGTCGCCACCACCATGGGGCTGGTGGAATACCGTGCCGGCGGGAACGGCAGAGGTGCCGTTACCAATGCCCCCAAACCTGTGCCCTTACATGATGCCGCCTCTGCTCGCTCCCATTCCGACCGTCCCCCCCTGCCCCGGACACCGAATCATGGCTATATTTGCCACCCAACAGTAATTGCTAAAGTTCGGCAGTGCCAGCCTGCCCTCCCCCCCGGCTACACTCCAGCATCACCTTTTTTTTTTTACTCGTGAGGTCTTGCCCGCACATACAAAGCCAGAGATCACCTTGTTTACCCGTTTTAAAAAGGCCCGTGGAATAAAGATGGGGAGACACTGAAAAACAAACAGGAATCTTGGGAGGACCGTCATCTTCACTGTGACATTGTCAGGGGAAGCCCCCCTCTCTTCCTTGCCTCATTAAATGTCCTCATCAGCAGCGACCCCAGCATCCCAGAGAACGTTTTGTAAAACTCCACTGGGTACCCATCCAGTGCCGGGGATTTACCCGACTGCATGGCCTTCAGCCCTTCTGCTATCTCTTCAATTCCTATCGGGGGCCCCAGCCCTTCTACCAGCCCTTCCTCCACCTTCGGGAACCCCAGCCCCATGAAGAATTGCCTCATCCCCTCCTGTCCAGCTGGGGGTTCCGACAGATATAGCCTGCTGGAAAACTCCTCGAAAGCCCTGTTAACCCCCTGCTGAATCTCCGACCAAGTTCCCGTCTCTATCGTTCACTTTCCCAATCTCCCTGGCTGCCTCCCTCGCCATTCCTTCACTGTCGCTGGGTCAAAATCCTGGAGCCCCCTCCCTAACAGCACTGTGGATGTACCTACACCACAGGAACTTTCAGTGGTTCAAGTAGGCATCTTCTCAAGGGAAATTAGGGATGGCCAATAAATGCTGGCCTCGCCGGCGGAACCCACATCCCGTGAACAAATAAAACAATCTTTTACAGAGGAGAATGTGAACCCTTCCCCTCCGGCTCCCAAACATGTGCACTTGGAACGTTGGGAGTGTTATGGACAGGAGGGTCTCTGCCAGTCCATAAAACAGGATGTTCGTGTGTAAGGTGTGTTTACTTCAGAGTGATTTCTCCTCATTTAAAATAAATTCCAGCAGGAGATTTTTTTAGTGGTTTTAAAAATAAAGGTGATTATTTATCACACACCTGCCTCAGTTCAATTCAGGCCTGTAGTCGTCTTAGTCGAGTTGATACTTCATTTACAGTGAAGGTCTTTGAAAAAACAATATTCATGAAGCCTTGATGAATATCCAGGAGATAGGTTCTCGGGTGGGCTTGGATTCTGGAACAAGTAGGATACTTTGACTGAATTAAGAGTGCTTTCAGCTATGGTGGTTTGCTGTTTCTCTGCTGGATTTACTTTGTTAAGGATATTTTGAAATGAAATGAAAATCGCTTATTGTCACGAGTAGGCTTCAAATGAAGTTACCGTGAAAAGCCCCTAGTCGCCACATTCCGGCGCCTGTTCGGGGAGGCTGGTACGGGAATTGAACCGTGCTGCTGGCCTGCCTTGGTCTGCTCACAAAGCCAGTGATTTACCCCGGTGCTAAACCAGCCCCTTATTTTAAACTGCAATCCATGAAAGCTAGTTTCAGTCACATGACTGCAGGGTTCACACTCCTGGGGGTGCAGACCATCACAACAAAATGGCAATTGACAAAGGCCGTTCATTCTCATCTCCGCCTCACAGCGAGCTCAAATATCCCCCTTTGTTCAATATGGCGCTCGGAGACCAGTGATCCTGATCCGATATTCCTCAAACGCTGGTTCATCCTTAGATAATGGGATCGTTAAACTTCACAGGTGACTGTCAAGTTCCCTTATTCAAGTTCAAGCAAACTATATACTGGTCCCAGAATAGAATGCTGTCCGGGGTTTAAATGACCAAATTACATTGCGTTGCAGCCCCATTTCAATAGGGTTTGTGAACACTTTTGCAAAGTAAGACCTAATTCCCTCATGCTTGTGCTGAGCATGACAACAGCAAGAACAGACAGGGCCCAGTCATTTACTAATTAGAAATTGGAACCAGCGTCTTGAGCCAAATCGGTGCACGTACACTCATCAATCCAACAACACCAAATTAAACCACGTAAAAGGTTAACTGCTCATTCCTATTTGGTGAGGACCTCGCTTCATGTAAATTAGCTGCTGCTCTTCAACAAGCAATCCAGCTAATGAGTGCTTCAGTCATTCCACTGAAATAATAATAATCTTTTATTGTCACAAGGATGAAGTTACGGTGAAAAGTCCCTAGTCGCCACATTCCGGCGCCTGTTCGGGTAAGCTGGTACGGGAACCCGCGCTGCTGGCCTTGTTCTGCATCACAAACCAGCTGTCTAACCCACTGAGCTAAACCAGCCCTGATAAAGGCAGTGTGTGAATCTCAGGCTTTTATGTATTTATTTTTAAAATGTGTCTTGACAGAGATCCACTTCACCCCAGGAACAGACAGAATCATTCAGTACGGGCAATCTCCAATCACTCGCCTCGTGCTGGGATCATACTGTGTACAAAAGCGGGAGCTGCAAGTGCCTGAAAACCGAGTGCCAATCGAGCTTTGAAGGAACAGATGGAACACAGTTGGGAAACAGGCCATTCGGCCCAACTGGTTCATGCTGGTGCTTATGTTCCACGTAAGCCTTCTCGCAGTCTTAATTCATCACAGCCAATCAGCATATCCTTGTTCCCTTTTCCATGTGCTTTTCCTGCTTCCCTTTTCCACGTGCTTTTCCAGCTTCCCTTTTCCATGCACTTTGCCTGCTTCCCTTTAAATGCTTTTACACTATTAGGAACAGAAGTTATGCCATTCAGACCCTCGAATCTGCTTGACCATTCAATGAGATCAAGGCTGATCTGTGACCTAACTCCATCTACCTGCCTTTGGCCCATTCCCTTAATATCTTTGCTTAACAAACATGTATCTATCCCACGTTTAAAATTAACAACTGTTCTAGCTTCAACTGCTGTTTGTGGTGGAGAGCTCCAAACCTTTCAGTGAAGAAGTGCTTCCTCACATCTCTCCTCAACAGTCTAGCCCTAATATTTAAGACTATAACCCCCTAGTTTTAGAATCTCGAACCAGTGGAAATAGTTTATCTTTATCAACCCTGTCAATATCTTGAAGACTCACTTCCCCTCTACCACTCCGTGTTCAAAACTGCAACCACTTTCCGCGTTAAAGAATTTTTCCCGCATTCTAACTGGACTTATTAATGAAGATCTTCTCGTCAGGTCCTCACGTTTTGGCCTCCCCGAAGTGTAAACCTCTTTCTCCACACCGACCCTTACCAAACCTGTTCAAAATCATGAGGATCTCAATCAGGTCCTTTCTGAAAAAGGGGTCTAATCGAAGGGCTCCAGTCTGTTCAATATTGATAGGCGCAAACTCAGAAATATTGCAGCTGATTCTGACTGGAGAAACTTTGTGTCAGCCATGGCTCGGTGCACAGCACCCTCACCTCCCAGTCAGATGTATGTGGGTTCGATTCTCGCTTAAGAAAGTGGAGTATAAAATTCCAGGCTGACACTCCAGTGCATTACTGGAGGAGTGCTGCACTGTCCAAACTCCCGTCTTCCCGATGATACATTAAACCGAGACCCACCCTGATGTGAGTTTGGTTTTATTCATATAGGTGCTAGTTGAATGCATGTAGCGAAGAGGCAAAAATATTTCTAAAGTGTCTTGACTGTGGGAACTCCGTCATCGTCTCATATAACAAATTAATCATTGTATTCCAGTCTATTCTGCACCGGGGCAGCACAGTGGGTAGCACTGTTGCTTCACAGCTCCAGGTTCCCAGGTTCGATTCCCAGCTTGGGTCACTGTCCGTGCGGAGTCTGCACATTCTCCCCGTGTCTGCGTGGGCTTCCTCCGAGTGCTCCGGTTTCCTCCCGAAAAACGTGCTGTTAGGTCATTTGGACATTCTGACTTTTCCCTCTGTGTACCCGAACAGGCACCGGAGTGTGACAACTAGGGGCTTTTCACAGTAACTTCATTGCAGTGTTGATGTAAGCCTACTTGTGATAATAAAGATTATTACAATTACTAAGAATGTACTGTTCTGTTTAATCAACTAAACAGTTCTAGTAAGATCTCTGCCAAGCTCTGAAACAGAGCAAAGTGTGAGAAACATATCCAGTAATTTTCCTAAGACTGTGCACGCATATGCTAAGCTAGTTTTGATAGGCACCAGTCAATCTTAAGTAATGTCCAATGTTTGACTAACAGATCATCTTCTAAGTAACAGACATTCATTTGGACAAACCAGGAGGTCTCAACTGAGAATTAGGAGCCAATGAAAGTAAATGAGGGGCTAAACCAGAGATAGGAATTCCCTTAAAAGTAGAACCTCGTGGTCGAGGTCTTTGTTCCTGAACTCTTGAATCATCTCTCTTTCAAAATATTTTAAAGTGATTTATTTTGTGCTTAATGCTTTTGCTATGTGCATGACTATTTTGTGTATTGTTTGTTATTTTGTTTCTAAGTTTTTATTCAGTTCTTATTCAAGTGCGTAATGAACAATAATAAAGTCACATTTTTGACACCTCCCACCAACCGGACTACCGATTCTTATTAGAGGGTAAAATAAGAGTCTCACACCCCCCCCCCCCCCCCCTCCCACATCAAACTCTCCCATGGCACCATTTCAAAGTGCTCCTGTGAGAATCCGCACCACTACGCCCGACTCTCCAATGGCACAATTGCAAAGAGCTCACTGCACTCCTGGCCGATATTTATCATTTCCATCAACACCAGAGGTCCGATTAGCTGGTCATGATCACATTGCTAGGGCAGCACGGTAGCGCAGTGGATAGCACTGCAGCCTCACGGTCCCAGGTTCGATCCCGGCTCTGGGTCACTGACCATGTGGTGTTTGCACATTCTCCCCGTGTTTGCGTGGGTTTCGCCCCCACAACCCAAATATGTGCAGGTTAAGTGGATTGGCCACACTAAATTGCCCCTTAATTGGGAAAAAATAAATTAGGGACTTTAAATTTATTAAAAAAACAAATGATCACATTGCTTCTTGTGGGATATCATCATAGAATTTACAGTGCAGAAGGAGGCCATTCAGCCCATCGAGTCTGCACCGGCTCTTGGAAAGAGTACCCTACCCAAGGTCAACACCTCCACCCTATCCCCATAACCTAGTAACCCCACCCAACACTAAGGGCAATTTTGGACACTAAGGGCAATTTAGCATGGCCAATCCACCTAACTTGCACATCTTTGGACTGTGGGAGGAAACTGGAGCACCCGGAGGAAACCCACGCACACACGGGGAGGATGTGCAGACTCCGCATAGACAGTGACCCAAGCCGGAATCGAACCTGGGACTCTGGAGCTGTGAAGCGATTGTGCTATCCACAATGCTACCGTGCTGCCCAGATCTTGCTGTGCGCAAATTGGCTGCTGTGTTTTCCACCTTATAACCACAACGGCACTAAAAGACTTCACTGCTCGTGAAGCGCGCTGGGATGCCCAGAGCTCAGGAAGGATGCCAGAGAAATGCAAGGTCAATCTTCCTTTTCATATTACAATAGTGGACAAACACTTAAAGGAAAAAGTTAGAAAAATACATACTTTTTAAAAATGCAACTACAATTTTTCTCAGAGTTGCTGGCAGCAGCGTACTCCGAGACAACCCTAATCATAATGGGCCTAAGTGTAAATCATTGATTAGATGCTCAAGTTTCGTCCTTCTGACTCAGGGTACAAAGAACAGACACACGAGGAACATTGAACAAATGTAGAATTCCGTTCTGCCTCATTTTAAGAGACCATGAACACAAAACCTGAAGTTTTTGCTGTTGGCAATGTCATTGTCAACATTTAAACCTGGGTGAAATGTAGATGGTATGTGGAGACATGGGGTGTTGGAAACACCATTAGGCCATCGCAGGAGCAGGATGGGACAAGCTCATAGATTTCATCCCATTGCTGGCAAATCCCAGTCTCTAGCCATTGATCCCATAGGAGGAAATTGCCGATACATGTAGTCAGAAGGGCGACACGGTGGCACAGTGTTTAGCACTGCTGCCTCACAGCTCCAGGGACCCGAGTTCAATTCTGGCCTCGGGCGACTGTCCGTTCGGAGTCTGCATGTTCTCCCAGTGTCTGTATGGGTTCCCTCCGGGTGCTCCAGTTTCCAAAGCAGTGCAGCTCAGATGGATTGGCTATGTTAAATTGCCCCTTAGTGTCCAAAAGGTTAGGTGAGGTTATTAGGATAGGGTGGAGGCGTGGGCTTAAGTTGGGTGCTCTTTCCAAGGGCAGGTGCAGACTCGATGGGCCGAATGGCCCCCTTATGCACTGTAAATTCTATGATCCTTAAGGATGCAGTTCTCCAGTGTGAAGTAAGGGGACGAAAGAGTCCTCCACTGAAGTGAATCACTGTAGTGATGCTGGATTCATAGTCCCACAGGCTCCAGAAGAGAACAGGATGTCGAGTTAAATTGTGTAAAATTTCAAAATACGTGTGGGATTTTCATATGATAAAATTTGCACCAAATCTGGAAGCAGCATAATGCAGAATTTAATTCCACTTTCAAGAAACCTTTTCAGAATAACTCACGCTCAAAACAGATTATATTTAGATAGCACATTTAATGCAATTAAACATCCCAAAGTTCTTCGGTTGCGCACATGACAAAGGCTGAGCTGCAGAAGATGATATTCGGTTAGATGACCAAAGGCTTGCTCAAAGGAAACGTGAGCTTGAGAGGTAGAGAGGTATATCGAGGGTGTCCCAGAGATTGGGGCCCAGTCAAACCAGAGGTACAGCTGCCAATGATGGAGCAATCATAAATCAGAATGCACATTTAGCCAGACTGGGAGTAGGGCAGAGGTTTGGGACTGCTGTGGGTTTGGAGGAGTTTACAGAGATTGGTTTATGGGAGGTAAATGCCGTGAACACACACTGTCATGAGAAACAGGTGATGTACAATACCCTTAGTGCTGATTGCTGTAAATGAGAACGTTAAGGTGAGCCAGGATGGGAGATGGGCTAATTGTACGACTTGGCCTTTTGGCTAAGTTCAAGCATCGGATCAAACGTACTATCAGGCATTTTGTCAGCTCGGATCAAGCATGTCTATTTTGCACATTCTTCCCCGTGTCTGTGTGGGTCTCACCCCCACAACCCAAAGACGTTCTGTTAGGTGAAGTGGACATTCTGAATTCTCCCTCCGTGTACCCGAGCAGACACCGGAATGTGGCGACTAGGGGATTTTCACAGTAACTTCATTGCAGTGTGACAGTAATAAAGATTTCTTCTTTCTTTTATTCTTCATATAAAACAAATAATTGGGTAGTCTACATTTTTTTTTAATAAAAGGGAATGCGAACCAACTTGCTGCTAGTCTTGTGATATACTTGCTCTGTTCATCTTCCCACGCTGAACTGTTACAGTCCCGTACCTCCTCCCTCACACTGAACCGTTACAGTCCTGTTCCTCCTCCCTCACACTGAACCATTACAGACCTGTTCCTCCTCCTCCGCATTGAACCGTTACAGACCTGTTCCTCCTCCCTCACACTGAACCGTTACAGTCCTGTTCCTCCTCCCTCACACTGAACCATTACAGACCTGTTCCTCCTCCTCCGCATTGAACCATTACAGACCTGTTCCTCCTCCTCCGCATTGAACCGTTACAGACCTGTTCCTCCTCCCTCACACTGAACCGTTACAGTCCTGTTCCTCCTCCCTCACACTGAACCATTACAGACCTGTTCCTCCTCCGCATTGAACCATTACAGACCTGTTCTTCCTCACCCTCCCTCACACTGAACCGTTTCAGTCCCGTTCCTCCCTCACACTGACCCGTTACAGTCCCGTTCCTTCTCCCCCACGTTGAACTGTTACAGTCCCATTCCTCCTCCCTCACACTGAACCGTTTCAGTCCGGTTCCTCCTCCCCCATACTGAACCATTACAGTCCCGTACTTCCGTATCCACACTGAACTATTACAGACCTGTTCTCCCTCGTGTGCGGACAATTCGCCGAAAGACAATTAGCCGACAGACAGTTGGCCGACAGACAATTGACAGACAGGACAATTCACAGACAGGACAATTGGCCGACACTTATTAAAAATAAAAGAATAAAAGGGATAGGCAAAATAGAAATACAAATACAACAAATTATTTATTAAATAATATGAACAGCTTACTAAAAACTAACAAATGCAAAAAAAAGGAATATTATTTATTAAGGATTATTTAAAAAACTACTCATTTATATAAAAAAAGACAGGAACAGTCTATTAAAAACTCTTACATACAATTATGTGCACATGCAGGTAAAAATTGCAACCCATCTTCAGCATTGTAGTTGAGTACAAGTTTTTGGAGTCTTTCCTTGAGGCGAATGTATTTTTTGTTTTCCCTTGTCACATCAGCCCCTGATAATGCCTGTTCTATTATAATTTCAGTGCTTGACTGTTCAATCCTAAACTTCTGAATTAATTTGGATAAATTAGGGTGATGGACATTGACTCTTCTACTGAAGGCGTGGTGCACCCTTCTAGCGAGTTGTTAGTTTTTGGGAGATCACTGAGAACTCTGGAGTGACACGACCATAAATAAATGTCAAATATTGGGCGCGACGTCCACCGCGTTGCATGATTCCTACCCATGTACACTCGAAATAAGACAGGAACTGCTCCAAAATTTCATCTGTTTGTGCATCTAAAGAATGAAGAAATTGTTCAAACAAAACAGCAACATCATCAGGTGGTACGAAAGCTATCGCTTGCAGCTGTTTTATAATGAAAGCATTTTCTCGGTCGCTGTCCCACCACGTTTGTAAACCTGTAGTCTGTATCTTGCGCCATAAACACTGGCCAAAGTGAAAAAAACAACCATACACAGAAACGTGAGGAAAATGTTTTTTGATGCTGTTTATAGCTGCTTTCTCAAAGTCCACTGTAATAGACGTCACATTTAAATTCCTTCCTTCTGTAATGAATTTAAATATTAAATCATAATTCTCTTCACTTTTACTGTTTGTTACACAATAAAGTAGTGGCACTGTTTTACGTTCACAAATTAGTGCATGGATCGTGTATAGCTGCTTACCCAAAGGTGGAGAGTCAAAAGTCCCGTCACAAAACCACTCGGTTTTCTTGGATAAAATTTCCAAATTTGTCCTGTCTGTGAATTGTCCTGTCTGTCAATTGTCTTTCAGCCAATTGTCTTTCGGCCAATTGTCCTACTACCGTTCTTCCTCCCCCACACTGAACCGTTACAGTCCTGTTCCTCCCCCACACTGAACCGTTACAGTCCTGTTCCTCCCCCACACTGAATCATTGCAGACCTGTTCTTCCTTGCCCACACTAAACCATTACAATCCCATTCTTCCTCTGCACTGAACATTACAGACCTAACCTTCCTCCCCGACACTGATCCGTTACAGTCCCATTCCTCCTCCACACTAAACCATTACAGGCCTGCTTTTGCTCCCCCAAACTGAACCGTTACAGTCCGATTCCTCCTCCCTCACACTTAACCGTTACAATCCCATTCCTCCTACCCCACACTGAACCGTTACAGGCCCATTCTTCCTCCCCCAGAGTGAACCATTACAGTCCCATTTCTCCTCTCCCACATTGAACCGTAACCGTCCTAATCCTCCTCCCTCACACTGAACCATTACAATCCCATTCCTCCTCCCTCACACTAAGCCATTACAGTCCCATTCCTCCTCCCTCATACTGAATTATTACAGTCCCATTCCTCCTCTCTCACACTGAACCATTACAGTCCCGTTCCTCCTCCCCCACACTGAACTGTAACAGTCGCATTCCTCTTCCCTCACATTAAACCATAACAGCCCCGTTCCTCCGCTCCCACACTGAACCATTACAGCCCCTTTCCTCCGCTCCCACACTGAACCATTACAGTCCCGTTCCTCCGCTCCCACACTGAACCATTACAGCCCCGTTCCTCCGCTCCCACACTGAACCATTACAGCCCCGTTCCTCCGCTCCCACACTGAACCATTACAGCCCCGTTCCTCCGCTCCCACACTGAACCATTACAGCCCCGTTCCTCCGCTCCCACACTGAACCATTACAGCCCCGTTCCTCCGCTCCCACACTGAACCATTACAGTCCCGTTCCTCCGCTCCCACATGAAACCATTACAGCCCCGTTCATCCGCTCCCACACTGAACCATTACAGCCCCGTTCCTCCGCTCCCACACTGAACCATTACAGTCCTGTTCCTCCGCTCCCACATTAAACCATTCCAGCCCCGTTCCTCCGCTCCCACACTGAACCATTACAGCCCCGTTCCTCCGCTCCCACACTGAACCATTACAGTCCCGTTTCTCCGCTCCCACATTAAACCATTACAGCCCCGTTCCTCTGCTCCCACACTGAACCATTACAGCCCCGTTCCTCCGCTCCCACACTGAACCATTACAGCCCCGTTCCTCCTCCCCCACACTGAACCATTACAGTCCCGTTCCTCCGCTCCCACACTGAACCATTACAGCCCCGTTCATCCGCTCCCACACTGAACCATTACAGTCCCGTTCCTCCGCTTCCACACTGAACCATTACAGCCCCGTTCCTCCGCTCCCACACTGAATCATTACAGCCTCGTTCCTCCGCTCCCACACTGAACCATTACAGCCCCGTTCCTCCAGTCCCACACTGAACCATTACAGCCCCGTTCCTCCCCTCCCACACTGAACCATTACAGCCCCGTTCCTCCGCTCCCACACTGAACCATTACAGCCCCGTTCCTCCGCTCCCACACTGAACCATTACAGCCCCCTTCCTCCGCTCCCACACTGAACCATTACAGTCCCGTTCCTCCGCTCCCACACTGAACCATTACAGCCCCGTTCCTCCACTCCCACACTGAACCATTACAGCCCCGTTCCTCCTCCCCCACACTGAGCCATTACAGCCCCGTTCGTCCGCTCCCATACTGAACCATTACAGTCCCGTTCATCCGCTCCCATACTGAACCATTACAGCCCCGTTCCTCCTCCCCCACATTGAACCATTACAGCCCCGTTCCTCCACTCCCACACTGAACCATTACAGCCCCGTTCCTCCACTCCCACACTGAACCATTACAGCCCCGTTCCTCCGCTCCCACACTGAACCATTACAGCCCCGTTCCTCCTCCCCCACATTGAACCATTACAGCCCCGTTCCTCCGCTCCCACACTGAACCATTACAGCCCCGTTCCTCCGCTCCCACACTGAACCATTACAGCCCCGTTCCTCCGCTCCCACACTGAACCATTACAGCCCCGTTCCTCCGCTCCCACACTGAACCATTACAGTCCCGTTCATCCGCTCCCACACTGAACCATTACAGTCCCGTTCATCCGCTCCCACACTGAACCATTACAGCCCCGTTCCTCCGCTCCCACACTGAACCATTACAGCCCCATTCCTCCTCCCCCACATTGAACCATTACAGCCCCGTTCCTCCGCTCCCACACTGAACCATTACAGTCCCGTTCATCCGCTCCCATACTGAACCATTACAGCCCCGTTCCTCCGCTCCCATACTGAACCATTACAGCCCCATTCCTCCTCCCCCACATTGAACCATTACAGTCCCGTTCCTCCGCTCCCACACAACCATTACAGCCCCGTTCCTCCGCTCCCACACTGAACCATTACAGCCCCGTTCCTCCTCCCCCACACTGAACCATTACAGTCCCGTTCCTCCGCTCCCACACTGAACCATTACAGTCCCGTTCCTCCTCCCCCACACTGAACCATTACAGTCCCGTTCCTCCGCTCCCACACTGAACCATTACAGCCCCGTTCCTCCGCTTCCACACTGAACCATTACAGCCCCGTTCCTCCGCTCCCACACTGAACCATTACAGCCCCGTTCCTCCGCTCCCACGCTGAACCATTACAGTCCCGTTCCTCCGCTCCCACACTGAACCATTACAGTCCCATTCATCCGCTCCCACACTGAACCATTACAGTCCCGTTCCTCCTCCCCCACACTGAACCATTACAGTCCCGTTCCTCCGCTCCCACACTGAACCATTACAGTCCCGTTCATCCGCTCCCACACTGAACCATTACAGTCCCGTTCATCCGCTCCGACACTGAACCATTACAGCCCCGTTCCTCCGCTTCCACACTGAACCATTACAGCCCCGTTCCTCCACTCCCACACTGAACCATTACAGCCCCGTTCCTCCGCTCCCACACTGAACCATTACAGCCCCGTTCCTCCGCTCCCACACTGAACCATTACAGTCCCGTTCCTCCGCTCCCACACTGAACCATTACAGTCCCGTTCCTCCGCTCCCACACTGAACCATTACAGTCCCGTTCCTCCGCTCCCACACTGAACCATTACAGTCCCGTTCCTCCAGTCCCACACTGAACCATTACAGCCCCGTTTCTCCGCTCCCACACTGGACCATTACAGCCCCATTCCTCCGCTCCCACACTGAACCATTACAGTCCCATTCATCCGCTCCCACACTGAACCATTACAGTCCCGTTCCTCCTCCCCCACACTGAACCATTACAGCCCCGTTCCTCCGCTCCCACGCTGAACCGTTATAGTCCTGTTCATCCTCACCCATACTGAACCGTAACAGACCGGGACATTCACAGGAACATTCACAATAAAAATGGGCAGGTCAACAATTTCTATAACAAATTGAGAAAGGGATATTCTCAGCAAACTAGAACAAGTTAAAAAAAAAGGTAAAACGCAACCCAAAACAGCGGCTTTTCGCAAATAGTGAGAACCGAGATAATAACTAAACAGTCTGTACCATCAACCAGACAGACTGTCTTGTGTTTACTAAAGCTGCATTACATCATCCACACCTCGAGAACGGTGTTGAGTTCAGGGACCGTTAAGTAAGTAAATGCACAATGAACTCTAACCAAAAGGTTGAGAAATCACTGGCACAGGGCACACGTACATACATGATGGGCCACTCTGCCCATCATGCCGGTGCTGGATCTTTAATAAAAGTTATACAATTCGTCCCACTCTCTGGAAATGGTCCATAAACTGCTCAGCACCAAGCACAATCAATACAGGAGGGTCCAGGCAACCTGGAATACACCTGGCCCCGCCCCGACTAGAACACAAATTTCAGCTAGCGTCTATCCCCTGACTTCACGTCGGACTGTATCCCTCTACTCCGATTGCGTCAAATGATACAGTACAAAATGAGGCCATTTGGCCCATCATGTGTGAGCTGGTGTTTGGAAGGCCTTTTGAATTCATCCATCTGCTCTTGCACTCATAAAACTCTCATTTACAGAATACGGGTTTAAAAGTATTCCAGATGACCTGTACACACACACACACACACACAGATTAGGTTTGTACACACCGGGGTGAACGGTACTCCAGATAACCTGTGCACATACGAGTTAGGCTCCTACACACTGACCTCTCGTGTCAGCGTGCGTTCATGGATATGAATTCTGATCAAACAGTGCAAGTTAAATCTTATTTCAAACCCCTGGGCATGGTGATTGGCTGGCGCTCTACTGGGTCTGGATTCACCAAAGTCCTTCACTATTCCGGATGCAACAAAGCCTTCCAGTAATAGCTGCAAATCAGGAAGTGGAAGAGGGGAACTTCGTGAAATTACATCATGAGGGAAGCGGTACTGAGAAACATGATGTAGCTCAAGTGGACTCGTCTCTGGGATCCTGGCTGACTTCACCCTAGAGTTTCAAAGAGGTGTTTAATGAAGTTGGTGTTAATTTTACAACTTCGCTAGATTTTAGAACGTTTTAACCTCTGCAAAGTAGCAAATCTAACCCCTCTATTCAAGAAGGGAGGGAGGCAGAAAACAGGAAAACTACAGGCCAGTTAGCTTGACATTGGTCACAGAAAGATGTTAGAATCAATCATTTAAGAGATGATAGCAGGGCACTTCGAAAAACTCAAGATAATCAGGAAAAGTGAGCGTGGTTTTATGAAATGGAAATTATGTTTAACCAATTTATTAGAGTTATTTGAAATCCAGGTAGGGAATAATATACAGTGAATGTAGAACCCTCAAGAGTATTGACAGTCAGAGAGATCTTGGTGTACAGGTCCACAGGTCACTGAAAGGGGCAACACAGGTGGAGAAGGTAGTCAAGAAGGCATACAGCATGCTTGCCTTCATTGGCCGGGGCATTGAGTATAAAAATTGGCAAGTCATGTTGCAGCTGTATAGAACCTTAGTTAGGCCACACTTGGAACATAGTGTTCAATTCTGGTTGACACACTACCAGAAGGATGTGGAGGCTTTAGAGAGTGTGCAGAAAAGATTTACCAGGTTGTTGCCTGGTATGGAGGGCATTAGCTATGAGGAGAGGTTTAACAAACTTGGTTTGTTCTCACTGGAACGAAGAAGGTTGAGGGGTGACCTGATAGAAGTCTACAAAATTATGAGGGGCATAGACAGAGTGGATAGTCAGAGGCTTTTTCCCAGGGTAGAAGGGGGCATAGGTTTAAGTTGCGAGGGGCAGGGTTTAGAGATGTGCAAAGAAAGTTTTTTTGCACAGAGGGTAGTGGGTGCCTGGAACTCGCTGCCGGAGGAGGTGGTGGAAGCAGGGACAATAGTGACGTTTAAGAGGCATCTTGACAAATACATGAATAGGATGGGAATAGAGGGATACGGACCCCAGAAGTGTAGAAGAGTTTAGTTTAGACGGGTAGCATGGTCGGCGCAGGCTTGGAGGGCCTGTTCCTGTGCTGTACTTTTCTTTGTTCTTTGTGTAACATGCGCTGTGGATAGAGGGGGACCTGTAGAAGTACTGTATGTTGATTTCAAAAAGCATTTGGTAGGGTCCCACATTAAAGGTTATTGCAGAAAATAAAAGTTGACAGTGCAGGAGAACATGTTACCATAGATAAATGATTGGTTGGCTGGCAGAAAACAGAGAATATGCATAAATAGGTCTTAGTCTGGCAGGATGTAACGAGTGGAGTCCCATGGGGTTCTTTGTGCTGGGGCTTCAACTCTTTACAATTTACATCAATGACTTAAATGAGGAGAACAAAGGCACGATAGCTAAATTTGCAGACGACACAAAGATAGGCAGGAAAGTATGTTACGAAGAAAACATAAGAAGTTTGCAGACGTATATAGATAGGTTGAGTGAGTGGACAGAAATCTAGCAGGTGGAGTATAATGTGGGAAAATGTGAAGTTGTCCACTTTGGCAGGAAGAATAAATAAGCAGAGTGTTGCTCAAAAGACTGCAGAATTCCAGGGTGCAGAGGGGACTAGATGTTTCAGTGCATACATCACAAAGGATTAGTGTACAGGTACAGCACGTACTCATGAAGGTTAATGAAATACTATCTTTATTACGTGAGGCCACATCTCGAATCCTGTGTGCAGTTTCGGTCTCCGTATTTGAAGGAGGATGTAAATGTGTTGGAGGCGGTTCACTAGATTGATATCTGGAATAAGCGGGTTATCTTATGAGGAAAGTTGGGACAGACTGTTTCCAGTGGAGTTTAGAAGAGTGAAAGGTGACCTGATTGAAGTATATAAGATCGTGAGCGGTCTCGACAAGGTGGACATGGAAAAGATGTTTCCTCTTGTGGGCGAGTCCAGAACTAGGGGGCACTCTGTTTTAAAGTTAGGGGTCACCCTTTTATCACAGAGACAAGGAGAAATGTTTTCTCTCAGAGGATATTGCAACTTTGGAACTCTCTGCATTAGAAGACAGAGGAGGCAGGGGTCATGAATATTTTTAAGGCAGAGATTGATTTCCTTGTCTAATAAGAGTCAAAGATTATCAGGGGTAGATGGGAATGCGGAACTCGAAATGGAATAGATCAGCTATGACTTAATTGAATGGTGGACCAGACCCGAGAGGCCGAATGGCCACTTCGGCTCCTATTTTATTTGTTGTCAACATGATCTTGTCTGGCGAGATTATTTTTCTATTCGCCCAGAAGCAAACAGCCTCCAGTGGGAAATGTGTGATCAGAACATCAGAGAAGTTCCTCTCTTACTCCACATGGTACAGGATCAACTCATACAGGGATCTCATACGGGGTACATCAGTAATTGAAGCACCATAATAACACCGAGACAGAATGAGACATAATCTCAAAAACATTCCGAAGTTACCAGCACGGCACAACTATAGCGTTTTGCTGAATCACAGACTGTATTAAAAATTAAACATCATTTTTAAATATTGCTGCTCCGCTCCCACCTCTACAAGTCCATCTGACAAACGGAAACCAAACTCACGTCTTGTTGAAGTTGTACAAGACATTAGTCAGACCACACATGGAATACTGTGTTCAGTTCTGGTCACCCTTTTGCAGGAAGGATATTATTGAACTAGAAAGAGTGCAGAAGAGATTTACGAGGATGGTACCAGGAGTTTTTTTTTAAATTTAGAGTGTCCAATTCATTTTTTCCAATTAAGAGGCACTTTAGCCTGGCCAATCCACCTACCCGGCACATCTTTGGGTTGTGGGGGTGAAACCCACGCAAACACGGGGAGAATGTGCAAACTCCACACGGACAATGACCCAGAGCCGGGATCGAACCTGGGACCTCAGCGCCATGAGGCAGCAGGGCTAACCCACTGCGCCACCGTGCTGCCCTGCTACCAGGAGTTGATGGTGTGAGCTACAAGGAGAGGCTGGATAGGCTGTGACTTTTTCCCTGGAGCGTAGGAGGCTTAGGGGTGATCTTATAGAGGTCTTTAAAATAATGAGGGACATAGACAAGGTAGATAGTCAACATCTTTTCCCAAAGGTAGAGGAGTCTAGAACCGGAGAGCACAGGTTTAAGGGGAGAGATACAAGAGACCAGAGGGGAAATTATTTCACACAGAGGGTGGTGAGCATCTGGAATGAGCTGCCAGAGGCCGTGGTAGAGGCAGGTAAAATTTTTTCCTTTAAAAAGCAGTTAGACAGTTCCACGGGCAGGGTGGGTATAGAGGGATATGGGCCAAATGCAGGCAAGTGGGACTAGCTTAGTGATAGAAACTGGGTGGCATGGACAAGCTGGGCCGAAGGGCCTGTTTCCATGCTCTGAACATCTATGACTCTAAGAGGTCTGGAGCACAGCCTCATCACCAGGGGGCTGCATCCCGTCTCCACATTTAGAAGTCAGTCACATACGGCCCTCCTTTATACTCGACACAACGCACGGTGAGTGGAAGCAGAAGAGATTTACCAGAATAGATCCGGGGATGAGGGATTGTACTACGGTTCGGTTAGGGAAGCAGACGTTGTTCTTCTTGGAGCAAAGGAGATTTGGGGAAGATTTATTAGAGGCGTACAAGATTATGACACTTTAGGGTAAGGTAGACCGAGAATAGCTGTTCCCATCAGCTGGTGGTACATGGAGTAGGGAACACAGATTTATAATTTTGGGAAAGAGATGGTATTACCATTGCTGAAACCCCCACTATCAACATCCTGGGGATTACCATGAGCCAGAAACTGAACTTGGTCAGATATAACCACACAAGAGCGGGTCAGAGGTTGGGAATTTTACAGCGAGTAACTCCCCAAGTCAGGGGTGTAATGGAATACTCGCCACTTCCCTGGATGAGTGCAGCTCCAACAACACTCAAGAAGCTCGACATCATCCAGCACAAAGCAGCCGGTTGATTGCTCCCCCTTCCACAAACATTCAATTCCTCTACTACCAAAGCACAGTGGCAGCCGTGTGTACCATCCACAAGATGCACTGCAGTAACTCACCAAGGTTCCTTCGACAGCATCTTCCAAACCCACGACCACTACCATCTAGGAGGACATGAGCAGCAGATACCTGGGAACACCACCACCTGGAAGTTCCCCTGGAAATCTGTTCCTTCATTTCCACTAGGCTCCCTCCCTAACTGCACAGTGGGTGTACCTACACCTCAGGGACTGCAGCGGTTCAAGGCAGCAGCTCACCGCCACCTTCTCAGGAGCAACTAGGGATGGGAAATAAATGTTGACCTAACCAGCGACACCCACAACCTGTGAATAAAGACATTTTAAAAATGCAAAGGTGAGAGGAGAGGAATCCAAGGGAGATTTGTTTACGCAGCAAGTGGTAATGAATTGGATTTCGTTGCCCATGAGGATGGCGAAAGTGAAGATGATCAATGATTTCAAAGGGATAGGGTAGGGGGATGGGTCTGACTAGATTGCTTGGATGGCCGAGAGCAAGCATGGACTCGATAGGGGGAATGGCCTCCTTCCTTGTCGGAATGACTATGATTAATAATCCATCGCAATGACTGAATTGTGAATCAACAACTATAAAATGACGAGCTGATCATAGTCACGGCAGGGACCCAGGTTTGATCCCACCCTTGGGTGACTGTGTGGAGTCTGCACGTTCTCCCCGGTTTCCTCCGGTTTCCTCCCACAAGTCCAAAGATGTGCAGGTTAGGCGGATTGGCCATGATCAATACAGGGGACTATGAGGCTAGAGCGAGAGAGTGGGTCTAGGTAGGATGGTCCTTCCGGAGGGTTTGGGGCAGACTCGATGGACCAAATGGTCTCCTTCTGCACTGTTGGATCCTAATCTAGAGAGGCAGGTCGTTGAGAAATTCTAATTTCAATTCCCAGGGAGCAGACATTAAATTCATCCAGAAAGATGATCATGTCAGCTCCAACATACATCAACCCAGTACAGAGGTATCCAACACTTCAACCGATCTTAGTTGACAGAGGAAAGGATAGAGAGAGAGCAAGAAAGAAAAACACCCAAATAAAAATATTAACATTTATAAACAAATATTCATTAAAAAAACTGTTCAACACTGCACTGGGTAGAATGGTGAGCTCTGCAGACAAATCAACTGTTCGAATGGGAATGTCAGTAAACATTGTTTTTTGAAAAAAGTTTACAAATAATTTGACTTTGATCGGAAGAAAAGTTCAAATGTTTTCCACAAACTAGTGTCGACCCCGGAGCTTCAACTTGAATAGAAAGAGAAATTGGTTGGGGGGGGGGGGGGGGGGGGGGGTGAGGGAGAGAAAGACATACACACACACTTGGTAAAACTTACCAAATATGGTTCTGGGAGTGGTGTTAAAACGAGTTTGTCCAGAATTCCCAGGAGTTCTGCCTTGTCTGTAACCCAAAAGGTTAAACCACAAAGTGCGATCTTCCAGCAAGGGGGGGTAGGAAGGGGAATAAAGTAACCACTTTTAAAAAAACACTAAGTTTTGGTCTGTGTTTTCACCTCCCTTGTTCATTCCCCACCCTCCCCCCAGCCGCCACTCCAAGTGCAAAGTTGCACTTGGAAAAGTCTGGGTCACTTCCGCATTGTCAATTTCAGTCACTCTGCCGGAGGGCGGAGTCATCTCTTAAAGAGATCGCCTCCTCCAAATCAACCTTCACGTCGACTTCTTTTTATATTTAAATAAAACAAGGATATGGCCAGTGATCTTATCAAAAGGGTGTTGCAACAACAGGAGGTGACAGGAGAGCAAGTTTTAAAATAAAAACGCTGCCTGGAGGTGATAAGTGTCAATGTGCAGAGCTGGTCCAGAAGATTCAGATTTGAGTGTTTAAAAGGCGGGGTAGGATCAAAACTCATGATGGGGAAGGGCAGAGGCGGCTTTCAACATGGCAGACCACAGGCAAAGGGAAAAGTTACTTTTTTTTATAAATAGTCCTGTTTTAAAAGTTTTTTTTTACTGTCAGGAGGGGCGTTGAAAAATAAAAATAATCAAACCCAAGGTGTCCAAACTAAGATATGAAATATTGAAGGGGGTCAGACAGAATGAGCTTCGATTGAAACTGTTATGGGCGGCAGGATCTAAGGACTGATTCTGCAGTTACATGAGGAATGTCCATTGCATTTCCCTGTCGATAAACAGTGGGAGTGGAGACAGCAGTTTCACATCTGGAGCCAGTGTCGACATTGAAAGAGATTTTGCCTCTTTCCCTCCTTCCAGTCCTGGATCATTCCTTGCCAATTTTCATCTGCATCTCACACAATAATGTGTTGGGATCAGAAAACGAAATGTCTTTCTATCAAATTATTCTCGTACACCCCTTCTGTCTGACTGTACTCAGCCAGGGTCTGCCTGACTGTACTCAGCCAGGGACTGTCTCACTGTACTCAGCCAGGGACTGTCTCACTGTACTCAGCCAGGGTCTGTCTGACTGTACTCAGCCAGGGACTGTCTCACTGTACTCAGCCAGGGTCTGTCTCACTGTACTCAGCCAGGGTCTGTCTGACTGTACTCAGCCAGGGTCTGTCTGACTGTACTCAGCCAGGGATTGTCTCACTGTACTCAGCCAGGGACTGTCTCACTGTACTCAGCCAGGGTCTGTCTGACTGTACTCAGCCAGGGTCTGTCTGACTGTACTCAGCCAGGGACTGTCTCACTGTACTCAGCCAGGGACTGTCTCACTGTACTCAGCCAGGGTCTGTCTCACTGTACTCAGCCAGGGACTGTCTCACTGTACTCAGCCAGGGTCTGTCTGACTGTACTCAGCCAGGGTCTGTCTCACTGTACTCAGCCAGGGATTGTCTCACTGTACTCAGCCAGGGACTGTCTCACTGTACTCAGCCAGGGTCTGTCTGACTGTACTTAGCCAGGGTCTGTCTGACTGTACTCAGCCAGGGTCTGTCTGACTGTACTCAGCCAGGGACTGTCTCACTGTACTCAGCCAGGGACTGTCTCACTGTGCTCAGCCAGGGTCTGTCTCACTGTACTCAGCCAGGGACTGTCTCACTGTACTCAGCCAGGGTCTGTCTGACTGTACTCAGCCAGGGTCTGTCTCACTGTACTCAGCCAGGGACTGTCTCACTGTACTCAGCCAGGGACTGTCTCACTGTACTCAGCCAGAGTCTGTCACACTGTACTCAGCCAGGGTCTGTCTCACTGTACTCAGCTAGGGTCTGTCTGACTGTACTCAGCCAGGGTCTGTCTGACTGTACTCAGCCAGGGTCTGTCTCACTGTACTCAGTCAGGGTCTGTCTCACTGTACTCAGCCAGGGTCTGTCTCACTGTACTCAGCCAGGGCCTGTCTCACTGTACTCAGCCAGGGTCTGTCTGACTGTACTCAGCCAGGGACTGTCTGACTGTACTCAGCCAGGGTCTGTCTCACTGTACTCAGCCAGGGATTGTCTCACTGTACTCAGCCAGGGACTGTCTCACTGTACTCAGCCAGGGTCTGTCTGACTGTACTCAGCCAGGGTCTGTCTGACTGTACTCAGCCAGGGTCTGTCTGACTGTACTCAGCCAGGGACTGTCTCACTGTACTCAGCCAGGGACTGTCTCACTGTACTCAGCCAGGGTCTGTCTCACTGTACTCAGCCAGGGACTGTCTCACTGTACTCAGCCAGGGTCTGTCTGACTGTACTCAGCCAGGGTCTGTCTCACTGTACTCAGCCAGGGACTGTCTCACTGTACTCAGCCAGGGACTGTCTCACTGTACTCAGCCAGAGTCTGTCACACTGTACTCAGCCAGGGTCTGTCTCACTGTACTCAGCTAGGGTCTGTCTGACTGTACTCAGCCAGGGTCTGTCTGACTGTACTCAGCCAGGGTCTGTCTCACTGTACTCAGCCAGGGACTGTCTGACTGTACTCAGCCAGGGTCTGTCTCACTGTACTCAGTCAGGGTCTGTCTCACTGTACTCAGCCAGGGCCTGTCTCACTGTACTCAGCCAGGGTCTGTCTCACTGTACTCAGCCAGGGTCTGTCTCACTGTACTCAGCCAGGGTCTGTCTAACTGTACTCAGCCAGGGACTGTCTCACTGTACTCAGCCAGGGTCTGTCTCATTGTACTCAGCCAGGGTCTGTCTCACTGTACTCAGCTAGGGTCTGTCTCACTGTACTCAGCCAGGGACTGTCTCACTGTACTCAGCCAGGGACTGTCTGACTGTACTCAGCCAGGGATTGTCTCACTGTACTCAGCCAGGGTCTGTCTCACTGTACTCAGCCAGGGACTGTCTCACTGTACTCAGCCAGGGACTGTCTCACTGTACTCAGCCAGGGACTGTCTCACTGTACTCAGCCAGGGTCTGTCTCACTGTACTCAGCCAGGGTCGGTCTCACTGTACTCAGCCAGGGTCTGTCTAACTGTACTCAGCCAGGGTCTGTCTCACTGTACTCAGCCAGGGACAGTCTCACTGTACTCAGCCAGGGTCTGTCTCACTGTACTCAGCCAGGGACTGTCTCACTGTACTCAGCCAGGGTCTGTCTGACTGTACTCAGCCAGGGACTGTCTCACTGTACTCAGCCAGAGTCTGTCTCACTGTACTCAGCCAGGGTCTGTCTGACTGTACTCAGCCAGGGTCTGTCTCACTGTACTCAGTCAGGGTCTGTCTCACTGTACTGAGCCAGGGTCTGTCTGACTGTACTCAGCCAGGGTCTGTCTCACTGTACTCAGCCAGGGACTGTCTCACTGTACTCAGTCAGGGTCTGTCTCACTGTACTCAGTCAGGGTCTGTCTCACTGTACTGAGCCAGGGTCTGTCTCACTGTACTCAGTCAGGGTCTGTCTCACTGTACTCAGCCAGGGACTGTCTCACTGTACTCAGCCAGGGTCTGTCTAACTGTGCTCAGCCAGGGTCTGTCTCATTGTACTCAGCCAGGGTCTGTCTCACTGTACTCAGCCAGGGTCTGTCTGACTGTACTCAGCCAGGGTCTGTCTAACTGTACTCAGCCAGGGTCTGTCTCACTGTACTCAGCCAGGGTCTGTCTGACTGTACTCAGCCAGGGACTGTCTCACTGTACTCAGCCAGGGTCTGTCTCACTGTACTCAGCCAGGGTCTGTCTGACTGTACTCAGCCAGGGTCTGTCTCACTGTACTCAGCCAGGGACTGTCTGACTGTACTCAGCCAGGGACTCTCTCACTGTACTCAGCCAGGGTCTGTCTCACTGTACTCAGCCTGGGTCTGCCTCACTGTACTCAGCCAGGGTCTGTCTGACTGTACTCAGCCAGGGACTGTCTCACTGTACTCAGCCAGGGTCTGTCTAACTGTACTCAGCCAGGGTCTGTCTCACTGTACTCAGCCAGGGTCTGTCTGACTGTACTCAGCCAGGGACTGTCTCACTGTACTCAGCCAGGGTCTGTCTCACTGTACTCAGCCAGGGTCTGTCTGACTGTACTCAGCCAGGGTCTGTCTCGCTGTACTCAGCCAGGGACTGTCTGACTGTACTCAGCCAGGGACTGTCTCACTGTACTCAGCCTGGGTCTGCCTCACTGTACTCAGCCAGGGTCTGTCTGACTGTACTCAGTCAGGGTCTGTCTCACTGTACTCAGCCAGGGACTGTCTGACTGTACTCAGCCAGGGACTGTCTCACTGTACTCAGCCAGGGACTGTCTGACTGTACTCAGCCAGGGACTGTCTGACTGTACTCAGCCAGGGACTGTCTCACTGTACTCAGCCAGGGACTGTCTCACTGTACTCAGCCAGGGACTGTCTGACTGTACTCAGCCAGGGTCTGTCTGACTGTACTCAGCCAGGGTCTGTCTCACTGTACTCAGCCAGGGTCTGTCTGACTGTACTCAGCCAGGGACTGTCTGACTGTACTCAGTCAGGGTCTGCCTCACTGTACTCAGCCAGGGTCTGTCTGACTGTACTCAGCCAGGGACTGTCTGACTGTACTCAGTCAGGGTCTGTCTGACTGTACTCAGCCAGGGTCTGTCTGACTGTACTCAGCCAGGGACTGTCTGACTGTACTCAGTCAGGGTCTGTCTGACTGTACTCAGCCAGGGTCTGTCTCACTGTACTCAGCCAGGGTCTGTCTGACTGTACTCAGCCAGGGACTGTCTGACTGTACTCAGTCAGGGTCTGCCTCACTGTACTCAGCCAGGGTCTGTCTGACTGTACTCAGCCAGGGACTGTCTGACTGTACTCAGTCAGGGTCTGTCTGACTGTACTCAGCCAGGGTCTGTCTGACTGTACTCAGCCAGGAACTGTCTGACTATACTCAGTCAGGGACTGTCTCACTGTCTTCACTGTTCATTTCCTGCCCCAGTCACATTCCCCCTCACTATCCTTTACCCCCTCCCTCCATCATATACCCTTGACGTTTTAAACCTTCCATTCTTGAAGCCCTCTCCCCTCCTAGTTACAGCTCTTGTTTGAGACTTTGGAGCAATATGTCCATGTGATCCGCCCATTCTTGTTGTTTACTGCTGATGCTCAGACTGATTGCTGTCTTGAGCTACCACCCTTAATTTTGACGTCCGGGGCAGCGCGGTTGCGCAGTGGTTAGCACTGATGCCTCATGGAGCGGAGGTCCTGGGTTCAATCCTGGCCCCAGGTCACTGTCTGTGTAGAGTTTCATATTCTCCCCATGTCTGTGTGGGTCTCACCCCCACCATTCAAAAAGATGTACAGGCTAGGTGGATTGGCCATCCAAAATTGCTGCTTCATTGGAAAAAAATATAATTGGGTATTCCAACAATCCAATATCCACTTTGTCCACACCTGTCTTAGAGCCATTTATTCATCTGTCTGATTTTATGTACCTTTTGCCAATTTGCACGTGTAATGATATAGAGATTATAACCTTGTAATAATCTATTGTTTAATTTAGATCCTCGCTCCTCAAACTTTCAATGCAGAACCTCCTCCCTCGATTTACCTATGTCGTGGGTACCTACATGGAACACGTCCATGGATCCACCCCCCCCCCACCGCAGTTCCCATCCAGCCCAGAGCAGATGCTCTGAACCCTGCCACCAGGCGGGCAACACAGCCTTCGAGTCTCTCGATCCTGGCGACAGAGAACAGTGTCTAATCCCCTGTCAATACTATCCCTAACGATGACTACAATTCTCTTTCCTCCCCCCCCCCCCCCCCCCACCACTTGAACAGCTCCCTGAACCAGGGTTCTGTGGTCAGTTTGCTCACCTTCCTGTTGGACAGGGCCAAGGCCTGAGGCTCCTGCAGTACTACCCCTTGGATTCCTCGAGATGCCTCACTTGTAGTCATACCCTCATGATCCTGAGCATTGACAGAATTTAAGGCAGTTAATCTCCCGGCTATTGAGTTGATCTATAGGCTATTGAGTTGGATGATCAGCCATGATGGTGATGAATGGCGGAGCAGGCTCAAAGGGCCAAAAGGCCTCCTCCTGCTCCTATCTCTATGTATCTATGTATCTTAGGGGGTGTGACTGTCTCCTGAAACACGGTATTCAGGTAACTCTCCCCCTCCCTGCTGAGTGTGCACAATGCCTGGAGCTCAGACTCCAGCTAACTAACTCTGAGCCCAATTCCCGAGCAACAAGCAATGGCTACCGACGTAGTGGCTATGAACCACAAAGCAGTCCACCAGCTCCCACGTGTTGCAGCTACAGCACATCCTCTGGCCCTGCGACCCTATTTTATTTAATTAGAATTTATTCAATTTGATGTTACTTACGGCACTAATCTTTATTTCCCGCAATTTCAGTTTTCTTCCCGAGCCTCCACTTCCAAAGTCAGCAAAGTAGATGAGAGACAGACTCACCTACCACTCACTTACCTGCAATATCACACAGACGTGTTCACTCTACACTGTCGTGCCACTGCAACTTAGGCCCAAGCTCGCCCGCCCTGGCCTGGACCTGCCCCCATTGACCAATCAGCTCCTCCCTCTTGCCTCGCTTCACTTTCTGACGTCACCTCAGAGGCTCCGGCTCTGGATTCAGTGAAGGGTCGCTCTCTCTCCAGCCTCACAAAACTACAGGCCAGTTAGCTTAACGTCTGTCAGAGAAAATGTTTCAAGCTGTTATTAAAGACGTCATAGGAGCGCACTTGGAAAAAAATCAAGGAAGCCAAGCAGAGTAAACATGGTTTAAAACCAATTTATTAGAGTTCTTTGAAGGAGCCACATGTGCTGTGGATGAAGGGGAATCAGTGGATGTACTGTACTTAGATTTACTTAGGGGCTGGTTTAGCACACTGGGTTAAATCGCTAGATTTTAAAGCAGACCAAGGCAGGCCAGCAGCACGGTTCAATTCCTGTTCCCGGCCTCCCCGAACAGGCGCCGGAATGTGGTGACTAGGGGTTTTTCACAGTAACTTCATTGCAGCCTACTCGTGACAATAAGCGATTTTCATTTTCACTTAGACTAGCTAATGGGAAACATGGAGTTGGCATGAATCGGTCTTTTGTGGTTAGTCGCCTGTGACGAGTGGTGTACCACAGGGATCAGTGCTGAGGCCTCAACTGTTTACAATTCATATGAATAACTTGGATGAAGGGACTGGAGGGATGGTTACTAAATTTGCTGATGACACAAAAGTAGTTAAGCAAGTAAATTGTGAAGAAGACATTAGAAGGCTCCAAAGGGGCATTGCTAGGTTTAAATGAGTGGGTAAAGATCTGGCACGATGGAGTATAATGTAGGAAAATGTGAAACTGTCCTTTTTAGCAGGAAAAATAAAAATAAAGCTTATTATCTCAATGGTGAGAGATTGCAGAGCTCTGAGATGCCGAGGGATCTGGGTGTCCAAGTGCATGCCAGTATACAGGTACAGTCAGTAATTAGGAAATTGTTTATTGTGAGGGGAATTGATTACAAAGTAGGGAGGTTATGCTTCAGTTGTACACAGCATTGGTGAGACCACATCTAGACAGTATGTATAACAGTATCGGTCTCTTTGTTTAAGGAAGGATGTACATGCATTAGAAGCAGTTCAGAGAAGGTTTACTAGATCCATACCAGGAATGGGTGGGCTGTCTTCTGAGGAAAGGTTGGAGAGGCTAAGCTTGTATCCTCTGGAGTTTAGGAGAGTAAGAGGCGACTTGATTGAACCCTTTAAGGTCCTGAGGGGTACTTACAGGGTGGATGTGGAGAGGATGTTCCCTCTTGTCGGAGAATCTAGAACCAAGGATCACAGTTTTAAAATAAGGGGGTCAACCATTTAAGATGGCGAGGAGGAGCATTTCTTTCTCTCTGAGGATCGCGAGTCTCTGGAACTCTCTTCTGCAAAGGCAGTGCGAGCAGAGTCTTTGAATATTTTTAGGGCAGAGCTGGGAAGCTTCTTGATTAACAAGGGGAGGGGTGACAGGTTATTGGGGGTGAGGCAGGAATGTGGGGCTGAAGTTACGATCAGATCAGCCATGATCTTATTGCATGGTGGCGCAGTCTCGAGGGGCCGAGTGGCCTACTCCTGCTCCTAATTTATATATGTGTATGTTCCTTATGTGCCTCAGTGTCGTATTGTTTTATAGAGCTCCTGTGAAGAGCCTTGGGATGTTTTATTCCATTGAAGGTGTATTCCCTGGCAAATCCTTCCATAATCTTGAACACCTCCATCATGTTGGAGTTGGGGACCAAGGGCAACGTGTCCAAGTTTGCAGACGACACTAAGATGAGTGGTAAAGCGAAAAGTGCAGAGAATACCGGAAGTCTGCAGAGGGATTTGGATCGGTTAAGTGAATGGGCTAGGGTCTGGCAGATGGAATACAATGTTGACAACTGTGAGGTTATCCATTTTGGTGGGAATAACAGCAAACGGGATTATTATTTAAATGATAAAATATTAAAACATGCTGCTGTGCAGAGAGACCTGGGTGTGCTAGTGCATGAGTCGCAAAAAGTTGGTTTACAGGTGCAACAGAAGGCAAATGGAGTTTTGTCCTTCATTGCTGGAGGGATGGAGTTTAAGACTAGGGAGGTTATGCTGCAATTGTATAAGGTGTTAGTGAGGCCATACCTGGAGTATTGTGTTTAGCTTTGGTCTCCTTACTTGAGAAAGGACGTACTGGCACTGGAGGGTGTGCAGAGGAGATTCACTAGGTTAATCCCAGAGCTGAAGGTGTTGGATTACGAGGAGAGGTTGAGTAGACTGGGACTGTACTCGTTGGAATTTAGAAGGATGAGGGGGGATCTTATAGAAACATTTAAAATTATGAAGGGAGTAGATAGGATAGATGCGGGCAGGTTGTTTCCACTGGCGGGTGAAAGCAGAACAGCAGAACTAGGGGACATAGCCTCAAAATAAGGGGAAGTAGATTTAGGACTGAGTTTAGGAGGAACTTCTTCGCCCAAAGGGTTGTGAATCTATGGAATTCCTTGCCCAGTGAAGCAGTTGAGGCTCCTTCATTACATGTTTTTAAGATAAAGATAGATAGTTTTTTGAAGAATAAAGGGGTTATGGTGTTCGGGCCGGAAAGTAGAGCTGTGTCCACAAAAGATCAGCAGGCTCGAGGGGCCAGATGGCCTACTCCTGCTCCTAGTTCTTATGTTCTTATTATGTCAGCCCTCATCCTTTCCTGATAGTTAGAACCCCCAGTTCTGTTACCATCCTTGCAAATCTTTATTGCTCCTAAAATCAGAAGACCTCGGAGCAGGACGGGACCATTCATAGAATCATAGAATTTACAGTGCAGTGGGAGGCCATTCGGCCCATCGAGCCTACTCTGCTATTCAATAATATTGTGGTTCATCTGACTGTGGCCTTGACTCCACCTCTCTGGCTGCCTCTCTGACCGCCTCATCAATAAAAAGATCGGCGTGGCTCAGCATTGAAGATGTTCAATGTCCCAGGAAGAGAATTCCAAATACTGACAACCGTCACGGGAGATTTTTCTCCTTGTCTTTGTCTTAAATTGGGAGACCCCTTATTGTTGAAAGGGTCCGCGACGCCACCTCGCTGACCACCTCCCGCCTGCTCCCAGCATCGACCTTCAGAATCTGAAATGTTTCAGATTCATTGTCTCCGTATCCATGTAGCAATATGGTGGGCAGACTGCGTGGAAAAGGTGAATGTGGAATAGTACTTCAATCTGAACTATGCAAATAGAACAAGAAAATCAAAAGTTCCGTTAATGCTTGTTTGCTTTTTCATTCCTTCATGGAAGGTGGGCGTCGCTGGGCCAGCATGTGTTGCCCATCCCTAATTGCCCTGGAACTGAGTGTCTTGCTCGGCTATTTCAGGGGGCAGTTAAAAGTCAACCGCATCGCTGTGGGTGTGGAGTCACATGTAGGCCAGACCGGGTAAGGACGGCAGATTTCCTTCCCTGAAGGACTTTAGTGAACCAGCTAGGACTTTACACCAATTGACGATAGTTTCACGGTCACCATTACTGAGACAAGCTTTCGATTGCAGATTTATGAACCGGGTTGAGTTTAAATTGCCGTGGGTGGGATTTGAACCCTTGTCCCCAGAGCCTGCCTGAGCCCAGGGATTACTGTATTACCACAAAGCCACCACCTTGCAAAGTGCGATGAACGTGTGGAACAGACACCTGGATAGATGGGAAAAGCCCGAATACCGGAAGAATCATCGAGTCAGAGAGTTTTACAGCTTGGAAAAAGGCCCTTCAGCCCATCGTGTCGGTGTCGGCCATCAAACACCGATCTGTTTCTAATCCCCTTTTCCAGCGCTGGGTCCGTAGCTTTGAACTGTGGTTCAAATGTTCATCTGAATGCTTCTTAAATGTTACGAGGGTTCCCATCTCCACCACCCTTTCAGCAGGGCCGGCTCAAGGTACCGGCAACTCGGGCAGTCGCCCGGGGCGCCATGTGCTAGGGGCGCCGCGTAAAAGACTCGGGTCCCGCGCATGCGCAGTTGGGCCGGTGCCAACCAGCTCATGCGCGGTGGCCGCCCTCCCTCAGGCCGCCCCGCATAAACATGGCGGATGGATCCAGGCTCGCCGGTGGTCACTCCGGCCCCCCCCCCCTCGGGCCCCCCCCCTCGGGCCCCCCCCCCCCTCGGGCCCCCCCCCTCGGGCCCCCCCCCCTCGGGCCCCCCCCCACCTCCGGCCCCCCCCCCAGCCCCAGCCCCCCCCCCCCCCGAAGGGCGCCAGCAACCCTAGGGCCGGCGCTGCCTTTCAGGCAGCGAGTTCCAGATTCCCACCAACCCTCTGAGTGAGAAAATGTTTCCTCACATCCCCTCTAAACCTCCTGCCCCTTACTTTAAATCTACCCCCCCCCCCCCCCCGGGTTATTGACCCCTCTACTCAGAAGAGACATTCCTTCCTATCCACCCTGCCCAAGCTCCTTATAGGTTTGTAGACCTTAATCAGGTCCCCTCTCAGCCTTCTCTGCCCCGAGCAACACAACCCCAGCCAATGCAGCCTCTCTTCCAAGGGCGACACGGTGGCACAGTGGTTAGCACTGCTGCCTCACTGCTCTCGGGTCCCCGGTTCAATTCCGGCCTCGGGTCACTGTCTGTGTAGAGTTTGTATGTTCTCCCCGTGTGTGCGTGGGTTTCCTCCGGGTGCTCCGGTTTCCTCCCACAGTCCCAAGATGTGCAGGTTAGGTGGATTGGCCATGATAAATTGCCCTTTAGTGCCCAATGATTTGGTGGGGTTACAGGGATGGTGTGGTGACCAGAACTGCGCACGGTACTCTGGTTGTGGCCTCACCAGCCTTTTATGGCTCCTCCATCGTAACGTCCCTGCTCAGATTTGGGTGGTCTACAGGATTATTCCGGGGGGATGAATTAAATTGACCTGCACAATCACCCTCATCAATTGTTTTCTTCAGTGATTGAAATTAAATTAAAATTAAAATGGAACAACCCACTTTCTGTTGGATTGTTCTGGCAAAGGGCTGGCATGGCGACAGTGGACGGAATGGCCACCGGCTGCAATTGCCAACGTCTAGGGTTCCAGTCCTTAGTGGTCCTGCTGCCTGGTTCCGAGCCCCAGCTTTCCTCGGGTCGGTTGCCAGGGTGACAGGAGCTGGGCCCTCAGATCCTGGTCTTGGGGTGAAAAGCTGACTGACAACTTACATTTTTCACTTCCTTCGCCATTCAGAAACACTCCAGATCAGGGGTGGGCAAACTTTTCCGTGCAAGGGCCACATTCAGAAATTCACAATTTTAAAGGGCCGCATAGTATATTAAGTAAAATAATTACTTCACCCGGTTATGATTCTGGGCGCCTCATATAGAACATAGAACAGTACAGCACAGAACAGGCCCTTCGGCCCTCAGTGTTGTGCCGAGCAATGATCACCCTACTCAAGTCAACGTATCCACCCTATACCCGTAACCCAACAGCCCCCCACCCCCATTAACCTTAAGAAAAAATTTTAAAAATTAAAAAATTTTTTAAAAAAAATTTCTTTTTTTAAAAAAAATGACTTGGTGGGCCGCATAAAGACCTTTGGTGGGCCGCATGCGGTCCACGGGCCGTAGTTTTCCCACCCCTGCTCCAGATGGTGTCGAACAAACTGCTGTCAGATATAATTCTGAGAGTTTCCTTCTTCAAAAACCTGCCCGCGACAACTTGGCTTCTCACGCCCCCCCCCCCCCCCCCCCCGGGGGCTGGGGGCGTAACATTCACAATCTCTCTCTCTCTGTTTCTGGTGGTCTCTCAGTGCGAGGAGGGCGTTTGCCGTGGATTACAGCGTGGAGTCTGTTAACGTGAGGAGATTGTTGCGTTGCAGCTAGCGCACGGTTCTGGCGGATCAGAATACTCTCCCGCTCTTACTACTTGCCATAGACGTACTGGGAGGATTTCAACCTGTGTGGCCATGTTATGAACACACCCAGGGAGATGGTGACATCGTGGTTACTGGTAATCCAGAGGCCCGGGCTAATGGTCAGGGGGGTCAGAGGCTCAAATCCCATCACGGCAGCTGGTGGAGTTTCAATTCGATTAGAATCATAGAATCCCAAAGTGCAGAAGGAGGCCAATCGGCCCATTGAGTTTGCACTGACCCTCCGAAAGAGCACCCTGTCTAGGCCCACTCCCCCGCCCTATCCCGGTAACCCCACCCAACCTGCACATCTTTGGACATGTGGGAGAAACCAGGAGGAATCCCACGCAGACACGGAGAGAAAGTGCAAACTCCACACAGACAGTCACCCAAGTGGGAATCGAACCCGGTTCTCTGTGCTCTGTGAGGCAGCAGTGCTAACCACTGTGAAATGAAAATCACTTATTGTCACGAGTAGGCTTCAATTAAGTTACTGTGAAAAGCCCCTAGTCGCTACATTCCGGCACCTGTTCAGGGAGGCTGGTACAGGAATTGAACCCGCGCTGCTGCCTTGATCTGCTTTCAAAGCCAGCGATTTAGCTCAGTGAGCTAAACCACTGTGCTACCGTTGTACAATTGTTACAGTATAAAATGAGGCCATTTGGCCCATCATGTACATGGCAGCTCTCTGAAACCCACTCGGCTCATTCCACTTCCCCCCCCCCCGCCCCCCCGCGCCCCATCCCGCTACCCCATTCCCACAGTCCTGCAGAAATGTTCTCTTTCTTTCCAATTCCTTTTTGAAAGCCTCCGCTACACTCTCAAGCAGCGCATTCCCAGTCCTGACCACCCGCTGTGTAAAAAACATTTGTTCTCATTGCTTCTTTTGCCAATTGTGGTGATTGTAGATCTGACTAGATGCAATAGAACTGAGCAAGCACTAGAGGGAGCACGGGAGAGCTATATATACACAGGGACAGGAAGTGAGGACACACTTCACGGAAGGCAGAACTGAAAGCAGGACACAGACACAAGCAGGCAGCATTTGAGGTAGCCGTAAGTTAAGCTCTGAAGAGAGAATGAATTCACAATAAAGCATCTTCTCCACCATTGAGACTACGAGCTTTATTAAGACACAAGGAACAACACACCAATCACCTTAAATGGGTGGCTTCTGCTTCTCGACACATCCACCAATGGGAACGATATCTCCCGAACTAATCTATCCAGACTCCTCCTGATGTTGAACATCGCCATTAAATCTCCTCTCAACCTTTTCATCCCCAACGAAAACAGTCCCAACTTCGCCAATCTCACCACGTAACCCACGTAAGATCAGAAGACATAGGAGCAGAATTAGGCCACTCGGCCCATCGAGTCTGCTCCGCCATTCAATCATGGCTGATATTTCCTCATCTCCATTCTCCTATAAGGACGTGCCTCATTCCTGGAACCATTCTTTGCTGCACTCTCTCCCAAACATCCCTGGAATGCCGAGCAAGCCATTTAGCTCATGGGCAAGTTGGAATGGGCAACAAATGTTGGCCTTGCCAAGGATGCCACCATCCCATGAAAGGATAAAGGGCAAAGCATCTTCCTTGGCCATCGTTGGCGACGGTATCCACTGCACCTCAAGGGATCATGTACACAATCTGAAAGACAATGTCTTGTCTAAATTGTACAGTGTTGGTCTCCTTATTTTAAAAAAGATCTAATCGTGATAGATACAGTTGAGAGAAGGTTCACTAAAGGCTGATCTTATGAGGAGCAGTTGAACAGGTTGGATCTATACCCATTGGAGTTTAGAAGAATGAGAGCTGATCTTCTTGAAGTATGTAAGATCCTGAGGGGATTTTATAGGGTGGATACCAGGAGGATGTTTGTACTTGTGGAGGCGATGGCACGGTGACACAGTGGTTAGCATTGCTGCCTCACGACACCGAGGACCCGGGTTCGATCCAGGCCCTGGGTCACTGTCCGTGTGGAGTTTGTACATTCTCACCGTGCCTGCGTGGGTTTCGCCCTCACAACCCAACGATGTGCAGAGTAGGTTGATTGGCCACGCTAAATTGCCCCTTAATTGGAAAAAAAATTGGGTACTCTAAGTTTAAAAAAAGAATTGATTCAAGGCTGAATTCGACAGATGTTTGATCGATGAGGGAGTCCAGAACCATGGGGGGCAGACAGGAAATGTGGAGTTGAGATCACAAACCAGATCGGCCACGATCTTATTGAATGGCAGAGCAGGCTCGAGGGGCAGATTGGCCTCCTCCTGCTCCTACCTGCAGCCTCAGCCGCTCACAGCTGTTCCAGCACCTTGATTGACGTCCATTGATTATGATGCTGCCGCCAGCCAGTTCCTTGCCCAACCAATGGCGTTCAACAATCGATAAACCCTTCCCCACATCGTCACCCAAAATACAACAACAACTCGCATTTCTATGGCACCTTTGGTGGATTGAGAACATCCCGAGGGGCTTGACAGCAGCAGATTTGGGCAGGGTTTGACATAAGGGGAGACCAGGATAGCTGGTTGAAGATCCGGGTTGTGACGAAGCATTTTCAAGTGGAGAGACACGGCGGGATTAAGGGAGGGAATTCCTGAGCTTTGGAAATTGAGTGGTGATGGAAGTTTGGGATCCGCAAGATTGAATTCAATAAATCTGCAAAACCCAAATGGTTCATGAAATCTGCAAAACCCAAATGGTTCATGACGATCTTGGCCGGATGAGAATGGGCCACACTTGACCTTTCCAAGGTCATCTCAGAGGTCAGAGTTTGATGTGCCCCGGTTTGGTGGGCTGGGGAAAGGAAGCAGTGCATGCTGGTAAAGCAGCAGGGGGGAGGGGCTGCTTCGGGAGGTCATGCAATCCTGACCCCAGGGAAGTTTCCCTGTCGTGCGTTGGATGGGCTACAGCTCCAAGGAGGCAAGCAGCTGATTAACATAACCAGAATTTGAATTAAAGAGGCCTCTGCACGTTTTGTCAACCTTTGGGGTGCAAGAGTTCCTCAGGGTAGTGTACTCGGCTCAACCATCTTCAGCTGCTTCATCAATGACCTCCCTTCCATCATAAGCTCAGAAGTGGGGATGTTCGGCGGCACGTGGCGCAGTGGTTAGCACTGCTGCCTCACGGCGCCGAGGTCCCAAGTTCGATCCCAGCTCTGGGTTACTGCCCATGTGGACTTAGCACATTCTCCCCGTGTCTGTGTGGGTTTTGCCCCCCCCAACCCAAGGATGTGCGGGTTAGGTGGATTGGCCATGCTAAATTGCTCCTTAATTGAAAGAAAAAAGAATTGGGTACTCTAAATCTATTTTAAAAAGTGGGGATGTTTGCGGATGACTTGCACAATGTTCATTACCATTCGCAACTCCTCAGATACTGAAGTTTCCATGTCAAAATGCAGCAAGATCTGGACAATATCCAGCCTTGGGCTGACAAGTGTCAGGCAATGACCATAGAATCATAGAACCCTTACAGTGCAGAAAGAGGCCATTCGGCCCATTGAGTCTGCTCCGACCCTCGGAAAGAGCACCCTATCCCTGTAACCCTACCTAATCTTTGGACACTAAGGGGCAATTTAGAATGGCCAATCCACCTAACCTGCACATCTATGGGCTGTGGGAGGAAACCCACGCAGACACGGGGAGAGAGAGAGAGAGAGAGGGAGAGGGAAGGAGGAGAGAGAGAGAGTTCCTTTCACTTCCAACGTCTGAAACAGTTGTCAAGTTCTCTCAGAAAGCATCACACAGGAACCAAGCGCTGAGTGTTGTCAGGCATCATGATAATAATAATAATGTTTATTAGTGTCACAAGTAGGCTTACATTAACACTGCAATGAAGTCACTGTGAACACTGTCCCTGGCCAAGCCACCGGTTGCCTGTTAACCGATCGAAAAGTCCGGTTCCACAAATCCACTCGGTGCCGAGGAGTCTGGCTTCTCCCTCCCAAACACAAAACCTGGGAACACAGTGTCCCTGACAAGCAGGCAGTTTCATTTTGAGTCTTCTGCTTAAAGGCACCTCCTGATTACGGGTCGCCGAAGCAAAACCACAGAATAAAGTAAAAGAATTGGGAACAAAGGAAATAAACGCAAGTACACTTGCACTGGATTGTGGACTTAAAATCTCCCAGGTCGGACTTGCACGCCTACTCGGGGCAAGGGGGTGCAATAAGTCACAGCTAACACCTGGATGTGAAATGAAATGAAAATCGCTTATTGTCACGAGTAGGCTTCAAATGAAGTTACTGTGAAAAGCCCCTAGTCGCCACATTCCGGCGCCTGTTCGGGGAGGCTGGTACGGGAATCGAACCGTGCTGCTGGCCTGCCTTGGTCTGCTTCAAAAGCCAGCGATTTAGCCCAGTGTTCTAAACCAGCCCCCGTTTGGATTTTCTTTCTTTTCTTCAGCTGTTTGTCTCTCGCTAAATATTCAGCGATAGCAAATTCTTCCTGAAACTGGGAATGCTGCAGGAACAACCAGGTTACAACCGGAGACCCTCCATTTTCCACAGGGGGCTGAAATGTTGCACTGGCTTCACCTGCTGAGCCATTCATTTTCCTGGGCTGGAGGTGAAATCCAGCTCAAGTGCTCCCTCTGTTGGGTGACTCATAGAATGCATTTGGGCATCTGGCAGATGTCACACTGGTGAATCGATGGAGGGTGCAGTGAATTTCTGTGCTTGGAACTAAGGGTTGCAGTTGAGGGGTGAAGGGTGGAGGCAGCTTAACTCTGCGCCTGGCCTGAGAGTGCCTGATACCAACTCTGAGACCACGAGAACCCTTGCACCCACTCCAACTTTCTATATTGCCTCGATCCACTGCAATTCACATACAGCCACAATCGGTCCACAGCAGACGCCATCCCTCTGGCCCGACACTCCTCCCTGGAGCATCTCGACAACAAGAATTCCTACGACAGACATTGACTACAGCTCCGCCTTCAACACCGATGGGATGTGTTGGGGAGGCAGTGGCGTAGTGGTATTGTCGCTAATCCAGAGATCCAGGCTCTGGGGAACTGGGTTCAAATCCTGACACGGCAGATGGTGAAATTTGAAATCTATAAAAATCTGGAATTAAAAGTCTAACGGTGACCATGAAACCATTGCTGATTGTCGTAAAAACCCATCTGGTTCATTAAAGCCCTTTAGGGAAGGAAATCTGCCGTCCTTACCCGGTCTGGCCTACATGTGACTCCAGACCCACAGCGATGTGGTTGACTCTTAAATGCTCTCAGGAATGGACAATAAATGCCGGCCCAGCCAGCGACACCCACATCCCAGGAACAAATTAAAAAAAAAACATAATCCCAGCCAAGCTCATATCAAAGCTCCAAAACCTCGGACTTGGCTCCTCCCTCTGCAACTGGATCCTCGACTTCCTGACCCGCAGACCACAATCAGTAAGAATAAACAACACTTCCTACACGATAGTCCTCAATACCGGGGCCTTGCTGTAACCCTGGACCCCTTGTCTAACTAAGCCTTGAATATATTCAATGACCCAGACTCCACTGCTCGCTGAGGAAGAACATTTCACAGATTGAAGAAAAAAACAGCACAATGAAAAAACATTCTCCTCATCCCAATCTTAAATGGGAGATCCCCAATTGTTAAACTCTCAGCCTGAGAGTTCAGGTTCAGGGTTAAACTCTTAACCCTGTCCGCTCGCTCAGGATCTTACACTTTTCAAACTCCATATGCCCAACCTGCTCAAACATTTCCTCATAAGGTCGCTGCTTTATCCCAACAAGCAGTCGATTAGATCTTCCAATGAAATCATATTCTTTTTTATGCAAGTGAACCAAACCTGTACACAGAATTCCAGATGTGGCCTCACTGTACAGCTGCAGTAAAACCTCCCTACTTTTACAACAAAAACAGAAAATGCTGGACAATCTCAGCCGGTTTGACAGCATCTGTGGAGAGAGAAGGGAGCTGACGTTTCGAGTCTGGATGACTCTTTATCAAAGCTGGAGAGTACGAGAAATAGGTCAAATTTATACTGTTGTAGGGGGGCGTGGACCAGTGGGGCTGGATAGGGGGGGCCAGCGATAGGTAGATTGACAAAGATGTCGAGGACAGAAAGACAAAAGGAAGGTAAATGGGGTGATTAAGGCTAAGAAGGGGGCTGATCGTGGCACAGAAAGAGATTAGAATGTGTTAATGACAGAACAAAGGTGAGCAGTCTGTCAAAGGGCAACTTGGGACAGTTGGCCCAAGTGGAGTGGAGGGAGTGGGGGGAGGGGAAACAATGGTGAGGGAAAAACAGTTCAATGGAAGAAGTGAAAATTAATTGATAGAAATAAAAATGGGGTGAAGGTGGAGGAGAGAGTTCACAGTCTGAAGTTGTTGAACTCAATGTTAAGTCCGGAAGGCTGGAACGTGCCTAATCAGAAGATGAGGTGCTGTCCCTCCAGTTTGCGCTGGGCTTCACTGGAACGTTGCAGCAGGCCAAGGACGGACATGTGGACGTGAGCGCAGGACGGTGAGTTGAAATGACAAGCGACAGGAAGATCTGGGTCCTGCGTGTGGACAGACCAGAGGTGTTCTGCAAAGCGGTCACCCCGTCTGCGTTTAATCTCTCCGATGTAGAGTAGACTGCATTGGGAGCAGCACATGCAGTAGAGCAGATTGAAGGAGGTGCACGTGAAGCGCTGGATGGTGAGCAGGGAGGAGGTGAAGGGTTACACCTTCTGCGATTGTATGGGAAGATGCCGCAGGAAGAGGGTGATGGATATATTTCATTCCCCTTACAACATTCCATTTGCATTCCTAACCACTTGCTGTATCTGCAAACTAACATTTGGTGATTTAGGTCCCAGGATACCCAGATCCCTCTGAACTATATAAATATGCAGTTTCTCTTCATTTAAATAATATGCTGCTTTTCTTCTTGTGATGTTTGTCCCTTTCAGGGCAACACAGCAGAGTAAGGGTCACCTGACCTGGCTGACTAATCGGGTCTCAGAGTGGGGAGTCCCGCCTAGGGGAGGAGTTCTTTTAGGCTGGAAGCATTCCAGAACTAAGAATTTCAAGAAGACCACCACCATACCGGTGCCAAAGAAAAACCAGGCAATGGGCCTCAACGCCGACCATCCGGTGGCCTTGACATCTATCATTACGAAGTGCTTCGAGTGCCGTTCTCGCCAGCTCGGCTCGGTTCTCCACAAGCCCGTTGACAGTGGCAGCCCTGGGGCTGTGGGAGTCAGTGGAGGCAGCACATGGGTTTAGAAGGGGGTCAATGTGGGCACCTTTGCACTGAGTGCTGAGCTTGTGGCATTTGAGTGCTACAGTGAGAGTTTGGTGACTGAGGGAGTATAAGGGTTATTTAAAGTCTAGTATTTCTTTTATTTAGTTAATTAACTTAAAAGTTGCTGTTTGGTCTATAAGAAGGTGAATTTTGAATCAGCTTTAAACAAGGTTCTACTTGGACTTACTTGCAGCTGGAGCTTGTTAATTAGTTAATTGCATTAGGCCAGTTTTTAGAAGCTAGAGTCACAGTATAAATAGGGGCTAGATACAGTGCAGACTTTGTTTGCACTGAGTGCTGAGCTTGTGGCATTTGAGTGCTACAGTGAGAGTTTGGTGACTGAGGGAGTATAAGGGTTATTTAAAGTCTAGTATTTCTTTTATTTAGTTAATTAACTTAAAAGTTGCTGTTTGGTCTATAAGAAGGTGAATTTTGAATCAGCTTTAAACAAGGTTCTACTTGGACTTACTTGCAGCTGGAGCTTGTTAATTAGTTAATTGCATTAGGCCAGTTTTTAGAAGCTAGAGTCACAGTATAAATAGGGGCTAGATACAGTGCAGACTTTGTTTGCACTGAGTGCTGAGCTTGTGGCATTTGAGTGCTACAGTGAGAGTTTGGTGACTGAGGGAGTGCTGAGCTTGTGGCATTTGAGTGCTACAGTGAGAGTTTGGTGACTGAGGGAGTGCTGAGCTTGTGGCATTTGAGTGCTACAGTGAGAGTTTGGTGACTGAGGGAGTTAGGTGAGGAGGGAGTAAGGTACTCCTTTCATTTAATTTCCTATATTTATCAAAGAGCGTGAAGGGAACCAGGAGTTTAGAGTACAGCTGACTGGGAGCAGAGTCGGAGGGCGGAGGTCCAGTTGGTCCACAGGGCAGCTAATTCTGTAAAGTAAGAGGGGATGGAGGCTAGGGCAGTTGCATGCTCCTCCTGTAGGATGTGGGTGGTGAGGGATACCACTGGTGTCCCCGCTGACTATACCTGCGGGAAGTGCACCCAACTCCAGCTCCTCAGAGACCGTGTTAAGGTACTGGAGCTGGAGCTGGATGAACTTCGGATCATCCGGGAGGCAGAGGGGGTCATAGAGAAGAGTTACAGGGAGGTAGCCACACCAAAGGTACTGGACAAGAGTAGCTGGGTTACAGTCAGGGGAAAGAAAACTAACAGGCAGACAGTGCAGGGATCCCTCGTGGCCATTCCCCTTCAAAACAAGTATACCGTTTTGGATGCTGTTGGGGGGGATGACCTACCGGGGGAAGGCCCCAGCGGCCAGGTCTCTGGCACTGAGTCTGGCTCTGGGGCTCAGAAGGGAAGGGGGGAGCATAGAAAAGCAATAGTAATAGGAGATTCAATGGTTAGGGGAATAGATAGGAGATTCTGTGGTCGCGAGCGAGACTCCCGAAAGGTATGTTGCCTCCCGGGTGCCAGGGCCAGGGATGTCTCTGATCGTGTCTTCAGGATCCTGAAGGGGGAGGGTGAGCAGCCAGAAGTCGTGGTGCACATTGGTACCAACGATGTAGGTAGGAAAAAGGGTGTGGAGGTAATAAACAAGTTTAGGGAGTTAGGCTGGAAGTTAAGGGCCAGGACAGACAGAGTTGTCATCTCTGGTTTGTTGCCGGTGCCACGTGATAGCGAGGCTAGGAATAGGGAGAGAGTGCAGTTGAACACGTGGCTGCAGGAATGGTGTAGGAGGGAGGGCTTCAGGTATTTGGATAATTGGAGCGCATTCTGGGGAAGGTGGGACCTGTACAAGCAGGACGGGTTGCATCTGAACCAGAGGGGCACCAATATCCTGGGGGGGAGGTTTTCTAGTACTCTTCGGGAGGGTTTAAACTAATTTGGCAGGGGAATGGGAACCGGATCTGTAGTCCAGCAACTAAGGTAGACGATAGTCAGGACGCCAAAGCACGTAGTGATGCAGTGGGGAAGGTAACAATGACAAAGGAGAGTACTTGCAGGCAAGGAGATGGGTTGAAGTGTGTATACTTTAATGCAAGAAGCATCAGGAATAAGGTGGGTGAACTTAATGCATGGATCGGTACTTGGGACTACGATGTGGTGGCCATCACGGAAACTTGGATAGAAGAGGGGCAGAAATGGTTGTTGGAGGTCCCTGGTTATAGATGTTTCAACAAGATTAGGGAGGATGGTAAAAGAGGTGGGGGGGTGGCATTGTTAATTAGAGATAGTATAACAGCTGCAGAAAGGCAGTTCGAGGGGGATCTGCCTACTGAGGTAATATGGGTTGAAGTTAGAAATAGGAAAGGAGCAGTCACCTTGTTGGGAGTGTTCTATAGGCCCCCCAATAGCAGCAGAGATGTGGAGGAACAGATTGGGAAACAGATTCTGGAAAGGTGCAGAAGTCACAGGGTAGTAGTCATGGGCGACTTCAACTTCCCAAACATTGAGTGGAAACTCTTTAGATCAAATAGTTTGGATGGGGTAGTGTTTGTGCAGTGTGTCCAGGAAGCTTTTCTAACACAGTATGTAGATTGTCCGACCAGAGGGGAGGCCATATTGGATTTAGTACTTGGTAATGAACCAGGGCAGGTGATAGATTTGTTAGTGGGGGAGCATTTTGGAGGTAGTGACCACAATTCTCTGACTTTCACTTTAGTAATGGAGAGGGATAGGTGCGAGCAACAGGGCAAGGTTTATAATTGGGGGAAGGGTAAATACAATGCTGTCAGACAAGAATTGAAGTGCAGAAGTTGGGAACATAGGCTGTCAGGGAAGGACACAAGTGAAATGTGGAACTTGTTCAAGGATCAGGTACTGCGTGTCTTTGATATGTATGTCCCTGTCAGGCAGGGAAGAGATGGTCGAGTGAGGGAACCATGGTTGACAAGAGAGGTTGAATGTCTTGTTAAGAGGAAGAAGGAGACTTATGTAAGGCTGAAGAAACAAGGTTCAGACAGTGCGCTGGAGGGATACAAGATAGCCAGGAAGGAACTGAAGAAAGGGATTAGGAGAGCTAAGAGAGGGCATGAAAAATCTTTGGCGGGTAGGATCAAGGAAAACCCCAAGGCCTTTTACACATACGTGAGAAATATGAGAATGACTAGAGTGAGAGTAGGTCCGATTAAGGACAGTAGCGGGAGATTGTGTATTGAGTCTGAAGAGATAGGAGAGGTCTTGAACAAGTATTTTTCTTCAGTATTTACAAATGAGAGGGGCCATATTGTTGGAGAGGACAGCGTGAAGCAGACTGATAAGCTTGAGGAGATACTTGTCAGGAAGGAAGATGTGTTGCGCGTTTTGAAAAACTTGAGGATAGACAAGTCCCCCGGGCCTGACGGGATATATCCAAGGATTCTCTGGGAAGCAAGAAATGAAATTGCAGAGCCGTTGGCAATGATCTTTTCGTCCTCGCTGTCAACAGGGGTGGTACCAGAGGATTGGAGAGTGGCAAATGTCGTGCCCCTGTTCAAAAAAGGGAATAGGGATAACCCTGGGAATTACAGGCCAGTTAGTCTTACTTCGGTGGTAGGCAAAGTAATGGAAAGGGTACTGAGGGATAGGATTTCTGAGCATCTGGAAAGGCATTGCTTGATTAGGGATAGTCAGCACGGATTTGTGAGGGGTAGGTCTTGTCTTACAAGTCTTATTGAATTCTTTGAGGAGGTGACCAAGCATGTGGATGAAGGTAAAGCAGTGGATGTAGTGTACATGGATTTTAGTAAGGCATTTGATAAGGTTCCCCATGGTAGGCTTATGCAGAAAGTAAGGAGGCATGGGATAGTGGGAAATTTGGCCAGTTGGATAACAAACTGGCTAACCGATAGAAGACAGAGAGTTGTGGTGGATGGCAAATATTCAGCCTGGAGCCCAGTTATCAGTGGCGTACCGCAGGGATCAGTTCTGGGTCCTCTGCTGTTTGTGATTTTCATTAACGACTTGGATGAGGGAGTTGAAGGGTGGGTCAGTAAATTTGCAGATGATACGAAGATTGGTGGAGTTGTGGATAGTGAGGAGGGCTGTTGTCGGCTTCAAAGAGACATAGATAGAATGCAGAGCTGGGCTGAGAAGTGGCAGATGGAGTTTAACCCTGACAAGTGTGAGGTTGTCCATTTTGGAAGGACAAATCTGAATGAGGAATACAGGGTTAATGGTAGGGTTCTTGGCAATGTGGAGGAGCAGAGAGATCTTGGGGTCTATGTTCATTGTTCTTTGAAAGTTGCCACTCAAGTGGATAGAGCTGTGAAGAAGGCCTATGGTGTGCTAGCGTTCATTAGCAGAGGGATTGAATTTAAGAGCCGTGAGGTGATGATGCAGCTGTACAAAACCTTGGTTAGGCCACATTTGGAGTACTGTGTGCAGTTCTGGTCACCTCATTTTAGGAAGGATGTGGAAGCTTTGGAAAAGGTGCAAAGGAGATTTACCAGGATGTTGCCTGGAATGGAGAGTAGGTCATATGAGGAAAGATTGAGGGTGTTAGGCCTTTTCTCATTAGAACGGAGAAGGATGAGGGGCGACTTGATAGAGGTTTATAAGATGATCAGGGGAATAGATAGAGTAGACAGTCAGAGACTTTTTCCCCGGGTGGAACACACCATTACAAGGGGACATAAATTTAAGATAAATGGTGGAAGATATAGAGGGGATGTCAGAGGTAGGTTCTTTACCCAGAGAGTAGTGGGGGCATGGAATGCACTGCCTGTGGTAGTAGTTGAGTCGGAAAATTTATGGACCTTCAAGCGGCTATTGGATAGGTACTTGGATTAGGGTAGAATAAGGGAGTGTAGGTTAACTTCTTAAGGGCAGCACGGTAGCATTGTGGATAGCACAATTGCTTCACAGCTCCAGGGTCCCAAGTTCGATTTCGACTTGGGTCACTGTCTGTGTGGAGTCTGCACATCCTCCCTGTGACTGCGTGGGTTTCCTCCGGGTACTCCGGTTTCCTCCCACAGTCCAAAGATGTGCAGGTTGGGTGGATTGGCCATGACAAATTGTCCAAAATTCTATGATTAACCTAGGACAAAAGTTCGGCGCAACATCGTGGGCCGAAGGGCCTGTTCTGTGCTGTATTTCTCTATATATCTCTATATATCTATATGCCACAACCATCGGTTCGCTCCGGGGAGGTCTCGGAGGTGGCAGCGGGCAGGGATCGAGAGATTAGGGGATCTCTTTATCGATGAGGGTTTCCCGAGCTTGGAGGAGCTGGAGGAGGAGTTTGAGTTGCCGGGGTGGGGGGGGATTTTGTGCGGAGGCAGGTTTCGATTTTTCCGCACCTTCCCCCCGCCCCAGGGGCTACAGGATAGGGTGGTGTCGAGAAGAGCAGTAGGAGAGGGGAAGGTCTCAGAGATCTACAAGGAGCTGATGGAGTGGGAGTGAGCCCCAATAGGGGAGGTGAAGAGAAAGTGGGAAGAGCTGGGTGGGGAGTTGGAGGCCGGATGGTAGGAGGAGTCCCTGAGGAGAGTTAATGCATCCTCATCGTGCGCCGAGCTCCGCCTGATACAGTTTAAGGTGGCCCAAAGGGCGCATGTGACTGTGGCCCGTATGAACAGTTCTTTGAGGAGGTGGAGAATAGGTATAGGCATTGTGCAGCGGGTCCTGCGAACCGTGTCCATATGTTTTGGGCGTGTCCGAGGCTGAGGGGTTTCTGGCAGGGGTTGGATGATGTCATGTCAGAAGGTCTCAAAAGTGAGGGTGAGTCCAGAGGTGGCGATCTTTGGTGTGTCAGAAGACCCGGGAGCCCAGGGGGGTGAGAGAGGTCAGCGTCCTGGCCTTTGCCTCCCTGGCGGCCTGGGGAGGGATCTTCCTCGGCTGGAGGGACTCGGAACCCCCGAAGTCGGAGGTACGGGTTCGCAACATGGCGCGGTTTCTCAGACACGATAAAATTAAATTCACCTCGAGGGGTTGGTTGCAGGGATTTGTTCGGAGGTGGCAGCCGTTCATTGACTTCTTCGAGGAAAATTAAGGGGGGGGTAAGGGGGGAAAAAGGGGAGGCATGGGAGTGATGAGTAAGGATAGGAGGTGTAAGGAGGTGATAGGAGTACGGAATGTGGCATTGTTTGTGTAAGCCATGTTGGCTGGGGTCTGTGCCCAGGGGACGGGGGGTTGTTGTGTTTGTTATTGTTGAAATTTAATGTTTAAAATTGTGAAGATTATAAATGCCTCAATAAAATATTTTCTAAAAAAAGAAAATGAAGTGCTTCGAGAGGTTAGTCATGGGACACATCATACTCCCAGAATGCCTTAACACACAGCGGTGGGTGTCTGGCAGATGTCACATTGGTGCATCAGTGGAGGGTGCAGTGAATTTCTGTGCTTGGAACTAAGGGTTGCAGTTGAGGGGTGCAAGGTGGAGGCAGTTTAACTCTGCGCCTGGCCTGAGAGTGCCTGATACCAACTCTGAGACCACGAGAACCCTTGCACCCACTCCAACTTTCCAGGTTGCCTTCATCCTCTGCAATTTGCCTACCGCCATAACCGGTCCACAGCAGACGCCATTTCCCTGGTCCTATCATCCCTGGAGCATCTCGATAACAAGGACTCCTACATCAGAGTCCTATTCATTGACTACAGCTCCGCCTTCAACACCATAATCCCAGTCAAGCTCCCGTCAAAGCTTCAAAATCTAGGATTTGGCTTCTCCTTCTGCAACTGGATCCTTGACTTCCTGACTGGGCAATCAAAGAGGCGAAGGCCACAACATCGGCCTTCCTCCCATCCCTCAGCTCCGGCTTCTCCGATATCCCAAATATCGCCTCCAAAGGATCCGGCTCAACCTCCTCCTCCACTACTCAAGCTAACGCCTCAAATACTCCCGCCCAGAATCTCATTTCGCATCCCCAGAACATTTGTGTGTTTGATTCGCTGGCCCCGCCCATACTTCTCGCACTCGTCTGGCATCCCCTGAAAGAACCCACTCATTCTTGCCCGCTTCATATGTACCATGTGTCCAATCTTAAACTGTTTCAGGCTGATCCATGCGCATGAGGAGGTCGCATTTACCCTTCATAGTGCCTCACTCCATACTCCCCAGTTTATCTCCTCTCCCAGCTCCCCCTCCCACTTTTCCTTAACCTTCACCACCCGCTCACCTTCCTGTTCTCCCATCACTGAAAATCTGTCCTGTCCGCCCACGCCGACGCTACAACCAAGAAAGCACAACAGTGCCTAAACGTCCTCAGGAAACTAAGGAAATTCGGCATGTCCACATTAACCCTTGCCAATTTTTACAGGTGCACCATAGAAAGCATCCTATCGGGCTGCATCACAGCCTGGTATGGCAACTGCTCGGCCCAGGACCGCAAGGAACTTCGAGAGTCGTGAATACCGCCCAGTCCATCACACGAACCTGCCTCCCATCCATTGACTCCATCTACACCTCCCGCTGCCGGGGGAAAGCAGACAGCATAATCAAGGATCCCTCCCACCCGGCTTACTCACTTTTCCAACTTCTTCCATTGGGCAGAAGATTCAGAAGTCTGAGAACACGCATGAACAGACTCAAAAACAGCTTCTTCCCCACTGTTACCAGACTCCTGAATAACCCTCTTATGGACTGACCTGATCTCTCCACACATCTTCTCTACTGAGTAGTACTACACTGCTTATAGTTCACCCGTGCCTGTGTCTATGTATTTACATTGTGCATTTATTGTATGTCCCATGTTTCTCATGTATGGAGCGATCTGCCTGGACTGTACGCAGAACAATACTTTTCACTGTAACTCAGTACACGTGACAATGAATATAAATCTAATCGAAATCTCACTAGCTGCTGACATGCTGCTGCTCTTGTCGGTCTTCGTGAACAAATCCCTTGATGTTCACCAATGAAGTCTCTGAAAGTGCATCATTAGTCTATTCTTCTTGCTAAAGTTCACATTTTCCCACATTATACTCCACCTGCCAATTTCAAGTCATTCAAATCAATGACATAAATCATGTGAGGCCCCAGCACTGGTCCCTCAGCACTCTACTTGTCAATCCAATTCTGAGTTAATTGTCCCTACTCGTTGATTGCTATCAGCACTCCTCTATCCATGTCAACACGTTACCTCCTACACCATAAACTCTTACTTTGTGGAGTAACCACAGATGTGACACATTACAGAATGTCTTTTGGAAATCCAAGTTCACCATGTCAACAGGCTCTCCTTTGTTCATCTTTTTAGATTTAGATTTAGAACAGTACAGCACAGAACAGGCCCTTCGGCCCTCGATGTTGTGCCGAGCAATGATCACCCTACTCAAACTCACATATCCACCCTATACCCGCAACCCAACAACTTCCCCCTTAACCTTACTTTTTAGGACACTACGGGCAATTTATCATGGCCAATCCACCTAACCCGCACATCTTTGGACTGTGGGAGGAAACCGGAGCACCCAGACGAAACCCACGCACACACGGGGAGGACGTGCAGACTCCGCACAGACAGTGACCCAGCCGGGAACCGAACCTGGGACCCTGGAGCTGTGAAGCATTGATGCTAACCACTATGCTACCGTGCTGCCCCTTACTTGCTTGTTAATTCCTGAAAGAGCGGGGATAGCGTCCGAGGATGTCACAGTGGACCTGTGGGTTTCCCTGCCCAATTCATGCACAGCATGTCTCTGAACCAACGTGCCACTCCCATGAACCACAAATCTGACTCGTACACAAATTGGTACACTGTTCCCTGAAGCACCATCTGTGGAGGAACTCTTGAGGTTTCGATGTACGTTCAACCTCTTGTCTTCAAATTCACATTAGTGCCAATATGTTTCTGTTTTTTTAGGTCAAACACATCACACCAGGACTGGTAAACTACACGAATGTTCGATTTATTCAGATACAGAATGACTCATTAGACAGCACAGATTCATTAGGGCAGCACGGTAGCATTGTGGATAGCAGAATCGCTTCACAGCTCCAGGGTCCCAGGTTCGCTTGGGTCACTGTCTGTGCGGAGTCTGCACATCCTCCCTGTGTGTGCGTGGGTTTCCTCCGGGTGCTCCTGTTTCCTCCCACAGTCCAAAGATGTGCAGGTTAGGTGGATTGGCCGTGATAAATTGCCCTTAGTTTCCAAAGTTGCCCTTAGTGTTGGGTGGGGTTACTGGGTTATGGGGATAGGGTGGAGTTGTTGACATTGGGTAGGGTGTTCTTTCCAAGAGCCGGTGCAGACTCGATGGGCTGAATGGCCTCCTTCTGCACTGTAAATTCTATGATTCTATGACACGTCTAATTCTGTAGACTGAGCCACCACTACTCACAAGGGCGATACAGCTTTGATCCCGACACCACAGTACACACATGACTGCCTACTGTCCACACGCTGCTCTACATCCTGGTTGCTTGCTCATTTGCACAAGTAGTGATCACAACACGGGGTTCCGAGGTCATGGTGAAAGAAGAGATAGAAATTGATGAGGAGGTGTCAATTGGATAGGCCGTCTGTACTGAAAAGATGATAAGGCTCCTGGGCCAGATGAGATGTATCTAAATATGCTGAGGGAGTTGAGGAAACACTGACCATCATTTTCAAATCTTCCTCAGACTCGGGTGGTGTCAGAAGACTGGAGAATTGTAAACTCGTTCAAAAAACGGTGAAAAGATAAGTCAGTTTAATTGTGGTGTTGGGGAAATTCTTCAAGACAATAATTTGGAAAAAAATAAGTGGTCGCTTGGGAAAACGTGGGTTAATTAAACCAGCATGGACTTAAGAGAAAATCATGTTTAACTTGCTGGAACTAAAACAGAAAATACTGGACAATCACAGCGGGCCTGACAGCATCTGTGGAGAGAGAAGGTGGCTAACGTTTCGGGTCTGGGCGACTCTTTATCAAAGCCATCCAGCCTCGAAACGTTAGCTCCCTTCTCTCTCTCCACAGATGCTGTCAGACCCGCTGAGATTGTGCGGCATTTTCTGTTTTTGTTTCAGATTCCAGCCTCCGCAGTAATTTCCTTATCACTTGCTGGAGCATTTTGAACCAGTTAAGGAAATGAAAAATGAAAATGGCTTATTGTAACGAGTAGGCTTCAATGAAGTTACTGTGAAAAGCCCCTAGTCGCCACATTCCGGCGCCTGTCCGGGGAGGCTGGTACGGGAATCGAACCGTGCCTCTGGCCTGCTTTAAAAGCCAGCCATTTAGCTGAGTGAGCTAAACCAGCCCCTGGAGAGGGCTGATGAGGGTAACGCTGCTGATGTGGTGTACATGGATTTTCAAAAAGCATTTGATACAGTGCCACACAACAGCCTTGTGGCATGGATACGGAATTGGCCAAATGACAGGAAGAGAGTAGTGGTCAATGGATGTTCAAGTGGTCGGTGAAATTCAATGAAGGGAAATGTGGAGTAATTCATTTTGCAAGGAAGAACATGGAGAGACAATATAAAACAAAGGGTAAAACTCTAATGGGGGTGCAGGAGAACAAAACGTAATAGGACGTTTGAGAGGATGGTTAATAACACCTCCATTATCCTCGACTTTATTAATAAAGGCTTGGAGTATACGAACGAAGAGGCTCTGTGGAACTGGCATCAAATACTGGTTCTGTCTCAACTGGAGTAATGTATCCAGTTCAGGGCACCACACTTCAGGAAAGATGTGAAGGCCTCAGAGAGTGCCTTTCCCAGACATGTGAAACTTCAGCAGGCTCCGGCATTACACAGTCGATGCTGATAGATGGCAATATGTATGGGATGTTAATACAGCTTCATCAGCGTAGAGTAACTCTTGGTGCACCTTTGCCTTCGATCTCGGGTGAGCAAGCCTGAAAAACCTTCCGCCAGTTCTGGTGTCCAAGTGGACACCCTCTGTGGATGACCCGAAGGCAGTGAAGTAAAATAAGTAGTCGCCATAATCCCAGATGACCAAAGGCTGGTTTTCCCTGTGAGGGGGGAGTGCTGACGTGCGGTGATTTTCATAGAATTTACAGTGCAGAAGGAGGCCATTCGGCCCATCGAGTCTGCACCGGCTCTTGGAAAGAACACCCTACTCAAGCCCATACCTCCACCCTATCCCCATAACCCCACCTAACACTAAGGGCAATTTGGACCCTGAGGGCAATTTAGCCTGGCCAATTCACCTAACCTGCACATCTTTGGACTGTGGGAGGAAACCGGAGCACGCGGAGGAAACCCACGCACACACGGGGAGAACGTGCAGACTCCACACAGACAGTGACCCAAGCCGGGGTTTGAACCTGGGACCCTGGAGCTGTGAAGCATTTGTGCTAACCACTATGCTACCGTGCTGCCCAACCTTTAACCTGAGGATCACCACACCTCAGGTGAGGGGCCAGGTTGAATAACAGGTATGGGAAGTCAGTAAAGAAAATAGGCCAATGGAGTGTGTCCAATACGCTCGTGGCAGATTGGTCACAGACATGTGGTGAATGGAGTCTGCTCATTTTCTACCCACTGAATTGTGTTGAAGCAGTGGGATGAATATGGGTGTCACTCACTGGACCGTTTTTTGTCAGCCGTACCTAATTGCCCCAAGACAGAATCATGTTGTCGTTAGACAGGCGTCACGTATTGGTCAGACCCCGACGATGTTTATCGGAATATATTTCAGTTGTGAGGTTTCTGTGACCTGGAAGCCGAATGGAGTTTCTCATTGAAATAACTAATCTTCCATTTTCTCCATTCCTCTTCGCTCTGGAGGCCTCGAAGCGATGATGCTGCTCTTTGAAGTGCTCTGAAAGCAGGGCCCAAGCAGGGCCATCATCCTACCGGTTGCTGAAACAAGCACTACTGTTGTAAAAGGGAAGATTAGAGGATGTTGATCACGAGCACAACGTTTATTCACTGTCCGAACACTGTTCAGAAATGGCGGGCAATGGAACATAAACAAGCATCAGAGGACAGAAGCCAATATATAAAGATCTGTCAACTATTTTCCCTCTGCAAGTGCCCTAGTACATTAATTCTGATAAAACGGAATAAGAAGTTAGTGTTCATAAAAAATAAATAAACTGGAGCACACGGTCAGAAACAGAACACTTCAGTTAACAGATTGACCCTCAAGAGCGTATACAACAGGCTTGCTCTGCGTAGGACCCCCTTTGAAGGCCTTGACAGTGTGTATCAATTGTGATTAGCGATTGTTTAAAACCTCTGGCCTATCTTCAAAATCTTGTGAATTTCTTTTAACATTGCTGTGACGAATGTGAGAAATTTTCATTACTTAAAAGTTTGTAATTCGTATTTTTGCTCTGATTACAGAGGGAGAGCATCATTGATTTCTGCAGGGGCAATGTAACCTTTTGTGACAAGACATAAGAATGTGTTGTGCATTCACAGAGTCACACAAATACACAGTGCAGAAGGGGTCCTTTGGCCTATTGAGTCTGCACCGACATATGAAAAACAGCTGGCCTACCCATTTGCCAGCACTTCTGCCAAAGCCATGCTGACTGTTCCTGATCAAACCGTGCCTCTCCCAAGGGGAAATAGATTCTCTCCTACAGAATTTTCTCCCAATAGTTCCCCTACCACTGACGTGAGTCTGTAGTTCCCCGGCTTAACTCTCCAACCCTTCTTAAATAGTGGAACAACAGAGCATCACGGTGGCGCAGCGGTTAGCATTGCTGCCTTACGGTGCCGAGGTCCCTGGTTCGATCCCGACTCTGGGTCACTGTCCGTGTGGAGTTTGCACATTCTCCCCATGTTTGCGTGGGTTTCGCCCCCACAACCCAAAGATGTGCAGGGTAGGTGGATTGGCCACGCTAAAATTGCCCCTTAATTAGACAAAATGAATTGGGTACTCTAAATTTAAAAAAAAATGTAATGAAACAACATTAGCTGTTCTCCTGTCCTCTGGCACCTCCCCAGAGATCAGGAGAATCAAAAATTTGGATCAGAGCCCCTGCAATCTCGTCCCTCATCTCCCACGGTAACCTGGAACACAATTCATCCGGCCCTGGATATTTGTCCACCTTTAAGGCTGCCAACCTTGCTGCCACTAGGCAGCCAACTGGGCTGCCAACCTTGCTGGCCATGCTAAATTGCCCGTAGTGTCCTAATAAAGTAAGGTAAGGGGGGGGTTGTTGGGTTACGGGTATAGGGTGGATACGTGGGTTTGAGTAGGGTGATCATTGCTCGGCACAACATCGAGGGCCGAAGGGCCTGTTCTGTGCTGTACTGTTCTATATCTATCTGCCATGTTAATTTGCTCAAGAACCCGCAGTCTCTCTCCCTAAATTCATACCAACATCCTCATTCTCCTGGGTGAAGATGGATGTGATGTATTCGTTCAACCAATGTTCTCTGGTTCCACCCACAGATTGTCCCCTTGGTCCCTATTCTTTTCCTGGTTATCTTCTTCCCATTGATATACTTATAGAATCAAAGAATCCCTACAGTGCAGAAGGAGGCCATTTGGCCCATCAGGTCTGCACCGACCCTCTGAAAGAGCACCCTACCCAGGCCCACTCCCCCACCCTACCCCTGTAACCCCACTTAATCTTTGGACATGAAGGCGAAATTTTAGCATGGCCAATCCACCTATCCTGGACATCTTTGGACTGTGAGAGGAACCCCACGCAGACACGAGGAGAAGGTACAAACTCCAAAGTCACCTAAGGTTAGAATTGAACGCAGGTCTCTGGTGCTGTGAGGCAGCAGTGCTCAGCACCATTGTAGGATATCTTGAGATTTTCCCTACTTTTCCCAGCCAGAGATTTCTTATATCTTATATCCCCTCTTTGCTCCCTAATTGTTTTCTTAAGCTCCGCCCTGTACTTTATGTAGTCCACTGATTTGCTCCCCTTACGCTTGCTAAAAGCCCCTCTTTTCCTTCATATCATATCCTTAATATCTCTGGTCTTCCATAGTTCGGTTCTCTGGGCTTGTTACTCCTTCCCATCAACCTAGAGGGAACTCTTAACAGATTTGTCAGACATGACTTGCCCTTGACAAAGCCGTGTTGACTCAGGCCTATTTTACCATGCACTTCCAAGTACTTCGCAATCTCATCTTCAATAATGGACTCTAAAACCTTTCCAGTGACCAAAGTCAGGCGAACTGGTCTGTAATTTCCCATCTTCTGCCTCCCTCCCTTCTTAAACAAGGGTTTTACATTAGCCATTTTCCAGTCCTCTGGGACCCTTCCTGCCTCCAGTGATTCCTGAAAGATCACCAACAATGGCTCTACAATTTCCTCAGCTATCTCCTCCAGAACCCTGGGGTGTAGTCCATCCGGTCCAGGTGATTTATCCACCTTCAGACCTCCTATTTCCCCAGAACCTTCTCCTTAGTGATGGCCACTGCACTCAGCTCTGCCCCCTGATTCTCCTGGAGCTCTAACATCCCACTGCTGTCTTCCACCGTGAAGACTGATGTAAATTAACTATTCAGTTCCTCCGCCATTTCTTTGTTTCCTATTACTTCTTCATTAGCCTTGCTTTCCTGTGGTCCAATGCCTATTCTTGCCTCTCAGTTTTTATATATTGAAACAAAATCTCTTCTCATCTTCTTTTATATTACTACCTAGCTTACACTCATATTTCACCTTTACCCTGCCTTATTGCTTTTTTAGCTGTCCTCTGCTCACTTTTAAAGACTTCCCAATCCTCTAGCTTCTCACTAATCCTCGCCACACTGTATGCTTTTATGCTGTCCTGATTTCCCTCGTCAGCCATGGATGCCTTGCCTCCCCTGAGCATGTTTCCTCCTCCTTGGGATGAATTTCTGTTGTGCCTCCCGAATAACCCCCAAAAACCCCTGCCATTGCTGTTCAACTGTCTTCCCTGCTAGGCTCCTGCTCCAATCAACTCTGGCCAGCTCCTCCCTCATGTCTTTGTAGTTACCCTTATTTAATTGTAATACCTTATTTAATTGTGACATCTGATTGCAGCTTCTCCCTCTCAAACTGCAGGGTAAATTCTATCATAATGTGGTCACTGACCCCTAAGAGTTCCTCCACCTTAATCAAGTCTGCCTCATTACACATCAGCAAATCCAGAATTGCCTGTTCCCTAGTGGGCTCAGTCACAAGCTGCTCCAAAAATCCATATCCTTTTCTTGGGATTCACTACCACCCTGATTTCCCCAGTCTACCTGTATATTGAAGCCCCCCATTATTGTAATATTGCCTTTCTGATATGCCTTTTCTGTAAACTCCATGATCTGTCCCAAATCCTGACTACTGAGGTTGAGTAGACTGGGACTGTACTCGTTGGAATTTAGAAGGATGAGGGGGGGATCTTATAGAAACATTTAAAATTATGAAAGGAATAGATAGGATAGATGTGGGCAGGTTGTTTCCACTGGCGGGTGAAAGCAGAACTAGGGGACATAGCCTCAAAATAAGGGGAAGTAGATTTAGGACTGAGTTTAGGAGGAACTTCTTCACCCAAAGGGTTGTGAATCTATGGAATTCCTTGCCCAGTGAAGAAGTTGAGGCTCCTTCATTAAATGTTTTTAAGGTAAAGATAGATAGTTTTTTGAAGAATAAAGGGATTAAGGGTTATGGTGTTCGGGCCGGAAAGTGGAGCCGAGTCCACAAAAGATCAGCCACGATCTCATTGAATGGCGGAGCAGGCTCGAGGGGCCAGATGGCCTACTCCTGCTCCTAGTTCTTATGTACTGCTGGGGGCCTGTAAATAACTCCCATCAGGTCTTTTTCCCTTTGCGATTCCGCAACTCTATCCATACAGGTTCATGCCCTCTGATCCTAGATTGCGTCTTATTGACTTAATTTCATTCTTTACTGACAATGTAACCCCGCCCCCTCTGCCTGTCCTTTCGATCCCAGCCCTGATCCCCTTGCAGCCACGTCTCTCTTATGCCCACATCGTACCAGCCAATTTCATGTGAGCAACAAGCTCATATACTTTGTTCCTTATACTGTGCGGTTTAGGTACAATACCCTCAGTGCTGCATTGACTGTCCACTTCTCACGTGTGTCACCCTTCTTGCTCTGCCTGAAGTTAGATTCCTGCCATTTTCTATACTCTCTGTTCTCGTAGTGTTCTGAAAACTTTACTAACCTCTCCGTAGTCCTTGACCCCTTTAACTTGTTTAAAGTCCTCGTCGTTAACCTGCAGTTCTACCTTTTCTTTTAACTTGTATTTTTTAATTCTCCATACAACTGAACCCTCCTCCCCCCACTACTTAGTTTAATGCCCTATCTGAAGTCCTAATTATGTAATTCGCCAGGTTTCTGGCCCCAGCGTGATTCAGACTAAGACCATCTCTTTGGATCAGGTCCCGTCTTACCCAGTACTGGTGTCAATTCTCCATGAATTCAAACCCATTTCTCCCACATCAATCTCTGAGCCACGCATTTACCTCCATAATCTTATTGACCCATGCCAATTAGTGTGTGGGTCAGGTAGTAATCCAGGAATTATTACCGAACTGTTCATTCTCCCTCAACAGAACCTCTGTCCTTGTTACCGGGTTGCTGCTGCAGGGGCTGTAGGGAAACGGCTGGTGAAGGGGGAGGCTGGGGGGGGGGTGTCTGCCACCGTGGGGAACGGGCCTGGGGGGTTCTCTGGGCACGTGGTGAGCCGAGGGAGTGCTATGGCTGACTGGCGCAGAGGGAGGAGGAAGACCCCCCAGATTCGGCTGCTCACATGGAATGTGAGGGGGCTGAATGGACCGGTGAAGCGGTCCTGGGTCTTGGCACACCTGAAGGGGCTGGGAGCGGACGTGGCTATGCTCCAGGAGACGCACCTTAAGGTGGCGGATCAGGTGAGGCTGAGAAGAAGCTGGGTGGGGCAGGTGTTTCACTCGGGGCTTGATGCGAAGAATCGAGGGGTGGCGATCTTAGTTGGCAAGAGCTTGTCGTTTGTTGCGTCGAGTGTTGTAGTGGAGAGTGCAGGTAGATACGTAATGGTGAGTGGTAGACTTCAAGGGGGAGCGGGTGGTTCTGATCAATGTGTACGCCCCCAACTGGGACGATGTGGGCTTCATGCGGTGAATGTTGAGCCGGATCTCGGACCTGGAGACGAGGGGTTTGATCTTGGGAGAGGACTTTAATACGATGCTGGATCCGGCTCTGGATCGTTTGAAGTCTAGGACGGCAAAGAGGCCAGCGGCGGCCTCACTGCTGAGGGGGTTCACGGATCAGATGGGAGGGGTAGACCCGTAGAGGTTTTTGAAGCCGGTGGGTAGGGAGTTCTCCTTTTTCTCCCATGTCCACAAGGCTTATTCCCGGATTGAATTTTTTGTTCTCAGCAGGGCGCTAATCCCGAGAGTGGTGGGGGCGGAGTATTCGGTGATAGCCATATCTGACCACGCTCCGTATTTGGTGGACCTGGAGCTGGGGGAGGGGAAGGATCAGCGCCCGCTGTGGAGGTTAGATGTGGGGCTTCTGGCAGAGGAGGAGGTATGTGGGTGGGTCCGTAGGGGTATAGAGGGGTATTTGGAAGCCAATGATAACGGAGAGGTGCAAGTTGGGGTGGTTTGGGAAGCGTTGAAGGCAGTGGTTAGAGGGGAGCTGATATCCATTCGGGCGTACAGGGAGAGGGGGGAGAGGGTCGAAAGGGAGAGGCTGGTGGAAGAAATGGTAAGGGTGGACAGGAGGTATGCGGATGTCCCGGAGGAGGGGCTTTTGAGGAAGCGTCGCAGTCTCCAAGCGGAGTTTGATATACTGACCACCCGGAAGGCGGAGGCGCAGTGGAGGAGGGCGCAGGGGGCGGTATATGAGTATGGGGAGAAGGCAAGTTGGATGCTGGCCCACCAGCTCCGGAAGCGGGAGGCAGCGAGAGAGATAGGGGGAGTCACAGATGCAGGAAGGAACTTGGTGCGGGGTGGCAGTGACATTAATGGGGTGTTCAGATCCTTTTACGAGGGGCTGTATCGGGCGGTGCCTCCTAGGGAGGTGGGCGGGATGGACCGCTTTCTGGATAGGCTGGAGTTCCCAAGAGTAGAGGATGAGCAGGTGGAGGGTCTGGGGGCCCCAATCGAGTTGGAGGAGCTGATGGAGGCGCTAGGGAGCATGCAGACAGGGAAAGCACCGGGACCTGACGGGTTCCTGGTGGAGTTTTACAAGAAGTTTTCAGATCTGCTGGACCCGCTGCTTGTGAGGACCCTGAATGAGGCGAGGGAAGGGGGGGCTCTGCCCCCGACGATGTCTAGAGCAATAATTTCACTTATCCTGAAGCGGGATAAGGATCCCCTCCAGTGTGGGTCTTACAGGCCGATTTCGCTCCTCGACGTGGATGCAAAGTTGTTGGCAAAGGTACTGTCCAGAAGGGTGGAAGATGTGGTCCCGATGGTTATCCATGAGGACCAAACGGGGTTTGTGAAAGGGAGGCAGTTGAATGCCAATGTACGGCGGCTTCTTAATGTTATGATGATGGAGGAAATAGTAGCATCGCTGGATGCGGAGAAAGCTTTTGACAGGGTGGAGTGGAGCTACCTGTGGGAAGTGCTGAGGAGGTTCGGGTTTGGTGAGGGATTCATCAGCTGGGAGGAGCACTGGTTGTCGTTGTATGCAGATGATTTACTGTTGTACATCGCATATACCTGAAAGCATTCCCGGGGGAGGCCCCACTTCCCCTCCAACTCCTCTAAAGTCGCAAACTTCCCGTCGAGGAAAAGGTCCCCCATGCGCCTGATGCCTGCCCTATGCCAACTCAAAAACCCACCATCCATTCTCTCTGGTGCAAACCAGTGATTGCCCCATATCGGGGCCCACACTGAGGCCTTCACTGCCCCCCCCCTGTGCTGCCTCCACTGCCCCCAAATTTTGAGGGACGCCCGGCGGGGGAGGGGATGCCAGAGGTGTTGAAGAAACTTGGGGAGTTTGGGGATTTTTCGGGCTACAAGCTCAACGTGGGGAAAAGTGAGCTGTTTGTGCTGCACCTGGGGGACCAGGAGAGGGAGATAGGAGAGCTCCCGTTGAAGAGGGCGGAGAGGAGCTTTAGATATCTTGGGGTCCAGATAGCTAAGAGCTGGGGGGCCCTGCACAGGCTAAACTTTTCGAGGCTGGTGGAACAGATGGGGGAGTTCAGGAGGTGGGACGCGCTGCCACTGTCTTTGGCGGGCAGGGTCCAGTCGGTTAAGATGACGGTGCTCCCGAGGTGTTTGTTTCTTTTCCAGTGCCTCCCCATATTGATTCCCAAGGCTTTTTTCAAGAGGGTGAATAAGAGTATTCTGGGGTTCGTGTGGGCGCGGAAGACCCCGAGAGTGAGGAGGGTATTCCTGGAGCTAAGAAGGGAGGTAGGCGGTTTGGCGTTGCCCAACCTGTGTGGATATTACTGGGCTGCGAATGTGGCAATGATTCGCAGGTGGGTGATGGAGGGGGAGGGTGCCGCATGGAAGAGCCTGGACGTGGCATCCTGTGTGGGTACGAGTTTGGGGGCATTGATGACGGCCCCGCTTCCACTCCCCCCGGCAAGATATTCCACGAGTCCGGTAGTGGTGGCGTCCCTCAAAATTTGGGGGCAGTGGAGGCAGAACAGGGGGGGGGCAGTGAAGGCCTCAGTGTGGGCCCCGATATGGGGCAATCACTGGTTTGCACCAGAGAGAATGGATGGTGGGTTTTTGAGTTGGCATAGGGCAGGCATCAGGCGGATGGGGGACCTTTTCCTCGACGGGAAGTTTGCGACTTTAGAGGAGTTGGAGGGGAAGTGGGGCCTCCCCCCGGGAATGCTTTCAGGTATATGCAGATTAGGGCGTTTGTTAAGCGGCAGGTGGCGGAGTTCCCGCTACTGCCGCCTAGGGGGGTTCAGGATCGGGTGCTCTCGGGGACGTGGGTCGGTGAGGGGAGGATCTCGGCAATTTATCAGTTGATGCAGGAAGAGGAGGAGGCCTCGGTGGAGGAGCTGAAAGCGAAGTGGGAGGAGGAGCTAGGGGAGGGGATCGACGTGGGGATGTGGGCGGATGCCCTGGGGAGGGTGAACTCGTCCTCTTCTTGTGCACGGCTCAGCTTAATTCAGCTGAAGGTGCTGCATAGGGCGCACATGACTGGGGCCAAGATGAGCCGGTTCTTTTTGGGGGGGGGGAGAAGAGACAGGTATGGGAGGTGTTCGGGAGGCCCGGTGAACCACACCCACATGTTTTGGGCATGTCCGGCATTGGAGGGGTTTTGGAAGGGGGTGGTGGGGACTTTGTCCAAGGTGGTCGGTTCCAGGGTGGAGCCGGGTTGGGGGCTCGTGATCTTTGGGGTAGCATCGGAGCCGGGAGTGCAGGAGGCGAGAGAGGCCGGTACACTGGCCTTTGCGTCTCTAGTAGCCTGGCGTAGGATTCTCTTACATTGGAGGGACGCGAAGCCCCCAAGCCCGGAGGCCTGGCCGGGTTAATCAGGCTGGAAAAGATTAAGTTTGCCCTGAGGGGGTCAGTTCAAGGGGTCTTCCGGCAGTGGCAGCCTTTTCTCGATTTCCTGGCGGAGGGGTAGAGGGTGGTCAGTCTCAGCAGCAACCCAGGGGTGGGGGGGGTTCGGGGTTTGTTTTTGCGACGGTGTGTTTGCTATATTTTTCTTTCTTGTATTGTTATTAGTTATTAATTTATTACCTTGTATTGGGGGGGATTTCTTTCTCTGTTTCTGTTTAGTTTTACACCTTGTTTACTTTAACTGTTGGGAGAAAATTTGTTGTTGAAAAAATTTGAATAAAAATTATTTAAAAAAAAACCTCTGTCCTTGTTCTATCGGTCGTTGGTACCTATGTGGACCATGACAACTGAATCTTTACCCTCCCACTTCCTCTGCAGCCCAGGTGAGATATCCCAAACCCGAGCAGGCAACACAACCTTTGGGATTCTCGATCCTATATCACGGAAATGTTGAGCTGCTAACCCTGTGCCCCGCTCAACCACGTCTCTCTGATGGCTACTATATCGCAATTCCACGTGTCAATCCTTGCGCTTAACTCATCCGTTTTACCTATAATACTCCTGGCATTAAAATAGAAGCCATCCAGCCTTGCCTCACTCCCTTGAAACGTAGACAGCTGTACTCATTCCGATTTGATTGCTTTTCTGTATTATGCTGTGTCCCTATTCTGCTAAATCTGCACCCCCTCCCCGTGCCAAATTAGTTAAAACTCCTCCCGTGCATAGTGAATGGGATGGTTCAGGTGTGTGAGTGGTTTCTGGAACACCAAGCTGGAAAGCCGTGGTTCAGTTAGGTTCTAAAGGAATCTCTCTCTAAAAGGTTTGACACCAAAATAAGCAAGAAAAACCCTGGTTGATTCACTTTATCCATGATCAAGATTTGTTGGTTTGCTTAATTTATCTTTGTAGATATATAGAGGTAGGGTTAGAAAGATGCTATGGTCACCATAGCCCCAGCTGACCATAGGCTGCTTTCCCCTTTGAGGGAGAGAGGTGACTGGTAGTGATTTAATCCGAGGGTCACCACACCTCAGGCGAGGGGCAAGGTTGAGAAACCGGGCTTCCTGAATAACCTTGGCCGGTACGGGAATTGAACCTGCACTGCTGGCCTTGTTCGGAATCACAAACCAGCCCCCATGTTATAACTATTAAATGTAAACTATGTCTTTGTTGCTAATGTGTTTAAAGGTTGTTATACCATAAAAGATTTCTGCCGTCAGTGTTATCATTCCTGTGGTGCGGTAACATTTCCTCAGTTTTCATCCGGAATCCCGTAACAGATTGGAGTTCCGGCCCAGACCCACAACAATTGCATATAGTGATTGTATCGCGTGGTGAATATGGTGACCTGACCTCCACGTTTGGGGGAGCATCAAAACCTCATCTGACAGGACCACACGAGCCAGTCCCCGAGGGGAGCTAACATACTGCCCCAATGCATTCCAACATCGTTCCAGAAGGGTTGAAGTGAAAGCAGCCTGTCAACCGCATTACCACATCCACTTGAGTATTTATTCAAAAGAGCAGCCACCTCCCTCCAGTATCGCACCCAAGTGACTATTTGCTAAAACGTGTGCCTAAACACCAACAGGTAAGTTATTCAACTGCAGGAACACCACGTTACTACCTGAACCTGTTTGCACTGAACATGATGTGCACTTAATGGCAGCAGGCACCAGATAGCCACCAGGACCCATGGTTCACGAGTAACAGCACAAGACCAGGGGTGGAACCCGGCACTTTGCTGGTTACCGTGGCTCAATTCTCCACCAGATGGCTGCACATACATAGCTTCACAATGCAATTGGCACTTAAAAAGGCAAGGGTTGAACAAGCAAGACTGGAAAACAATGATTAAAATGAATACATTCCCCTAACATAATGGCTACATTTCATCTTCAACTTTAAATCGGTAGATTATTGGAGTCAGTAAAGAAGGAACTTGCATCTCTGGTGCCCGCTTACCAGCTCGGAGCACTCGGAACCATTTTATAGTCAATGAAGTGCTGCGTGAAGTGTAGTCACTGCTGTAATGTAAGGAATGTAGCAGCCAGTGAACGCAGAGCAGGGCCCCACAGTGATTAAAAAGAAAGACAAAACACTTTACAGGAATTTAAACACCGATTCTGAGGTGTAGCAGAGGAAATGTAGTTACAAATACAGGCAGAGTGAACTCCCACAAACAAAAATGTGATCGTGACTGGATAATCTGCTTTTGAGAGGTTGATTGAGGGATATGGATTGGTCAGAACACTGGGGGTAACTCTCTCTGAAACACCATCAAACACACAGTAGATTCAGTTTGTGACGCACATTTCAAAGGAAAAGTGTGTAGAAAACGAATGCAGCGTCATATTTTCAGACGAGTTATAGTTGAAATGCAATCAGCACAAGAGTGGGCTGGAGTTACTACGTATGATGCATCATCAATCTAGAGATCTGAGCCGATTGTTCCAGTGGTGTTTGTACTGCCACCGTATTTCTGTACTTCTTTCAAACTCTTTAATGGGATGTGGATGTTGCAGGCGAGGCCAGCATTTATAGTCCCTAACTGCTCCTTGAGAAGGTGGTGGGAAGGCGCCTTCCTAAACCGCTGCAATCCATGAGGTGTAGGTGCACCCCCAGTGCTGTTAGGGAGCGAGTTCCAGGTTTTTGACCCAGCGACAGTGAAGGAACGGCGATATACGTCCAATGTGCTGAAAGAGATATGATCAGTCTACGATCACAGTACGATCACTATATGGAGGTACATCAATCATTTCAACACATTCTTTTAAAATATACATTTTAATTAGTTTTATATGCACCCTTTCAATAGGCAGGGCTGAACCCAAAAATGAACAGAGACCAGGTAGAATGTATGAAAATTTACTTTTTTCCCCCACTTTAAACTATGACAGAGTAACGCAGTTAAGTACAGTACATATTCAAGGTAAATATTATTGCTTACATACAAAACTGCAGATACAAATACATCTGCACTCAGCAGAACTGCCAAGAGTTTAATTCATTTCTTTGCAAAAAAAAAAGAACAGAAAAATCAAAACAAACCCCCCTGCTGCTGTAATATCCGTGCACAGAGCTGTTTCTCTGCAGTCTTTGTCCCCAATGTTTAAAGAAACGGTTCCAACGAATCAGTCACCAATAAATATAGTTCTGAATCTGTGCAGGGGAGGAAGGAAATCGTTCTGCAAGAACGGGTGAGACCAAGGCAGAGTTCCGTCCATCAGCTGTACCTGCTGCTCTCGCTGTGACTCCGATGCCGAGAATAACTCCGATCGCTTCTGCTGTACGATCGGTACGACCTGTAGCTTCTGTCCCAGCTTCTACTCAATTCAGCAGGGGGGAGAAAACATGATAAAACATCAGTGCGAGAGTCCAACCAGTCTTACAGCTTGAAGGAGGAGGTAAGGACTGTATTATGTTCAGTGACTAGGGGGTGGGGGTGGGAGGGGTGAGTGAATAATGTGAATGGTTGTATTGTCTGAAGGGGTGGGGAGGCTGATGGGTATATCCCACCCTTCTCATAATAGTGTTCATGAGAAAAAGACCTTCACAACAGTTAAACGAATAACAAAGATATTGATGAAAAAAAGAGACATGCTTTTGAAGCACTCATCAGGACTGATTTCACAAGTTTATCAACAGTAACAAGAACAATTTATTCTGCATGCAAAGAGGCTGTTGATTGATTGACACATGAACTCTAATTGGTAGAGGCGTTTCTAGGACAAGTAAGCAGGGAACAGTTAAATTCAAACTTGGTGAACTCCAGTTATCAAGGCATTACAATGAGGAATGAACCAGGAAATGGCTGTCCCCAAAGCTTTTGTTTAGTTGCAATCTGTGGGGCGGCACGGTAGCAGAGGTTAGCACAGTTGCTTCACAGCGCTAGGGTCCCAGGTTTGATTTCCACTTGGGTCACTGTCTGTGGAGTCTGCACGTTCTCCCCGTTTTTATGTGGGTTTCCTCCGGGTGCTCTGGTTTCCTCCCACAATCCAAAGATGTGCAGGTTAGGTGGATTGACCAAGCTAAATTGCCCTTGGTGTCCCAAATAGGTTAGGTAGGGTTATTGGATTACGGGGATAGGGTGGAGGTATGGGCTTAGGTAGGGTGCCAGTTTCATGGGTCGTGCAGACTCGATAGGCCGAATGGCCTCCTTCTGTACTGTAAATTCTATGAAATCTGTCTACAGAGGAATGTACGTGGCTACTAGTACGCCATTCTGCGATCCCAACTGATATTCTTAAAATGGTTTTCAGCACAATTCTTAGAATTATTTAGCAAATATTGGCCAATTGTGCAATCACCATCTAATGTTGGGACATTTTGTTCTAAAGTTTTACAAGCACGAGCTTGTTGGGGTTCAGTTTGGACTATTACAATTCACCAGTCGTTGGGAATTATGGCCTACATTCCTGGCATTGAAATTCATTCACCACATTGCTCTTTTGTGTGATAGGCAGAACATCCTTTGGGCTTGAGGGTAGCATTTTCTTAGTGGTGAATACCACATGTTGCTGATACAGTTACACCATCACGCCGAGTTAGACTGGGCACTTTTCAGGCAGCCACGGGCCACATTCGTTTTCATGCATTGTGCCCTTTTCAACTAAGGGCTACTGCAAGGGAGCAGGGGAATCAGACTGAAGCAGATTGTTCCAGTGGGGTGAACACACACAGGCACTCCCATCTACAATCTGCACTCTTTTCAAGTATAAAATCTATGAGGAAAACAAAAAAAAAAAGGAAATATTCTTAATTAAAAAAATCATTCCAATATGCCAGAGATGATTGCCATTTATTACCCATCTCACACAACTGAGAGCCTTTCACGGCCACTTCAGACCGGCGTATAAGGAATCAGCCATGGTTTGGGACTGGAGTCACATGGAAGCTAGACTGGGTAGGAATGGAAGCTAGGCTGGGTACGAATGGAAGCTAGGCTGGGTACGAATGGAAGCTAGGCTGGGTATGAATGGAAGCTAGGCTGGGTACGAATGGAAGCTAGGCTGGGTACGAATGGAAGCTAGGCTGGGTACGAATGGAAGCTAGGCTGGGTAGGAATGGAAGCTAGGCTGGGTATGAATGGAAGCTAGGCTGGGTATGAATGGAAGCTAGACTGGGTAGGAATGGAAGCTAGGCTGGGTATGAATGGAAGCTAGACTGGGTATGAATGGAAGCTAGGCTGGGTATGAATGGAAGCTAGGCTGGGTATGAATGGAAGCTAGGCTGGGTACAAATGGAAGCTAGGCTGGGTATGAATGGAAGCTAGGCTGGGTACGAATGGAAGCTAGGCTGGGTATGAATGGAAGCTAGACTGGGTATGAATGGAAGCTAGGCTGGGTATGAATGGAAGCTAGGCTGGGTATGAATGGAAGCTAGGCTGGGTACGAATGGAAGCTAGGCTGGGTATGAATGGAAGCTAGGCTGGGTATGAATGGAAGCTAGGCTGGGTATGAATGGAAGCTAGGCTGGGTACGAATGGAAGCTAGGCTGGGTATGAATGGAAGCTAGGCTGGGTATGAATGGAAGCTAGGCTGGGTACGAATGGAAGCTAGGCTGGGTATGAATGGAAGCTAGGCTGGGTATGAATGGAAGCTAGGCTGGGTACGAATGGAAGCTAGGCTGGGTACAAATGGAAGCTAGGCTGGGTATGAATGGAAGCTAGGCTGGGTATGAATGGAAGCTAGACTGGGTATGAATGGAAGCTAGGCTGGGTACGAATGGAAGCTAGGCTGGGTACGAATGGAAGCTAGGCTGGGTATGAATGGAAGCTAGGCTGGGTATGAAGGGAAGCTAGGCTGGGTATGAATGGAAGCTAGGCTGGGTATGAATGGAAGCTAGGCTGGGTATGAATGGAAGCTAGGCTGGGTATGAATGGAAGCTAGGCTGGGTATGAATGGAAGCTAGGCTGGGTATGAATGGAAGCTAGGCTGGGTATGAATGGAAGCTAGGCTGGGTATGAATGGAAGCTAGGCTGGGTATGAATGGAAGCTAGGCTGGGTACGAATGGAAGCTAGGCTGGGTATGAATGGAAGCTAGGCTGGGTATGAATGGAAGCTAGGCTGGGTATGAATGGAAGCTAGGCTGGGTATGAATGGAAGCTAGGCTGGGTATGAATGGAAGCTAGACTGGGTATGAATGGAAGCTAGACTGGGTATGAATGGAAGCTAGGCTGGGTATGAATGGAAGCTAGGCTGGGTATGAATGGAAGCTAGGCTGGGTATGAATGGAAGCTAGGCTGGGTATGAATGGAAGCTAGGCTGGGTATGAATGGAAGCTAGGCTGGGTATGAATGGAAGCTAGGCTGGGTATGAATGGAAGCTAGGCTGGGTATGAATGGAAGCTAGGGTGGGTATGAATGGAAGCTAGGCTAGGTACGAATGGAAGCTAGGCTGGGTATGAATGGAAGCTAGGCTAGGTACGAATGGAAGCTAGGCTGGGTATGAATGGAAGCTAGGCTGGGTATGAATGGAAGCTAGGCTGGGTATGAATGGAAGCTAGACTGGGTATGAATGGAAGCTAGGCTGGGTATGAATGGAAGCTAGGCTGGGTATGAATGGAAGCTAGGCTGGGTATGAATGGAAGCTAGGCTGGGTATGAATGGCAGGTTTCTCTTTCCTAAAAGGAATTTGTGAACCAGCTGACTTTAAATGGAAATCTGAAAGCTGCACAGTCACGTCCGTTGGTAAGATTTGAAAAGAAAATGCTAGCTTTCTTTTGAAAGTCTAAATTACATATCATGGCTCCCTGGATTAGTCCAACAACATGACTGTGACACTTCTGTGCCATACAGAGTTTGTTTAAATTTGGCTTCTTTCATCCTTTCCTGTGGACACCAACACTTCCCATTGGTCCTCCAGTACCTCATGAGGCTGCAGTGATTTGTGGTTGGGATAGCAGGGAGCAAGAGAGAGAGAGAAAATACCCGAGAGTACCTTCACCAAATCTATACGACCATAAGATGTAGGATCAGATTGAGGCCATTTGGCCCATCGAGTCTGCTTCGCCATTCAATCATAGCTGATATTTTTCTCATTCCCATTCTCCTGCCTTCTCCCCTTAACCCCTGATCCCCATACTAATCAAGAACCTATCTATCTCTGTCTTAAAGACACTCAGTGACTTGGACTCCACAGCCTTCTGCGGCAAAGAGTTCCACAGATTCATCACCCTCTGGCTGAAGAAATTCTTCCTTATCTCAGTTTTAAAGGATCGTCCCTTCAGTCGGAGATTGTGTCCTCAGGCTCTAGTCTCTCCTACCAGTGGAAATATTTTCTCCACGTCCACTCTATCCAGGCCTTTCAGTATTCTGTAAGTTTCAATAAGATTCCCCCTGGCTTATCCTTCTAAACTCCAAGCACAGACCCAGAGTTTTCAACTGTTCCTCATATGACAAGCTCTTCATTCCAGGGATCATTCTTGTAATAATAATAATATAATAATAATCGCTTATTGTCAAAAGGAGGCTTCAATTAAGTTACTGTGAAAAGCCCCTAGTCGCCACATTCCGACACCTGTTCGGGGAGACCGGTACGGGAATTGAACCCGTGCTGCTGGTATTGTTCTGCATTAAAAGTCAGCTGTTTAGCCCACTGTGCTAAACCAGCCCTCTGTGAACCTCCTCTGGACCCTTTCCAAGGCCAGCAAATCCTTCCTTAGATATGGGACCCAAAATTGCTCACAATACTCCAAATGGAATCTGACCAGAGCCTTATATAGCCTCAGAAGTACATCCCTGGTCTTGTATTCTAGCCCTCTCGACATGAATGCTAACATTGCATTTGCCTTTCCAGCTGCCGACTGAACTTGCACGTTAACCTCAAGAGAATGATGAACTAGGACTCCTAAGTCCCTTTGTGCTTCAGGTTTTTGAAGCCTTTCCCCATTTAGAAAATAGTCTAAGCCTCTGTTCTTCCGACCAAAGTGCATTAGCTTACACTTTTCCACATTGTATTCCATCTTTGCCCACTCTCCTGGTGTTATAACCTGCATGAGGCCAATGAGAATGGACCTATTAGCCTCTCCAGAAGCCTCATGGAATAAGAGCTTCCCTACCGAGGGGCAGGGGCCCATAGTAGAGTTAATGGACTCTTGTATAAAAGCTGGCCCAGATGAAAACCAAGATGTTTAGTCCTGGCTAGGACCTGAAGTAAATAGTTTATTTACCAATATATCAGTTTTCTTTACACCTCTCGCCTGGATTCCTCTGTGGCCACTAAATTGGTGATGAGGGTAAAAGTGGAGCTACAATCGGCACTGCTAACTATTGGACGAATGCTAATCGCCCACGGCACTACCAGAATAAAGTTTGCACTAATTCAAAAATGCTGCTCTTTGGGAGACTTCATGCAGATGATGCATGTGTGGAGGATTGGAGCGATACTTTTTCAGAGCTAACACTATGGAACTGAGCAACAGATAGTAAATACTCTTTATTTTATTTTTTAAAGGTTTCATTTTCAAAAACCACAATTTGAACCACAATACAACTATGAAAATGGTTCAAATATGATGCAATCTTCGTGTTACACAAATCAGATATATAGAAAAACCCACAGTAAAGGCTACATCCAGAACCCCCCGCCCCCGGCCAAACCCGGTATCTCCCCTTAACCGCACCAATAAACCCTGTCTCTCCCCCCCCCCCCCCCCCCCCCCCCAAACAACTGATGATAGTTAACTCTTTGTAGTCAGATAAATGGCCATCTCCGCAGGTAGAATCCCTCTACCATTCCCTGATGGTGTACTTGACCTTTTCCAGGTATAAAAAGTCCATAAGGTCACCCAACCAGGCCGAGGCACGAGGTGGAGGGGACGCTCTCCATTACAGCAGATCTCACCTTTGGGTTAATAGTGAGGCAAAGGCAAGCACAACCGCCTTCACCCCCGTCCGCAGCACCGCCGAGTCTGACACCCCAAAAATGGCCACCAATCGACAAGGCTCCAGATCAATGTTTTTTTCCTTTAAATTTAGGGTACCCAATTTTTTTTTCCAGTTAAGGGGCAATTTAGCGTGGCCAATCCACCTGAACATCTTTGGGTTGTGGGGGTGAAACCCACGCAGACACGGGGAGAATGTGCAAATTCCACATGGACAGTGATCTAGGATCAAACCCGGTCCTCAGCGCCGGAGGCAGCAGTGCTAATCCCTGTGCCCCAGATTGTTAAGAACCGTTGACATGGTGCTCAAGAAAGAGGCCCAAAAACTCACCATCTTTGGAGAAGACCAGAACATGTGGGTATGGTTGGCAGGTCCACAAGAACACCACTCACACCTGTCCTCCACTACAAAGAACCCGTTCATCCTACTTTAGGTTAGATGAGCTCTATGAACCACCTTGAGTTGGAGGAGGCTGAGCTGCGCACAGGATGAGGTGGAATTTACCCTACAGAGAGCCTCACACCACACATCCTCATCTAAGATGGGTCTCAATTCCTCCTCCCATTTCACCTTCACCCAATCAAGCAATGTAGATTCCAATGAGATGACCCGCTCTTAGACATTCAAGATCCACCCCCCTCCACTTCTTGCTAATTAAAAGATTTCCTCCAACAGAGAAGGCTGTGGCGCCAAGGGGAACACAGGATACACTCCGCAAACTAATTCACGCAATTGAAAATATCGGAATAGGTGAGCAGACGTGTCCCTGCTGTTGGGATTTCGCCGAGAACTCCTCCCAACAGGCAAACCATCCATATATAAACAAGTCTCTGAGTCACTAAGGCCCAGAGGCTCGATTCTTTACACAGACCTGCCTCCATCTTCCCCATATGGTGTCCGATTCTCTGTATGATGCCAACACCGTCTCTGCATTGGCCGCCCACTGACACGAGTAAATTGGGTAATGCTAGACCCTCCCAACCGTCAGCCCCTCTGGAGGTACACCCTGCGAATTCTCAGCACCCACCCGCCCATGTAAAGGAATTCACTAACTTGTTCACCCTAGCAAAGAACGATTTAGAGAGAAATATAGGAAAGCATTGGAACAAAAATAGAAACATCGGCAGGATGTTCAGCTTGATGGTTTAAACTCTGCCCGCCAGGGATAACAGGAGGCTACTCCATCTCTGCAAATCATAAGACCATAAGACATAAGAGTGGAAGTAAGGCCATTCGGCCCATCGAGTCCACTCCACCATTCAATCATGGTTGATTTCAACTCCATTTACCCGCTCTCTCCCCATAGCCCTTAATTCCTCGAGAAATCAAGAATTTATCAATTTCTGTCTTAAAGACACTCAATGTCCCGGCCTCCACCGCCCTCTGTGGCAATGAATTCCACAGACCTACCACTCTCTGGCTGAAGAAATTTCTCCTCATCTCTGTTCTAAAGTGACTCCCTTTTATTCTAAGGCTGTGCCCCCGCGTCCTAGTCTCCCCTGCTAATGGAAACAACTTCCCTACGTCCATCCTATCCAAGCCATTCATTATCTTGTACGTTTCTATTAGATCTCCCCTCAACCTCCTAAACTCCAATGAATATAATCCCACGATCCTCAGACGTTCATCGTATGTTAGGCCTACCATTCCTGGGATCATCCGTGTGAATCTCCGCTGGACCCGCTCCAGTGCCACTATGTCCTTCCTGAGGTATGGGGCCCAAAATTGCTCACAGTATTCTAAATGGGGCCTAACTAGTGCTTTATAAAGCCTCAGAAGTACATCCCTGCTTTTATATTCCAAGCCTCTTGAGATAAATGACAACATTACATTTGCTTTCTTAATTATGGACTCAACCTGCAAGTTTACCTTTAGAGAATCCTGGACTAGGACTCCCAAGTCCCTTTGCACTTTAGCATTATGAATTTTGTCACCGTTTAGAAAATAGTCCATGCCTCTATTCTTTTTTCCAAAGTGCAAGACCTCGCACTTGCCCACGTTGAATTTCATCAGCCACTTCTTGGACCATTCTCCTAAACTGTCTAAATCTTTCTGCAGCCTCCCCACCTCCTCAATACTACCTGCCCCTCCACCTATCTTTGTATCATCGGCAAACTTGGCCAGAATGCCCCCAGTCCCGTCATCTAGATCGTTAATATATAAAGAGAACAGCTGTGGCCCCAACACTGAACGCTGCGGGACACCACTTGTCACCGGTTGCCATTCCGAAAAAGAACCTTTTATCCCAACTCTCTGCCTTCTGTCTGACAGCCAATCGTCAATCCATGTTAGTACCTTGCCTCGAATACCATGGGCCCTTATTTTACTCAGCAATCTCCCGTGAGGCACCTTGTCAAAGGCCTTTTGGAAGTCAAGATAGATAACATCCATTGGCTCTCCTGGGTCTAAACTATTTGTTATCTCTTCAAAGAACTCTAACAGGTTTGCCAGGCACGACCTCCCCTTACTAAATCCATGCTGACTTGTCCTAATCCGACCCTGCACTTCCAAGAATTTAGAAATCTCATCCTTAACGATGGATTCTAGAATTTTGCCAACAACCGAGGTTAGGCTAATTGGCCTATAATTTTCCATCTTTTTTCTTGTTCCCTTCTTGAACAGGGGGGTTACAACAGCGATTTTCCAATCCTCTGGGACTTTCCCTGATTCCAGTGACTTTTGGACCATTCAGCTGTGTCTCACCTGATCTGACAATCATGTCTCACCTGATCTGACAAACTTATAAAGTTTAACTTATGAAGCCTGTGGCAATCACATGTCACTTGGATGGCAAGATACCGGAAGCTACCTCAGGCCTGGTGGAAGGGTAACACCCCAGATCCCTCCCCGAGGGATTAACTGGAAAGTCCTCACTTTTCCAAATGTTTAATTTATAGACCGAGAAGGAGTTAAAGCCCCTCAGCAGTCTTAATCTCGTCTACAGAGGCGATTGAATCCGTGGTGTATAGGAGGTCATCAGCATAACGCAGCACCCGATGTTCCCTTACCCCGACCCCCAAATCAATCCCCCAGAAGCCCTCAATACCATCGCCAAAGGTTCTATCGCCAGAGTGAAAAGCAGCGATGGCAATGGGCATCCCTGCCTTGTACTCCTGCTCAGAGGAAAGTATCCCGATCTTGTCACATTGGTGCAAACGCTAGCCATGGGGTTCTTGCACAGCAGTTGCACCCATAAAATAAATTTCTGCCCGAACCCAAACCTCCCAAGAGCTTCAATGAGGTACTTGCTCTCCAGCGCCGGCCCTAGGGGGGGGGGGGGGGGGGGGGGGGGGGGCCCGAGGGGGGGGCCGGGGGCGAGCAGGGGGGCGGGGCCGAGCGGGGGGGGGGGGGCCGAGCCGGGGGGGAGGGGGGGGGGGTCGAGGAGGGGGGGGCGGGGCCAAGGAGGGGGGGGGGGGGCCGAGGAGTGACGGGGGTGGGGCCGAGGAGTGACGGGGGCGGGGCAGAGGAGTGACGGGGGCGGGGCCGAGGAGTGACGGGGGCGGGGCCGAGGAGTGACGGGGGCGGGGCCGAGGAGTGACGGGGCCGAGGGCGGGGCGGACCCGAGGGGGGGGCGGACCCGAGGGGGGGACCAAGGGGGGTGGGCGGGGGGGGCGGACCGGGGGGCCGCCCTGGGGGAGGGCGGCCACCGCGCATGCGCTGGTTGGCACCGGCCCAACTGCGCATGCGCGGGACCCGAGTCTCTGGCGCCCCCTAGCACATGGCGCCCCGGGCGACTGCCCGAGTTGCCGGTGCCTTGAGCCGGCCCTGTTGCTCTCCACTCTGTTGAATGCTTTCTCTGTATCTATAGCTATAATCAGCTCTGGCTCGAGGGCCAAGGAAGGCGAGAGGGCAACATTCAGAACACACCATGTATTGGATGACAGCTGTCTACCCTTCACAAATTCCATCTGGTCCTCTACCACTATATCTGGGACACATGGCTCTAACTGCAAAGCCAGCACCTTAACCAGTATCTTGGCATCCACATTGAGCAGCGACATAGGCCTGTAAGAACCACACTCCATTGGGTCTTTATCTTTCTTTAAAATAAGGGAAATGGAGGCCTGTGTATGCATATCAGGCAGGTAACCTCGAGCTAAAACGTTATTGAACATATCGAACTATTACTGAGAGAGCTGGTCTGAGAGTTTTTGTAAACCTCAACAGGATACCCATCAGGGCCCGGAGCCTTGTTCATCTGCATCAACCCAATCACCCTCAGCCTCTCACCCAAGCTGAACAGGGCCTCCCGCTTCTCCCTACTCTCCTCTTCTACTCTTGGGAAGGAGAAACTGTCCAGAAACTCTCCCATATCTGACACCCTTTCCATGGCTCTGACCTGCACAGATCCCTATAGAAAGTCTCAAACGAAGCATTGACTTCTCTCGGTGCTGTCACTAAACCACCCGAGTTCCTGACCAGCATAATCTCCCGAGAGGCCACCTGCGACCTCAGTTGGCCCAGCAACAGATGATCTGCCTTCCTCCCTTGCTCATAACTACGCCCCTCGTGCGTTGTAGCTGTTTCACCGCCTTCTCCCCGTGTTCATTACTACGCCCCCCCCGTGCGTTGTAGCTGTATCACCGCCCTCTCCCCGTGCTCATAATTACGCCCCCCCAGTGCATTGTAGCTGATTCATCGCCTTCTCCCCGTGTTCATTACTACGCCCCCGTGCGTTGTAGCTGTTTCACCGCCTTCCCGTGCTCATTACTACGCCCCCCCCGTGCGTTGTAGCTGTTTTACCGCCTTCCCGTGGTCATTACTACACCCCCCCGTGCGTTGTAGCTGTTTCACCGCCTTCCCGTGGTCATTACTACACCCCCCCGTGTGTTGTAGCTGTTTCACCGCCTTCCCGTGTTCATTACTACACCCCCCCGTGTGTTGTAGCTGTTTCATCGCCTTCCCGTGTTCATTACTACGCCCCCGTGCGTTGTAGCTGTTTTACCGCATTTCCAGTGGATACCAAGTCAAACTGCAGCTGGGGCTGTTTAGCACACTGGGCTAAATCGCTGGCTTTGAAAGCAGACCAAAGCAGGCCAGCAGCATGGTTCAGTTCCCGTACCAGCCTCCCCGAACAGGCGCCGGAATGTGGCGACTAGGGGCTTTTCACAGTAACTTCATTGAAGCCTACTCGTGATAATAAGCGATTTTCATTTTTTTTCATTTTTCATTTCCTGGTTGCAAACATCTCCGGGGTCGGGGCCTCCGAGTAGTGACGGTCTATTTCCAGGATATCTCCTACCAACCGCTGCCTTTCCTCCCTCACTGCTCTTGGTGTGCTTTATACAAGATCACCCCTCCTTATCACTGGTTTAAGTGCCTCCCATAGTGTCGAGGGACCAATCCATTGCTGTTAAACCTGATGGACTCCTCAATGGCCATGGCTCTGCGATCACAGAACCCTTTCTCAGCCAGTGACACGTGAAATCTCCATGGAGCCCACTGGATAGGATCTGTCCCCAGCTCAAAAGTCCACAAAATGTGGAGTGTGATCAGAGATCACTATCCCCAAATATCAAGCTTCTCTGACTCCCAGGAGCAGAGATTTATCAAACAAAAAATAGTCTATTCTTGAGGAGACCTTATGTACATGTGAGAAAAATAAGAATCCTCTCCCCCCCCCCCCCCGACCAATCGATGCTTGTCTAAATCAGGGATGGAGTCTAGCAAACCTTCGATAAATGCTACTTTTGCAAAGGACATGAAGAAACCAGCACGAGTTTGTGGAGTCAAACAGAAAGTAACTTTATATCCAGCAATCTGTACACAGGGCCAGCAGTTCACTACTGCTTCCCTCTCGAAAAGGTACCCCACTGGCCAGCTCTATTTATACATCTGCACTGCTCATGATTGTGCCCCCCCCCCCCACAATACTCCCCAAAAAGCATGGAGTAACAATTGTCCCCAGCCAATAGGATCCGGGCAGGTTTTATTATCTACATTGTACAGAGGGGCATATACATTCACCATGACTACCGGAGTACCTGCCAAGGACCCACTCACTATTAGGAATCCTGGGGACCCACGCCTTGGGGTGAACATCGCTGAGGCCAGGTCCGCAGTAGGACTGCACAGACGAGGCAAGATACGTCCCCCGAATCCCTAGACGATATGGGCCGTCTGGCCAGAGAAGTCGCAGGGAGCGAAAGCTACAGGGCGCCCAGCAAACCCGCCTCTCATCAGAGCGAGGAGTAAACCCGGAGCCCGGACCTTCCATTTGGAACAGGCCGACGATGAATGCATGCAGCTGAACAGCATTGCGGCACCCAAAGTTGCCCCCTTTACGGTCACCGTCCCAAGTCAACGGGCACCCTATCGTAATGGAATTGAACACGTGAGCTGCTGTCTCGGTCATAAACAAATATTTGAAAAAATTCAGTCAGGAGTATAATTGCTTTTGCATGACACAGAGGCAAGACTGGCTTCTGAAACGCTTGCCATAGCTGGGACCACAATGACCCCAGTGATTTACAGGCAGCAATCTGTAAGACTGCCACTGATTGCGGTGAAAGGGCAAAGCCCTCGTCGGTTAGGCCGCGATTGTCTGCAACGTCTTCACCTAGAGCGGATTTTTCAGTTGATTGCCGGAGGCCTTTACAAAGTGCTGGGAAATACCCCAAAGTTTTCCAGACAGGGCTGGTAAAAATAAAAAGGAACCAGGGCAAAAATTCATGTTGACCCTGAAGCAGGGCCCAAATATTTTCAGGCCTGCCCAGTCCCCTGTGCATTATTGGTGAAAGTTGAGGCAGAGCTCAGCTGACTTGAGGGCCTCAGGATCAGTTGGCTGGCAAAATTCGCCAATTGGGCAGCACCAGTAGTTCCCGTCCTCAAACCAGATAAAACAGTTCGGCTTTGTGGTGATTCTAAATTAATGGTAAAAGGGCAGCATGGTGACTGTGGTTAGCACTGTTTCCCCATGGCGCCGAGTTCGATCCTGGCCCCGGTTCACTGTCTCACCCCCACAACCCAAAAGATGTGCAAGGTAGGTGGATTGGTCACGCTAAATTGCCCCTTAACTGGAATTTTCTTTAAAAAAAAAGAAAACAAAATCCCTGGGGAAACCATAAATTAATGGTAAGTAGGGTCCGGGCCCGATTTGACATATCCGATGCCATGCATTGAGGACTTGTTTGTGAAACTGGCTGGAATCATTCATTTACAAAGCTTGACATGAGTCATGCCTATCTTCAGCTGGAATTGGACCAGGAGTGGAGACAGTACGTGACCATAAATACCCACAGGGGCCTTTATAAGTACATAAGATTGTCCTTCGGTGCATCGCCACCTGGACGATCTGGACGAGATGCTCCGCCGCTTTTCAGAGCGGGGCATTCGTCTAAAAAGAGAAGTGAGTTCTCCTCGCCAGGAGCTATCATGTAGACCGGGATGGCCAATACTTTGTGGAAGGGAAGGTGCGAGCGATCCAAAAGGCCCCTACTCCAGAGAACACAACTGAGCTGCAATAGTTCCTTGGGCTCGTGAATTAGTGTCGGAAATTCATCCCTGGACTTGCTACCTTGCTTGCTCCCTGCTCTCTTGCTAAAGAAAAACCAGCCAAGGGTGTGGAAAGCGCAAGAAGTGTTTATTCAAGTGAAGGCAAAAATGACTTAATCCTGCACACCAAACTCCTGCTGATCGCACGTGATGCCTCGCCATATGTCAGTGGTGCCATCTTGCCACACCATATGGCTGAGCACAGTAAGAAGTCTTACAACACCAGTTTAAAGTCCAACAGGTTTGTTTCAAATCACTAGCTTTCGGAGCACTGCTCCTTCCTCAGGTGAATGAAGAGGTAGGTTCCAGGAACATTGATATAGACAAAGTCAAGGATGCAAGACAATAAGAATGCGAGCATTTGCAGGTAATTAAGTCGTTACAGATCCAGAGAGAAGGGTAATCCCAGGTTAAAGAGGTGTGAATTGCCTCAAGCCAGGACAGTTGGTAGGATTTTGCAAGCCCAGGCCAGATGGTGGGGGGTGAATGTAATGCGACATGAATCCAAGGTCCCGGTTGAGACCGTACTCATGTGTGCGGAACATGGCTACAGGTTTCTGGTCGGCGATTCTGCGTTGTCGCCCGTTCTGAAGGCCGCCTTGGAGAACGTATACCCGGAGATCAGAGGCTGAATGCCCTTGACTGCTGAAGTGTTCCCCGACTGGAAGGGAACATTCCTGCCTGGCGATTGTCGCGCGATGTCCTTTCATTCGTTGTCGTAGCGTCTGCATGGTCTCGCCAATGTACCATGCTTCGGGACATCCTTTCCTGCAGCGTATGAGGTAGACAATGTTGGCCGAGTCGCATGTGTATGTACCCGCGTACCCGGTGGGTGGTGTTCTCACGTGTAATGGTGGTAACCATGTTAATGATCTGGCACGTCTTGCAGAGATTGCCGTGACAGGGTTGTGTGGTGTCGTGGTCACTGTTCTGAAGGCTGGGTAGTTTGCTGCAAACAATGGTTTGTTTGAGGTTGCGCAGTTGTTTGAAGGCAAGTAGTGGGGGTGTGGGGATGACCTTGGCAAGATGTTCGTCGACATCAATGATGTGTTGAAGGCTGCGAAGAAGATGTTGTAGTTTCTCCGCTCCGGGGAAGTAGGATGACGAAGGGTACTCTGTCGGTTACCTCATACGCCTTTTACTTGCAAAGAGTTCAGTGGTTTTATGAAGACAAACAGGATGCCTGCACAGCCCCGTACCACCCAGCTTCAAATGGGTTGGCCGAAAGGGTGGTGCAAATATTTAAAAGAGACTTGAAGAGACAGACCTCGGGGTGTCTCAACACACGACTGGCCAGATTCCTATTGTATTACCGTACCACTCCACATGCCACAATGATGTAGTGCAGGCTGGGAATTGATGTGCTGAAGTCTCCAGACCCGCATCAGCCTTGGGTTTCCAGCTATTGGCAGGAAAACACGCCGCAGTCAGGAGCAGCAAGGGCGCTATCCAGGCAAGCAGAAACGGACAGGGTGACGCACTTTACATTCAAAACTTCAGAGACGGCACCAAGTGAATCCCAGGAATGGTAGATTGTCAAATAGGGCCAGTTTCATACTGAGTTTGTGCTCCAGACAGACTGATGAAGAAGCACATAGACCGTCTCAGACGTGGGAGACCGATTCAATGCCAAGAACCTCAGGAGGGACCAAATTCAAGTCAGACGGCCACAGCACCAATGATTAAAAACACTGCCCCCTGGAAGACCAGGCACAGAGATGCGGGAGATGGAGGACTGAGCCTCCGATATGGAGACCCAGGCATGGGAGGTTCCTGACGATGAAGCAGCTGGAGAGTAGTCACCAGTAGTGGCCCCACCACGGCGATCAGCCATTCATGTATATGCCTCCTGACCCAGCCTCACATGCGCAAGACGTGCAGCCACGGGCAAAAAAAAGAGATGCCCTCGAACTCCATCTTCTTCTGAAGGGTCTTCAGACTTTGGGGGAAGGGATGTTATAACCTGCACGAGGCCTGCGGGGATGGACCAATTAGCCTCGTGGAATACGAGCTTTCCTGCTGGAGGGGCGGGGGCCCCAACAGCGGAGTCAATGGACTCTGTATAAAAGCTGGCTCAGAAGAGAGTCGGGATGTGTAGAACAAAGAAAATTACAGCACAGGAACAGGCCCTTCGGCCCTCCCAGCCTGCGCCGATCCAGATCCTCTATCTAAACCTGTTGCCTATTTTCCAAGGCTCTACTTCCCTCTCTTCCCCGCCCGTTCATACATCTGTCCAGATGCATCTTAAATGATGCTATCGTGCCCACCTCTACCACCTCCGCTGGCAAAGCATTCCAGGCACCCACCACCCTCTGCGTAAAAAACTTTATACGCACATAGTCCGCTCTTGAATTAGATCTTCCAAAATGCATCACCTCGCATTTGCCTAGATTGAACTCCATCTGCCATTTCTCTGCCCAACTCTACAATCTATCTATATTTTGCTGTATTCTCTAACAGTCCGCCTCACTATCTGCAACTCCACCAATCTTAGTATCATCTGCAAACTTGCTCATCAGACCATCTATACCTTCATCTAGGTCATTTATGTATATCACAAACAGTGGTCCGAGCACGGATTCCAGTGGAACACCACCAGTCACCCGTCTCCATTTTGAGACACTCCCTTCCACCACTACTCTCTGTCTCCTGTTGCCCAGTCAGTTCTTTATCCATCTAGCTAGTACACCCTGAACCCCATACGACTTCACTTTTTCCATCAACCTGCCATGGGAAACTTTATCAAATGCTTTACTGAAGTCCATGTATATGACATCTACAGCCCTTCCCTCATCAATTAACTTTGTCACTTCCTCAAAGAATTCTATTAGGTTTGTAAGACATGACCTTCCCTGCACAAAACCATGCTGCCTATCACTGATAAGTCTATTTTCTTCCAAATGTGAATAGATCCTATCCCTCAGTATCTTCTCCAACAGTTTGCCTAGCACTGACGTCAAGCTCACAGGTCTATAACTCCCTGGATTATCCCTGCTACCCTTCTTAAACAAAGGGACAACATTAGCAATTCTCCAGTCCTCCGGGACCTCAGCTGTGCTCAAGGATGCTGCAAAGATATCTGTTAAGGCCCCAGCTATTTCGTCCCTCAGTAACCTGGGATAGATCCCATCCGGTCCTGGGGACTTGTCCACCTTAATGCCTTTTAGAATACCCAAAACCTCCCCCTACCTTATGCCGACATGACCTAGAGTATTTAAACATCCATCCCTAGCCTCAACATCCATCATATCCCTCTCCTTGGTGAATACCGATGTAAAGTACTCATTATGAAGCTCACTCATTTCCTCTGACTCCACGCATAAATTCCCTCTTTTGTCTTTGAGTGGGCCAATCCTTTCTCGAGTTACCCTCTTGCTCCTTATATACGAATAAAAGGCTTTGGGATTTTCATTAACCCTGTTAGCCAAAGATATTTCATGACCCTTTTTAGCCCTCTTTTTTGCGGGTTTGAGATTTGTCCTACTTTCCCGATATTCCTCCAAAGCTTCATCAGTTTTGAGTCGCCTCGATCTGATGTATTCTTCCTTTTTCATCTTAGCTAGTCTCACAATTCCACCCGTCATCCATGGTTCCCTAATCTTGCCATTTCTATCTCTCATTTTCACAGGAACATGTCTGTCCTGCACTCTAATCAACCTTTCCTTAAAGGACTCCCACATTTCAAATGTGGATTTACCCTTAAACAGCTGCTCCCAATCCACATTCCCGAGCTCCTGCCGAATTTTGTTATAGTTGGCCGTTCCCCAATTTAGCACTCTTCCTTTAGGACCACTCTCGTCTTTGTCCATGAGTATTTTAAAACTTATGGAATTGTGATCGCTATTCCCAAAGTAATCACCGACTGAAACATCAACCACCTGGCCGGGATCATTCCCCAATACCAGGTCCAGTATGGCCCCTTCCCGAGTTGGACTATTTACATACTGCTCTAAAAAACTCTCCTGGATGCTCCTAACAAATTCTGCTCCATCTATGCCTCCAACACTACATGAGTCCCATTCAATGTCGGGGAAGTTAAAATCTCCCATCACAACCACCCTATTGCTCCTACATTGTTCTATAATCTGTTTATATTTGTACCTCTACTTCACGCTCGCTTTTGGGAGGCCTGTAGTAAAGTCCCAACAATGTTGCTGCAGCCTTCCTATTTCTTAGCTCTATCCATATTGCCTCAGTGCTCGAATCCTCCATCGTGCCCTCCTTAATCAGAGCTGTGATATCATCTCTGACCAGTAATGCAACTCCTCCACCCCTTTTACCTCCCTCTCTATCCCTCCTGAAGCATCTATACCCTGGGATATTCAGTTGCCAGTCTTGCCCATCCCTCAACCAAGTCTCAGTAATACCAATAACATCATATTCCCAGGTACTAATCCAAGCCCTAAATTCATCTGCCGCATCTGCTACACTTCTCGCATTAAAACAAATGCACCTCAGACCACCTGTCCCTTTGCGATCATCATCTCTTCCCTGTCTACTCTTCCTCTTAGTCACATTGAGTTTATTATCCAGTACCTTACTGGCTATAGTTGCTGCCTCTTTACTGACCTCTAACTTCCTAATCTGGTTCCCATCCCCCTGCCACATTAGTTTAAATCCTCCCCAACTGTGTTAGCAAAAGCACCCCCGAGGACATTGGTTCCAGTTCTGCCCAGGTGTAGACCATCCGATTTGTAATGGTCCCACCGCCCCCAGAACCGGTTCCAATGTCCCAAAAATCTGAACCCCTCCCTCCTGCACCATCTCTCAAGCCACGTATTCATTCTGACTATTCTTAAATTTCTACTCTGATGTGTAGTCCCGGCTGGGACCTGAAATACACTCTGTAAATAGTTTACTTGACAATAAATCAGTTTTCTTCACACCCCTCGGCTGGACTCCTCTGTGGCCACTAAACCTAGCTTGTCCAAGTCCTTCTGCAAACTCCCCACCTCCTCAATACTACCTGTCCCTCGACATATCATTGTCTCATCTGCAAACTTAGTAACAGTGCCTTCAGTTCCTTCTTCCAGTTCATTAATGTATATTCTGAATAGTTGTGGTCCCAACACTGACCCTTGCCGAACACTACAAGTCACCAGTTGCCATCCTGAAAAAGACCCCTTTATCCCCACTCTCTGCCTTCTGCCAGTCAGCCAATCCTCTACTAATGCCAGTATCTTGCCCCTAACACTATGGGCTCTTATCTTATTTAGCAGCCTCTTGTATAGAGCCTTGTCAAGGGCCTTCTGGAAATCTGAATAGATCATGTTCAGTGGTTCTCCTTTTAACTTCCTTGTTACCTCCTCAAAGAACTCTAACAGATTTGTCAGACATGACCTCCCATAGACAAATCCGTGCTGACTCAGACCTATTTTATCATGTACTTCCCAGTACTCTGCAATCTGATCTTTAATAATGGACTCTAAAATCTAACCAATGACCGAAGTCAGGCTAACCGGCCTATAATTTCCTGTCTTCTGTCTCCCTCCCTTCTTAAACAGCGGTGTTACATTAGGGACCCTCCCTCCCTCCAGTGATTCCTGAAAGGTCACCACCAATGCCTCCACAATCTCCTCAGCTATCTCTTTTAGAACCCTGGGGTGTAGTCCATCCAGTCCAGGCAATTTATCCACCAGCAGACCTTTCAGCTTCCCCAGTACATTCTCCTCTGTGATGGCCACTACACTCACCTCTGCCCCTGACTCTCGAAGTTCTGGTATACCATTGGTGTCCTTCACCATGAAGACTGATGCAAAATACCTATTCAGTTCCTCTGCCATTTCTTTGTTTCCTATTACTATTTCTCCAGCCTCATTTTCCAGTGGTCCAATGTCTATTTTTGCCCCTCTCTTACCTTTTATGAATCAAAAAAATTCTTCCCATCTTCTTTTATATTGCTAGCTAGCTTACACTCACATTTCATCTCCTCCCCCCCACTACTGCTTCTTATTTGGTTGTCCTCTGCTCGCGTTTTAAAAAAAATTCAGTGCACCCAATTCATTTTTTCCAATTAAGGGGCAATTTAGCGTGGCCAATCCACCTAGCCTGCACATCTTTGGGATGCGGGGGCGAAACCCACGCAAACACGGGGAGAATGTGCAAACTCCACACGGAAAGTGACCCAGAGCTGGGATCGAACCTGGGACTTCGGCACCGTGAGGCAGCAGTGCTAACCACTGTGCTGCACTCTGCTCACTTTTAAAGGCTTCCCAATCCTCTTGCTTCTCAGTAATCCTCGCCATATTGTATGCTTTTTCTTTTGCTTTTGTGCTGTCCTTGACTTCCCTCGTCAGCCATGGATGCCTCGTCTTCCCCTTAGCATGTTTCCTCCTCCTTGGGATGAATTTCTGTTGTGCCTCCTGGGTAACCTGCTTAAAGAAACTGGTCTGAACTGATTTACTAACTGCCTTAATTTATTTCCCAAACTAGACCCACTTTGGGGCCTTCTTTAAAATGTGAAGGACTTTCAACTTTTTACCAGCAATTTGTAATCAAGTAAAATTGCCCGCAATTTATGTTCAATTTAAAATCCCGATGAGCACACATAGACTTTCCCACAGTGGCTTCTGACAGGCGGCACTAGCAGTAATCCCAGCTCATTTCCCCCACTCTCTATCTCTAGCCCTGGCCACCAGGGCACACTGGAAGCAACTGTTCGTTCACAAAACAAATGGTACACTGGACTTCGAGACCTTTCTGCTCTGTACAGCTAAGCACTGCTTCACATGGTGATGTTACTCATGTTCCGCAGGCTTTAACATGGCGGCGGTGAAGAATCAGTGCAATGCTAACAGCAGGGGCTACTACTCCAGCACCATTGTAAAGAAGAGAATGGCACTGATAAATTATTGGGCTGTGCACGGGACAATGATAAAGAAATGCAAACATAACTGGTGGACCTGCCCCGGCATCATTTCTTCGAGCAGAGTTTCTACATGGAAGGCAGTTTATATTTAAGTCATTGCCTTTCAAAAGCCAAAGTATTGCTCTTCATAACCTTAAATTCAGTAAACTCAATGTTACGTTGTCAGAGAAAGCTTATTGCTGTTCCTCATGTCCCATATGTTGTATCTTACACATTAGACATAAGAATAAAAACTGGACCATGTTGATATTTGTGCTCTACATTAGCTCCCTCCCTCACTTCATCTTATGCAATCAACACATCCTTCCATACCTTTCACCCTCATATTCGTATTTAGCTTCCCCTTCAGTGCATCTATGCTATTTACCTCTTCACATTTGCACCACTCACTGGGTAAAGAATATTCTGCTGAATTTCCTGTTGGAAACAACTTTTTCATGCCTACCCAAGTCAACTCTGTTCGTAGGAAAATAATCCCAACCTCTTCAAACCTTTCTTGATCAACGTATACTCTCAATTCTGGCATCGATCTTGCGATTCTGGCCAAGAGGGAAGTACCAGAGGACTGGAGAACAGCTAACACTTTTCTGGGAGGGCGGTAGAGATAAACTGGGGAATTACAGACCGGTGAGTCTCATGTCAAGTGGCAAGGAAACTATTGGAGAAAATTCTGAAGGAGAGAATTAATCTCCGCTTGGAAAGGCATGGTTGGATTTGGATTTGTTTATTGTCACGTGCACTGGGCAGCACAAGTGGATAGCACTGTGGCTTCACAGGGCCAGGGTCCCAAGTTCGATTCCCTGCCGGGTCACTGTCTGTGCGGAGTCTGCACGTTTTCCTCGTGTCTGCGTGGGTTTCCTCCGGGTGCTCTGGTTTCCTCCCACAGTCCAAAGACGTGCAGGTTAGGTGGGGTTATTGGGTTGCGGGGATAGGGTGAAAGTGAGGGTTTAAGTGGGTCGGTGCAGACTCGATGGGCCAAATGGCCTCCTTCTGCACGGTTTGTTCTATGTACTGAGGTACAGTGAAAAGTATTTTTCTGCATTTAGTACATGAAAAGAAAAGAAAATACATAATAGGGCAACACAAGATACACAATGTAAATACGCATTGGGTGAAGCATACAAGAGTTTAATACTAATCAGGTCAGTCCATAAGAGGGCCATTTAGGAGTCTGGTACCAGTGGGGAAGAAGCTGTTTTTGAATCTGTTCCGTGTTGATGAGGGATAGTCAGTATGGCTTTGTCAGAGGGAGGTCATGCCGAACAAATTTGAAAGAATTTTTTGATAAAGTGTGTGGATGAAGGAAGTGTTGTTGATGTAGTTGACATGTATTTTAGCAAAGCCTTTGACAACGTCCCACATGGGAGACTGATTGAGAAGGTCGAAACACATTAAATTTGAGGAAACTTGTTCAAATGGACCCGAAACTGACTTAGTAATAGGACACAAAGTTTGGCTGTCGAAGGCGGTTTGAGTAACTGGAAGCTGATGGCAGAGCAATGGCAGAGCGTATTTAGCACTGATAAATGTGAAGTGATGCACTTTGGAAGAAGAAACAAGACAAGGGAGTATTTAATGAATGGCTGGACATGAGGAAGCTCAGAGGAACAGATGAATTTTGGGTTACTTGTTCACAGATCGCTGAAGGTGGCAGTGCAGGTGAAAGGGGAGTTAAGAAGGCATATGGGCCACTTGCCTTTATAAGTATTGGCACAGAATATAAGAGCAAGGTGGTTATGATGGCAGAGCAGACTCGAGAACGTTAACCAAGCCACAGCTAGAGTACAGTTTGCAGTTCTGGTCACTATAGGAAGGTGATTGCCCAGGAGGGGGTACAAGAAGAGATTCACCAGGATGTTTCCTGGGATGGAGCATCTGAGCTATAAGGAGAGACTGGATAGGCTCGAATTGTTTTCGTTAGAGCAGAGAAGGCTGAGGGGGATATGATTGAAGTGTGTAAGATTATGAGGGGTTTGGATAGGGTAAATAGGAAGCAGCTGTTCCCCTTGGTTGAGGGGTCAATCACATTGGAGTGTAGTTTTACGGTAATAATAATTATTGTCACAAGTAGGTTTACATTAACACTGCAATGAAGTTACTGTGAAAAGCCCCAGGTCGCCACACTCCGGCGCCTGTTCGGGTTCACAGATCAAGAATTCAGAATGTCCAATTCACCTAACAAGCACGCCTTTCGGGACTTGTGGAAGGAAACTGGAGCACCCGGAGGAAACCCACGCAGACACCGGGAGAACGTGCAGACTCATCATAGAATTTACAGTGCAGAAGGAGGCCATTCAGCCCATCGAGTCTGCACCGGCTCTTGGAAAGAGCACCCTACCCAAGGTCAACACCTCCACCCTATCCCCATAACCCAGTAACCCCACCCAACACTGAGGGCAATTTTGGACACTAAGGGCAATTTATCATGGCCAATCCACCTAACCTGCACATCTTTGGACTGTGGGAGGAAACCGGAGCACCCGGAGGAAACCCACGCACACACGGGGAGGATGTGCAGACTCCGCACAGACAGTGACCCAAGCCGGGAATCGAACTTGGAACCCTGGCACTGTGAAGCAACAGTGCCAACCACTGTGCTATCGTACCGCAGGTGAGGGGCAGGAGATTCTGAGTGGATCTGAGAAAGGGTGGTGAGAATCTGGAATGCATGGCCAGGGAAGGTAGTGGAGGCTGGAATCCTCATAGCCTTTAAAATGCACTTGAAACACAGTCTCATTCAAGGATATGGGACAAGTGCTGGTAAATGGGATTAGCGCGAGATTAAAGGTAGTTATAGTTAGTGCAGATTCAATGGGCCAAAGGGCTTTTTCTGCGCTCTTTGACTCTTATGAGCCAAATAATAAAAACTGCTCTGAACATTTGAGCACATTGAAAGTAGATAATATATCTTACTTGCATATTGTAATCTGAGGAGGAAGGGGAGACCATAAGACATAGAAGTAGCCCATTGTGTCTGCTCTGCTGTTCAATGAGATCAAGTCTGACCTGATAATCCTCAACTCCACTTCCCGACTTTATCCCCATAACCTTTGAATCCTTTACTGATTCAAAAATCTGTCCCTATCAGCTCAAACAAAGTTAACAACCCAACCTCTACAGCTCTCTTCAAAAAAGCATTGCACAGATGCACTATTCTGAGAGTGCTCATCTCTGTATAGGCAGTACCATACTCTTGAGATTATGCCCTCTCGTTCGACACTCTCCCACAAGGGGAAACAACCTCTCAGCATCTATACTGTCAATACCCTTGAGAATCCTGCATGTCTCAATAAAGTTGGGTCTCATTCTTCTAAACTCTAATGAGTACAGGCCCAACTTACTCAACTTCTCATAGAACAGTACAGCACAGTACAGGCCCTTCGGCTCACGATATTGTGCCGACCATTTATCCTAATCTAAGATCAACCTAACCTACACCCCTTCAATTTACTGCTGTCCATGTGCCTGTCCAAGAGTCGCTTAAATGTCCCTAATGACTCTGACTCCACTACCTCGGCTGGCAGTACATTCCACACACCCACCACTCTCTGTGTAAAGAACCTACCGCTGATATCTCCCCTATACCTTCCTCCAATCACTTTAGTGATTTCCTCAACAGAAAATCTCTCCATGCACGAGATTAACATAGTGAACCTTCCCTGGACTGTCTCCAATGTCAGTATATCTTTCCTTAGATAAGAGGATTTGTTCAGTTAGCCAATCCTTTATGCTAATAAGATCATCAGACATAGGAGCAGAATTAGGCCACTCGGCCCATCGTGTCTGCTCCGCCATTCAATCATGGTTGATATTTTTCTTATCCACATTCTCCTGCTTTCTCTCCATAACCCCTGATCCCCTTATTAATCAAGAACCTATCAATCTCTGTATTAAAGACACTCAGTGATTTGGCTCCACAGCCTTCTGCGGCAAAGAGTTCCACAGATTCACCTCCCTCTGGCTGAAGAAATTGCTCCTCCTCTCTGTTTTAAAGGATTTTTCCTACAAGTGGAAACATCCTCTCCACATTCACCCTGTCCAGGCCTCGCAGTATCCTCTAAGTTTCAGTAAGATCCCCCCTCATCCTTCTAAACTCCAACGAGTACAGACCCAGAGTCCTCAACCGTTTCTTGTATGACAAGCTCTTCATTCCAGGGATCATACTTGTGAACCTTCTCTGGCCCTTTTCCGAGGCCAGCACACCCTCCCTCAGATATGGGGCCCAAAACTGCTCATAGTACTCCAAATGGGGTCTAACCAGAGCCATATACAGCCTCAGAAGTACATCCCTGCTCTTGTATTCCAGCCCTCTTGACATGAATGCTAACATTGCATTGCCTTCCTAACTGCAGACTGAATCTGCACGTTAGCCGAAAGAAAATCTTGAACAAGGACTCTCAAGTCCTTTTGTGCTTATGATTTCCCCAGCATTTCCCCATTTAGAAAATAGTCTATGCCTCCATTCTTCCTTCCAAAGTGCACAACCTTACTATACTACCCCCAACATCATGGCTCTTATCTTATTAAGTAGGCCTTTGTGTGGTACCTTCTCAAAGACTTCTTGGAAATCCAAGCATATTACATCTAATACTTCCCCTTTATCTATCCTGCTCATTACCACCTCAAAGAATTCTAATACATTCGTCAGGCATAATTTCCCCTTCATGAAGCCATGCTGACTTGGATTGATTATTTTAAGCATTGCTAAATGCTCTGCAATTACATCCTTTATAATTGACCCGTAGCATTTTCCCAATGACAGAAGTTAAGGTAACTGGTCTATAGTTTTCGGGCCCAGCTCCTGATTGCCATCCAATGGTTTGTGCTGGTGAGAAAGGAATTGGACATGACGGTGGTGTCTTCCATGTTTGTTGGCAGCAACACTCATTGTTTCGGCTCACAAACACCAAGAAATAAGCACATGGATAAGGCACTGGAAGATGGCTGGTAGACAAGACAGCTTTTAAACATGCTTTCACCCTGCCCCAACTCCTTCCCTTCCACCCCTTGCCCAGCACCCCAGCATTAGGGAAGCACCTCCAACAGAGGAAGGTAGTAGTTTTAAAGCAAAGGGAAAAGCAAACACTCTCTTACCTGGACCGTCGAGATTTGTGGTAGCTACGACTGCGACTCCTGCTCCTGCTGTCGTAGCTATCATACGAATCAGACCTGGAATCAAGAGAGAGAATCACAGCCATCATCTCAATGCATTTATCGTTTCAAGTGCAATGAGACATTATTTCACATGGTTGATGAAGGAAAAATTTAGTGATGTTACCAACCACTACAGTGGAGCTTCAAAACTGAACCCAGTAATGAACTCTCACCATTAGCTGTACTGAAACCAGGTAGTTGAGTGAAGCCACCTTTGCTGCAGTGACTGCAACAATGGATAAAATTACAATGTGAGCTACAGTAGCTTTGTGGATTATCTCACTGCGGGTCTCAGAAAAGCACTACACATTTACAACCTTTTACCGGGCGCACTAAACTCACCCAACAGCCCACGTTAGAGAAGAGACTGCTGAATCATCACCCTGAGGCACTACACACATTGAGTGCCCCAAATCCCACTGCCCTGGACTGTCTCTTACATACAGTTGATGTGCTACAATCTTTTCTGGCAAAAGCCATTTGCAGAACTCCAATATTACATGTCGCCCTAGCCGTACCACGCAATAAGGTCCAGAGGGGATGGAGATATAAACGATCGCTAGTGGAGGAAAACGGATTTAATAGAGGACGGTGAAAAATCACTGGAGGATGTTGGAAAGTACCAAATGCTCAACCATGGAGGGTATCACTTGGACAATGTACTGCCAGATCTTTGTCAATGCTGCCTTTCCACCACTGACCTGACATTGCCATGCTCACCGTTCCAGATTGAGGACTTGGTAGTGTGAACTCTCAAAGCTGCTTCTGTCTACTCTGCAGGGCTCTGGCAGGCTGCACTAATCGTGTTAGTGTGCTCTACCAACCATGCCTAACAGCAGAGGTCAGCCATCTCCGACAAAATCTGGCCAGAATGCTGGCTGGTCAATTCGCTGATAGTTACAGAGATCATCTTGGGGTGCAGATGGGTGTCTCAGACACCCTCGATCGATAGCACTTCCTCGTTAGCCCTATACTTGGCAGTACAATGTTTTAGATTGCGAATCGTTACAGGTGCCGCAGGCATTTTACAAACCACAACGAGGAGAATGTTGAATAAATGCAAGATAAAATGCTCAGCTGTTTTCTCAAGGCTTGCTATTATAGAATGTTCTTGCTCAATGGAAATTGATTCCAAAATCCACCCTAAGAGAGGGTACTGTGACAAAAATCATGCATTAGCCATCCAGGTTGGGCACTCTTGCGGAAAAGCATTGCATAACCAAACCCAATATTGAAACTGGAGGAATGCAGGAGCCCTCTTCCCAAATAAACAGGACAAAAAGCTCCTCCTCCAGATCTGCACTACCTCAAAAAGTTGAGGGCATATATTGATATACTCAAGAATATAATTTGAGCATTAAATGCTAAAAATATTCTCTGTGACTCGCTGTGTTAACAGCTGCAGTTTACACTGGATACATACCTAGACCTCCGGTGACGTCTAGAAGACAGGCTTCTAGAACGACTTCGACTATAGGTTCTACTGTTTGAAGAAAAAAAGATAGACAAGTAAACCATCATGCATGAAACAGACAACCATGAAAGCTGATTCCAACTTATGCCATCTGCTACACAGCGTTATCCAAATGAATACTGCAATGCACATTAAAGACAGCCAAGAGAGAAGCTCCTCTCTCTATTAGCTAGTCGATAACCATGGAGTAGAGAAAAGCCCGAGGTGACTTTCGCTCACTGTCTCCAATAACAGTAGGCAGCCGGGGATGTGTACAGAACAGCCCGAGGCGAGTGTCGGACAATGCTCTAAAAAACACATGTGGCAACCAGGTAGCTGTGGCGAACAGCTCGGGGTGATTACCCAAAGAGAACTGCTTGACTCTCCACTCGATAACTGCCTGCACGGACAGGTTCAGAATAGATGTTTTGTGCCAGGAATTGCCAAGTATCAGCTGACAATCTGAATCAAGGCACAGAGCTCACGAGCTGTCACCAACTTAACGTTAGGTGTGGGTTCCGGGAAAAGCAGAACGTTCATTCAGAGTGATTTGTTGATTGGTTTATATTTATGGTTTTTTAAAATATAAATTTAGAGTACCCAATTCATTTTTTCCAATTAAGGGGCAATTTAGTGTGGCCAATCCACCTGCCCTGCACATCTTTGGGTTGTGGGGATGAAACCCACGCAGACACGGGGAGAATGTGCAAACTCCACACGGACAATGACCCAGAGCCGGGATCGAACCTGGGACCTCGACGCCGTGAGGCAGCAGTGCTAACCACTGCAGCACTGTGCTGCCCCTATTTATAGTTAATAAATATCCCAAAGCAGAATTGGCTTTGCCTTGGATTTTGGGCTATTTACAGGGATGAATATTTGAATGTGCTTTGGCAATAAACTCACCCAATTCTCCCCACATTCGCTTGCAGGGTACAACTCCATTGGTGCCAGCGTCTCTCTCCAGAAAGGTAGAAATTATGTTTTTTTTAAATTTAGAGTATCCAATTATTTTTTTTCCCAATTAAGGGGCAATTTAGCATGGCCAATCTACCTAACCTGCACATCTTTTTGGGTTGTGGGGGTGAAACCCACGCAGACACGGGGAGAATATGCAAACTCCACAAGGACAGTGACCGGGGACCGGAATTGAACCCAGGTCCTTAGCGCCGTGAGGCAGCAGTGGTAACCACTGCGCCTCCGTGCCGCCCGATAGGTTATTCGAATATGGAGGGCATCATGTCTGATCCTGCCGACAACCCAAAGCAACACATGCATTTTCCAGCAGGGGCCATGGAGCCTGCCTGGCTCAGGGGTAGGCTGCAGCATCCCTACTATTACCCGAGCTAAAACCAGCCTGTTTGAGAAGGTCAATCAGGATTGAACCTGGGACTTGCCTGGTTCAGTCGGCTCAGGGCCACACAGAATGCCTAGTTAGCAGTCTCAAGGTCATTTGAGACACGGCAAAACAAACTGGACTGACCACCTGGACTTTCTTAGCCAAGGCCAGATCATGGAGCGAGGGTCAGAATTGCTGGCCAGATCATGTCCCCAATGGTTCAAAAGGGGCAGTATTGGCTGTGAAAGTGATGGTGTTCATGTGGTGGTTCACGGCCTGCACTAATGATTATCCAGGACATCCAGACTGAGGTAGATGGAGTAAAACACAGGGGAAGGATGACATAACAGATATTTGATCGAGTTTATTTGTAGTTGTAAAGCGGAAAGTAAAAAATGAAAGTCAACATAAAAAACAATGAAAATCTAGAAAAGTTAATTAGACCTTTGTTGATTTATCATAAATCTTTGTTAGGCCACTCAAAAAATGATGATTAACCAAATTGCGTTCATTTGGCAATTCTATGGAGACGGGTTGAGCTTTAGATTCTGACATTAAACCAGTCAGCGAGTGCCTGGCTCTGCTCACAGCTCAACAAAGGTTCAGTAATGATTCACTTTTCTTGGAGCAGAAACAACTAAAGGCAGAATTCGGCAAGAGTGAAGTGTTGAGGACTTGCGTCGATGCTCGTGATAATATTGTCCAAAAACCAAAGGAAAACAGCAGCGATGAAGGGAGAGAGCGAGTGCTCAGCACCGAGTTTGAGGATCAGCCCGGGGGCTGACAAGACAGCGGTGGCCGGGCCGCTGGGTGGAGCCACACTGCTTACAGCAGAGAAGACGATGGAGGTGATGTCCGTGGAGCTCGAGAAGCAGTTCACTAAACATATGAAGGTGTTGAGAAAGGAGGTGGCGCTGGCATTGAAGGCGTTAGTGGAGAAGGCAATTGGCCCGGTACAGGTAGTTTTTGTGAAGATGTCAGTCGAGGTGAGGGAGCAGAGTGAGAAGATGAAGGGCGTGGATGAAGGGGGTGAAGGAGGTCATGTTGTGACACAGCGATCAGCTCACCTCGATGGGGGATGAGCTGCAGAGGGTGGTCGAGGCCAGAAAGGGGTTACGGGCAAAGTTGGAGGACATGGAGAACCGCTTGAGACTGCGAAATTTGAGGATTGTGGGCCTTCCCAAGGGGGCGGAGGGCCCGAGACTGACAGAGTACTTTGCCAAGATGTTGGCGGAACTGATGGGGGAGGGAGAGTAACATTCTCGGTATGAATTGTACTGAACTTATCGGTTGCTGAGGCCAGAGCCAAAGTTGAACAAGCCGCCAAGGGCAGTGATTATTTGTTTTCACAGATATCACATGAAGGAGGTTGTCCCGACTGGGCAAAGCTGAAGTGGGAGATGCAGTGGGCTGGAGCTAAGGTTCGTATATATCAGGACTTGACGGTAGAGCTAGCAAAGCGGCGAGCAGCTTTCATTCAAGTGAATACGGCACTGTACAACAGTGGGGTGCGGTTTGGAGTGGTGTATCCAGCGAAAGTGAGGTTGACCTACAACTCCAGAGACTTTTATTTTGAGACGATGGAGGCGGCAGAGGCATTTATGAAGGCAGAAGGCCTGGGATGGAAGTGAAGAATGGGAGAATGTATATATGTAGTTTTGAATAATGTTCTCACTTTATGCTGTTACAGAGGTTAAAGTTTTTGTTATTGTTCTTTGTAGCAACATTAGGAAGGTACTGAACGTAGTTATGACACCGGCAGAAGGGAGGGAGTCAGAGGTAGTGGTGGCGTCGGACGTCAAGAAGGCGTTTGACCGGATAGAGTGGAGGTATTTGATGGCAGTTTTGGAGTGGTTTGGGATTGGGCCGTGGTTTGTGGAGTGGGTAAGATTGCTATACAGGGAGCAGAGGGAGTGTCCGCACAATTAGCATGAACTCTGGGTATTTTGCTCCACATAGAGGGACCAGGCAGGGATGTCCTATGTCCCCCCTGTCGTTTGTGCTTGCGATTGAGCCTTTGGCTTGGGGGAGTGGAAGGGGATAGTGCGGGGAGAGGGGGAAAAGAGAGCATAGGGTATATTTGTACGCAGACGACTTGTTATTCTATGTGTCGGAACGGAGTGCGTCGATGGGTGGTATACTGTATTGGTGTTGCTTTGAGTGTTGGGTCTTTTCGGGGTATAAACTAAATTTGGACAAAAGCAAGTATTTGTGGTGTCCTGACCAGGAGGTGGGGGCACTGCCATCTGTAGGGCGATAACCCACTTTAGATGCCTGGGGGTGCAGATGGCACGAGATGGGGGGGGGGGGGGGGTGGGTCTCCATAGGTATAATATTACTAGTTTGGTGGAGTGTGTGAAAGTGGATTTGGCAAGATGGGATTGTCTTCCTCCATCGCTGGCAGGTAGGGTACAGGCAATTAGGATGAATGTATTGCCGCGGTTTTTGTTCATTTTTCAGAGTCTGTCGATCTTTTTATCAAAGGCGTTTTTTAAGGAGGTTGAAAAGATAATAACCTCGTTTATATGGGGGGGAGGAGGAGGCTAGGATTAGGAAGATGCTGTTGCAGAGACGACGTCTCTAATTGTTTCTTGTATTACTGTTGGCCGGCGAATGCTGAAAAGGTGAGGGGCTGGGTTGGGGGGGGGACACTCCCAGTGGGTTAGAATGGACGAGAGTCTGTGCGGGAGGTCGGGGTTGAGGGTGTTGGCAACAGCGTCGCTCCCGATGGCCCCTGGTAAATATTCAGGGAGTCTGGTGGTGTTGGCGACGTTGAAGATCTAGAGGCAGTTGCAGCAGCACTTTATGTTGTGGGTGGGGTCAAGGGAAATGCTGATTCGAGGGAATCACAGATTTGAGCCAGGGAGGTGGGATGAGAATTTTCAGAGATGGGATGGGAATTTTCAGAGATGGGGGTAGAGGGGAGTTAGGGTATGTTGACCTCCGGTGGCGGTGATGTGCTGAGCGGATGCACATCAGGTGGCTCTCCTCCCAATTGGACTCAAAATAGCAAATTTTCTAGGATGTTTGGCTCAAAAAGCCACTCAAAACACCTTTAAACCCAGGAGGTATTAATAGTAAAGAAGCAGAAGGGAAGATGCCGGTAAACAGCAGCTCAAAGGGCCGGGCGAGAAGGCAGAAGCGGCGGAAAGGGGCAGGAGCAACAAGCGGATGGACCAGTGGACCCACGAGGTGAGGCAGAGGCCAAGAGGAGGGACGACCAGCGGCCCTAACAGCAGAACAAGAACGGGCAGCAATGCCCCCCCCCAATATCACACCGGGGGATGGATGGAAGACATTCCTAAAAAAGGAGCTGACCCCCATGCGAGAGGTGATGAAAATGGAGATCCAGGTGGTGGTGAAAGAGGTGGTGACGAAAGCGATGGCCGCCCTCCAGCGCACAATCGACGGCCTGGGAAGGAAGGTGGAAGCCCAGGAAAGGACAATCCTGGACCTGGAAAATGAGTCAACTGATTCAGAGTGACAGAATTGTGGCTCTGGAGACCGAGGTGAAGAGGTTAGTGGTGGCCCAGGGGAATCTGAGGGGAAAAGTAGAGAACCAGGAAAACAGGTTCTGACGGCAAAATGTCCGTATCCTGGTCTGCCAAAGGGGGTGGGGGAAAGGGACCCACTGGCCTACATCACCCAAATGGTGGGCAACCTGGTCGAGAGGAACAGCTTCCCAAACCTCCCCCCGCCCAGAGCTCGACAGGGCACAAAGGTCAATCCAGCCAAAACCCAAAACTGGGGAGCAGCCGAGAGCAATCATCGCGAAGCTGCACCGGTACCAGGACAGGGAAAAGATCCTGAGGTGGGCCCGACAGACACAGTCATGCTCATGGGAAGGACACAGAATTAGGATATATCCGGAAATTGGGGCGGACCTTGCAAAAAAAGAGGGCTGAATTTAATAGGGCAAAATCGGCACTCTGTAAGAGCGGGGTGTGGTTCGGCATGTTGTTCATGGCCAGACCCTGGGTACTGTGCCGGGGGAAAGAGCGCTACTTCGGCACCCCGGCGGAGGCTGAAGAGTTTGTGAAAATGAACAATCTGGAGAAAGACAAACACGGCAACGGTGAGGGTAGCGGGGAGAAAAGATCAAAAGTGGAGGACGAAATGGGACCAAGATCGAAAATGGACTTTGCGCGGGACTGTGCTGCCTCGTTCTCGGATTAAAGTTGTAAGGCAGAGAGAAGGGAGAGGATATGGGAAACAGGTGAGGGCGAGAGGAAGGGAAGGGAGTGAGGCAGACAAAATAGGGACAGGGCGAGACCAGCCCAGGGAGGGGAGCCACCGTACTAGCAAGGAGGGCTAGCACAGGAAGACAGGCAGTAAAGGGTGCCGCAGTGCACCTCTCAGGGCAGAGGGAGCGTGTGGCCAGGGGGTGGAGGGGGTAGGACAGAAAGGGGGGAGAATACAGGGCAGGGGGGACTCACAGAACAGAAAGTGGGCAGAAAGACAGGAAAAGGTTGGCAGCGAGACAAACACAGGTCTCAGCGGGCATGGAACAGGCTGAGGAACCAAGATGGTGCCGCAAGCAGCCACTTTGGAGGGTCCTTAACCAAAGGGAGACCCCGGAGTGCAGGGGCGCACCCACTTGCCGTTCACACAGTTGGCAGCCATGTTGGGTGCTCCCTGGACAAAGGGGAACCCCGGAGCACAGGGGCCTGACCTCATGGGGAAAGCGGCGACCATGGCCATTTTGGACGGCCCCATAGCAAAGGGAAACCCCAGAGTGCAGGGCACATCCACCAGTTAAGTATAGTTGATCCTGCAGGAACGGGGGGTGAGAAACCCCCCCCACCAGGATAGTCACGTGGAACGTAAGGGGACTTAACGGCCCAGTGAAAAAATCATGAGTTTTCGCACACCCGAGAAGCCTGAAGGCCGACATAGTTTACCTACAGGAGATACACCTGAGGGAGAAGGACAGATTATTGGTAAGGAAGGGCTGGGTGGGACAGACATACCATTCATGTTACGGGAAAGGGGAGTAGCCATACTGATTAGCAAAAGGACAAGATTTACGGAGACGAGGACGGTTACAGACCCAGGGGGGTAGTATGCCATGGCCAGTGGTGTCCTGGAAGAGGCACTGGTTGTCCTGGTAAATGTGTACACGCGCAACTGGGACTACGCAAACTTTATTAAAAAGACCATGGTGGACATCCTCGACATTGACACACACCGACTGATTAAGGGGGGGGGTGACTTTAACTGTGTACAGGACCGGCTAACTGACCGATCAAACCCCTGAACGGGGAAAAAGACAGGCATGGCTCAGGAACTGGGAGCATTTATGGAGCAGATCGGGGTGGTGGACCCGTGGAGATTCCTACACCTGGGAGAAAAAGAATTCTTGTTTTTTTCACAAGTGCACAAGGTATATACTCGCATCGGCTCCTTTGTAGTGGGGAAATCGGTGCTTCCAGGTATTAAGAGCGGCGTACTCCGCAACAGTCATCTCCGGCCACGCTCCGCACTACGTGGATGTGAGGTAACAATAATAATAATAATTGCTTATTGTCACGAGTAGGCTTCAATGAAGTTACTGTGAATAGCCCCTAGTCGCCACATTCCGGCGCCTGTACGGGGAGGCCGGTATGGGAATTGAACCCGCGCTGCTGGCATTGTTCTGCATTACAAGCCAGCTACTTAGCCCACTGTGCTAAACCAGTCCCTGTGGAGACTGGAGACAGGTTGTGCCCAGCACCCCACATGGAGGCTGGACACAGACCTCCTGGCTAACAAAGCCTTCTGCCAAAAACATCGCAGGCCATAGGCAACTACGTGACTAACAACCGGAACAGGGAAGTCTCACCTTCCACATTCTGGGAGGCACTGAAGGCTGTGATCAGAGGGGAGATTATAGCCTCCAAGGCACGTAGAGATAGGGAAGATCATAGAATTTACAGTGCAGAAGGAGTCCATTTAGCCCATCAAGTCTGCACCGGCCCTTGGAAAGAGCACTCTACTTAAGCCCACGCCTCCACCCCTGCCCCTTAACCATACCTACAATTTTTTGGACACAAAGGCCAATTTAGCATGGCAAATCCACCTAACCTGCACATTTTTGGACTGTGGGAGGAAACCGGAACACCCGGAGGAAACCCACGCAGACACGGGGAGAACATGCAGACTCTGCTCAGAGAGTGACCCAAGCCGGGAATCAAACCTAGGACACTGGAGCTGTGAAGCAATTGTGCTAATCACTGTGCTATGGAGGAAGAGAGGGAGGCCAGGCAACAACTGATCGACTCCATCTTGGAGGTCGCCAGAAAGCATTCCAAGGCTCTGTCCGTAGAGCTTCTGGCAGAGAGGAAAAAGCTACAAATGGGCTTTAACCTGCTATCCACCAGGAAAGCAGTGTACCAACTCAGCTAGACACGGGGACCTTTTACAAACATGGAGAAAAGGCTGGCTGCCTACTGGCTCACTGAGGGAAATAGTGCAGGTAAAGGATGGCCGAGGAAGACTGATAGAGGAACAAAAAGAGGTCAACCGAGCATTCAAGACCTTCTACCGAGGGCCGTGCACCTCCGAGTCCCCGATAAGGATGCGGAGATGAAACAGTTCCTCGACAGACTGGAAATGCCGGCTGTGGGAGAGGACAGACGGGGCGAGCTGGAAGCACCAATAGGTCTGAGAGAAAACATGGAGAGCATCAGCTCCATGCAGGCGAAGGCACCGGTACCTGACAGGTTAATTTGCACCAACCCTGGCCCCACATCTAAGGGACATGTTCGCAGACTCGCTGTCAAGGGGCATTTTGCCTCCTATGCTAGCGCAGGCCACAATTTCACTGATACCCAAAAAAGACAAAGACCTGACGGAATGTGGATCATGTAGACCCATTTCGCTGCTAAATGTGGATGCGAAAATACTCGCAAAGGTCCTGGTTAAAAGGCTGGAGAACTACCAGAGGTGGTCACTGGTTCAAGGATAGGCAGCTCACTGCGAACATAAGATGGTTGTTGAACGTAATAATAACCCTCCCTAGGGAGAGAACAGCAGAGGTGATTGTCTCCCTGAACGCAGAAAAGGCCTTCGACAGAGTCGAATGGAAGTACCTCCTCGAGGTACTGGAACGGTTTGGGCTCGGAGCAGGATGCATTGCCTGGGTGAGAGTCCTGTACAACGCTCCCAAGGCGAGCGTTCAAACTAATATCACCAGCTCCGAATACTTCCAACTACAAAGAGGCACAAGGCAGGGATGCCCACTGTCCCTGCTCCTGTTTGCATGAGCAATCGAACTCCTGCCGATAGCCCTATGGGGTGCAAAAAGCTGGAAGGGCATCCAGATAGGAGACAGCGAGCACAGAGATTGATTCTATGCAGATGACCTGCTCCTGTACGTCTCAAAGTCACGTCTGAAAGCAATCATGCGGATCCTGAAAGAGTTCGGAACCTTCTCGGGTTACACACTCATCCTGGGTAAAAGTGAGGCATTCCCAGTGAACCCAAATGGGGGAGGGACAGAGCTGGAGGGACTCCTGTTCAAAACAGCCCAAAACAGGTTCCACTACCTGGAAATAGCCAGAGACTGGACACAGATCCACAAGAGCAACCTGGCCAGCCTGGTGGAGGAAGTCAAAAAGGACCGACAGAGGTGGGACGCACTCCCACTCTCCCTGACAGGGAGAGTGCACACAATCAAAATTGTGTTTTTGACCTGAAGAAGGAGCCGTGCTCCGAAAGCTCGTGTTTGAAACAAACCTGTTGGACTTTAACCTGGTGTTGTAAGACTTCTTACTGTGCTCACCCCAGTCCAACGCCGGCATCTCCACATCATGACAATCAAAATGAACATGCTGCCGAGGTTCCTCTTCCTGTTTAGATCCACACCGATCTTCATCCCCAACGCCTTCTTCCAGAACCTAGACAGCTTAATTATGGGGTTTGTCTTGCGGGGGCAAGAATCCAAGAGTCCCCTAATCGACACTGCAAAAGAAGGAAAATTAAGGGAGGCCTGGCATTGCCAAACTTGCAATTTTACCACTGGGTAGCAACAGCAGAAAGAGTGATGGGATGGGTGCACGAACCCATCTCGGAGTGGGTGTGAATGGTGGAGGCCTCCTGCAAGGGAATGGCCCTCCAAGCCCAGGCCACGGCAGCACTCCCATCCCCCTCGACGAAATACACATCTAGCCCAGTGGTAGCAGCCACACTGAAAACGTGGGGCCAGCTAAGAGCGCTTCGGGCTGACCAAGGTGGCCCCATGGCTCCACATCTGCGGTAATCACAGATTCCTGCCAGCCACGAGAGATGCAACCTTTAAAAAATGAAGGCAGGGTGGGTGAACGCTGACAGTTCGGGAATTCTATGTAGGGCACCGACTAGCGACGCTGAACGAACTGATGGAGGAATGGGAATTGCCGACAGAACAGGAAATGAGACACCTACAAATAAAGCACTTCCTCCGTAAAGGGACAATAGGATACCCCTGGGACCCGGAGACCACACTATTAGGGGACCTGATGAACAGGGACAGTAAGGAGGGGGGACTCTGTGGGAAAATATACGGACAGCTACTGGACAGAGCCTGGACAGAGCCCGAACACCACCGGATGGGACCAGATGGAAATGGGAGGATGAACTGGGGACAGAATTGGGGTGGGGACTCTGGAGCGAAGCACTGAGCAGGGTCAACTCTACCTCCTCCTGTGCAAGGCTCAGCCTAATGCAGTTCAAAGTGGTGCACAGAGCACACCTGACCAGAACCCGATTGAACAGGTTCTTCCGGAGGTGGAGGACAAATGTGAACAGTGCCAGAGGGGCCGGGCCAACCACACCCACATGTTCTGGGCTTGTCCCAAACTTGCTGGGTTCTGGACAGCCTTCCCCGAGGGAATGTCCAAGGTTGTGGGGGTGAGGGTGAAGCCATGCCCAAATGTGGCAATCTTCAAGGTATCGGAGCAGCCAGAGCTACACATGGGGAAGGGGGCCAACTCCCTCGCTTTTGCTTCTCTAATCGCACGCCGGAGAATCCTGCTCGGCGGGCGATCAGCAGCACCACCCAAAGCTGCAGACTGGCTCGCTGACCGGTCGAAATTTCTCCACCTGGAGAAGATCAAATCCGCCATACAAGGGTTGGAGGAAGGCTTTCTTATTACAGGGGGGCAATTCGGCCTGTTCCAAAACCTGTTCAAGGCCAACAACAGCCAGTAGATAGGGAAACTGGAAGGATTGGAAAGAGAAAAGAAAGAAAGACAAAGAGGAATGGCTACGATGCACAACCCAGGGGGGAGGGAAGAAAACAGAGAGCTTTAAAGGGACAAAAATAAATACCACAGAGGGAGGGGGGGGGATGGGGAGGGGACGGGGGATGGGGAGGGGACGGGGGATGGGGAGGGGACGGGGAGGGGACAGGCTGAATTCGATGGAACAGCATGAAAATAGAGAAACGCAAGAAAAAGCCTTTTTGTATTGTACAATAAATGTGAATGAACGGCAATGTACATAATTTTGAAAATACCAATAAAAAGATTTTTTTTTTAAATTGAAGGATTTGTTTCTGGGGAGCCAGTTTGCGAGGTTGGAGGAGCTGGGGGTTGGGGCAGGGGGAGATGTATAGGTATTGGCAGGTCCGAGATTTTGCTAAGAAGAAAGTAGAGCTTCCCGGGGGCGTCATTTAAAAAAGAGTGACGCGTTGAACACCGCTGGAAGAACTCCAGTAACGTCATGCAAGAGTAAGATGCATAAAAAAGTGACTCTGGCTGGGTCTTTGATTTTGAGTTTGATGACCACACGCCTGTTGTTTGCTCAGGGAACTGTTACTCCAGTCATGTCGAAACCATCAACAAAGAAGCCCAACTCGAAGAAGGCTCAGCCGGCCGAAGGTAAAGGAGGGAAAATGGTCGGCGGTTAAAAGGGAATACTTCCTCCTCCGAATTGTTTTGGGGCCGATGTGGTGCTCCCTGCAGGAGACCCACCTTCAGGTGCGGGATCAGACCAGGTTGCGGAAGGTGTGGGTGAGCCAGGATTTTCATTCAGGGTTTGACAGTAGTTCGGGGGGGATTTTGGTTAGTAAGAGAGTTCGTTTTCAGGCTGGGGCGGTGCTGACAGACCAGGGGATGGCTATGTGATGGTTACAGGCACACTGGAGAAGGTAGTGGTATTAGTGAACAAGTATGCTCTGAAATGGGACGATGTTAACTTTATGGAACAGTTGTTGGCTGCCATCTGAGCTGGACACACATCAGCTGATTTTAGCTGTGTTTTAGACTCAACGTTGGACTGCTCCAGGCTAAGGTTACTGTCTCTTTCGGATATGGTGAAGGTTTTGGCGGCATTCATGGATGAGGCGAAGGGGTGGGGGAATGGATTCCTGGCAGTTTGTGAATTCAGGGGGCAAGGAGATTTTTTTGTTGTTGGTGCATTGGGTATACTCAAGAATTGATTTCTTCAGGATGGGTAAAACATTGCTTCCTGGGGTAAGAGAGGCAGAGTATTTGACGGTGGTCATTTTGGACCATGCACTGCATTGGGTGGATTTGAAGCAGGAGTTGGGTCGGGCTCAGGGTACAGAGTGCCAGTTGATTGTGGGTCTGTTGGCTGACCTTGGGTTCTGTGTTAATGTGTCTAAGGCCATAGGGGACTACGTGATATGGAATGAAAATGGCAAGGTTTCACCCTCCACCCAACCCCTTACAAATGTGAGGTTATCCATTTTGGTAGGAATAACAGCAAACAGGATTATTATTTAAACGATAAAATATTAAAGCATGCCGCTGTTCAGAGAGACTTGGGTGTGCTAGTGCATGAGTCACAGAAGGTTGGTTTACAAGTGCAACAGGTGATTAAGAAGGCAAATGGAATTTTGTCCTTCATTGCTAGAGGGATGGAGTTTAAGACTAGGGAGGTTATGTTGCAATTGTATAAGGTGTTAGTGCGGCCACACCTGGAGTATTGTGTTCAGTTTTGGTCTCCTTACTTGAGAAAGGACGTACTGCCGCTGGAGGGTGTGCAGAGGAGATTCACTAGGTTAATCCCAGAGCTGAAGGGGTTGGATTATGGGGAGAGGTTGTACTGGGACTGTACTCGTTGGAATTTAGAAGGATGAGGGGGGGATCTTATAGAAACATTTAAAATTATGAAGGGAATAGATAGGATAGATGCGGGCAGGTTGTTTCCACTGGCGGGTGACAGCAGAACTAGGGGACATAGCCTCAAAATAAGGGGAAGTAGATTTAGGACTGAGTTTAGGAGGAACTTCTTCACCCAAAGGGTTGTGAATCTATGGAATTCCTTGCCCAGTGAAGCAGTTGAGGCTCCTTCATTACATGTTTTTAAGGCAAAGATAGATAGTTTTTTGAAGAATAAAGGGATTAAGGGTTATGGTGTTCGGGCCGGAAAGTGGAGCTAAGTCCACAAAAGATCAGCCATGATCTAATTGAATGGCGGAGCAGGCTCGAAGGGCCAGATGGCCGACTCCTGCTCCTATTTCTTATGTTCTTATGTTGTGGGAGGTGTAGAAAGAAGAGATTGGTGGGAGGCTATTTTGTACAAGACTCATATGGATAGGGAGGCAAGGCAGAAATGTCAGGAGTTGCTGGAAGATTCAAGATGGTGGTGAATAGGGAATATGCGAGTGATCCTACGCCAAAGCTCTAGGTGCATAGCAAGAAAGGGAGTTTGACCTGGTGTCCACAGGCTGGGTGGTGCATCAGCTGCAGAGGGTAAAGGGGGTGGTGTACGAGTATGGGGAGAAGGCCAAGTGCTTGTGCGCTCATTAGTTAAGGTGGCAAGAGGCAGCTAGAGAGATTGTGCAGGTGCAGGGTGTCATGCAAGTGTCACAAGTAGGCTTCAATGAAGTTACTGTGAAAAGCCCCTAGTCGTCACATTCCGGCGTCTGTTCGGGGAGGCCAGTACGGGAATTGAACCCGCGCTGCTGGCCTTGTTCTGCATTACAAGTCAGCTGTTTAGCCCACTGTTCTAAACCAGCCCCAGCCCCAGGTGGGGACTGGTGTCTGCCCAGGATTGGATTTGTTTATTGTCACGTGTACCGAGGTACTGTGAAAAGTATTTTTCTGCGAGCAGCTCAACAGATCATTCAGTACATGGGAAGAAAAGGGAATAAAAGAAAATACATAATAGGTCAACACAAGATATACAATGTAACTACATAAGCACTGGCATCGGATGAAGCACACAGGGTGCAGTGTTAATGAGGTCAGTCCATAAAAGGGTCATTTAGGAGTCTGGTGACAGCGGGGAAGAAGCTGTTTTTGAGTCTGTTCGTGCGTGTTTTCAGACTTCCGGTTTGGGCCCGATCTTCTTCCAGATCGCGGAGGTCAGGTCAGGTCGGGTCAAAAGGTCTCCAAGGACCTCAGAGGATGTTCAAGCCTGCAAGAGAAGATTAAAGGGGGCGTTTCTGTCCTTCTACGGGGAGTTTATAAGTCGGAGCTACTGGAGGACAAGCAGAAGTTGGGGATCTTAGGGGTTGGAGTTTACTCAGGTTACAGAGGAGTTGCAGGAAGATTTGGAGGCGCAGTTGGGGTTTGGGGAGGTGTGCACGGCTTTGGGAAAGATGTAGTCTGGCAAGGCACTGGGGCCAGATCCGGTAGATTAGAAGTTTCTGGATCAGTTGGCTCGATGGCTGCTGGGGATGTGTAATTTTAAAAAAACTCCAACTAAGAATTGCAATTTATCGTGGTCAATCCACCTACCTGCACATCTTTGGGTTGTGTGGGTGAGGCCCACACAGACACGGGGAAAATGCGCAACTCCACACAATGTGCCCGGGCCAGGATCGAACCCGGGTCCTCAGCACCTTGAGGAAGCAGTGCTAACCGCTGTGCCAGCATGCCGCCCCACTGTGGATGGATAATGATTCACTGTCATGGGCTTCCCTTCCAGAGTCGTTGGGGCAGGCTTCTAAAGAAGGATAAGGATCCCACAGAGTGTGGACTGTTTCGACCGATTTCTCTGCTTAATGTGATTGCAAACCTTCTAAGGCTTTGGCGTTAAGATTGGAGCTGTGCCTCTCGAAGGTTGTGGGAGAGGACCAGACAGACATTGTGAAAGGCAGGAAGCTGTCGTCTAATTTGAGGCAGTTACTCAATGCGGTTCTGGTGCCTGTGGTGGGGCCACAGCTAGAGATAATTGTGTCGTTGGACGCAGAGAAGGCTTTCGATAGGACTGAATGGAGATACTTGTTTAGGGATCTAGGAAAGTTTGGGTTCAGGCCTGGGATTATGTCGTGGGTACGAAGCACTGTCGGTTAATGTACAAACTAACAAGACGAGTTTGGGGTCCTTTAGGTTGTATAGGGGGACGAGGCAGGGTTGACCTATGTCCCCGTTGTTATTCGTGTCGGCCATTGAGCCATTAGCAATTATTTTGAGGCTTTGGCGTGGGACTGTGAGGTGGGGGGGTTTATTGGAGAGATTTGGTTCCTTTTGGGGTGCAAGTTGAATGTTCGGAAGAGTGAATTTTTTGTGCTTGGCCCTGTAAAAAGGGAGGGGGGTGAGTGAGAGAGCTGGGGTAAGGGGGCTGCCCTTTTGGTGCACTAGAATTGGCTTTCGCTACCCGAGGTCCAGTGGCGCGAGACTGGGCACAGCTTCGCAAGTTAACTTTACTAGCTTAGCGAGTAGGGTGAGGGTGGAGCTGGGACAGCCTTCCATTATCTCTGGTGGGCCAGGTGCAGGCAATGAGCGGCATGGACAGAGTGGATAGTCAGATAGTACTCTTTCCTAGGGTAGGAGAGTCAAGTACTAGGGGACATAGGTTTAAAATGCGTGGAGAAAAGTTTAGCACAGACGTGTGAGGCAAGTTTTTGTTTACACAGAGGGTGGTAAATATATGGAACGCGCTTCCTGGAGGGATGGTGGGAGTAGGTACGATAGCGGCATCTACACAAATATATGAATAGGGTGGGAATGGAAGGATACGGACTCCGTAAGTATATACGGTTTCAGTTTAGGCAGCTACCATGGTCGGCGCAGTCTTGGAGGGCTGAAGGGCCTGTTTCTGTGCTGTCTTATTCTTTGATTTCTGCCGAAGCATTCTTTCTGAGTCTGGAGCGGCTCATAACGGGGTTCATATGGGTGGGGGGATCGCCTCAGATTCGGAGGGGGTCTTGCAGAGTGAGAGGTAGGGGGGGGGCTGGTGCTGCCGTGGTCCCCTATCTATGGGAACCATTTGTTCCAGCTGGGGAAAATTGATGCCATGTTTGGGTGGTGGAAAGTAAGGGGTTGGGGCGGGTAAAGGAGTTATTTTTAGAGGATAGGGTTACCCTCAATTTTCACCCCACCAGCCGACATACTCCTCAAACCCAATCCCGCCGGCATAGCCCCCAAACCCACTCCCCGCCGAGACCCCCCCCAAACCCACTCGCGCCGACATACCCCCCAAACCCACTCCCGCCGACATACCCTCCAAACCCACTCCCGCCGACACACCCCCCAAACCCACTCCCGCCAACATACCCCCCAAACCCACTCCTGCCGACATAACCCCCAAACCCACTCCCGCCGACATACCCCCCAAACCCACTCCCGCCGACATACCCCCCAAACCCACTCCCGCCGACATACCCCCCAAACCCACTCCCGCCGACACCCCCCCCAAACCCACTCCCGCCGACATACCCCCCAAACCCACTCCTGCCGACATAACCCCCAAACCCACTCCCGCCGACATACCCCCCCAAACCCACTCCCGCCGACATACCCTCCAAACCCACTCCCGCCGACATACCCCCCAAACCCACTGCCGCCGACATACCCCCCAAACCCACTCCCGCCGACGTACCCTCCAAACCCACTCCCGCCGACATACCCCCCAAACCCACTCCCGGCTGAGACCCCCCTAAACCCACTCCCGCCGACATACCCCCCAAACCCACTCCCGGCCGAGATCCCCCCAAACCCACTCCCGCCGACATACCCCCCAAACCCACTCCCCGCCGACATACCCCCCAATCCCACTCCTGCCGAGACCCCCCCAAACCCACTCTCGTCAACATACCACCCAAACCCACTCCCGCCGACATACCCCCCAAACCCAATCCCGCCGAGAACCCCCCAAACCCACTCCCACCGACATACCCCCCAAACCCACTCCCACCGACATACCCCCCAAACCCACTCCAGCCGACATACCCCCCAATCCCACTCCTGCCGAGACCCCCCCAAACCCACTCTCGTCAACATACCACCCAAACCCACTCCCGCCGACATACCCCCCAAACCCAATCCCGCCGAGAACCCCCCAAACCCACTCCCACCGACATACCCCCCAAACCCACTCCCACCGACATACCCCCCAAACCCACTCCAGCCGACATACCCCCCAAACCCACTCGCGCCGACACACCCCCCAAACCCACTCCCGCCGACACACCCCCCAAACCCACTCCCGCCTACATACCCCCCAAACCCACTCCCGCCGACATACCCCCCAAACCCACTCCCGCCGACATACCCCCCAAACCCACTCCCGCCGACATACCCTCCAAGCCCACTCCCGCCGACATACCCCCCAAAACCACACCCGCCGACATACCCCCCAAACCCACTCCCGCCGACATACCCCCCAAACCCACTCCCGCCGACATACCCCCAAACCCACTCCCGCCGACATACCCCCCAAACCCACTCCCGCCGACATACCCCCCAAACCCACTCCTGCCGACATAACCCCCAAACCCACTCCCGCCGACATACCCCCCCAAACCCACTCCCGCCGACATACCCTCCAAACCCACTCCCGCCGACATACCCCCCAAACCCACTGCCGCCGACATACCCCCCAAACCCACTCCCGCCGACGTACCCTCCAAACCCACTCCCGCCGACATACCCCCCAAACCCACTCCCGGCTGAGACCCCCCTAAACCCACTCCCGCCGACATACCCCCCAAACCCACTCCCGGCCGAGATCCCCCCAAACCCACTCCCGCCGACATACCCCCCAAACCCACTCCCGCCAACATACCCCCCAATCCCACTCCTGCCGAGACCCCCCCAAACCCACTCTCGTCAACATACCACCCAAACCCACTCCCGCCGACATACCCCCCAAACCCAATCCCGCCGAGAACCCCCCAAACCCACTCCCACCGACATACCCCCCAAACCCACTCCCACCGACATACCCCCCAAACCCACTCCAGCCGACATACCCCCCAAACCCACTCGCGCCGACACACCCCCCAAACCCACTCCCGCCGACACACCCCCCAAACCCACTCCCGCCTACATACCCCCCAAACCCACTCCCGCCGACATACCCCCCAAACCCACTCCCGCCGACATACCCTCCAAGCCCACTCCCGCCGACATACCCCCCAAAACCACACCCGCCGACATACCCCCCAAACCCACTCCCGCCGACATACCCCCCAAACCCACTCCCGCCGACATACCCCCCAAACCCACTCCCGCCGACATACCCCCCAAACCCAATCCCGCCGAGAACCCCCCAAACCCACTCCCACCGACATACCCCCCAAACCCACTCCCACCGACATACCCCCCAAACCCACTCCAGCCGACATACCCCCCAAACCCACTCGCGCCGACACACCCCCCAAACCCACTCCCGCCGACACACCCCCCAAACCCACTCCCGCCTACATACCCCCCAAACCCACTCCCGCCGACATACCCCCCAAACCCACTCCCGCCGACATACCCTCCAAGCCCACTCCCGCCGACATACCCCCCAAAACCACACCCGCCGACATACCCCCCAAACCCACTCCCGCCGACATACCCCCCAAACCCACTCCCGCCGACATACCCCCCAAACCCACTCCCGCCGACATACCCCCCAAACCCACTCCCGCCGACATACCCCCAAACCCACTCCCGCCGACATACCCCCCAAACCCACTCCCGCCGACATAACCCCAAACCAACTCCCGCCGACATACCCCCCAAACCCACTCTCGCCGACATACCCCCCCAACCCACTCTCGCCAACATACCCCCAAACCCACTCGCGCCGACATACCCCCCAAACCCACTCCCACCGACATACCCCCAAACCCACTCCCGCCGACATACCCCCCAAACCCTCTCACGCCGACATACCCCCCCAACCCACTCTCGCCGACATACCCCCAAACCCATTCATGCCAAGACCCCCCAAACCACTTTCGCCGGGTCCCCCCAAACGCACTCCCACCGATACCCCCCCCCCCAAACCCACTCTCGCTGACATACCCCCTCAAACCCACTCCCCGCTGACGTAACCCCCAAACCCACTCCCGGCGAGACCCCCCCAAACTCACTCCCGCCGAGACCCCCCTAAACCCACTCCCGCCGGCATACCCCCCAAACCCACTCCCGCCGGCATACCCCCCCAAACCCACTCCCGCCGACACACCCCCCAAACCCACTCTCGCCGACATCCCCCCAAACCCACTCCCGCCGACACACCCCCCAAACCCACTCCCGCCGGCATACCCTCCAAACCAACTCCCGCCGGCATACCCCCCCAAACCCACTCCCGCCGACATACCCCCCAAACCCTCTCACGCCGACATACCCCCCCAACCCACTCTCGCCGACATACCCCCAAACCCATTCATGTCAAGACCCCTCAAACCACTTTCGCCGGGTCCCCCCAAACGCACTCCCACCGATAACCCCCCCCAAACCCACTCCCGCTGACATACCTCCTCAAACCCACTCCCCACCGATGTACCCCCCAAACCCATTCCCGGCGAGACCCCCTCAAACCCACTCCCCGCCGACGGAACCCCCAAACCCACTCCCGGCGAGACCCCCCCAAACTCACTCCCGCCGAGACCCCCCCAAACCCACTCCCGCCGGCATACCCCCCAAACCCACTCCCGCCGGCATACCCCCCAAACCCACTCCCGCCGGCATACCCCCCCAAACCCACTCTCGCCGACATACCCCCAAACCCACTCATGCCAAGACCCCCCAAACCCACTTCCGCCGGGACCCCCCCAAACGCACTCCCACCGATACCCCCCCAAACCCACTTCCCGCCGACGTACCCCCCAAACCCACTCCCGGCGAGACCCCCCCAAACCCACTCCCGCCGACATACCCCCCAAACCCACTCCCGCCGGCATACCCCCCAAACCCACTCCCGCCGACATACCCCCCCAAACCCACTCCTGCCGAAACCCCCCCAAACCCACTCTCGCCGACATACCCCCCAAACCCACTCCCGCCGACATAACCCCCAAACCCACTCCCGCCGACATAACCCCCAAACCCACTCTCGCCGACATACCCCCCAAACCCACTCCCGCCGAGTACCCCCCAAACCCACTCTCGCCGACATAACCCCCAAACCCACTCCCTCCGACATAACCCCCAAACCCACTCCCTCCGACATACCCCCCAAACCCACTCCCGACATACCCCCCAAACCCACTCCCGCCGACATACCCCCCAAACCCACTCCCTCCGACATACCACCCAAACCCACTCCCGACATACCCCCCAAACCCACTCCCTCCGACATACCACCCAAACCCACTCCCGACATACCCCCCAATCCCACTCCCGCCGACATAACCCCCAAACCCACTCCCGCCGACATAACCCCCAAACCCACTCTCGCCGACATACCCCCCAAACCCACTCCCGCCGAGTACCCCCCAAACCCACTCTCGCCGACATAACCCCCAAACCCACTCCCTCCGACATACCCCCCCAAACCCACTCCCGACATACCCCCCAAACCCACTCCCGCCGACATACCCCCCAAACCCACTCCCTCCGACATACCACCCAAACCCACTCCCGACATACCCCCCAAACCCACTCTCGCCGACATACCCCCCCAACCCACTATCGCCGACATACCCCCAAACCCATTCATGCCAAGACCCCCCAAACCCACTTCCGCCGAGATCCCCCCAAAACCACTCACACCGAGACCCCTCCATGTCCACTCACACCAAGACCCCTCCATACCCACTCACACTGATCCCTTCATACCCACTCACACCGAGACCCCTCCATACCCACCCACACCGAGACCCCTCCATACCCACTCACACCGAGACCCCTCCATATCCACTCACACCGAGACCCCTCTATACCCACTGACACCGAGACCCCTCCATACCCACTCACACCGAGACCCCTCCATACCCACTGACACCGAGACCCCTCCATACCCATTCACGCCGAGACCCCTCCATACCCACTCACACCGAGACCCCTCCATATCCACTCACACCGAGACCCCTCCATATCCACTCACACCGAGACCCCTCCATACCCACTCACACCGAGACCCCTCCATACCCATTCACGCCGGGACCCCTCCATACCCACTCAGACCGAGACCCCTCCATACCCACTCACACCGAGACCCCTCCATACCCACTCACACCGAGACCCCTCCATACCCAGTCACACCGAGACCCCTCCATACCCACTCACACCGAGACCCCTCCATACCCATTCACGCCGGGACCCCTCCATACCCACTCAGACCGAGACCCCTCCATACCCACTCAGACCGAGACCCCTCCATACCCACTCACACCGAGACCCCTCCATACCCACTCACACCGAGACCCCTCCATATCCACTCACACCGAGACCCCTCCATACCCACTCACACCGAGACCCCTCCATACCCACTCACACCGAGACCCCTCCATATCCACTCACACCGAGACCCCTCTATACCCACTGACACCGAGACCCCTCCATACCCACTCACACCGAGACCCCTCCATACCCACTCACACCGAGACCCCTCCATACCCACTGACACCGAGACCCCTCCATACCCATTCACGCCGAGACCCCTCCATACCCACTCACACCGAGACCCCTCCATACCCACTCACACCGAGACCCCTCCATACCCACTCACACCGAGACCCCTCCATACCCACTCACACCGAGACCCCTCCATACCCACTCACACCGAGACCCCTCCATACCCATTCACGCCGGGACCCCTCCATACCCACTCAGACCGAGACCCCTCCATACCCACTCACACCGAGACCCCTCCATACCCACTCACACCGAGACCCCTCCATACCCAGTCACACCGAGACCCCTCCATACCCACTCACACCGAGACCCCTCCATACCCACTCACACCGAGACCCCTCCATACCCACTCACACCGAGACCCCTCCATATCCACTCACACCGAGACCCCCCATATCCACTGACACCGAGACCCCTCCATACCCATTCACGCCGGGACCCCTCCATATCCACTCACACCGAGACCCCTCCATACCCACTCACACCGAGACCCCTCCATACCCACTCACACCGAGACCCCTCCATACCCACTCACACCGAGACCCCTCCATATCCACTCACACCGAGACCCCTCCATACCCACTCACACCGAGACCCCTCCATACCCACTCACACCGAGACCCCTCCATATCCACTCACACCGAGACCCCTCTATACCCACTAACACCGAGACCCCTCCATACCCACTCACACCGAGACCCCTCCATACCCACTGACACCGAGACCCCTCCATACCCATTCACGCCGAGACCCCTCCATACCCACTCACACCGAGACCCCTCCATACCCACTCACACCGAGACCCCTCCATATCCACTCACACCGAGACCCCTCCATACCCACTCACACCGAGACCCCTCCATACCCACTCACACCGAGACCCCTCCATACCCATTCACGCCGGGACCCCTCCATACCCACTCAGACCGAGACCCCTCCATACCCACTCACACCGAGACCCCTCCATACCCACTCACACCGAGACCCCTCCATACCCAGTCACACCGAGACCCCTCCATACCCACTCACACCGAGACCCCTCCATACCCACTCACACCGAGACCCCTCCATACCCACTCACACCGAGACCCCCCATATCCACTGACACCGAGACCCCTCCATACCCATTCACGCCGAGACCCCTCCATACCCAGTCACACCGAGACCCCTCCATACCCAGTCACACCGAGACCCCTCCATACCCACTCACACCGAGACCCCTCCATACCCACCCACACCGAGACCCCTCCATACCCACTCACACCGAGACCCCTCCATATCCACTCACACCGAGACCCCTCCATACCCACTCACACCGAGGCCCCTCCATATCCACTCACACCGAGACCCCTCCATACCCACTGACACCGAGACCCCTCCATACCCATTCACACCGAGACCCCTCCATATCCACTCACACCGAGACCCCTCCATACCCACTGACACCAAGACCCCTCCATACCCATTCACGCCGAGACCCCTCCATACCCACTCACACCGAGACCCCTCCATACCCACTGACACCGAGACCCCTCCATACCCATTCACGCCGAGACCCCTCCATACCCACTCACACCGAGACCCCTCCATACCCACTCACACCGAGACCCCTCCATACCCATTCACGCCGAGAACCCCCCAAACGCACTCGCACAAGGCCACACTCCAAACCTTCGCAGTCCCTCAAACCTCAAGACCCCACCAGACACCCCCTAAATCCACTCTATCCTCAAGGCCACTCCAAACCAAGAACCCCCAAACCCATTTGCAGAGACCTTCCCGCCCAAATCCAACCAGACCAAACTCCAGAGGCACCTACCAACCCACCCGCACTGAGAACCACCCCATGCAATTGGAATCTCTCCCAAACCCAGGCCTTAAATTAATTCCCCAGTGTAGCCTTACAACCCAGACAGTGAACCTTCCTTTCAGCCTGTTTAATTATCAAATGGAAAAGACTGTGTTAACTCACTGTGTCACCATTTTCCTATTTACATATATTTAAATCTAAATGTACTATGGAGGAATTAGCTAAAATTAGATTATAATAGGGTATGACTTGCCGAAATTAGCACTGTACACATCAATATGAGTAAACACAATGAATGAAAGATTGTGTCGGCACCTGGGGACAAGGAGTTACTGAACGGTTTTGTTCCTTTAGAAGTGTTAATTCTCCCCAGTGGTCTCATTTTGAACTTCTGCAAGTTCACTTGGGACTGGTGCAGGCAACCTAGAAGCTCCAACCACTACTGGTTACTTGGCTTATTGGTACCAACACGGTCTGACAAATTCCCACTAAAATCAGGTGTAAATAGTCCTAGTTTCTCAAGTCTCTCCTTGAAACTACAGTGTGCCATCACTGGCATTATGTGAATAAATTCACAATGTGATCTCTGCAATTTAAATCTCCTTTTTATAATGGGAACACTCCATAGAATAACCAATGCTTTGTATTGATTTATTATTGCTTCATTCTTGTACTGAATGCATCCACATGTAAAACCCATGTTCACGTTTCTTACAGCTTCATCTATCTTCAGCTGCTCTTTCAGCAAATAATGCATTTGAAAAGGTGTTTCTACTCATTCACACCCGTGTGTTTTTCTATACACACCTACCTACTTTCTTTCTCCTACCGAGATGTATCACCTCCTATTTCCCAATGCTAAATTACATCTGCCTCCGCTTTTCCCACCCTACTAACCAGTCTCAGTCTTCCCGATCACTGAAGCAGTCTGCTTCACTGTTGTCAGACACATCCTACCTTTATCGTCACCAACAAATTTTAAGATTGTGTTCCTTCTGCCAAAGTCCAAATTATACGTAAACAAGAAATAAGTGCGAACCCAGCTCAGATCCCCGAGGTACGAGCTTCCAAACCCTCTCCAATCAAAGTAACGGCCAATTCCCCAAACTTACTTTCTACTCATGTTTCTATCTCTGTTGCTACCACCTCCAACTTTCTACTCATTTTTCTATCAATGTTGCTACCCCCTCCAACACGCTTCATAAGTAGATTTAACTCCCAATTGAGAATTACCCAAGGGACAAGATGGCTATTTTCCACATTCCTTTCAAGCGGTTAACTAATGGTTGGTCCAAATGCCATTTTAGTTCAAGGTGAGTGACAAGGGAAAACTGAAGTAAGTGCTCTCGGGTGAATCATGCTCTCTGTGGGAAATACCAATGCCATTTGGGATGGAACAGGGTGCAACAGAAGTTATGACAAAATTAATTTGGAAGTTTCTAGCCAACTACACAATGCCAAAGGTGTCCTTCAGAAAGAAGGGGGTTTCTTGGTTGACACGTCTTTAATTCCCTCCAAACTCTAGGTCAGGTTTGGGGAAAGCACAGCAGCTGGCGACAATTCCAACATTCACTTGATCAAAATCAGCGCTAAATTCAAGACAACAGATTTTGTTCAAGGCAAGAAAATCACCCATCCCTCAGATAAATTGATTCCTGGCTCCCCTACTTGAAACATGTCTCAAACAGCATCAGAGCAATTATCAAGCAGGTTTGTGATTAACACTGAGGCAGGGTGCCCATGTGTGCTCTGTAACTGTTTCAAAAATTACAGAACACCGTTTAGCCAGTTATGTGTCTTGGGTCGTTCCCGTGTATTCCTCATTTAGGTTAGATTCTCCAAAAACGTGAGCAATTCTTAGCAGACCTGGAATTCCTTTGTATTCGCAAAAAAATCCTTGCAGGCAGGATAGCCTTTCAAAAATATAAATGCCAGGTCGGTGTTATTTTTAAGCTGAATTTGGAGCATGTGTTTAACTCTTATGCAAATTATTTAATGTTGCAAGATAACACCAACAGATTATATGCATTCAGCGGAGATATCAATAATGCTGGCACAGTACCCAATGCCAAGCGGGATGTAAAGATGATTGAGCCAGGCATAGGGCCTGGACGTGTGTCAATGAGTTATTGGGCTGGCATAAAGCAATGCGGCTGCTAACGAAGGACAGAAGAAAACGTTGCAAAACTTTGTGAATAAAGTTTTAAAAATTCTTTCCAGATTGATTTTAACTCGGCTCATTTGGCAGAAACCAAGTAGGATCCATTTACAATGTGGGCTAGTCCCTTGTGGCCACTGAACTTGCCCCCTCCTTGGCATGTCTCGATCTTAGCCTGCCCTTTTGCTCGCAGTTTGCTGGCAGGAAGGAAACAGGGGTCAAAGGGATGAGTAATGGATGGCCTGCAGTAGCTGGGTAGTGGGCCAGGAGACACCCTGGTAGGAGAGCTTTAAAACTTTACTGTAGGGCTCCACATGGGCCACGAAAAGCAGGAGGGCTCCTCCCCAATTCATGAGGAAGCCTCGAATCCCTCTTGTCAGCAATCACCATTCCCCAATTGCGGACAAATGACCTGACCCCTCGCACCAACTGTCTGCAAGTTCTATTCCCACTGGTCTCCAGCTGCGATCTTCTTCAACCGAAGTTTTGCTCCCAGCTGTTGGACAGATAATGGATCTGGATGGGTCGCCAGGAGAAAGTGTCCATGATCCTGGCCTCCCCAAATTTGCTGTTTTCTTCAGGGTTGCACACTGCCTCTCTCTCTGGCCCCCAGCATAAATCAGAGTCCGAATGTCTAAACGACAGAATTAGAAATAACTGTTTGCAATGAGCAAAGATAATTTTTTCGAGTATTTCTAGAGAACAGTGATCACTGATACTAATGACGGAAGGAGAAAAAAACCTTCAAGGCTACAGCTGAGAATCAGATCCAATACAGAATACATGACCACAATGTTTGCTGTGATGTTGGGGGTTCAAGCCCCACTTCCAAGAACTTGAACAGAAAATCTAGCTTGATACTCCAGTAACACAATGTGCTATGAAATCTTTTAACATGGCCTCGCTTCTTTTTTTTGGAACTCGATCGTGCAGGCTAGGTGGACTGGCCATGCTAAATTGCCCTGAGTCTCCAAAAAAGATTAGGTGGGGTTACGGGGATAGGGTGGAGGTGTGGGGCTTAGGGTGGAGGTATGGGGCTTAGGTAGGGTGCTCTTTTCAAGGCCGGTGCAGACCCGATGGGCCGAATGGTCTCCTTCTGCACTGTAAATTCTATGGTAACTGAGGGAGTGCTGCACTATCAGGAATACTGTCTTTAAGGAGAACATTAAACAAGGCTCCCTCAGGTCGATGTGAAAATTCTCATGACACTATTTTAAAGATAAGCAGGGAAAATCTCACTGATGGCCAATATCACTTAAAAAAAAATACAGGTTCTATGTTCATAGTTGTATTGCTGAGTGAATTGGTTGCTACATTTCTGACACTGAAACAGCGATACACTTCAAAATGCTTTTGACATCTAGAGATTGAGTGGTTATGCTGCAAAAATGCATATATTTCTTTTCTTTTTTAAATCATTTACATCAAAAATGATGCACAAACCAGAAATAACTGAACGGGCAGGAATTCCTCTCCACCAAATGAAGACAACTACTATTTGTTCACTGAAGATCAACAACTGACAAAGGGGTTTTGATGGCAAAAAACAAAGGTTTACACAAAGCGTAGTAAACATTTTACGAAGGCAGAGCTCAACATGGAGGTAAACAAGTATCTGGAATGGAGTTACATTGCAAGAAGCCGACTGAACAAGAGAAATTTGAAGAATGAATCATTTCCAGACTGCTGGCTAATTTCCTTAGATACGGAGGGGTTGATATCGCATTACACACATACACAAAAGATGGTAGACATGGTGAACATAGAACATACAGTGCAGAAGGAGGCCATTCGGCCCATCGAGCCTGCACCGACCCACTTAATCCCTCATTTACACTTCCACAGGGCCGGCTCAAGGTACTGGCAACTCGGGCAGTCGCTCGGGGCGCCATGTGCTAGGGGGCGCCATCAAGGAGTGTGTGACCTGCGTCAGAGACCCGGCGCCGCGTAAAAGACTCGGGTCCCGCGCATGCGCAGTTGGGCCGGTGCCAACCAGCGCATGCGCGGTGGCCGCCCTCCCCCAGGTCGCCCCGCACAAACATGGCGGATGGATCCAGGCTCGCCGGTGGAAGAAAGGAGGCCTGCCGACAGAGAGACCGGCCCGCCGATCGGTGGGTCCCGAAGTGGGCCCCCCCCCCGCGAAGGGCGCCGAAGTTCAGCTTGCCCGGGGCGCCAGCAACCCTAGGGCCGGCGCTGCACTTCCACCGGTGAGAGGGAGCAAAATGCAGACAAATATCCTGAGGCTGTAGGTATAATATATTTATTTTTAGTTGAAGAAAGGGGATAGTTAAAAATCTCTCTATTTTCTGAAGCCAACAGGAGAGATAATAAATAAAAATAATAATAATAATAGCTTATTGTCACAAGTAGGCTTCAATGAAGTCACTGTGAAAAGCCCCTAGTCGCCACATTCCAGCACCTGTTCGGGGAGGCCGGTACGGGAATTGAACCCGCGCCGTTGGCCTTGTTCTGCATTACAAGCCAGCTGTTTAGCCCACTGTGCTAAACCAGCCCCAGTTATGACCTGACCGTATAACACTGCTGCAACCTTTTCCTCCATCCCAAGTTACTGCATGTTACAAAGAGTCCAATACAGGTTTAAACAATTTCTAGCACACGCCCACAACTGATCAAACAGCGCAAGGTATTAAATTACTTGGTGGAATCAGAAGGGACTATTGGCAAACCATTTCTGTGCTTTGCATTTTGTACCAGCTTTTATTTTCAATGAAAGTAATGCATAAATAGTCAGTAAACCAGGAGGGAAATACGTGCACAGCAACTTCATGAATATGTAATTATTCTGAAGCAAGGTGATAACTAATACACCGAATAGCACCATCAACATAGAACATAGAATTTACAGTACAGAAGGCCATTTGGCCGATCGAGTCTGCACCGGCCCTTGGAAAGAGCACCCCACTTAAGCCCCACACCTCCACCCTATCCCTGTAACCCAGTAACCCCACTTAACCTTATTGGACACGAAGGGCAAATTAGCATGACCACTCCACCCAACCTGCACATCTTTGGACTGTGGGAGGAAACGGGAGCACCCGGAGGAAACCCACGCAGGCATGGGGAGAACGTGCAGACTCCACACAGACAGTGACCCAAGCTGGGAATCGAACCTGGGAATCTGGCACTGTGAAGCAACTGTGCTAACAACTGTGCTACTGTGCTGCCATATCATAAAAAGAAACCCACAGTAAACCAAAATCTTTTCAGGGCACGTTTGATTCCTGGGCTGTGTCAAGTGAACTGATCTCCGCTTTGGCAACAGGTGGGAGATAATACATGGGACTTCAACATTCCTGGGCATGGGGAAGAGGGAAGGGGAGAGCTAGGGCAAAATCAGCCGAGGGCTTCTGCTTTCAGGTGGCACGTGCTGGAAAGTGGAGTTTAGGCAGAGACAGGAATGCAACTGGCTGCATTGCCCTCCGAGATCCAGTACCCTTTTTAAACAAAAAATAATTTAACGTACCCAATTAATTTGTTTTCCAATTAAGGGGCAATTTAGCGTGTTCAATCCACCTAGCCTGCACATCTTTGGGTTGTGGGGGCGAAACCCACACAAACACTGGAAGAATGTGCAAACTCAACACCGACAGTGACCCCAGGCCGCAATCAAACCTGGGCACCGTGAGATAGCAGTGCCAACCACTGTGCAACCACGCTGCCTTCAATATCCTTTTTGTAAAATAAATTTAGAGTACCCAATTCATTGTTTCCAATTAAGGGGCAATTTAACATGGCCAATCCACCTACCTTGCACATCTTTGGGTTGTGGGGGTAAAAGCAACGCAAACACAGGGAGAATGTGCAAACTCCACACGGATAGTGACCCAGAGTTGGGATCGAACCTGGGGCCTCGGCGCCGTGAGGCAACCGTGCTAACCACTGTACTGCCCTCAATATCCTTTCAATGATCGTTGTCAGCACTTGCATAAGATACACGAGAACAACAGCACCCGTGGAACTGTACCGCATTCCAGAGTTTGCATCTCGGGATGAGGGGTAAACACATTTGAAACAAAAGGCATGCTTTGCTTTCAAAAGATATTGTTTGTGCTGCGTAAGAAACCTGGGCTGGTTGAGGAGGGGGGTGGGGGAAGGGGGGAGGAAGAGAGAGAGCGAGAGAAAGACTCATTTTGAAAAATCAATCTCAAACTTTACCTGCGATTTATAAAACGGAGTTATACGTTTTACCAACCCTCAAATGGGGATGTGTTTAATAACAGGGCAGCTGTTTAATGCTTCACAAATTTGAGCTACCAAAATGGTTGTTAAATGCACTTATTAAATGAAGACAATTATCCTGAGCACCGCTGAAAAAAAGTCATGCTATTGAAGCTTTATGTCTTGCATTCATCAGGACAACTTGCAAGAAATTTTCAGCAGTATCAAACAGCACATCCCCACGACTGTTCGCAACATGCCAGAAGCCACATGTATTGTGGGAAATGTCTTGCCATTCTGTACTGATGAGGGCAAGAAGAGAAACTTTTATAGCATGTCTCTTTTATTCAGTAATACTAAAGCTCCGCACTACCAAGCAGCTGCAATTATTCTGATACAAATAACTCTAAGTTACGAAGAACAATCAAAGAATTTCATTTGAAAGAATATGCGAACAAAAATGAATGGTGGTTTAATCAGTGACCATGAGGAGGCTGTTTGATTGTTGAACAAATCCAGCTACCCCAAAAGTAATACACGCTTAATCTATGCAAAGAACCTCATAATTTACCTCTTTGAAGGCAAGCAACAACCTGTGCTGCACCATTTCCAAGGCCAATATATCCTTGTTGAGGTGTGATGCCCAGAACTGAATGCAGGTGGGGTAGAAATTGGGTGTTATGCAACTAGAACTACATTACTTCACATTTTTCTACATTGTACTGCAGTCTGGTGACGAGTCGGTTCCACAGGTCAGAGTACAGACTGGAGCAAAGAGAAACGGCTGTCATTACAGAACTACTACCTCCTTCCACATCATCAGTGGACAGATCGGATGAAGGGAACCTTTTAAGAGTTTAAGAAACAGGAGTGGGGTGGATCATTTGGCCCCTTGAGCCTACCTCAACTGCTCTTTCCCTGCACTCTCCCCATATCCCTTTAATTTCTAGAGTATTCAAAAATCTAACTATGTTTAAGCTGAACACACTCAGCAATTGAACACCCAGAGCTTGTTGTGTTAGAAAATTCCAAAGGTTCACCACACTTTGAGCAAAGAAATTCCCTCTTATCCCAGGTTTAAGCCTGCTGATGTCAGCCTGAGGGACTAACAATCCTACCAGTATAACATCTACCTGCTTCTTAAATGAGTCCAATATCCCCGCCTCAACGCCAACACTGCTGATCCTTCTCTGTAAAGAATTACGTCAGCATCTTTTGCAAACTTCAACCACTGAGGGCCCTTGTTCTTCACAATTCTGGCACCGCTGTGTCCTATTATACTCCTACATGGGAGTATTTGAAATGATTGTTCCGGATCTACCTCCATTATCTAATTATGTCAATTAAATTATTCAAGGCGGAAATATCTGGCATATTTAGCTACTCTTTCCAATTCTCCCCGACATCAGAGTTCAGTCTCATTGCCCTCATCTGCAACAGCTCTTTGGCAAAGAACTTAAGAACAGGATGTGGCTATTCAGGATCTCAAACCTATTCATACATTCATTTAGATCATGGCTACATACATCGATATACAGAAGATAAGAGCAGGAGGAGGCCTTTTGGCTCTTTGAGCCTTCTCTGCCATTTATCACGATCATGGCTGATCATCCAACTCAATAGCTTTCTCCCCATAGTCTTTGATCCCATTTGCCCCAAGTGCTATATCTAGCCACCTCTTGAATATATTCAATGTTTAAGCATCAACTACTACCTGTGGCTCACCATTCTTTGGGTGAAGAAATGTCTCCTTATCTCTGTCCAAAATGGTTTACCCTGAATCCTCAGACAGTGACCCTGGTTCTGGACACACCCACCATCAGGAACATCTGCCCTGCATTTACCCTGTCTAGTCCTGTTACAATTTTATAAGTCTCTATGAGATTCCCCCTCATTCTTCTGAACTCCAGATAGAACAGTCTTTACCCACCATAGCTCCTTATCCCTGAAGCCATCACTGAACAAAAAACTGTCCCTTAGTCTTGAAAGTTCTATTTGTTCTGGATCCAATACCTTTAAGGGGGAAGAGAATCCAGAGTTCTGCTACCGCTTCCGCTGAGTGCCGATGCTTCCCCAGAGGAAATACTTTCTCTGTAGCTACCTTATTGAATTCTTTTAACATTTTAAACACTTCAATCAGATCACCCTCCAAACTCCAATACCAAAGGGAATACACCATAATGATATAGTTTGGCTTTATGACTTACACCCTCCAAGCCCTGGTATCATTCTGCCAAATCTGCGTTCCACCCTCCCCAAGGCAGACATATCTGTGATGCACTGCAGAGCCCAATACTCTGGAAGGAGGTCTCATCTTATCCAGGATCACCCCTTCTGTCCTATGTGTGCACCATGCCAACGACTAGGGCATGATATAGATTCAGAATTAATCCTCAGGATTTATACTCAAAATATAGGTTATAAAGTACAATTTTCAAATCACCATTCATTTCTGTCAAGTGTACCAGAACACTTCTGACAGTGGGTAATTAAAATTAATCATCATCAATAAGGGTAATTTAAAATGAGGTTACCTATGGCTTCTATAGCTTCTGTAAGAGCTGCTATGACTTGAGTGACCTCTGCTGTGCCTACGCCGGCTTCGACTTCTGCTGTAACTCCGTGACCTGAAATTAATCATAGTAATGCATGAATGGCTTCAAATAACATGACAGGGAACGTTATCAGCCACTTTAGGTTTTAGAATTCTGCATATTTGACAACAAAACCACTTACCCCTGTGTGAAGGGGAAATAAAACATACACAGCAATAGGAAATGCACATTTCTACGAATCACAAAGAGCTGTCTCAATCCTAAATCGGTGAAGAGTGATGCTGATGAGGAAAAAGGTGATAAAAGGGAAGGAGGAAAGAGAGAAAGAAGCATTTACTCAGCACATCTTACATCCTCAGGAGACTCTGAAGTGCGTCAGAAACAAAGAATAATTGTTTGGAAGCCAAATGTGTCGACAGCAATATGCTCTAAAAACAGCAATCTGTTTTGGCAATGTTGGCTGCGGGATGACACTGGGAGAACTCACGAGGTCCTCCAAGTGGCCAAGACTGTGCAAACTTTTGGGACAGATTGCAAGGGGTGGGTGTCAATGGGGTAGTGTGCAATGCCTGGAGGGTTTGAGTTATGTTATCAGGTTATTCAACGCTGCTAGTAGGCCAGGAACTGAAAGGGGTCGGAGATGAGGGTCGGGGGATAAATACTGCTGGGGCAGTGGGGTGAGGGGTTTGGTTAGTGGAGGGTGCAGGGAATCCTGTGAGGGGATTGGTCTGGGCATTTAAAACACTTACGCAGAAGTTAGAAGGGGTTTTAGTTCTTCTAACTTTTTCTGAGTAACTATTTGCATAACCAGGGTTGCTGGATGGTTCGCAGCGCACTTGTCCAGAAGAAGTTTGTGCGCCTGGACAGTTGGAAGTGCAAATGGAAAGTTCCAAGACACAATCCTCAGCACATCTTTGGGGTACCCCCCCCAATATCTGACGCTGGGGAGCCCACAAGTTACAGCCCAAGGTGCTGACACTGGATAGACTGTCTGCACTTAAAAGTTGATACGGCACCAGGACCAGGTGAGATGCATCTAAGAATACCGAGGGAAGTGAGGGAGGAAATTGGCCATAATTTCCAGTCTTCCTTAGGCTGTGGGGTGGTGGCAGGGAACTGGGGAATTCCAGACTGCTGGAAAAAAAAAGGGTGGAAAGACAGCAAACACAGGCCGGTCAATCTTACTTTGGCAGAGGAAACACTGAGGAAATATGGGTTAATGAAAGCCAACACAAATTTGTTAACTAAATTGCTGGAGTTTTTTTTAAAGAGGTAACAGAGAAGGTGGATGAGGGTAATACTGTTGATGTAGTGTACATGGGCCTGCAAAATACAGTTGTTAAATTGCTGCCCAATAGGTTTGAGAGAAAAGTTATAGCTCCAGAAATAAAAGGGACACTAGCAACCTGGAGACCAAGTTGGCTGAGTGATAGTAAAGAGAGAGAGCAGAAGTTAATGCATGTTTTCCAGACTGGAAGAAATGGAGCCCCCCCCGGTGGTGTTGGGGCCTTTGCTCTTACTGATATATATTAATGATCTGAATCACTGGGCACATCTTCAAAATGTGCAGATAATAAAAAACTTCACAGTATTCGGAACCATGAGGGCAGCATGGAACTTCAAAAGGTTATGGACAGGTTGGTGGAACAAGTGGACTTTTGGCAGATGAAATTTAATGCAGAGAAACACAGAGATGAATTTTGGTTGGAAGAAGGCAGCGGGGATATGAAAGAAAGGACACAATTCCAAAGGGACTGCAGGAGCCGAGGGACCTGGGTTGAAGTACATTTGTATAAATCATGGAAGGTAGCAGGACAGATTACGAAAATGATTAATAAAACATATGGCATCCTAGCTTTTATTAAAAGGGGCACTGATTAAAAAAGCAGGCAGTAATGTTAAGTAAAAACAGAAAGTGCTGGAGAAACTCCAATTCAGCAGCACTCAAAGAGGAAGAATGTGTAGCACTGCAGGAAAAAGGTGGAGTAACGGTGAACTGCTTCTTCGGAAAGCCAACACAGACATAATGTGTTGAATGGTCCCAATCTGTGTGGTAGCAATTCCTACAGCGCAGGAGGACGCTCGACATATCGGATTGCACCTACCGTCTGAAAACTACCCTTCCTAAGTCCGCTGCCCTGCCCAGCCCTGTAACTCCATCCAACATACACATCTTTTCGACACTAAGGGGCAGTTTATCATGGCCAATCCACCTAAGCTGCACATCTTTGGACTGTGGGAGGAAACCAATGCACCCGGAAGAAACCTACGCACACACGGGGAGGAAGTGCAAACTCCACATGGTCACCCGAGACCGGAATTGAACCCGGGTCCCTGGCGCTTATGAGGCAGCAGAGATAACCACTGTGCTGTCGTGCCGCCGACTATTCTGTGACTAAATTCATCCTGATAGACGAGATTCTGCACATAAACGCAAAAAGGATATCAACATTAACAGCATGATTTAAGGTTAGGGTTAGTCAGTGCTAAAATGGACAGCAAGGTGACGACTAAACAAGAAACAGAGTATGCATTAAGATTAGCTACTCAGACTGGCAAACGGTATTTCAAGGGTGGTGCAGTGGCACAGTGGTTAGCACTGCTGCCTCACAGCTCAGTGATTGACCCCTCAGTCAAGGGGAACAGCTGCTTCCTATTTACCCTGTCCAAACCCCTCATAATCTTACACACTTCAATCATATCCCCTCGGCCTTCTCAGCTCTAACGAAAACAATCCAAGCCTATCCAGTCTCTCCTTATAGCTCAGATGCTCCAGCCCAGGCAAATCCTGGTGAATCTCCTCCTGTACCCCCTCCTGGGCAATCACCTTCCTATAGTTACCAGAACTGCACACTGTACTCTAGCTGTGGCATGGCTAACGTTCTGTACAGCTCCAACATAACCTCCTTGCTCTTATATTCTATGCTATGACTGATGAAGGCAAGTGTCCCATATGCCTTAATTACCCTATTCACCTGCTCTGCCGCCTTCAGGGATCTGTGAACAAGTAACCCAAGTTCCATCTGTTCCTTTGAGCTTCCTAGTGTCCAGCCATTCATTAAACACTCACTTGTCCTGTTTCTTCTTGCAAACTGCATCACCTCACATTTATCAGGGTTAAATACCATCTGCCTCTGTTCTGCCCACCTGACCAACCCATAAACTATGACCCACTTCTTCACTGTTAACCACCCTACCAATAGAACAAAATCATAGAAAGGTTACAGCACAGGTGGCCATTTGGCCCATCTTGTTGATGTCAGACCGAGGAAATCCAGATGCTCTTTCTTTTAAAAAAAATAAATTTAGAGTACCCAATTCATTTATACCAATTAAGGAGCAAGTTAGCGCAGCCAATTCACCCACGAAACCCACGCAAACACGGGGAGAATGTGCAAACTGCACACGGACAGTGACCCAGGGCCAGGATCGAACCTGGGACCTCGGCGCCATGAGGCTGCAGTGCTAACCACTGTGCCACTGTGCAGCCCCAGGTGCTCTTTCTAATCCCACCTTTATGCACTCGGATCATAGCCCTGTACCTTAGAGCACTTAAGGTGCAGATCCAGGTACTTTTTAAAAAGAGTTTAGTGTCTCTGCCTCCACAACCAACTCAGGCAGCGAATTCCCACTATCCTCTGCGCAAAAAGGTTCTTTCTCATGTCCCCTCCACACCTTCTGCCACCTATCTTGAATCTATGTCCCCTGGTTCTGGAATTCTCCACTAAGGGAAACAATGTTATACTGTCCACCCTGTCTTTTCCCCTCATAATTTTGTACACCCCAATTAAGTCACCCCTCAGCCTTCTTGGGTGTCGTCTGCAAACTTACTTATCAATCCCCCCACGTTCTCATCAATATCATTTATATTAATACGATCCCAGACCAGACCCCAATAGTGGCTGGGATATTGGGCCAAATCCTCAATATTTTAATTTATTTTGTAAGACTGTACGGAAAGAATGATTCGCTCCAGGAGTGGTGGCACGAAAAAAAATAACGATTTGGTATATTTAAAACAAAACTTATTTATGAATACAATAAACGAATACTCGTTTTATTACTAACCTACTGGGAGGGAATTGTGAACTCAGTGTCAGACAGATCAAACTTTAATTCCTCTCCAAAGCTTTCTCAAAATGTCTCTGAATCCCTTAGCTCCACCCAGCAATGACATCACCCCAAGCTGAAAAACAAATTAACTCTTTATGCTGAACGCACATCAACTCCTCAGGGACTTCCTCGGAGTCAAACCACAATGCATTAGCCCAGCCTGAAAAACCCATTCCTCTGGTCAATTTCACCGTCTGGCTCCTAAAAGCTCCCAGGCCTGGCAAAACAGGATTATCTTTTTAAAAACATGACCACTGCAGTCAAACACACTCTCAACCCCAATCTTTCGACCCTTAGATGGCCAAATGTTTAGAATCCAATATTCCTAAAATTCTCCATTCGTCACAATATATAGAACAAACAATAAGGGAGCCAGTACTGAACCGTCTGATACGCCGCTGGACACCAGCCTCCAGTTACTCAAACAGCCTTCTACAACCACCCTTTGTGCCCTATTACTAAGCCAGTTTTGGATCAATCTCGGCAAGCTTCCTTGATTTCCACATGCTTCAACCTTCTCAATCAGTCTCCCATGTGGGACCTTGTCAAAGGCTTTGCTAAAATCCATATAAACTACACCAACTGCACTTCCTTCATCCACACACTCGGTCACTTTATCAAAACATTCCATCAAATTTGGTAGGCCTGACCGCCCTCTGACAATCCCTCATCAACCCATGTCTTTCCGAGTGGAGATCAATTCTCTCCTTCAGAACTTTCTCCAATAGTTTCCACACCACTGATGTGAGATTCACCGATCTGTAATTCCCTGGTTTATCTCTATTATCCTCCTAGAAAAGTGGATCATGAGCTGTTCTCCAGTCCTCTGGCACTTCCCCCATGGCCAGGGAGGAATTAAAAACCTGCGATGGAATCCCTCGCTTCCCACAGCAGCCTGGGATTCAATACATCCGAGGCCTGGGAATTTGTAAGCCTGTCAAAGTCTCCAATACTGCCTCACTTCCTATGTCAAACTGCCGAAGGTCCTCAGTCCCATTTCCTAAATTCTGTATCCATGACCCCCTTCTCCCGAGTGAAGACCAATGAGAAGTATTAATTTAACAGCCTAACAATTTCCTGCGGATTCACACACAACTTACCCACTTGATCTCTAATGGACCGTACACTTTCCTGGGTTAACCTTTTCCCCTTAATGTATAGAACATCTTAAGGTTATCCCTAATCCTATTAGCAAGTCCTTTTTCATGCCCCCCTTTTGCTCTTCTAACTGCTTTCTTAAGTTTCCTCTTGCACTTCCTAAATTCCTCCCGGGTTGCAGCTGAATTTCACCCGTTGAACTTGATAAAAGCCCTTCTCTTCCTCCTTTTTTGAAAAAAATACTTTTATTCTCCTTTTTCACATTTTCTCCCAAATTTACACCCACCAACAAGAAACAATAATCAGTAATGAATGCAATGTCAATCCACATATCAATAGCAACGATCCCATCCTCCCACCAAACCCCCAAACATTAGCCCGCATGTTAACATAAAAAAAATAACAAAAAGGAATCAGGAATCATCCATAGTCTTCTCTTCCTCCCTATCCAGACCTGGCTTGTCCTAGACCTCCAGGGTTCCCTGAACTTCTTGCCTCTACATTTCCCCCAATAGGGAACATGTTATACCTGTACTCAGCCCATTTCCTTTTCGAATGCCCTCCACTGCACCGCTGTGGATTTTTATGCAGGGAGCCGTTCCCAGTCAACTTCGGTCAGACCCCGTCTTATTTTAGTGAAATCTGCCTTGCCCCAATCCAAGGCCATCTTTTTCAGGTCATCTGTTTCCCTGTCCATAACAAACTTGAACCGTACCGTGCTGTGGTCACTACCACTAAAATGTTCCCCCACTGCCATGCTGGGGACAGTTCTCCTTGGAGGGAAGCAGACTAAGAGGCGATCTGAGAAATGGTCAAAATCATAAGGGGGCTGGACAGAGAAGAAAAGGTGAAACTGTTCCTGTTCATTAGGATGAAGAACAGAGGGTACAAATTGAAAGCAAGTTGCAAAAGAAGCAAATGTGATGTGACAGAAATATTTTTCACTCAGTGGTTTGGGTCTGAAATTCACTCCTTGGAAGCATGGTAGAGGCAGGTTCAAGAGGGCATTAGGTTATTACATGAATAGAAACGATGTGCAGGGGAATAAACAGAGGAAATGCACCAAGTCACCCCACGACATTCAATGACATCACCATCGCTGAATCCCCCCCAATCAACATCCTGGGGGTTACTATTAATCAGAAACTGAACTGGACGAGCCATCCTAATACTGCGGCCAGCAGAGCAGGCCACTGCCTGGATGAGTGCAGTTCTAACAACACTCATGAAACTCATCACCATCCAGGACAAAGCAGCCCGCTTGATTGCTACCCTTTCCTCAAACATTTAACGCCTCCACCACCAACGAACAGCGACAGCCAGGTGTACCATTGCCAAGATGCACTGCAATAACTCACCAAGGTTCCTTGGGCAGCACCTTCCAAACTTCCTACCGCCACCATGTAGAAGGGCAGGGGCAGCAGATACCTGGCAACCCCACCACCTAGAGGTTCTCCTCCAAGTCACTCACCACCTCAATGTGGAAATATATCTGCGTTCCTTTACAGTCGCTGGGTCAAAATCCTGGAACACCCCCCCCCACCACCGATAAGAAAAAATTATCTACACCTCAGAAGCTGCAGCAGTTCAAGGCGGCAACTCACCAGCACCTTCTGAAGGGCAACCAGGGATGGGCAATAAATGTTGGCCTAACCAGCCACGCCCACATCCCATAGATGAATAAAGAAAAAGTCTTGATGCTCATTTGTTTAGCCGGTGCAGACATGAAGGGCCAAATGGAAGACCAATGCTGAATTTGCTGTGGAGATAGGTTCAGAAGTTATTGGGGGGGGGGGGGGGGGCAAACATGAGTAAATGAGAGAATTTCCCTCAAAATGCTAATACTTTCTCTTGGAGGTGCTGGGTGATTGGACGTGTATCTCCAGTGTTTTCTTAATTTCTGTAGTTTATGGTGGCGGTGCAGATAGTCGAGTAAATTACCGGGATGGCTCCCATCCAACAGTGTGCCTCTGGAGCAACTTAAAATGACAGTGCTCACGTTTGTGCAGAGCAATATTTAATGGCATGGAGATTTTAAAAATTAAGCCAGCACATGGACATGGTTTGCCCTAGGAAGGATGCCAGAATCCTGTGGTTGCCTGTGAATGAGCAATCTGCATGGCATAGCTAAGATACCAGCTGTCAAGAATTGGGGTCATCAGTAACAGCGGAGAATCTGAGCTTTCTTTCACTGGAATGGCCAGGGAGACAATTGGATATGAGAGAGAGAGAGAGAGAGAGAGAGAGAGAGAGAGAGAGAGGAGAGAGAGAGAGAGAGAGAGAGAGAGAGAGAGAGAGAGAGAGAGAGAGAGAGAGAGAGAGAGAAAGAGAGAGAATGCGTGTGAGAGAAAGTGTGAAATAGTGTATGAGAGTGTGAGAGAGAGAGAGAGAGAGTGTGCGTGTCGAGTGTGTGTGTATTTGAGCGAGAATGTGCGTGTGTGTGTGTGAAAGAGTGTGCGAGAGAGAGAGAGAGGGAGAGAGAGAGAGAGAGTGTGTGTGTGTGTGTGTGTGTGTGTGTGTGTGTGTGTGTGTGTGAAAGAGAGAGTGTGTGTTTATGCGAGTGTGCGCGCCTGAGTGAGCGTGTGCACGTGAGTGAGCGAGTGGGGGGGGGAGGGGGGGGGGGAAAGAGAGAGAGAGAGAGAGAGAGAGGAAATGTGCTGGGGTGGGGAGCTTTTGAAATAATAACGTTCTCAAAATTATGAAGCCAGATCAAAGACCAACAGGAAGATGAAAAGACTTGAATTCATACAGAACTTTACCACATCTCTCCAAAACATCCTGGTTTATTATGGGAAATTACCCTGCGGTCATCTCCCTGCAAAACAGATATACCGCTTTGGATACTGTTGAGGGAGATGGCTCACCAGGGGAAGGCAGCAGCAGCCAGGTTCATGGCACCGTGGCTGGCTCTGCTGCACAGCAGGGCAGGAAGAAAAATGGCAGGGCTATAGTGATAGGGGACTCGATCGTAAGGGGAATAGACAGGCGGTTCTGTGGACGCAATCGAGACTCCAGGATGGTATGTTGCCTCCCTGGTGCAAGGGTCAAGGATGTCTCAGAGCGGCTGCAGGACATTCTGGGGGGGGGGGGGGAGGGTGAACAGCCAGCTGTCGTGGTGCACATAGGCACCAACGATATAGGTAAAAAACGGGATGAGGTCCTACAAGCGGAATTCAGGGAGTTAGGAGTTAAACTAAAAAGTAGGACCTCAAAAGGTAGTAATCTCAGGATTGCTACCAGTGCCACGAGCTAGTCAGAGTAGGAATGTCAGGATAGATAGGATGAATGCGTGGCTCGAGAGATGGTGCAAGAGGGAGGGATTCAAATTCCTGGGGCATTGGGGTCGGTTCTGGGGGAGGTGGGACCAGTACAAACCGGACGGTCTGCACTTGGGCAGGACTGGAACCGATGTCCTAGGGGGGGTGTTTTCTAGAGCTGTTGGGGAGGGTTTAAACTAATGTGGCAGGGGGATGGGAACCAATGCTGGAAGTTGGAAGGTAGTAAAACAGGGACAGAAACAAAAGGAAGTAAGGGGAAAAGTGCAAGGCAGAGAAGACATAGTCAGAAATCCATAAGGGCGACTGTACAAGGTACAGTGACTGAGGGGAGCACAGTGAATAGGCCCAGTAATAACAAAAGGAATAAAACTGGAGATGTTAAGATTCAAAACAGAGGTAAAAAAACCAACATAAGTGTACTTTACCTGAATGCTCGTAGTATTCGGAATAAAGTAAATGAGTTGGTGGCACAAATCATCGTAAATGACTATGATTTAGTGGCCATTACTGAAACATGGTTAAAGGATGGTCACGACTGGGAGTTAAATATCCGAGGGTATCAAACTATTCGGAAGGACAGAGTGGATGGTAAGGGAGGTGGTGTTGCTCTGTTATTTAAGGATGACATCCGGGCAATAGTAAGGGATGACATCGGTGCTATGGAGGATAAGGTTGAATCCATTTGGGTGGAAATCAGGAATAGTAAGGCGAAAAAGTCACTGATAGGAGTAGTCTATCGGCCACCAAATAGTAACGATATGGTGGGGCAGGCAATAAACAAAGAAATAACTGATGCATGTAGAATTGGTACAGCAGTTATCATGGGGGATTTTAATCTACATGTCGATTGGTTTAACCAGGTCGGTCAAGGCAACCGTGAGGAGGAGTTTATAGAATGTATCCGCGATAGTTTCCTAGAACAGTATGTAATGGAACCTACGAGGGAACAAGCGGTCCTAGATCTTGTCCTGTGTAATGAGACAGGATTGATTCATGATCTCATAGTTAGGGATCCTCTCGGAAGGAGCGATCACAATATGGTGGAATTTAAAATACAGATGGAGGGTGAGAAAGTAAAATCAAATACTAGTGTTTTGTGTTTAAACAAAGGAGATTACAAGGGGATGAGAGAAGAACTAGCTAAGGTAGACTGGGAGCTAAGACTTTATGGTGGAACAGTTGAGGAACAGTGGAGAACCTTCCAAGCGATTTTTCACAGTGCTCAGCAAAGGTTTATACCAACAAAAAGGAAGGACGGAAGAAAGAGGGAAAATCGACCGTGGATATCGAAGGAAATAAGGGAGAGTATCAAATTGAAGGAAAAAGCATATAAAGTGGCAAAGATTGCTGGCAGATTAGAGGATTGGGAAATCTTTAGGGGGCAACAGAAAGCTACTAAAAAAGCTATAAAGAAGAGTAAGATAGAGTATGAGAGTAAACTTGCTCAGAATATAAAAACAGACAGTAAAAGTTTTTACAAATATATAAGACAAAAAAGAGTGGCTAAGGTAAATATTGGTCCTTTAGAGGATGAGAAGGGAGTTTTAATAATGGGAAATGAGGAAATGGCTGAGGAACTGAACAGGTTTTTTGGGTCGGTCTTCACAGTGGAAGACACAAATAACATGCCAGCGACTGATAGAAATGAGGCTATGACAGGTGAGGACCTTGAGAGGATCGTTATCACTAAGGAGGGAGTGATGGGCAAGCTAATGGGGCTAAAGGTAGAAAAGTCTCCTGGCCCTGATGGAATGCATCCCAGAGTGCTAAAAGAGATGGCTAGGGAAATTGCAGATGCACTAGTGATAATTTACCGAAATTCACTAGACTCTGGGGTGGTCCCGGTGGATTGGAAATTAGCAAACGTGACACCACTGTTTAAAAAAGGAGGTAGGCAGAAAGCAGGAAATTATAGGCCAGTGAGTTTAACTTCGGTAATAGGGAAGATGCTGGAATCTATCATCAAGGAAGAAATTGCGAGGCATCTGGATAGAAATTGTCCCATTGGGCAGACGCAGCATGGGTTCGTTAAAGGCAGGTCATGCCTAACTAATTTAGTGGAATTTTTTGAGGACATTACCAGTGCAGTAGATAACGGGGAGCCGATGGATGTGGTATATCTGGATTTCCAGAAAGCCTTTGACAAGGTGCCACACAAAAGGTTGCTGCATAAGATAAAGATGCATGGCATTAAGGGTAAAGTAGTAGCATGGATAGAGGATTGGTTAATTAATAGAAAGCAAAGAGTTGGGATAAATGGGTGTTTCTCTGGTTGGCAATCAGTAGCTAGTGGTGTCCCTCAGGGATCCGTGTTGGGCCCACAATTGTTCACAATTTACATTGATGATTTGGAGTTGGGGACCAAGGGCAATGTGTCCAAGTTTGCAGATGACACTAAGATGAGTGGTAAAGCGAAAAGTGCAGAGGATACTGGAAGTCTGCAGAGGGATTTGGATAGGTTAAGTGAATGGGCTCGGGTCTGGCAGATGGAATACAATGTTGACAAATGTGAGGTTATCCATTTTGGTAGGAATAACAGCAAACGGGATTATTATTTAAACGATAAAATATTAAAGCATGCCGCTGTTCAGAGAGACTTGGGTGTGCTAGTGCATGAGTCACAGAAGGTTGGTTTACAAGTGCAACAGGTGATTAAGAAGGCAAATGGAATTTTGTCCTTCATTGCTAGAGGGATGGAGTTTAAGACTAGGGAGGTTATGTTGCAACTGTATAAGGTGTTAGTGCGGCCACACCTGGAGTATTGTGTTCAGTTTTGGTCTCCTTACTTGAGAAAGGACGTACTGGCGCTGGAGGGTGTGCAGAGGAGATTCACTAGGTTAATCCCAGAGCTGAAGGGGTTGGATTATGAGGAGAGGTTGAGTAGACTGGGACTGTACTCGTTGGAATTTAGAAGGATGAGGGGGGATCTTATAGAAACATTTAAAATTATGAAGGGAATAGATAGGATAGATGCGGGCAGGTTGTTTCCACTGGCGGGTGACAGCAGAACTAGGGGGCATAGCCTCAAAATAAGGGAAAGTAGATTTAGGACTGAGTTTAGGAGGAACTTCTTCACCCAAAGGGTTGTGAATCTATGGAATTCCTTGCCCAGTGAAGCAGTTGAGGCTCCTTCATTACATGTTTTTAAGGTAAAGATAGATAGTTTTTTGAAGAATAAAGGGATTAAGGGTTATGGTGTTCGGGCCGGAAAGTGGAGCTGAGTCCACAAAAGGTCAGCCATGATCTCATTGAATGGCGGAGCAGGCTCGAGGGGCTAGATGGCCTACTCCTGCTCCTAGTTCTTATGTTCTTATGATACCATGTGCTTCTTTGTGGTAGGGATCACCACAGAAGGGAGAAGATGCTACTGTATTATTAAAGGTTAACAGTGTAATCAGTTTACTGCGAGTTAAAGGCCAGTTTAAATAAAAATCACAACCGTTGGCCCAATCTCTGCACAGATTGTACCTACCTGTAAGAAGAGCTGTAGCTTCTTGACCGACTCCTTGATCTACTGGTTGACCGGGATCTTGTGTGGGAATGCGACCTGCCTCTCGAACTGGATCGGTAATGGCCACGTGAGGAACTCCGGCTTCGAGACCGGCTTTTGCTATCTCCGGACGGGGAGTCTTCTTCACTCGAGGTTTCTTGGTTTCTCTGCCTTCGGTTCATCCTTGCTGTGCGCCGAACTTCGTCAAACAGAGAGCCTGGCTTGACTTTATTTTTACTTTTAATTTCTATTTTCAGTCCCTGGGGTTTGTTATCGGATTCAATAGCCTCTACTTTCACCTCGGTATTAACTACGGGGCTAGCTGTTGGCACATTCGGCATTATTTTTAGAGGTTTCCATTTATTACTGTCCGTTGCCTCATTGTCTGCCCTCGTACTACTTTCTGTTGCGCTCCCATTGATATCGGATGCTTGGACAGCCTCAGTGCCATTTGTCTCTTTCTTATTCTGCCTCGCTTTCTCTGCTGAAGTGTCGCTTTCGGACTTGACTCCTAAGCTTTTTGCTCCTTTGGAACCTCTAGCTTCGGAAACAGATCCTTCTTTTTCACTGCTTTTTTGCACTGCCGAGGTGGAAATGCACTTCTCTGGGGTGGTGCTCCTAATATTTTGGTTTGGGGGCTTGCCTTTATCTGTCGCTCCTGACGCTTTTGCTACCGTGGCTGAAGCCTTTGCCGAATCGCTCTTCTTCTGTTTTGGTGACGGTTCCGCGTCCCGTTTGAGACCCGAGGCACTTGTCTGTGATTCATGCAGCTCTGCATTCTCTTTGCCTGGATGGCTGACTTTCACCGAAGCAGCACAATTTACTGTACTGTTTTCAGCATCATGCCGTCTCACACTGGGTAGTGTGTTCCTGACCTTGGATTTAACATCGCTTTCACCAGGCCCATCAGCTTTGGTCTCTTCTTCCTCTTCGTCCCCAAACTCCAGAGGAGGCTGCCAATGGAATTTCTCCTTTGTTTTTGGAACCTTTTTGGATTTTTTCTTCTCGCTTTTCTTTTTGAACTTCATGCTCTTTGACTTTGACTTTTTCTTATTCTTAAGTTTGTGTTTCACCTTCTTCTTTCGCCTCTTCTCATTTCCCCTCACTGAACCTGAAGAGCTGCTGCCAATAGAGGACCGTCTGGCTGATGGCTGTCTGCTGCTCATTTCTGAGCTGGACGATACAGAAGATTTGGCGCTGCACGCCTCGGGTCTTGAATTTGGTTTTCTACTCAATGCCTTCTCTTCAGTCTCACCACCATCCGGTTTCTGACCCACTTCGCCCCCCTCGGAGGTGGATCCAGATTGCACTTTACTGCTTTTGCTCTGTTCTGTTTCAGATTCGGTCTCAGAATTCAACCTTGCTTTCTTGTTAACTTTCTTTGCAGTTTCCTCATCTTTGCTGTGAGACCCAGAGGAGGATTTTCTTTCAGAGGATTTGTTCCTTGTAGATTTCTTCCTTGGTCGCTGTACGCGATCATTGGAGGACATATGCTTTACAATTGAATGTTCCTTGGTAGAAATTTTGCTGGGACGTTCACATTTTCCCTCTGCTTTTTTGCTACTGTGGCTTTTTTTGACAGATTCTGCCTGAGAGTTGGACATATTATCTCTTTTTGATTCAGTTTTTCCCTTTTCTCTCGCATATTCAACTGAGTCACTCTCGCTGGAACAGTGTGAAGACAACAAATCAGGCTCCTTTTCATGTTTCTTTCCAGGGGTACGTTCTTTGCTTGCATGGTTGGCTCCAGAGGTTGCTTGCTGATCTTTATTGTGTTTATCTGAAACAGAATTAGTTTTTTGAACTTTGCCATACTTCTCTTCGCTGCTGGCTACACACAGTTCTACAGATTTACATGAATGACTGGACGACTTGGAGGAGGAGGAGGATGATTCGTGGTAGGGAGATTTAGTTAGTGAACGTGACCGTGACCTTGAACTAGACCGGCTCCTTGACCTGGAATATGACAGACTCCTTGACCTGGAACTAAACCCTCTGCTCCTTGAACTCTTCTGATAGTCTGAGGTTGAACTTCGATCACTTTCACGATCAGAGTTATAATGCCCTCTGGTATCTGAACTGCGGTGCTGTTTCTGTGAAGATGGGGACAGGTCATCCTCCTTTGAACATTTTGAATCTCTACTGCTCAATGTAGGTGTTTTTTCACTTAATTTTGCCTGGGCTTCCTGGATACGAACATAAGAGGGCTTCCATGGCTTTTGGCCTGGTCGCCATCTTGAAGGTGGAGGACTTTCACTTAAAGGAACTGGAGGAACAGCTTCGACTGGAGCAGCGAGTGTTACATTTTTCTCATTTTCCTTGGCAGCTACCCTTGAAGTATCAAGCTTGGTTTGTTTTTGATTTTCAAAATGAGTCCTGGTACTTCGCCTCCTTTTGTGCCTGGATTTTGAGCTAGATCTGGACGTGGATCTACTTCTTGATGAGATGGAGCTTGAACTACACCTGGACCTGGACCTAGATCTTGATCTGGACCTGGATCTAGATCTTGATCTGGTCCTGGATCTCGATCTAGACCTGGATCTTCCTTTGGATCGAGACCTAGACTTTGATCTCGAATAGGATCGAGAAACTGTACTGGCTGAAGAAGATTGACGACTAGAAGTCTCAGACCACACACTTTCTGATGAGTTTCTTGAAGAGGTTGATGAAGGAGATTTCTTTACATGCTCCAGAGAAGACTTAGTCTTGCAGCTTAGTGAGCGTGCAGAGTCTGAAGGCACAGAGGTGTCCTTTGTCTTATGTTTGTGCACTTTATGCCTCCTGGAATGCTTCAGCTTCCTGGATTTTTTCTTCGCTTTGATTTTCCTCCTTTCTTTTTTAGATCTTTTATAGCGGCTGGATTTCCTCCTGCTGCGGTCGTCTGAGTAATAACCATCATGTGACCAGGACCGTGACCATGGTGAAGCAGATCTGTCGCTCCACCGACGTGACTCTGACTTCAACCTGCAGAGAAAGAAAAGTTCAACTGTACAGGATTGATCTAGAGTCAGTAAAGATTAAATTCCATCTCCTATCACTTAATTCTTAGTCCAGAACAACTTAAGAACGCCACCAGCTTCCAGATTTGGAAATATATTGCTGTTCCTTCACCCTCGCTGGATCAAACTTCTGTAACACCTTCCTACACCACAGGAACTGTAGCGGTTCAAGAACGCAACTCAGCACCATCTTCTCAGGACATTTAAAAACATTTTTCAGGAGATGTGGCCATCGCTAGCTTAGCCAGCATTTATTGTCCATCCCTATTTGCCCTTGAACTGCGCGTATTTCAGAGGGCAGTTTGAGGTCAACTACATTGCTGTGGGTCTGGAGTCACATGTGGGCCAGACCAGGTAAGGACGGCCGATTTCCTTCCCTACAGGACATTAGTGATTGAAAAGTTTAATGACCATGAAACCAATCGACAATGGTTTCATGGTCATTAAACTTTTAATTCTAGATTTTTATTAAATTCAAGTTTCACCATCTGCCCTGGTGGGATTTGAACCCGGGTCCCTGGGCCATTACCGTGGGTCTCTGGATTACTAATCCAGTTACTAACCATTACGCCACTGCCTCCCCAGTGGAGAGATGGCAATAAATGCTGGTCTAGCCAGCGATGCCCCCATCCCATAACTGAATAAATTAAAGTGGCATTCCCCAACAAAATCTCAATAAATGGTTAGTCACCAAGAATGCAAGTGTGCAACTTCTCCCTCAGCTGCACTTTGCAATTCTAGGTGCAACACATTTTGAAATGTCTTTTATGGGACTTAATTATTCTGAATTTATAAATCAGACAAATGGAGTTTGTAATTCCACAAATCCATAGCGTGATTTAATTATAATCATAGAATCTACAGAGCAGGAGGCAGCCATTCGGCCCATCGAGTCTGCACCAGCCTTGGAAAGAGCACCCTACTCAAGGCCAGGGTTCCACCCTATCCCTGTAACCCAGTTTAACCTTTTGTACATTCGGGGGCAATTTATCATGGCCAATCCACCTAATCTGCACATCTTTGGACTGTGGGAGGAAACCGGAGCACCCGGAGGAAACCCACGCAGACACGGAGGAGAAAGTGCAAACTCCACACAGACAGTGACCCAAGCCAGGAACTGAACCTGGGACCCTGGAGTGGTGAGGCAGCAGTGCTAGCCATTGTGCCACCACACAATTAAATATAATGATCTTATTTATATATAGGAAGTAGGGCCAGGACCTGGCATCTGGTCTATTGGGCCTGCTCTATCATTCAATATCGTGAATGATCTACCAATTCAACTTCACTTTTCTGCCCATTCCCCATATTACACTATTCCCTTGGTGTTTCGCCTAGTTCAGTCGCTGATCAATGCTTTTGAAGTTAATAATATGCGTAAAGGTTGCATGACTGAAGCACGTGCACCATAGCAAAAGCTGAATACTACAATAAAAGAAAAAGACTGCGGATGCTGGAAATCTGAAATGAAAGGAAGGTTAAACTCAGCAGGTCTGGCAGCCGTTCTCAGTCCATACGACCCTCCTACAAAACCACAGAAGGGTCATATGGACTCCAATTGTTTATCTCGCCACAGATGGATGTCGGACCTGCTGAGTTTAGCCAGCATTTTGTTTTTATTTCAGAATGCTGCATGCATGACAGATTCTCTATGATACAATGACAAGACTGATGAAAAATACTCTGAACTATAGGTCCCGAGAAACACAAATCCACTCGACATGTTCGAATATATGCAAAACCATATGTATTTTTAAATTCTCATCTTATAGAGTTCATACTTGTCTCCTTTAGTCCATTTCTCTAGGCTGGCGGCTCGGTACGTTCTAACTCGCTGCATTTCTTCCTTCCAATGAGGTGGTGTTTCACTGCTTTCCTCGTCCAGTTCTGATTCCAACTGTGATCTAGATTTTGAAGGAGTGCGATAGCGCTAACCCAGGAAAAAAAGTTGCAAAAATGAAATAAATTTAATTCATTAACCTTTTTTGCTTGCTCGGCAGGATAATTGTGGACATTAGAATTTGATTTCCACCCCCCCTCCCAAACACTCTTTATTTCCTCTTCCTGTCACCCTGCTCGTCACATTGGGTCCACACTACAGAACACAAAAATCTCTAGCAAAAATCATAGGTTCGTGGATGATTACACCACAGAAGGAGGCCATTCAGCCCATTGAGTCCACACCAGTCAACAATGATCTGATGACACTAATTCCATTTTACAGCTCTTGGTCCATAGCCTTGGAAGCTACGGCAGCGCAAGAGAATACCTAAATGCTTGTTAAATTTTACGAGAGTTTCTGACTCGACCACCTTTCGGGCAATAAGTTCCAGAGTCCCACCACCCTCCGGGAGAAAGTTTCTCCTCAATTCCCCTTTGAGCTTTCCACCTCTTACCTTAAATCTATGCCCCCGGGTTATTGACCCTTCCACTAATGGAACTAGTCTCCTTTCTTTCATTTTAAGAACTCAACGCCTACAGGCTACCTTAGTCATTTTGCCCAGATGAGAATTGGCAGGCATTTCTATTGCATCGGGTGAGGCAATACTGTTTCCGTCTTTGGTCAATGTGTACGGAGAGGCAATAGGCAACACAAGGGCTGATCTTCCCTCTTTTAAGATCAATCCCACCTCCAACTGTTCTTTTACCAAGCCAGCTGAGGCCAGCTAAATGCAGCATAAACTTAAGATTGAGCTCCAAGACCTTTTGGCCCACTTTTTGCTCAGTGTGCTGTAGGGTTGCCAAAGACAACCATATTTTTTTTAAACAATGGGTATTAGACATAGGAAACAAACACATTAACTTAAGAATCTCCTTCCCGAGCCTGGAGGCATTAGAGGAGGAGTTTGATTTACCAGGTGGGAACGGATTTCGGTGCCTGCAGGTACGGGACTTTGTCCGGAGGCAGGTTCCAAGCTTTCCTCGCCTCCCTCGAAGGGGACTACAGGATAAGGTGATGTCAAAAACGGGTTGGGGAGGGGAGGGTTTCAGAGATGTACAAGGAGTTGATGGAGTGGGAAAGGGTCCCAATCGGGCAGGTGAAGACGAAGTGGGAGGAGGAGTTGGGAGGGGAAGTAGAAGTCGGACTATGGGAAAAGGCCTTGAAGAGAGTCAATTCATCCTCGTCATGTGCCAGGCTTAGCCTGAACCAGTTCAAGGTGGTTCATAGGACTCGTATGACTGTGGCCCGGATGAGTAGGGTTTTTGAGAAAATGGAGGTTAGGTGCGGGCGGCGTGGGGGTAACCCAGAAAACCACGTACACATGTTCTGAGCATGTCCGAAATTGAGGGGATTCTGGCAGGCATTTGCGGACGTCATGTCAGAGGTCCTAGAAGAGAGGGTGACTCAGAGTCCACAAATGGCAACATTTGGGGTATCAGAGATCCGGGGCCGGGGGAGGGGGTGGAATAATTCACCTGAGGAAGGAGCAGTGCTCCGAAAGCTAATGTTTGAAACAAACATGTTGGACTTTAACCTGGTGTTGTAAGACTTCTTACTGTAATTCTACTGGAGTAGTTTCCACTTGCCTGGTATAGAGTGTGTCCTTTCACCCTATGGATGGACACACCACAATTATCTAGTTCCAGAGAAATTAGGCTTGGAAGAGCGGAGGCAATAGGATTTGTTGTGTCGGTGTTGAAATGTAACTGGCTAAATCCACTCAGCTTTCCAGATTACTATGCTCCCAAGCATTAGCTTACAGGGTTCCCTGGAGCCAAGCCTCTAGCGATGGGTCACCTCTACTGGGTGCCAACAGGCTGGCTAGCTCTTCACCAGTGTTCTCGAGTGCCCCTTGGAACTGCCTGGCTCAATTACTGCAATACAGAATCTGTCACAGGGACCCAACTCCATTTTAACCTGCCGCTGCAGGTTTGAACCCAACTCGGACCCAAGATAACCTGCTTGCGCCTCTTCCTCCAATCAGCCGTCCATTAAAGAGGCCCAGACACACACCCACTCAACAGAAATCACTGATGGCATAGCATCAAACTACACTTAGAACCATCAGCCCTGGTCAATATTTTCTGAAAGATTCGGATTAGGAATAATAAATACATGGATCCCGGTTGAGTGTGCCTGTGTTTCTATATGGCAAAAACATAATTTGGAATACAATGAAGGTTAGCAATCTTGAAGGGGGGGAAGCATTATTCATTTCAACTCCAACATTGCAGCCAGCGATGAATTTAAGGGCCTTTTGTACAAGCACAAAATGAGCTTGATTCCTTTTTATAATTAGAGATATCAAGGTGGAGAATCCAAAGCCCAAGGAGTAAGGCACTACCACTGTTTGAAGGAGTTGAGCATCAGAAGGTGGAAGAGTCACAGGCAGATAAAAGTAAATGCATACCATTGTGCCTCTTCCTTTAATTTTACGGCCCGATTTTGACACCACTGGTTTCTGATCATTATGAGTTGTGGGTGCTTCCTGAATTTTTCTGTAAGGGAGGAAAAATAGCTGAATTTTGAATCTACAAATGAGGGAATAAAATTGAATGAAAAACACAGACTGTTCCACAAAATTCATAAATTTAAATGATTAACTAGTCAAATTTTTCCCATGGGTAATTTCTTACGCTTACATAAATGGTTCCCAAGAATAAAGATAATGCCAGTCGCTCTGGGAAAATGTGTTCTTCACTGTTGAATTATTTTATCACATAAATATTTGAATATACTTTCTTATTCTAAGCAAATCCCAAGTAAACGCTTCATCCAGGCTGGACTAACCTACTCATCAATAAAAGAAAGTGCTTCCAGGACATGTCACGTTTTTTCACATCCAACTCAACATTTGTTTTTGAAGCGGAGTCACTAGTGTTATTTAGAAAAATGTGGTCAATTTTCACACAGCCACGGTCTCACAAAAATCATGAACAGTCAATTTATTGCTAACATTGGTTGGCTGGTGGGGGCTCGGAGAGAGTGTCAGGTAGTCCTGGTGGTTTTCAGCCAGAAAGAAGGATTATGGCCCGGATTCTGGGGCAAGGCCCCGATGCTCGTCGAAAAATGCCAGAGAACATCAAATATCAATCTGAACAGGTAGACATGAGATTGGCTCAAGTGGGAAATGGACAATAATTCGTGGCGCATTAGAGCGTGTGAAGGGCAGCCTGCAGTACGTTGTTCAGGCACAGTGAAAGGGGGATTTGCTCTGCATCCAGCCGTTCTACACCGAATTAGGGAACCCTTGATGTGCCAATACAGGCAGCTGAGGGTTTTTATTCCCTCCTGTCAATGTAGGAAAAGGAACACGAGAATATCACCCGATTCAAGACATAAAAGCAATTAGCTTCAGTAATGAAGTACAAATCTGCTGCAACAGCAGCTGAAGAGAGAAATAAACCAAAGCACAAGAAAATTCAAAAGAAACGATGAGAGCATTTATTGGAAGAGGTAATGTTTCTAATCTGAAAATGATATTTTACATTTCCCTTTGAAGATTCTTGTAATCTTCAATATTCCATGGTTGCAGGCCAAAAAACTTAAAATGAACACTAATGAGTCAAAATACTGCACAGACAGAATTATAGCTATTGTGGTGGTCCCTTTTAGTGCCAGTCCAATGTTAAAAGCAACAGAAATGCATTCATTAAAAATGACCCTTGATCCCAAACAAAACTGATATAGATACATAAATTGCTACAGTTCAGTATCAATTCACTTCAATTCATTCCATAAGAAATAGCAGAAATAAACTATTCAGCCTGTTGGGCTTGCTTTACCATTCAGTATCACTCGTTTTGTGGCCTTAACTCCACCTTCTTTCCTGTTCCCTATAACGCTCGCCCCTTCTAGAGCTCCAAAGTCTATTAATCTTAGACTTGAACATATTCAATGACTCTGCCTCCACAGATCTCTCGGGTTAGGACTTCCAAATACTTGTGACCTTAGAATCATAGAATACCTACAGTACAGAAAGAGGCCATTCGGCCCATCGAGTCTGCACCAACCATTTGAAAGACCACCCTACCTGGGCCCTTTCCCCCACCCTGTAACCTCACCCTAAGGGGCAACTTAGCATGTCCAATCCACCGAACCTGCACATCGTTGGACAGTTGGAGGAAACCGGAGCAACCAGAGGAAACCAACTCAGACACGGGGAGAACGTGCAACCTCCACACAGTCACCCAAGGTGGGAATCAAACCCGGGTCCCTGGCGCTGTGAGGCAGAAGTGCCGACCTTATGAAAGAAGAAATTCCTCCCCATAACTGCCAACTCCATCACCAATCAATTATTTGTCTAACTCAGCCTGAATTGAATCAATGGCCTAGCCTCCACTGCTCGCAAGGGAAGAGAATTCCAAACACTAACCATCCTCAGAGAAGAAATTTCTGCTCACCCCTGTCTTTACCTTCAACCTGGGCCCCTTTGTTCTAGATATTCTCGCCAGAAGTAACATCATCTCAGTATTTACCATGTAAAGCCCCCTCAGAATCTTATATTTCAATAAGATCATCTGTAATTCTTCTAAACTCCAATGAGTATAATCCCAATCTGCTCAACCTTTCCCGATGAGACAACCCTCTCATCCCGGGAGTCAGCCAAGCGAACTTTTGATAAACTGCTTCTTAAATAAATATGTCCCTCCTTCAGGAAGGTGACCAAAACTACACAATATTCTAGGTGTGGTCTCAGCAAATTCCTGTACAGTTGCAGCAAGACTTCCCTTCTTTTATTCTCCATTCCTTTTGCCTTCCAAACCACTAACTGTATCTGGCATACAGACCTTTTGTGATTCGTGTACAAGGACACACAGGTCCCTCCGTACTGCGGACGTCTGTGGGGTGTCTCCGTTTAAATCAGGGTTTTGGGAATGCCATGGAGCAATCTGTCGCGGCATTCCGGTGGCGGTCTCGATTGCGGGAGAAGTGTCCAACGGCCGCTACTAGCATTTTTATTGAGAATGGCAGCTGCTGTCGCCTTTCAAATGAGAAGGAAATTAGGCTGCGTGCAGTCTTCTGGCCATAAGCAGCAGCAGTGAGCAGATCACGCACCCTGTACATACACTTGACGCCAAGCGCCCTCTATGCACGTGCTTTAGGCGCCAAATCACAGAGGAGAGCTGCTTCCATTTTCTAGCTGCTGGCAAACAAGGCAAGAGGAATGTGAAGATGAATCATTTTCTTACAATTGAGAGACGGCCAGAGACAGCTAGGCAGAGTACCTACTGGCCAGGATCTCACATCTGAATCTGCTCAGGAGGATCCAGGGCAGAACAGAGCAGTGCTAGCTCTGTACAGAGCTCCAGGGACTCTGGTTAACAGCCTACAAAGAAGAAACAAAACTCGGGAACAAAGCAGTATAAAGAGGATTTTGAGGTATAGTTTTGCCACTTGTGCTAATGCAAAGCCCATGTGTGCTATATGCAGGCAAGTACTGGCATGAGAGGAGTTTCAGATTATGAAACAGAAGTAGTGGGTGAAAATTTCCTTGGAGGTTGAGACACCAGAGTCAGTTATTAACTTACAGCTGACTCCAAATGAAAAGACTACACTACTGCATCTGACCTGTGATAACACATTAAAAACAAACCAAAAATCCATGAGGCTGTCAGCAGGAGTATCCGGTGCGGAGTAAAACAAGCACTTTTTTGATATTGCCCTTCACGACGACCTACATGTGTGAGGTTAGATTTTCCGTTCTCACAAAGATGAAGACGGCACAAAGGAATTGGCTGACGTCTGCACCTGATATGCTCATTGCCCTCTCCTCCTGTGAACCTGATTGGAGCGGGATCGTGAGGACCAAACAGGTTCCCGATTTGCATCAAAGGTACGCAAACGTGACGTATGTGCGAAGGTTGACCGGTTAGCAAAAGTGGGTCCCGGGAAAAACAGTTTGAAAAACACTGATTTAAGTAACACTCTGCTTTTCTATTCTTACTGCCAAAGCGTACAAAGAAAGGTACTGCAACAAATGAACACATCGGTTGCAGTACCCTTTTATGTGGCACCTTATTCAATGCTTTTTGGAAATCCAAATACACTACATCTACTGGTTCTCCTTTATCTATCCTTCTTGTTACGAACTGAAAAGAACAGTAAACACTATTTCCCTTCATAAAACAATGCCCATTCTGCTTGATTGCATTATGAGTTTTCAAATGTTCTGCTAAGACTGCTTTAATAATGGATTCCATCTTACTGATTAGATGCATGCACAAGAAAGCAAAAATGGAAAAACTGCCCTGGTTGGGAAAATCTGATTAAGAATGCTTCCGGCTAATAAATTAAATAAAATTCTAACGAGCAAATCATGTTCACCAATTACAATTTAATTTACCAAGTTCTTTGGATGTTGGGTTAGTACATATTGATGCAAAGCAATATCATTTCTTATTTGTTAATATTTGTTTAAAAAAATAGAGGCACCATTTACAGCAGTGCCTTTACAGTTCACTCACAGTTCAGTTTCTGGTTTTGGCAAATCCCGCCTGAGCAAAAATCTGTTCTCTGGTACTGGAGGAATCTCTTCGGGCCTTACCGACAGTTTCGGTCGCTTTGGGTTTGATTCTCTGTCTTTGTCATCCTCTTCACGCACACCATTGTGGCTGCTGGAGCAAGAAAAACAGACTGAAGCTCATGAAACACATGAGAGTTACCAGTAAATAGGGGCATTCAAATACATCCCACAGACCAATTCACAAGGAATAAAAAATAGCTATCAAAATGCATTACTTGATGCTACGATTCCTCATAGCACTAAATCTATGACTATATCGACAAATGAATGTTTCTTTAAGCAAATTGGTTGCTGTAGAAAAATCCACAGGAAATTTCTACGGGGATAGAAAACAGAAAATGCTAGAAATACTCAGCAGATGTGGCAGTTAACCCGATCACCTTTCAAGAAAACTGGAAAAAAGAGATACAACAGGTTTTTAGCAAATGGAAAGACAGGGAAATAGGGTGGAGGGGAAAAAGAATAAAAGACAATGTCTACAATTAGGGTGGAAGGTAGGAGTGATTAAACTACAAAAGGGATGAAGATGAAGGGCACCATGGTGGCGCAGTGGTTAGCATTGCTGCCTCATGGCGCCGAGGTCCCAGGTTCGATCCCGACTCTGGGTCACTGTCCGTGTGGAGTTTGCACATTCTCCCCGTGTTTGCGTGGGTTTCGCCCCCATAACCCAAAGATGTGCAGGGTAGGTGGATTGGCCACGCTAAATTGCCCCTTAATTGGAAAATAAAGAATTGGGTACTCTAAATTTAAAAAAAGGGATGAAGATGCAAGGCAAATGGGCATGGTAATTGAACGAGCAATGAAACAAAAGATTGGTCTTGAGGTAAGGCTGGGAAAGCAGAATAATTACCAACAACTTGCTGCATGAAAAAAATGGGGCTAGAGGTTATTCTGAAATTGTTAAATCTCCCATGTCGAGTCCAGAAAGCTGTGAAGTGCCTCAGTGAAAGATGAGCTTACATTAAGTTCCATCAGAACAGGGCGAGGACAAAGATTCCAGAATGGAAAATTAAAATTGCAGGTAACTGGAAGCTTACTCATACTGACGGACTGAACGGAGAGGTTTCACAAAGTGGTTACTGAATCTGTGTTTGGTTTCCCTAATATCTGGACTATACCGTAAGCAGTTAATATACTATAATATATTGAAAGGAGGACAAGTAACTCTCTGTTTCACCTTGAAGGAGCGTTTGTGACCCTGGAGAACCGAGGGGAGGAGGTAAACGGGCAAACGTAGCATTTGCGCTTTTTAAAAAACTCTTTCATGGCATGCAAATGTCACTGCTAAGGTCAGCATTTCTCGCTCATCCCCAACTTTCCTTGAGAAGGTGGGGGTAAGCTGTCATCTTGAACTATCCGCAGTACGGGTACACCCACGGTGCTGCTGGGAAGGGTATTCCAAGATTTTGACTCAGCGACAGTGGCAATATATTTGTACGCCAGCGTGGAGCTTGGAGGGGAGCTGCCAATCGGTGGTATTCCCATGTATCTGCTGCCCCTTTCCTTCTAGATGAGACGGGTGTTGGGTTTGGATGGTGTTGTCAAAAGAGCCTTGGTGAGTTGCTGCAGTGCACCATGATAATGGTACACACTGCTACCACTGTGTATAGATGGTGGAGGGAGTGAATGTTTAGGTAGTAGGTGAAGTGCCAATCAAGCAGCCTGCTTTCCCTGGCAGATGGAGAGGAGTGGACCAGGGTGGTGCAGAGGAAACAGTACCTTCCAAATGCTGGAAAGGTAGGGACGGAAATTCATGTATTGTGGTGGAATCTCCACATGGTGATGGTGATGAAAATGGCAGGTGATCAATTTAAAGTGGAGGCTGGTGAAGTGAAGATGAAGACATGGGGAATCCTATTGTAGTTCTTGGAGGGAGGGCAATGGAAATTGAATGAACATGGTTGGTGGCCCTGTCAACCACAGTGGAAGGGAACCCTCAGTTGAAGAAAGGGGATAAACTATTGTAAACACCAGAACAGAGGGTGGCTTGTCAGAACAGATATGATGGATACAGGGCAATGAGGAGAATGGGATAGATTTCCGATTCCCAGAACCTAGAGCATTTTGCTTTTGCCCCAAGGGTATAAAAAATTGGTACTTCATGATTAAGAATCGATATGCTGCATTTGAATGGAAAAAAACACGGAAAACAAATTACTATTTTCTCTTTTGTTTTTAAATTTAGAATACCCAATTCATTTTTTCCAATTAAGGGGCAATTTAGCGTGGCCAATCCACCTACCCTGCACATCTTTGGGTTGTGGGGGCGAAATCCACGCAAACACGGGGAGAATGTGCAAACTCCACACAGACAGTGACCCAGAGCCGGGATCGAACCTGGGACCTCGGCGCTGTGTGGCCGCAGTGCTAACCCACTGGGCCACTGTGCTGCCCGTATTTTCTCTTTTTAAGGTTAGATGCCTTCTCCCCTATCCCTAGAACAGCAAAGCTCGGTGTCAAGAGCGTTGACAGTTCTCCATGATAAGATGCTAAATAAAAATGTGTATTTAATAGTTTATTATCTTGCTAGAATGTCCTTCTGAAAGCCTTATATCAACAAAACTCTTATGTGTACAGCAGCTGATGGGTCACCTCTACTCCATTAAAGGAGCTGCTGGGTCTCATAGAATTTACAGTGCAGAAGGAGGCCATTCAGGTCATCGAGTCTTCACTGGCCATTGGAAAGAGCACCCCACCCAAGCCTCCACGCTATCCCCGTAACCCAGTAACCCCTCCTAACTTTTTGGACACCAGGGGCAAATTTAGCTTGGCCAATCCACCTAACCTGCACATCTTTGGACTGTGGGTGGAAACCAGAGCACCCAGAGGAAACCCATGCAAACACAGGGAGAAAGTGTAACCCCCCAGGGTTCCTGGAGCTGTGAGGCAGCAGAGCTAACCACTGTGCCACCATGCCACCCAACAGTCTTGACTAACATTGAATCAGAGAGTTCTAATACACAGAAAAAGGCCCTTCGGCTAGTTATGTTTATGTCGGTCACCAAATACCCAATCGATTCTAATCCCATTTTCCTGCACTCGGTTCACAGCCTTGTTATGCTATGGGGCTTCAAGTGCTCATCTGAACGCTTCTGAAATACAGTATTACTTAGTACTAAAGTGCAGAAACAGGCCATTTTACATGTTAAAGAGTGGTCGAACCAAGATTCTCTCCATGTTTAACATCTCCTTCATTGTGGTAGCCCACTATTTCCATTGTTGTCTCAGCTGAGATGTTCTTAGTGCAACACACCTCATTATTTCAGCTACATTCTGAGCAGATTTATTCTTCAATAAAGCAACTCAGAATTCCAAACCATTAATGTTCTTGGATCACATGAACTTGTCACATTTCTCAGAATACCTCAAAACATTTCACATAAAATACAGTAGTCTAAAATGGAGTCCCTGGTCTTGAGGAGCAGTCCGTCAGAAAGCAAGACCCAACAAACAGCAGTGAGATTGGTGGGCAGTTAACTGATTGAACGCAGGAATGTTGATTTGAACACCAGGAGAATTCTCCTTTTATAGAAATTACAATGCAGCAGGAAGCCATTCAGCCCATCGAGTCTGCACCGGCCCTTTTTGGAAAGAGCACCCTACCCAAGCCCACACTTCCACCCTATCCCCGCAACCCCACCCACCCAATTTTTTTGGACACTTCGGGCAATTTTGCATGGCCAATCCACCTAACCTGTACGTCTTTGGACTGTGGGAGGAAACCGCAGCACCCTGAGGAAACCCACACACACACAGGGAGAACGCGCAGACTCCGCACACAGTGACCCAAGCCGGCAATCGAACCTGGGACCCTGGAGCTGTGAAGCAACCGTGCTCACCTTTAGCACTGTTGTGGGAATTTTAACATGCATCCAAACTACTGGAAAAGTTAGACAGATAAAGGCTGACACCTCCCATAATGCAGCAGTCTGTCAGCAATGCACCCCGTGTCAGTCTGCAAGTCTTGCTTGAAGCCACGCACAACACATGGTCACTCTATACAAACCACTCAAGTTCTAAAAAGATAATTGACCCTCACTTGGGACAAATTTTAGAATCAGGGACCCCCTTGTTCAATCTCCCTTTCTATTTTTACTAACAGTTGATTTTACAGGAATACAGCATTACATGCTGCTTTGAAACAGATGGCATAAATATACCCTAGACTGGGTATTGTGTAATCAGAAAGGAATAATTGGAAATCTAATTGTGCGAGGCCCCTGAGGGATGAGCAACCATAATATGGTAGAATTCTTCATCAAGATGGTGAGTGACGTAGCTGATTCTGAAACTACACTCCCGAATCTTAATAAAGGAAACTACGATGGTATGAGGCATGAGTTGGCTATGGCGGATTGGGAAATGTTACTTCAATGGATAACGGTGGATGGGCAACGGCAAACATTCAAAGAGCACATGGGTGAGCTTCAACAATTGTTTATTCCTATCTGCCACAAAAGTAAAACGTGAAAGGTGACCATGGGTTGCAAGGGAAATTGGAGATAGTGTTAGATCCAAGAAAGAGGGCTACAACTTGGCTAGAAAAAAAACAGGAGTAGGCTGAATGGCCTACGCCTATTCCTATTTTCTGTTTCCCCAGACTAGTCTACATTTCAGAGTTTGAATAACAGTTCGGAAATTACTCCAATATTATTCAATTATAAAACATACATATTCATGGATTATAGAAATGGGTGTAAAGATTTCACTGCACCTCTTTTGGCTGGAAGATATTTTTCTCTTTTTGCTTCTGGTCTCTTTCCGTCTTTTTGAATGTTTGCTTCTCATCTTCCTTTTCCGTTTCCTCCTCCTTTCTCTTTCTACTTCGGTCTCTGTTTCAGACTCTGAGGACTTGGAAGATGTCGAAGAATCAGAACTAGTCTCTGATTCGTGTGAGGAGTAAGAGGCAGTGACTTTTTTCTTGCGTTCTGTCACTGAAAGATATGAAATACAAAGAACTGCCTCAGTATCAACACCACAGCCCATCCCAGACCCTCCACCAGTCCCAATCCCTCGTACCCCATTTCTCCCAGTATCAACACCACTGCCCATCCCAGGTCCTCCACCAGTCCCAATCCCTCGTACCCCATTTCTCCCAATCCCAGCCCTTGCTGCGTATTCACCATACCCTCTGACCTTCCCCTCTCTGAGGCTGAGCGTGCTGTTCTCAGCAAAGGACTCAGCTTTGTACTCTTACGTCCCCACCTCAATGAACTCTGGGCTCGACATGATGTTGAACTCTTCCTTCGCCGCCTTCGTCTCCGTGCCCACTTCTTTGGGCAAGAATCCTCCCCCCGTTCCACTGATCCTTTCATGTATCTCCAACATTCTGCCTCCAAGTGGACCCCCCCGCCGGGACAATTACCTGCCCTTGATCTTTTCATTGAGAACTGTTGCCGGGACATTGGCCGTCTTAATTTGTCTGCCCCCCTCATCCATTCCAAACTCTCTCCTTCCGAACTTTCTGCTCTTCACTCCGTCAGGTCTAACCCCGACTTTGTCATCAAACCTGCCAACAAAGGGGGTGCTGTTGCCGACTGGCGCACTGACCTCTACCTCGCAGAGGCTGAGCGCTAACTCTCAGATACTTCCTCTTACCTCACCCTGGTCCATGACCAGACGACTGAACATCAAACCATTATCTCCAACACCGTTAGCAACCTCATTTCCTCCGGATGCCTTCCCCCTAAGGCTTCCAACCTCAGCCTCCCAACGCCGGACAGCCCGCTTTTACCTAGTTCCCAAAATCCACAAAAAGGACTGTCCCGGCAGGCCCATTGTCAGCATGCTCTTGCCCCACCGAACTTATTTCCTCTTATCTTGACTGAATGTGGCGACTAGGGGCTTTACACAGTAACTTCATTGAAGCCTACTCATGACAATAAGCAATTTTCATTTCATTTCATTTTTTTCATCCGGGATTCCTCTGATGCCCTGCGTCATATTGACAGCTTCCAGTTCGCGGGCCCTAACCACATTCTATTCACCATGGATGTGCAATCCCTCTACACCTCCATCCCACACCAGGATGGCCTGAGAGCTCTTTGCTTCTTTCTCGAAAAGAGACCCGGACAATTCCCATCCACCAACACTCTCCTCCGCCTGGCTGAATTCGTTCTATCTCTCAACAACTTCTCCTTTAACTCATCTCACTTTCTCCAAATCAAAGGTGCAGCAATGGGTACCCGCATGGGTCCTAGCTCCGCCTGCCTTTTTATAGGGTATGTGGAACATTCCTTGTTCCAGGCCTATCCGGGCCTCCTCCCACAACTCCTTTACCGATACATTGATGACTATTTTGGTGTCGCGTCATGCTCTCGCACAGACCTGGAAAAATTCATCAACTTCACTTCCAGTTGGGGCAGCACGGTGGCCTAGTGGTTAGCACAACCGCCTCACGGCGCTGAGGTCCCAGGTTCGATCCCGGCTCTGGGTCACTGTCCGTGTGGAGTTTGCACATTCTCCCCGTGTTTGCGTGGGTTTCGCTCCCACAACCCAAAAAAAAATGTGCAGAGTAGGTGGATTGGCCACGCTAAATTGCCCCTTAATTGGAAAAAATGATTGGGTAATCTAAATTTATAAAAAAAAACTTCACTTCCAGTTTCCACCCCTCCATCACTTTCATCTGGTCCATCTCAGACACTTCCCTTCCCCGATCTTTCTGTCTCCATTTCCGGCAATAGACTATCCACTAATATCCACTACAAGCCTACTGACTCCCACAGCTATCTGGATTACAGCTCTTCGCACCCTACACCCTGTAAGGACTCAATCCTTTCTCTCAACTCCTTCGCCTCCGTCGCATTTGTTCCGATGATGCCACTTTCCAAAATGCTGCTTTAAACATGTGGTCCTTCTTCCGCAACCGTGATTTCCCACCTACAGTTGTGGAAAGGGCCCTCAACAGTGTGCGCTCCATCTCCTGCGCCACTACCCTCACCCCCTCCACTCCCTCCCAGAACAAGGATAGAGTCCCCTTCGTTCTCACATTTCATCCCACCAGCCTCCATATGCAAAGCATAATCCTCCGCCATTTTCACCAACTCCAGCGTGATTCCACCACCAAACACATCTTCCTTTCACTCCCTCTGTCAGCATTCCGCAGAGACCGTTCCCTCCGAGACAATCTAGTCCACTCCTCCATCATACCCAGTACCTCTCCCATAACCCATGGCATCTTCCCATGCAATCGCAGAAGGTGCAACACCTGCCCCTTTACCTCTTCCATGCTTAACATCCCAGGCCCAAAACACAAATTCCAGGTTAAGCAGCGTTTCACTTGCATCTCTTCCAATTTGGTCTACTGCATTCGCTGCTCCCAATGTGGTTTCCTCTATATCGGAGAGACCAAACGCAGACTGGGTGATTACTTTGCTGAGCATTTTTGGTCTGTGCGCATTCAGGACCCTGACCTTCCTGTTGCTTGCCATTTTAACAAAAGACCCTGCTCCGGTGCACACATGTCTGTTCTTGGCCTGCTGCAATGTTCCAGTGAAGCGCAACGCAAACTGGAGGAACAACATCTCACCTTCCGGTTAGGCACGCGACAGCCTTCCGGCCTGAACATCGAATTCAACAACTTCAGATGATCAGCCCCACCTCGACCCATTTGTTTTCATTTCATTTTAACTGTCTTTTACCATTTCTTTCTTTCTTTCTTAATATTTAATTGCCCACCCCCCCTTCAATCTTATCCACCTCTTCTTCACCTTTCTCCTCTTTGCTTTCCCCCTCCCCCACGTCTACAGTTCACCCTCTGATCTTAGTTTCCCTGCTGTTTGACCTTTCACATCTTTTGTTCCCTCTAGGGACTGCCATTAGCATTCTTTCCCCTCGGTTTCTGTGGCCATTAGCATCCGGTTTTCTTGGGTTTCTGTGCCTATGACTCATCTTTCATTCTCACTCCACAGTATAAATATTTCCCACTTTCTCTGTCTGTTAGCTTTGACAAAGAGTCATTGGACTCGAAATGTTAGCTCTTTTCTCTCGCTACAGATGCTGCCAGACTTGCTGAGATTTTCCAGCATTTTCTCTTTCGTCTCATGTCTGCATACACGATAGTCTGGGGTTTATCACACTTCCAGAGTTTCAAAAGTATATATTACAAAGGGAAATCACTTCACGCTGGTTTTTTCTGCTGCTAATCTGAAGACATCTCTTTCAATAGCAATTGTAATTAAGTTAGTTGTTTGCAGCCAAGGGGATTGAATAGAAATCGGGTATAGAACACCAAAAACAAAAACTCAGCTGGAGACCCCATGATCGCCATAGGAGACACCTTGTGTGTTAATATTTGGTGAAGTCAGGATTGCTCCAATATAAAATGAACTGTGAATAGTCACAGGTTCACATTTTAATATCAGCATCCTGGTTCAGTTACAGTCAGACAAATGTGGAAGAGCATCCTAGTAAAAGCTTGGAGAGAAGTGAAAACCAACAGAACTGAGTAAACGCATATCGCGGCATACAGTTCAGTGTGTGGTTCTCAAACGTTACACTCCAGCCCCAGCCAAAACAGTGTGCTGTGGCCTTTCAATGTTCCTTGGCCCTAAATCATGGAAGGTCTTCTCTGGAATTGGAACATCAGAAATGACAGAATTTTACAGTACAGGAGACGACCATTAGGGTCATCGTCCCTAGGCTGGCTTGATGGAAGAGCTATCCCTCTTAACCCATTTTCCCAACCCTTTTCAAATCTTTCTTGATTGAAGGTCCTGAACGGTGCTGCCAAGGTGGATGTGGAATAGATGGTTCCTTTTGTGGGTGAGTCCAGGACCAGGGGGCACAGTTTTAAAATGAGGACTCAGCCTTTTAGGACAGAGATATGGCAAATTTTTTTCTGAGATGGTTGTGAGATTTTGGAACTCGGCGTCAGAAGGCAGTGGAGCCAGGAACACTGGACATTTTCAAGACAGAGGTAGATAGATTCTTGTTAGGTAAGGGAATCAAAAGGTATCGGGGTGGATGGGAACTTGAACTTGAAACACAAACAGATCAGCCATGATCTTATTTAATAATGGAGCAGGCTCAAGGGGCTGAATAACCTACGTCTGCTCTTCTTGTGTGTTCATATGTTATGCAGTATTATGGATCTATAACTGTATCTATCTCGGAGTAGGTGGTGGCATAGTGGTTATGTCGCTGGGGTAACACTCCAGAGGCCCAGGTTAATGCTCTGGGGACATGGGTTCAAATCACACCACGGCAGCTGGTGGAATCTGAATTCAATTAACAAATCTGGAATTGTAAGTTATTGTTCTGGTATTGTCCCAGGGTAATCCATGCCATTCACAACCGCAGCATCCGATGTGGCCCCAGACCAATTTCCTCACCCGTAACTCCTCCACTACAGAAAAAAGAACATAAGAAATAGTAGTAGGCAATTCAGCCCTTCGAGCCCGATGTGTCATTCAATGGTAAATAGCAAGGACGAAAGCTTTAGAGGACACTACAGACAGGCTGGTTAGATGGGAAGAATATTGGATTGGATTGGATTTGTTTATTGTCACGTGTACCGAGGTACAGTGAAAAGTATTTTTCTGCAAGCAGCTCCACAGATCATTCAGTACATGGAAGAAAAGGGAATTAAACAAAATTCAACAAAAATACAAGATAATACATAATAGGGCAACAGAAGATATACAATGTAACTACATAAGAATACATAACTACATATAGAATCCTTACAGTGTAGAAGGAAGCTATATAGCCCATCGAGTCTGCACCGACCCTTTGAAAGAGCACCTAGGCCCACTCTCCTGCCTTATCCCCATAACCCACCTAACCAGCACATCTTTGGACTGTAGCATGAGGTGCGCTGTACAAAATTATGAGGGACATAAATGGTGTAGATAGAAAGGAAGCATTCTCCTTAGTAGAGGGGTTAATAACTAGAGGGTATAGATTTAAGGTAAGATATTTAGAGGGAATTTGAGGAAAAACCTTTTCACACAGAGGGTGGTGGGAATCTGGAACTCACTGCCTGAAAGGGTGGTCGGATCAGGAACCTTCACCACATTCAAGAAGCATTTAGATGGTCCCTTGGACCACCATAGCATGCAAGGCTACAGACCAAGTGCTGGAAAATGGGATCTGGATAGAAAGATGCTTGATGGCTGGCAGACACATTCTGGGCTGAAGGGCCTCATTCGGACTGACTCTATGAAGTTATGGCTGATCTTCTAGCTCACCACCATTTAGCTCACCACCATTTACTTGCACTATCCCCATATCCCTTGATGAAGAAACCAATCAATATCAGTCTTGAAGCAGCTTACTTCCTTGGTAATACTGTCCACCAATGCTTGTATATTAGGTTATCAGACTGAAACCTGCATCCATTCCTATGTTGCCTCCGGGCTCCATTAGATTTAAATTCTGAGGCAACTATCCCACGGAAACTTCACCTTATGCAAAACACTGGTGCCTGTATCCCATCTCAAACTAAGTCTCATTCATCTCTTCTTGCTGACCTACATTGGTTCCTGAAGAGCTCAGATTTAAAATGTTCATCCTTCTGAGTCATCTAGATGCCTTTCTCCTCTCTATAACCATATTCTCCTTCTCATCCTTATCTCCAAACTGTTTCTGACTCTGTCTCCCGCATTTCCCTCCCTTCAGCATCACTGCAGGCAGACATGCAAAATCTTTTTTATAATCTTTATTATTGTCACAAGTAGGCTTACATTAACACGGCAATGAAGTTACTGTGAAAAGCCCCTAGTCACCACATTCTGGCACCTGTTCGGGTACACTGAGGGAGAATGCAGAATGTCCAATTCACCCAACAGCACGTCTTTGGGACTTATGGGAGGAAACCGGAGCACCTGGAGGAAACCCACGCAGACACTGGGAGAATGTGCAGACTCCGCACAGTGACCCAGCAGTGCTAACCACTGCACTACAGTGTCCCCCCCACCCCAGAAACAACATCAAAGGGCTCGTATGGGATTTGAATCCGGGACCTCTCAAATCGTGGAGCACATCCCTCGAAGTGGGAATCTTACCCCTAGACCAATGAACCGGTTATTTGTGTTGTACTGTTTGTGTTTTGCCAGGACAATGTGGCTCCAAAGCTCAACACAATCTTAACCCAAGCTTGGACACAAAAGACAAGTGCCAAGGAAAGGTGGCATTCACTATGCTTGACAGCATTTGGGGGGGGGGGCTAAGGGAGTGTCCTCTAATGTGTAGTGTCAGACACAGGAAGATGGCACCGTTTTTTTTTGGTACTATTTCATGGGTATCTCTGGCAAGGCCTGCATTTGTTGCCCATTCCTGTCAAAAGTTAATCATCATAGCCCCAGGATATCACTGCTGGAGTTAGTCAGGGCAGCGGCCGAGGTGCACACCAAGATCTAGGTCAACAAAAAAACTCACCATGACTTGCAGACTTTGGGACAAACTCTCCACAGTCAATGATTCGAACATCTGCATATGGTCGGCTGGCAGCATCTGTCTTCAGGTTTTCTATTTCCTTTATGGTGTCAAAGCCAGTTATTACTTGACCGAAGACGACATGTACACTAAAAATCAGAGTTAAAACGGGAGCTTGCATTAAGGTTCCTACACAGCAACAGGAATTATATTGAATATGAATGAATATTAAAAGATTGGGATGAATAAAATTAGTTTGCCACCATGAGGCTTATTACTCAACTCTTTGGAGATGGGATGCAGTGCCATTAAAAAATGGTTCTACCAAATCTCTAATTGAACACAGACTCCAGGTCTAGGAAATATATCACTTTGATACACAAGAGCAGATATAGAAATAATTAAACGAGTAGTCTTCCTGCTAACATTGATGCTATTCATTATTGTAGAACGCCCGATCATCGAGTCCAGGGTTTTCCAGATAACAAAAAGTGAGCACTTTTAAAAAGAGTTAGCCATTCTGTTAGTTCAACCGGGCAAGACAGTGAGCAAGCCAAGTGATAAAAACCGGGAAGGCCTCAGCAGCAATACCACCATCATTAGCTGGCACTGGAGTTACAGCAGGAAAGTTTGGCATCCAAATTAAAAGAGCAGGACAGTTTGGACTACAAGTCTTATGCACCTCAATAAAGTCAAACACCTCTGGACAACAAAATGACGGCGAGACCTACCCATCCAGATGTGGAGCTGGCTTTGTCGTTCTGTTCCGTTGAAAGAATCCATTTTTTGGGAAGGATGATTTGAGAAAGAATATGAAAGGGCGTGACGAATTCAGGCACAGAGGTAGGGATCATTTTTAATGTCAGGGTTTGGAAGGATGTTTAAAAATATGAAAGAAAAAGAAAAAATAGTTAGTTCAAACAACTGCCCTTCAAAAGGTCTGCAATCACACAAAACTGCTCTTCATGCACTGGGCTGATGACTGCATTATGTTTAACCCATAAATCCCATTAATGTCCTGGGATCCAGATTTTTCCAGTGGGGTGCACTGACCTTATGTTCCATTTCTGATGGATGGGGGAGTGGGGCTGCTTAATGCAGGAGCTCAAATGTTACTCTAAGACCACCTACTGGTTCCCATTGAAAATTGAGCAAGTTGCTCCTCTTGCACTGGGACTGAAGCCTTGAACACCACCAGGTTCTGGAGACAACTTAACAAAAAACCATGATGGATTCACTCTCTTATACGTGAAATATTTTAATCACAGAGAGTTTATTTGGTGATTTGATGAAAAGATACTTGTTGAGATTTCAGATTTGTATGCAATGTGCGATTACTGCCAAGGGTTACCTTCTCCTTATGGAAGAGGGGCAATGTTAAATTTTCATGTGTTATTTGGTTTGGATATTTTCATGGTGCAGTGAGTGTTTAAAAAGCAAGTGCTACTGGACTTCAATTATTCCAATTCTACTTGCTTTCTGGTGAACAAATGCTCTTTTGGTTGGATTCCAGTCATGTACTGGACAATGAATTTGACAACATGCAGCAGTTTGAGTACAATAAATAAAAATAAATAAATAAACAATATTTATTGTCACAAGTAGACTTGCATTAACACTGCCATGAAGTTACTGTGAAAAGCCCCTAGTCGCCACATTCCGGCGCCTGTTCAGGTACACTGAGGGAGAATTCAGAATTCTCTGCCGGTATGGGAATTGAACCCACGCTGCTGGCCTTGTTCTGCATCTCAAACAAGCTGTCTAGCCCACTGAGCTAAACGAGCCCCGAGCGTGGCGACGCACAGGGAGAAAATGGCGATGTACAGGGAGAAATATTATTATTTTATTATTATTTACAATTCAACTCTCATCATGGCCAGTTTTTTAAGTCACAAACTTTGCGAGGTTTTCCCCACCCCAACGCTGCAAAATTTAATTTCTGGCACACTTTGTGTCAAACCTTACAAAACATACTTTTGTTTTTGGTGATGTACTGAAAGTCTCAAGGTATATCAATCCTGCATCTATTTCTATGAATTGGTACCAGCAAGACAACCAAATTGGGTATATTCTTAAGAGTAAATTAATGTAAATGCGCTACTACAGACTTAAGTTGACTTTCTGAAAAGACTGTAGTTTTTGTTGTGTCCTACAAGTGTCTCCAGCTTTCCCCAAGGTAGGTTCCATCACACTACAACAGTGCAGCTCAGAGAGGAGCTCCACCTGCTGGATAAGCAAGACTACCATAACACTCAATTTATTGAGAGTCAATTGGGCATGATTGATTACCAAAAATGACAAGGGTTTAAGTAAGAACTCTCCAAAGTAAAATGCTGTACTGGAAACTTAATAGTGAGACAGGGAATCAATGACTCTTCAAGATTAACTGGTTATGATTAAATAAAGTTGCCATCATTCTCTACAATTCTGTGCATTCATTAATTGAACCCATTTCAGGGCTGTTGGGGGTCACACAAATGGAATTGTATGTATCGAAAGGACAGGCGGCCAGAAATGGGTGCGGGGCCATCGCACTAACCTTCGCTGAGCACAATGCCAACACTGCAGAGAAATGGCATTAACTGGACCATGACTGTAGAAATTTCCAGATGCTAACAGTGCAGGAAGCAAATCTGGAATTGAGAAACCTTCTGGAGCAAGTAGTTTTAACAAATGAAGAATCCATAACAAGCGAGAGTGACAAAAAGCTTTTAGCAACGCACAATAAATTTCACATGAAAGCAGAGTTTGCATTTAGTACAGTGGATTAGGGGAGCATTTAGAACGTCATATTCATTAACAGCCACTTTCTCCCCTCAAAAAACAACTACTGCAGAGTGGCTTTCATAGTTGCTCTGTCCGCTTTATTGAAAATAGTCAGGAATAATGATCTCCGGAGTCAATGCAATTAAACAACATGGATGTGCCACCTAGATTATTTAAATTGACTCCAGTGACACCACCTAAAATTGTGTTCATCATTTTATAAAGTAGGTCACAGACACTCTAATCCAAAGTTGATTGCGAACGTTCCAGATTAATATACCTGCAATAAGAAGGAACGCTTTTCCATTCTGAAAGCCATTTGCAACAAGAAGCTAATTTTCCCTCAAAATATATGCAAGAAGAGCAGGCTTTAACATTACTGTCTTTCCAGCTCTCTGGTACTTTGACAAAGTAATTCAAGAAAAAAAATACAAATACTTGTTTAAGGTTAACACTGGGCAGAAGTCTCGGTCAAGGCTAAAGTTTGATCACGGTTAATTAGTGGAGCATATGAAGTTAAATTTCCAGCAGGGCCACTTTTACGATCAAGTTGAGGTCCAGAAGCTGCAGTCCTGGTACACAAGTGTTAAAGATGCAGTACCATCTGTCAATATGCACGATACTTCTTTGGTGAAGACTCTGCTGGAACCTTTGTGCTCTTACTGACTTACATTATGGTAGCAGGATTTAGTGATAGCAGTTTTTAAAATGTTGTAGTCATATCTGATGGAGGTTAGGTGGCGGCCAGCAGCTGCAGATGACAGAATCTCAAAGTCCTGGTCAAAACATTTGACAAAATAATTATTAATGGGGGGAATGAAATCTTACTAATTGCCTTCAATGCGCTCTTGGATTGAAGTGTCTGTGCCCAGATGACAATAGATAAAGCTGCGAAACCTTGAATAAGATCGGTTACAGAAAGAATCATTCAAAATGCCTTTGTATGGTGAAAGATTTACTGATATCATGCCTGGATGACCGACTTCTAGTTTTAAGGTTATGCCCCCAATCTGGAGACCCCTCCACCAAGGGAAAGATTCTCTCCACCTACTCTCAGATCGAAATAATTTCAGTTACTATCACACTTCAAAGTGAAGCCAATTACCATTACAAGTGAAGATCACTAGCGTAGTGATAGGTACAAGTCAAAATCCTGGAACTCTCTCCCTACCAGCACTGTTGGTGTATTACACCACGTGGACTGCAGCGGTTCAAGCTCACCATCACCTTCTCAAGGGCAATTAGGAATGGGCAATTAATGCTGCCTCGCCAGTGCCGCCCATATCCCCTGAATTAATTTTTTTTAAAGTGCCAGACTGGTAATGCAGGACTCATGTACAGGTCCTGGCAAATCCACCACAGGCCTAAGAGTGCTTTGAAGAGTTAATGCCTGGTTTAATGTTACTCCAGTCTTGCACGAGTGAGGCTGGCAGTCTTTAATAACTAACGGCACCCAAAAAATAAACTCTGCTAAGGCTGGCAACTCAGATGATTGTCTTTAAACCAGGTTTCCCAGTCTTGGTGAATGCAGGCTTACTTAGGTTAGCAACGGTCTCTCTCCTCTCCCACATTAGTCACTAACGGGCAGTGGTGTCTGTACCGTACCAGTTATACTGTTAGGCAAAATGGTGTTGCTAAATGCGGCTTTTAAAAACAGAAATGCTGCCAACACTCAGCTGGTCAGGCAGCATCTGTGGAGAGAGGAATGTAGAGTTGAAGGGTTCTGACACGGGACCATTGGCCGAGAATGGTAATCCTATGACCTCTTTGCACAGATGCGACCTGACCTGCTGAGTGCTGAGAGAATGGCAGCACGGTAGCACAAGTGACTAGCACTGTGCTTCACAGCGCCAGGGTCCCAGGTTCGATTCCCCGCTGGGTCACTGTGCGGAGTCTGCGCGTTCTCCCCGTGTCTGCGTGGGTTTCCTCCGGGTGGACCGGTTTCCTCCCACAGTCCAAAGACGTGCAGGTTAGGTGGATTGGCCACGATAAATTGCCCTTAATGTCCAAAAAGGTTAGGAGGGGTTATTGGGTTATGGGGATAGGGTGGAAGTGAGGGCTTAAGTGGGTTGGTGTAGATGCGATGGGCCAAATGGCCTCCTTCTCCACTCTATGTTCTATGTTCTAATGTTCCGTTTTGCGGAAAATCTATTCCCTCTCTCGCCTTTCACTCCCCTCTTTAGCTGCTGAGAGAATCACAAATGTTTTTGATTTTGAGCCCCGTTGCCCTCCCTCCACAATGATTTAGAAAGTGTAAACACATTTTGTTTTCAAGAGAAATCAACATACTGAGCAAATAAGGACAGCCTTAGAGTAATGGCACATTACCTTTGCAGCGCAGGATGTAACACTGATTCTGTAAATTTTACACAAAAATGGCAAGAGAAAAATTGTAATACATTCCAGACAAAAAAATTCCAATTTTCTTTTTTTTAAAAAATACATATAACATTAAATCACAAGACATCAAAAGTCAACACAACACTAGAGGATAGTTTTTTTATATAAGCAGTCAAAAAGCAAATGTGATGCACAGAAGCAGTTTGTATTAAAATGTACTTGAAGCTTGTGGACAGAGGGCTCTAAAATTTTTCTTCAGGTTATGTTATTTTATTCAGTTACGACACCAAAATGTACACATTAATGCCTTTACTATTCTTTTGCTTCTCTTCCCACAACCAAGCTTTTTTAAATATATCTATTGTGAGGACTACTTCCCCACCCCTCATCTTGACACAACCACTATTTTATCTACACTCAGCTTGCCAAGCAAACTATGACCGTCTTCAAATCTTTCATTACCAACATTCTTTCTTGGATCAGTTGGCATGAGGGAGGTTCCAGGGGGCTGCTGGTACCTATGGGACCCTGCCCACAGCCATAACCTCATCCAGTGTGAGACACTGCCTTCAGGAAGGGAGAATGCACCAGGGGAGGTTGGAGAAGGATTATCTGTTCGCTCCTGGCTGCAGTGCATCTTCCTCCCAAGGTCTGAAGGCAAATAACTTGACAAGCCTTTAAAATTGTTAAGAGGGCTTGCCAGATGAAGGGCAATGTTGATGGCTTAACAGAAAAGCATGTGATCAGGTGCCTCAGTTTGCAATTTTATGAGCTATTATACACAGGCTAATATTTCAATCACATTGAGAGCTTTCTTGTTTAGTGTTTGGCAATTAAAAACAAAGCCACAATATACTTGTGGCTTACAGCTGAGACTTTAGTGTAGCCAATGAGCATAAAGGCTATAAAATATTAGCAGTACTTACTGTAATCCATCGCATACATTTATCACAATGAATGTGGTCCAAGAACGGACCACAAAAGGTCCATAATCTGCATTAATGCCCATGGGAGCTTCCGCGGCCAAGTGATGCACATCATGTTCTTCTCAGTTTTACAGCGTGAAAACACATGCAGACTTGTAAAGTCTAACACCACCTTCGGCAATACAGCATTGGGTGTGTTTAACTTCAAAAATAAATGAAAAGATGCAGTCTCTGCAGCAGTTGAGGTGATGAACACCTCAAAGAAAGGAAATGGAAACAAGCAAATGTCTGAGACTAAGGTTACAAGGAGAGTAAAATCCTTGCATGTGCTAGCCACTGCGCCACCCAGGTGAAGAATGTTTACTGGATGTGACAATGGAAGTGTGGTTATCCACTCTGGGACCCAAAGCAAGTCAGAGTGTTTATGAAATGGTGAGAAACTAGGAATTCTAGGGAGCAAAGGGATTTGAGTACCCACATACACAAAAGTTAACAGATGCAAAAAGCAATCAAAAAGGCAAATTAAATATTGTTTTTTTTAAATCTCAAAATGACTGGAACGTAAAAAAGAGGAAATTATGGGACAGGTTTGTACAGTCTTGGATGGATAGCAGGTTGAGTACTGCATTCTGTTTTGGGGGACAGCACCGCAGGAATGATATTTAGACCGTGGAGGGGTGCAGCACTGATTCACTAGAATGGCACCAGGTATTCAAGGGTTAAGTTATAAGGGTAAGCTGCATAAACTTGACTGGTAATCCCTTGGGCATTGTAGGCTGGGAGGTGAACAAATCAAGATGTTTGAAATGGCAAAACAGCTTGACACGGCAAGTAAAAAGAACCTATTCCCTCTGGCGAGGGAATCCAGAATAAAAGGATGCAGAATCTTACATTTACAGCCAGATCATTAAGGAATGAAATTCAGAAATACTCATTCACACATTGAGTAGTATTGTAGAAATCCGGATGTCTGCTCCCAAAAGATACAGGGATGCTGGTACGACTGAAATTTCATGACTGAAAATCATTAGACATTTGTTTGGCCATGGTATCAAGGGATACGAATCAAAGATGGGTAAATGGAGTTTAGGTGTTGATCAAACATGACTAACAGAACAGGCTGGAAGGCCTACTGTACTCCTGTTCCTTTGATAGAGCAGATGAAAGTGCAGTGAGCTCTGCTTCAGGCGACGATGTGAGATGAACGTTGGGAAGAATTTAGAACGAGGCCCAGAGCCCTGAGTGACCACGTCCATAGAATCCCTACACTGCAGGAGGCCAAAAGACCCGTTGGTCTGCACTGACCCTCTGAAAGAATACCCTACCTAGTCCCACAGTGTCGAATAAAACACTGCTGCTCAGTAACTAGTGCGTGAAGAGCAAAAAGATGAGCTGGTTAGTTCAGATTAATGATGCCAGTGGCATGGGTACAATGCTGCACCAGCTGAGACAGTTCTTGGTGTCCACCTCTTCTCCTTGTCCCATTGTAATATTTGTAATATTGAGGCATTATGGAGCCATTATTCACAACCTTTGGGCAATAATGAGAGAGAGAGAGAGAGGGAGATGTGAAGGTTCAACAATTGTGAGGAAGCAGCTTTTTCAGAAGAATTTGACCTTGTGAGAATGCCATATGGACAAACAAAATGGGTACAGTGGGGAAAAGATAATTCTCCATAAAGAATTCTAGGTGTTGAAGACTCAAGGTATCAAGAGATATTAAATGCTAATAGTCAGACTTCTTTCACTCAATAGTACAAGCTGCTGAAGCAAAGAATGAGTAAAAAGTATATCTTCAGGAAACAAGGTCTTGTTCTCAAAAAAACCCGTCTTCTCAACAGACATTTCATCAAGCAGAAGCTTTCCGTGTTCAAACAAAAGATCTAGACAAAGTTATCTTCTGCAGCACAAAGACTGGGAGGTACTATATACAATGATTCATAAGTATTTGCTCAAATTGAAAACTATTTCTCACAGAAAGCTAGTTTTTCAAGTCTGACAAAGGGATTTTCACAGGTGTCTGCTCTTAAGTTGTCAGTTCAATTATTGCGTCTGCTTTCCGTCTCCTGTACTCATACTATTAGATGATGGTGTTGGTTTCCTCTTTGTTAATACTATTCTGAGATGAGTGACATTTCTAATGTATTTGTTGATAATGTCTTCTTTACATCTTGTAAAATCAGGGCCAACTAAGTAGATGCAGCTAATGTAATAGATTTTAGTGTAAATGTAAGGTTATTCACATTTATGAGAATTGTGTAGAGTGCCACATGGCAGGTTGGTTAACAAATTAAAAATGCTTCAGATTGATGGGTCCTTGGCAGCATGGATTAGAAGTTGGCTAAGAGATAGGAAACAGAGGGTAAGTATAGATGGGCAATTCTCAGACTGGACACAAGCTGAAAGTGGTGTTCCCCAGGGCTCAGTGTTGGGACCTTTGCTTTTTCCGATTCATATAAATAATTTAGAAGTGGGTGTTGGGGGCAAAATTTCTAATTTGCATATGATACTAAGTTAGGGAGAACAGTGAATTGTGAGGTTGGCGCTGAGCGACTTCAGAGGGACATTGACAAGTTGGCCAAATAGGCAGATACCTGGCAGATAAATTTCAATGCAGCGAAATGTGAGGTAATGCATTTTGGTAGAAGAAACATGGGGAGACAATATAGGCTCAATGGTACAACTGAGGGGCGTACAGGAGCTGAGGGATCTCAGGGGTCAAGCGCATAATTTTCTGAAGGTGGCCAGCAAGTTGAAATCGCTTATTGTCACGAGTAGGCTTCAATGAAGTTACTGTGAAAAGTCCCTAGTCGCCACATTCCGGCGCCTGTCCAGGGAGGCTGGTACGGGAATCGAACCGTGCTGCTGGCCTGCTTTAAAAGCCAGCGATTTAGCTCAGTGAGCTAAACCAGCCCCTGTATGGAGGCATGGAGTGTAATAGCAAGGAAGTGATGCTACACCTCTACAAATCATTGGTCAGACCACATTTGGAGTATTGTGTTCAGATCTGGGCACCTTATTTAAGGAAGGATGTTAAAGCTCTGGAAGAGCGCAGAGGAAATTTACTAGAATGATACCAGGAATGAGGAATTTTAGATACAAGGAAAGATTGGAGAAACTGGGCTTGTTGTCCTTGGAGCTGAGAAAATTAAGAGGTGATCTTATTGAGGTGTTCAAAATTCTGAACAATTTTGACAGGGTAAAGGATATTCTGTTGCCACTTGTTGGTATGTCAGTGACTCGGGGCCAGAATTCCAAGATGGTCAGCGTGAGAGCTCGGAGTGTGATGATGAGAAACTTCTTTACTCAGAGTTGCTGGGGTTTTGAATGTGCTGCCTGGGAGAGTGGTGGAGGCAGATTCAGCTGGAGGTTTCGAAGGAGCTGGATATATATTTGAACGTGATGAATTTAGAAGGCTACGGAGGTAGGGCTGGGGGAATGGGACAAACTCGGTTGCTCCTTTGGGTGCCGGTGCAGACACGATGGGCTGAATGGCCTCCTTCTGTGCTGTAAAAACAAACTAACAAACAAAAATTTGAGAGTTCTACAAGTATGCAGAACTGAAAGGATTTTTTTAACGAGGTAGGGATGAACTTTCATTCATGTTATCTACTGAACATGAAGAATTCATCAGAGGTGAATAATGAACTGGAGTGTATTGCAAGGAACTGAAACTAAAGGTTAATTTAATATTTAGCAAAGCCACATTTATCCTATTTGTGTAATTGCTAGTACCCCATGTTTAATTCCACATGTCTATACATTGGATAGGGTTCAGGAGAGATCGTCTGGGTTTTTAAAAAGTCAAGAAGAATGGATAATGGAGACAAAAGGCTGAATTTGGCATAAAGGTTAGAACACAGAACTTCCCAGACAAGAAGTCCAGATACAACTCAAAATATTTCTTCCTGTAATCCCCAAAGAACAAAAGATCTTTGGAAACGGCTCTCAGTTAAAGATGTTAATACGATGTTGATTAATAACATTTTCTTTTTAAAAAGTATGTACTTGGGAATGGGACTGAGAGTTACATGGATAAGTAACTAAATTGTGCTTGCTTTGTTGGGAGTCAGGGAAATGCAACTGGTCAAAGATTAATGATAGGGGTGTAAAGTTAGATATATTCTGGAGGTCTCCTTAGTTACCTTTTGACGATGAGGAGAAGCTTCTCAAAAATCTTTCTTTGCAGATCGAATATGTGGAGTTCATAATGTGGATTGTGTGAGATCAGTGGAATAAGTCCCATATCAGTTACTTCTGCCCAAAACACAATAAGGATACTTTGCAGGATCACGTGTTTACAATAAAAGCGTTCATCCAGCCTCCAACTTCATTTGCGTTTGAATAAAAACAGTTGATAGATTCTCTGACAACGGAAGGAAATCCTTTTGGTAGATATCGGTGTCCTTCGAATTGAACCAACTACATTGGGTGACCTTCTCATTTGGTTTCAGGCTGGCTGTTATCCACTTTCATGTCATCGCAGCATGTTTCTTAGGCCAGCGAACAATAAATGGCACATCCAGATGCAATCAGTTTTCATCCCATTTACCAACATATCACTTTATGTTGTCTAGTTTGAGCGCCGAGCAAGAATGTGGGAGATGGAGAGTCAACAATAGCCCTTGGTTTTGGCCAAGGGTGGTATCATGACTGGTACAGGCTTGGAGGGCCGAAGGGCCTGTTTATGTGCTATTTTGCTCTTTGTTCTAATACCGCTCAAAGTTAGAATCCAGTTGGGAGGCCACCTGGGTTGGGTTCAAGATTTCTGAGCTCTGTAGTCTTGTATGAAGGCATCTGTTATCAACATTAAAGAAATGGCTGCAGGGAAACTCTCCGACGACAATATCCTGAGCTGAGACACCAGCGAGGTCCATTAGCTGACGTAATTAAAATGAGTTTTAAACCTGCTGCCTCTAATTACTGTTGGCAAAGGCATCAGCATGGAATCTCTCAAGGTGAATGGGCCAGGAGAAGCCATTGAATTTTGTGCAAGTGAGGGGTTCTAGTTGCAATATAATTCCTGATGACTGGTTCCCCAGACCCCAGTTTGACATGATCTTCTCCCAATCTGCTGCCAAAAACTCCAATTTGGGTGCAGATGGCATTGAGGACTCAAATGCTAAATGGCTGGAGTGAAGATGGAGCCCACAAGAGGAAGATTTTGGTGAACTGACATTAGTCCACATTTAGAATAAATGTTGGTTCTAGGTCAAGAGGAAGTCAAAGGAGGGTTATTTAACCTCGAGGTGGAAGGTTAGTATTAGCTTCAGTTTGTTCCAAGAGTTCTTTGTAAAATCTCTGCTGAATGCATTTAAAATTCGGAACTATGGGGTGGGTCTTTCTGTATGATTGAATTAATTTGTTGATGGGCACCCACATTATTAAGGGCCTTGTGATCAGGTTTCCCATTTTCATCAAAAGATGGCTTTTTCCTACAATCTAAGAGAAACTGTGATACAATTAAGCCCATCGATGCAGCAAATAACTGGGCAATAAGTTTAGGAACCCGTTTGTTATTTATGGCAGTCTGGGCCTATGAGCTCTTCCAAACGACTTCTTACCAAAGGCACCATTATTAAGATCATAAATTCAGCACGAGGGAACTCGGAAGTTTGAATTTACATCCTAAATTTTCATGGGACCCCTGAAATGCCTGAGCAACTTGGCAGTGAGATCACAGTGGAAAACATATTTGGGTCATTTAAGGAACACTTGGTGCCAATATAGAAGAATTAAAGAGCTTTAAAGGACTAAATAGACTATTCTCTATGTTCTAAAACTTCCAACCCATATTTCTTATAATTTAGACTCCCAGTCCAGTGAACAGGATTTGGGTTCTAAGCCAAGAGCCGTCATGTAGGGACTATAACTGAAATAACTGCTGTCTATCTCCATTTGGTTCATCTTGTTTAGGGCGAAGATGTCACTTCTATCTGCCCCATAACCTCCTGTGGCTGAGGTGAAATCTACCAAGGTTGGCATTCACAAGCTATGCAACATCTGGGATGACGTCAGAACAGGAGTACGCAGGTAGCTACTTGGAGACTTTGGATCCTTGAATTGAAGGCAACAGGAAAGAATAGTGAGTGACCTCCACAAGTACAATCAAATAAATGGCTCTTCTTTCTTCTTCCTGCTGTTTCTGACCTTGAAGTTGGTGATCCATAGTATTTTAAGGGCTAGTTGTTAGCTTGAATTTGCAAGAACGGTATGGATAAATATTGTCTTCAGCCCACTTTAAGGGACCACCACAGCTTGTGAGTCAAGAAGATGATTCTCAACCACTCGGTAGCTCTTCCTCAGATCGAGATACTGGAAGACGATGGTGGAGAGGCATATAACATGGAGAAATGAGAGAGAGAGAGAGCATTGCGTAGGCATCGCAACAAATGGAATTATGATTCTCAGCCTCTACCTCATGAAGAAACCTGGTCGTTATCACTGGAGCCATTTCTTTCTATTTATTAACACTGACCAGAAATATTACTAATGAAGCTTCATATTGTCAGATAGGGCTTCGAGTCTGCTGGGCTAACCTTTGAGGCCCACATGGTCTTGAGTACAGGCATGATCACCAGGCCCACTGCTATAAGGTGAGGATTACATTTACCATAAAGACTAACATGGTTCAGCAGCAAGACCTGCCGGGATTGCAAACGTTGGGCCACAGATGGAACAGTATTTAAATCTAATCTCCATTCGCCAGAAACAATGACATATCAAGAGATGTGTTCATGGGTGCCAGCAGTCATTTTCATGGTACTTTTCACATCTATACTTGGAAATCTCTGGGAAGGTATCATTGTAGCAAAGTCCAAGCATCCAACTGATGTCCATATAAGTTCACCTGCTGTTCTATGTTCTATTAATGGAAGCCTCTGTGTGACCATCAGGATCAAGGACAATGGTTGGCTTTTTCCTTCCGTGGCCTATTCCTTTGTCTGGAGCAGATCACCAACGATCTTTATACTCTACATACTAGCTATGTTAATCACATCACCTGTTGTGTTTGTCACAAAGAATTGGGAAAATACAAACATGATTATTTGTTTTAAAACTTAAAAAGGAAAACAACCAACTCCCATAGAGGTTTGCCGTATAATCTTTGCTATGATTGAATTGGGGGAGCAGCCATTATAGTCCGCAGAAGTGGGCATGGCAACTTGGGCAATGTCCCAACTTCAAAAAATAATTCCAAGTACAACTGCCCAAAGTGATTTTTCCATAATATGATGTGTGGAGAATGTTGAAATGATGAACTGACATATACTACAATTACATCTGTCACTGATTCTTTACAAAAATGGTAACTTTGTGGCAAGAAATCTACAATCACATGACCTAAGGGTCATAGTCCGACTACTTTGCTCATCAAACTTTGGTATCAGATTTTAAAATACTCAATTAGAATATTTGGAAATCTAGCGACATTTTTAAAAAACCCAACTGTAACCACATTCATTTATGGTGGCTTAAAAAAAATAACTCAGTTTAAACTAATGATTTAATGAAAAGTAATGACAAACGGGTAGGATTTTCTTCATTTTAATTAATCTTGCATTTCGTATTTTTCCAAATTAGTTTTTCAAAACTTTATGCACCATAAAAAATGTATTTGCAGAAAAAAAAAGTTTGGTTCCCATCATGAAATGCTACCTTCGCCAGTTTTTTCACTCTTGCCTCTGATAAAGCAGCACTAATATTAAATATCCACATGTCCTCACTGGACAATTCCATTCAAATTCCAGTGCTCTGAAAAACTTCCTTCCCCTTCAGAACAGAAAGTTTCCCAAAGAGCACACTCAGAATGTAATTAATGAGTTGGAAATGTAATCCTTGGTTTCGAAAACAAAATGTCCATCCTTAAAAATATTACTAATAATAAAAAAGGGGCTTCCACTGTGCAATGAAACAGAGCAGCTGAGGGAGCCCTGTCGATCAGTTTGATGTACACGCCTACAATCCATGTTACAGCTTCGGAGCTGGCATGAGAAAAATAAGGTTTTCAATAAGCTATCTGTAATACAGCAACAAGTGGGATAAAAACAATTCTTGTTATACCTAACAACAGCATCCTTTGTAGAATGTAAAAATCCATAAGCCACACAAGTTTCTCGTCACTTGCCTTGTATTCTCAACACTACCGCAAAAATAAAAGATGGTCTGTCACAGTTTTAATAGAACTTAAATTTAAATTGCAAAGATTTGGGGGAAGAAGCAGTTCTATGTACTTCTGATATTTCCAGAAAACTACACCTTCCATGTTTAAGACAGGGCATAGTTGATGACAAAGTAGTGCTGACATTTTCTCCCTATTCCATTAGCAGTCGATCCAAGTCACATATTACAGCAATTTTGAACTGATTGGAGTATAAATTGTCATTAAAAAAAAGTAGAATCACTGACAAAGGTTTATCAATTCCATCAAATATAAAGAAATCACTGATTTATAACAGGGATAGTGAACACATCAAGTCCCAATTAAAGTTGATCAGAGTTTGAAAATCACGATAAAACGTTTGTTGCTTTGATCTTGGCCAGTTTGAGTTTACAAATGATGAAAACTCTAAAGACATAAATAGCCGTCTCTTCTGCATTCTAGTCAACAATGGAGGGACTGGCACCTGTTCTTTTTAAAAATGAGGACCATTGAAAATTACAGAGCATCCTTAATTTGTTAAAAGCCTTGCATAAAAAGTCTTTTAACATAGTTGGGAAAGAAAATCATGATAGGTTGTGAGAATAATGGGGTGTGTCACGGGTATCGCTCTGTGACAAATCACTAGCATCACCACGGTATGTATAATGACCTGCAGATAACCTTCAAATCCACCATTACCCTTCTCTAGAGTGTACGCTCAAATTGTTTTGCCCTTTAGTGTGTCTCCAACTTTCTGTCCCTCTTCAAAGTTTCCGAACGATATTGGCACTCAATCCTGCTGACCACTACCTGTGTGCATTCTTCCTTCAAATTCCCCAATCTCTCTGCAGCTTTAAGTTGACTTACTCAACCACAATGCCCTTTTCTACCACCTGCACATAGCTGGAAACCTGCTTGCTCTAAATTGGCAACACAACCTGCGGATTGGTTTATCCTCCTATTTCCCAAACCATCCATTCCTTTACCTCTTTCCCATACCTGTCACTTTTGCCATGATGGCTTTGCACATATGCTAATACCCAGCTTTATCCGACTTCTGCAATGTCATACAGAATTAGGTCACCACTTTGAACCCGCTACTGTTCTCTAGTCTGATATAGGATGTCTCCCTAATGCAAGGGCTTTCAGCTACCTTGTCTGCATTTTCAATAACCTCAACCTACATTTTGAACTCCACTCCTCATTTCTGCTCAGGTTTAAACTTCTACTTCATGAAATACATCGAGTTGTTTCAAATAATGGACTCTTTTTCTGTCTACCCATGCTCTCTTACACTGTTGCTTCACAACACCAGGGACCCGGGTTCGATTTCCGGCTTGGGCCACTGTCTGTACAGAGTCTGCATGTTCTCCCCGTGTCTGCGTGGGTTTCCTCTGGCTGCTCTGGTTTCCTCCCGCAAATCCCGAAAGTTGTGCTTGGTCGGTCAATTGGACATTCGGAATTCTCCCGAACAGGTGCCGTAGTGTAGTGACTAGGGGATTTTCACAGTAACTTCATTGCAGTGTTAATGTAAGCCTACTTGTGACACTAATGAAGATTATGATTATTATGCATCTCCTCCTCCTCACTCTCACAACTGCTTCTGTTGCTTGGTGTTATTCTCTTTCCCACCACTTATCCTAACTTTCACTTTACTCGCTGCTTTCCCTTCTCTTTTGTTTTCATCCTAGTCTCTCTTGCCTCTGGAATCAACTTCTTCTCCCTTTCCCCACAGTTTTTAGTGTGCGGAGAAATAAATGAAAGAAACTAATTAGGAAGTATGGTTGGCAGCAGCTCATTGGGAAGCAGAATCAGGAACCAGACCCCTCACCGTGATAAACAAACATCTTGTTCAGTGAATGTCACAATATTTCTAGTGCTCCAAAGTGCTGTGTTGGTTTCAACTGCTACACTGACAGGCCACTACCTCAGAGAGTGAGTGGAGATTAACAAGTTTAAATGGATGCAAATGCCCAATTACTGAATATGCATGTCACAGGATAAGAATCTCATTACTGTTACAGTCAGTTTATCAGTCTATGAAAGATTTGGTGTCCTTGTCTGAGAATATTCTCACTTTGTAATAAACAATTCTCTATTACTGGATGCTAGTCCATCGCAAAACGGGGTGTACGATGCACCTGCGGAAAATTCATGAAACATAAATACCAGGCACGATGGGCTGAATAATTCATTCATCTCCCGAAATTTTTCTGCTCTACATATTCTTAAAATATGAAAAATAAAACCATGGGCAGGATATAATAATAATAATTATTATATAAGAATAATTCTTATTATTATTTGCTTAAGAATGCCTACTGTCATGAAGGAGAAAAAAATGATCATTGTAAGTGAGTTATCTTCGGACTAACTTGTCAGGTCCATAGTTATGACTATGGTCATTAACAAGTTCCATGACAGTATTGAATTTATACTTGTTTTCGAGATAAGCTAAATAATGGCATTTTTCTATCTACAGCTGCAACAGCAGAGGCGCAGGGGAATTAGTGGGGAAATGCCATTTTCAACTTGTTCCACGCAATAAAACACTTCAATCATCAATCTGACTGGCTGCTAAACTGTTACACTGTCACTATAATCTTCCATCCACAGGACGGTAAACATCTGGAGTGTGCCTGGCAAAGCTCTTATGGCTTTCACAGAGATTGATCATGGAGGGTAAAACACAGGACGTCATTTCTGCTTGTGCTGGCTATTTGGGAGAGCAGTCCAATTCATCCCATTTTCCTACTCTTGCCCCATAAGCTCTGTTACTTTTTCCCTTCCATTAAATATACAATTCTCTTTGATAGTCACCATTACAGCTTTAATGAATGGCAGCTAACAATAGCATACATCTATGACTGTGTTAAAGGATTCTTTCCATCGCAACTAAAGAAAAAGCCTCAAAGAACTATCTTCCAACCATTGTGGCTGTTGAGGTGAAATCTGTGAACTGGCTGGGAGGAGCTGACAACTCAGATGGCAGCAGCAGAATTGTACTAGACCCCAATCTATAAACTCATGTCATGGTCTGGTATATCCCCACACTCTACCATTGCCATCAAGTTGGGGGATCAAATTTTGTTTCAAAGAAGAGTACAGAACAGCAAGCCAGGAGCAACACCTTGCATACCTGATTGGGAGTTGTCAAACTGGTGAAGCTACAAATGGAAGTAGCATGTTATAGACAAGAGGTAAGGAACATCACAACCAATGGATCAGATCGAAGTTCTGCAGTCGTGCCACATCCAGCCATGAATGATGGAGGACAATTAAACAATTCATTCGAGGAGGAGGTTCCACAAATACCTTCATTCTCAATGATGGAGGTGTCCAGCACATCAGTGCAAAAGACAGGGCAAGAGCATTTACAACAATCTTTAGTCATGGATGCAGAGTGGCTGATCCATCTTGGTCTCCTCCAGAGGTCCTCAGCATCACAGATGCCAGCCTTCAGTCAATTTGATTCACCACACGTCAAGAAAAGGCTGAAGAGATTGGGTGCGGCAAAGGCTATGGGCCCTGAAAGCATTCAGTAAAGACCTGGGCTCCAGAACAAGCCACGCCACGAACCAAACTACTCCAGCATAGCTACAATACTGGCATCAGAAGCAACTTGGCTCTTGACCTCATTGGCCTGGACCACAAATGGACAAAAGAACTGAATTCGTGTGGCACTAAGGAACAGTAGCAAGTCAACTGGGGAAGACCCTCCAATGGTCGCAATCATACCTAACATAGAAGAAGATTGGTGCGGTTGCTGGAGGTCAATCATCTCAGTATCAAGACACGGGGGTTCCTCAGGGTGGTGTCTTGGGTCCGACCATCTTCAGCAACCTGTATAATGACCTACCCTCCATCATAGGGTCAGAAGTGGGAATGTTCACTGATGATTGCACAATGTTTAGCACCATTTGCGACTCCTTGGATACTGAAACAGTCTGTGTCCATATGCAGCAAGCAAGACCTGAACAACATTCAAGTTGCAAGTAACACTCACACAACACAAGTGCCAGACAATGACTATCACCAAAAAGAGAAAATCTAACTACCACCCCTTGACATTCAATGGTATTACCATCGCCGAATCCCCACGATCAACATCCCTGGGGTTACCATTGACTAGAAACTGAACTGGACTAGCCATATTAATACTGTGGCAACAGGCGCGTGTCAGAGGCTTGGAACTCTGCAGCAAGGAACTCACCTCCTGACTTCCCAAAGCCTGTCCGCCATCAACAAGGCACAAGTCAAGTGTGTTACGGAATACTTTCCACTTGTTTGGATGAGTGCAGCTCCAAAACACTCGAGAAGCTTGACACTATCCAGGACAAAATAGCACGTTTGATTTGCACCCCATTCACCATCTTAAACATTCACTCCATTCATTACTGATGTATAGTAGCAGCAGTGTGTACCATCTGCAAGATGCAACAACTCGGAGTCTCCCACAACAGTACTTCCAAACCTATGACCTCCAGATGGATAAGGGCATAATGGATATGTATGGAACACCAGCACCTGCAAGTTCCCCTCCAAGCCGCCCAATACCTGGACATGGAATTATATCGCTGTTCCTTCACTGTCGCTGGAATAAAAACTAGAATTCGCTCCCTAACAACACAGTGGGCAAACCTACACAGACAGACTGCACCATTTCAAGGTGGCTGGCCACTACCTTCGCAAGGGCAACTTGTGATGGGCAATAAATGTTGGCCTAGTCACTGATGTCTATATCCTGTGAAAGAATAAAGACAGATAATGTGAGGCAGCTGAATTAACACATGAAAGAAAATGATACATCACTGCTTACATTTTTACATTTCTAAATTTGGTCTAGTTCAGATATGTTGGTTCAGCAACATTTCCAAACCACTTCTTCCTAACATGTCAAAAGGGTGCTTGTAATGATAATTTATACAAGCCATCTTACCCGCCTCAGGATCCCTGCCCGTCGGGCACCTCATCAGGCCGCTCATCGCCTGCAATCGCTGACGACTAGCCGCGTCTCGCCTCGGTCACGATTGACCAGTCTCGACCACACAACCTCGCGACCGCTTCAACAAAGTGAAGGTCAATGGGCACGAGACCTCCTGCCTGCTGGACTCCGGGAGCACTGAGAGCTCCATTCACCCAGATACGGTACGGTGCTGCTCCCTCGGGGTACACCCCGCTAACCAGAGAATCTCCCTGGCCTCCGGATCCCACTCCGGTTCCAAATATCCATCCATTCCCTATGCTAAAGATGGGATAAACATACCTAACATATTACCATTAAGAACAAGTGACTGAGCTATCTATAGACAGGCTTAACAAGAGTATTTTTGTTTCCATTTCAATTTCTGCCACTGAAGAAATATCATATAGGAGATTAATTCCAGCATTGCCAGTAGATTTATGCTATTCTGCAGTTCTGAGACTAGCCTTTTAAATAAATTCATCTTACAGAACTACATATTACAACACGGAAACAGGCAGCGTGGGCCAAACAGTCAGTGGCAGCATTTATCCTCCACAAGAGTAGTAGTCCTTATCCCACAAGTTCATTCTAACCCCATATCCCTGTTTCTTCAACCACATATCAAATGCTGACTTGGCTCAAGCACTGTAGTCACAAAACTGTTCAGATAACAATTATATTAAAATGTATATTACCCAAGACTATTTCCATCCTGATCTACCTTCGCTATTTTATGTATACTTCCATGAGATTTCATGCAATATTCCATTTTAATTATTCTCATTTTAAAGTTCATTGCAACTCATTTATTTTATTTCCATCATGGTCCCGATCTGAAACCACCCAAAATCTTCAAATTGATTTAGAAGAAATCCATGAAAGTAATTTGCAGGCTTGACCCAATTGTCCCACTGTAGCTGTGGGCAGGTCAGCTGTGGCTAGATAGTCCAGGTCGTTATTCAATAGGCTAACTGCTTGATGACGCTGCCACAGGAAAACAAACTCTTAACAAAATGTTACCCTATCAAATGATTCTCAACTGACTGAACAAATTCACCCGTCAACGTAGCAGGTCGGTGAAGGCCAGTCATTAGATACTGTTTCAATCCTTGATATAAGCAGCACATGCACACTCTTACTCTCACATTCATGTCCAATGTCCTAAGCTGTTCCAGCACAACTCCACACTGGCAATGTGGAAAATTGCATAGGTATGTCCTGTATGCCAAAAAGCAGGAGAAATCCAACTTGGCCAATTACCACCCTATCATTCCGCTATCAAATCATCAGTAAAGTGATGGAAGAAGTCAAAAAACAATGCTATCAAGTGGCACGTTTTCAGCAATAATCTGCTCACTGACGCTCAGTTTAGGTTCCGCTAGGGTCGCTCAGCTCCTGACCTCATTACAGCCTTCTGTCAAACATGGACAAAAGAACTGAACTCAAAAGGTGAAGAGAGAGCGACTGTACTTGACATCAAGGCAGCATCTGACCAAATACGACATCAAGGAATTTTAGCGAAAGTGAAGTCAATGGTAACCAGATGGAGTGGAAAACTCTTCATTGATTGGAGTCATACCTATCACAAAGGAACATGGTTGTGGTTGTTGGAGTTCAATCATTTCAGTTCCGGGACATCGCTGCAGGAGTTCCTCAGGGTAGTGTCCGAGGCCCAGCCATCTTCAGCTGCTTCATCAATGACCTTCCTTCCAACATAAGGTCAGATATGGGGATGTTTGCAGATTACTGCACAATGTTCAGCACCATTCTTGACGCCTCAGACACTGAAGTAGTCCATCTGCAAATTCAACAAGTACTGCACAATGTCCAGGCTTGGTCTGACAAATGGCAAGTCACATTCGCACCACACAATGCCAGGCAATGACCATCATCAATGAGAGAGAATCAAACCATCGCTCCTTGACATTCAATGGCATTACCATCACTGAATCCTCCACTATTCTGGGGGTTACCATTGACCAGAAACTGAACAGGATTAGCCATAAAAATACTGTAGCCACAAGAGTAGGTCAGATGCTAGGAATCCTGTGGAGAGTAACTTCTCTTCTGACTCCCCAAAGTCTGTCCACCACCTACAAGGCACAGAATACCCTCCACTTGCTTGGATGAGTGCAGCTGCAACAACACTCAAGAAGCTCAACACCATCCAGGACAAAGCAGTCTCGCTTGATTGACACCCCTTCCATAAATATTCACTCCCTCCACCACTGATGCTGAGTAGCAGCCGTGTGTATCATCTACAAGATGCACTGCAGGAACTCGCCAAGGCTCCTTAGGCAGCACCTTCCAAACCCACGACCAGTACTATTTAGAAGGACAAGGGCATCAGATGCATGGGAAGAGCACCATCTGGAATTTCGTCTCCAAGCCACTCACCCTGATCTGGAATTATATCGCCGCCTGTCGCTGAGTCAAACTCCTGGGACTCCCTCTCTAACAGCACTCCGGGTGTACCTACACCACATGGACTGCAGCGATTCATAAAGCAGCTCACCGTCTCGAGGACAATTAGGGATGGGCAATAAATGCTGACTTAGTCAGCGAAGTCCACATTCCGCAAAAATTAATTCAAAAAATCCTGGCATAGAGCACTCTCAACTTTAATCTTAATTCTTTACACCTATTTGGATAAGTGTTACAAATTAAATTTTAACACACAATACTTTGCTCTGCAATGTGAATTAATGGGGTGAGGCATCTTTTAAAAAAATATTCCACATTTTAAGTTAATAGGCTATTGTACAATTGTGATAATGGCCTTTAATGCATTTCTGTGAAAGGCATCGGTACAATATTTCCTCGCCAACTCACACAAGCAAGATGACTGAATGCACTCACTCGTGACCAAGTGACTTGCAATATATATATGCTTTATGGTCTACTCAGGAGAAATGTAGTTCAACTGGTAAATTAAGAATTAAATTCAAATGATTTATTCTAATATTACTCACCCCTTTTCTTCTCAACTTCCTATTCTTTGTAACATTGATGCCTATGGCACTACAAAGGAGTACACCATTGGCATTATCTACTTAAAACACTGCCCTAGCAATTATAGGTACTATGGAAATTTTAGAGCCCTTAGAGATTAGCTTCTGGGTATTCTTTTTTAACACCTGTACAAGGTAACTTTTCCCCCTCAAAGTAAGTTAATCAATTAATCAAAAGCCTGGGCTTATATCTTGGTAATGAATTCATTACAGGGAGGAAAATAAAGGCAATGTATATGAGTTCAGATGCATATGACAAAACAACCTACCTTAGTGTGACAGATGCAAAATAAAGATACAGTAAGGTGCCATTCATCTCATATCATCAAGAAAGATGGATGTTAAAGTGCAACATCATCAGTGATATTAACCAAACCCAATAGAGAATGGACATATCCAAACATTGAACAATGGAGATGGCAGGCATGGATTTGAATTTCTTTCCTCACTGGGCGTAAAAAATTAACCCAGCGGTTTCAGTTCAATTGGGAAACCTGCAAGTAGCTGAACATACTTTACAATGTGGGCAAAATTATCCGTGCATCATAAATGCATTTAAAGGGAAGCTGGGCAAACAAATAAGGGAGAACGGTATAGAGAGGAATATGTTGGCAGGGCAAAATTAAGTAAGGTGCAGGGAAACGTGTGTGGACTGCAACATTAAAAAAAAACAGATCACCACCTTCTCCAAAGAAATTAGGGAAGCAAAATAAATGCTGGTCTGGTCAGAGTCACCCACATCCCATAAAAAGATGGAATAAAATAACCAGCACTGATCAGTTGGGCCAAATGGCCTGCTGCGGTGTAAATTCGACGTAATTCCTCACCAGCTCTCCTCTTCCCCCGTCTGACTGGTGGAGAAACAGGTCACCCCAATATGGCTCGACAATTCCTTCGGCTGCAATTTGCTCTCACTTTTAATTCTCATCAGTTACGTTCCAGCACAGAACCGAATCACAACAGATACATGTCAGAAAATCAGGGGAAATAGTCTGGGTTCTTCCTTGGACTGAATTGGAATATCGGAACAGAATACACTAAAATTAAACTTTTGTAATTATAAAGGATAAAAATGCATTCCATAATAGTGTATTTTTACTTAAGGGATGAAATTTTAGTATCAGCTTGAAAAGGTTTCTGATTTGTAACAATGTGAATCGTGCAGTCTATATTTAGAGTTAATGTCTGAACTGATTCTACAGCAAAATGGTGCAAGATTCCTTGAAAGCAATAGTTCCTCACGCTGCCTTGATTTGCCTTTCACCTTTCCACCATCTACAAGGCACAAGTCAGGAGTGCAATGGAATACTCTTCACTTTCCAGGATGGGTGTAGCTCCAAGTACAGGCAAGAAGCTCGACACCATTAACGACAGAATGACATGGGCTGTATTGTTGGGTTTATGATCAGTAAACTTGCAGATTACACCAAAGTATATGCAAGGATAAGACAGGAGAGGAGAGCAATCATTTGCAAAGAGATTTAAATGTGCAAGATGAGTGGGCCGAACAATGGCAAATTAATTATATAAACAGAATGGCATATATGTGAATGAGGCCAACGCTGATTACATGCATAATTTCCAGAGAACAATACTGAAAGGGAGGGGGGAAAATATCCGGGGTTAATTCTGCACAAATCACTGAACTCGTGGTCAATGTAGGGAGACAGTGGTATAAATTAACAGGGATTGGGATTAATAGGGCCATTCAGAATTAGGTAAAGGACGCATTCGGTCATTACACAGATCACTGGGATAATGTCATCTGGAATATTGCGCCCAGCACAAGTCCTCCTAATAGGTTGGGAGACTACAGTGAGCTCAGAAGGGTCCAGACAAGAGCTCCAATTGATTCCCAGATTAAAGAATCTAAATTACTCAGATAGGTTCAGGAACCTGGTCTATTCAGCAGCACCGGCTTAACAGGTAACCCGATAGAGTCTGTAAAATAATCACAGGACTCGATAGCATACCATGTTTATTGCAGTTTACTCCAGAGAAGACTGGGGCGGGGAGATGTGTTTTAACCAAGTAGGAGTAGGCACCGACCGGATGTGCAATAGTTCTTTCTTTCCCGGAAGAGAGTTGGAATAAACTACCAGCTGTTGTGGCGAGTTCTGACTTTCTGAATTGTCTTTGTCAGGGGGCTGAACTGGTTCTGGACAGGGCCGGAGATAATATTTTATAGAACACAAGAATCTAAAGCTAGCACTTCGTCCATGTGATATCCTCGTCTGGTTGTGATCACCTGAGGTTGAGACATTTGCTGCACCATTTTCCCACATTGGCCAGAGAGGGAATATACCAATTCTCAGTGGTCACCTTTCTAAGTATGAACTCAATGACAACAGGTTATTTTTTTCAAGGGAAGCACGTATATGCCAACACACAGTGTGGCCCAGAATATGATCTTCTTCTTAGATAAGATTGGTTAGCAGGCCACAGTCCACAGCTCAAACCCGGGATCTTGTTGGTTTGTAAGACGTAATACCACAGCAGCTGGTGTATTTCTCAATAAGCCATCAAGTAGCACGAACACTCCAAATGGAGTGAGAAGTCTACCAAGAAAATTAAACCCAAGGTAAGGGGAGGCCAAATCAAAAGGCCTCTTTATAAGATTCACAAAGATGATACCAGGACTGAGAGGATATCCCCAGTGCGAAAGACTGAATAGGCTGGAGCTTTTTTCTCTAGAAAAGGAAGACTGAGGGGTGAAGGATGAACTGATAAAAATCCTTAAAATTATCAAATTATTTGAGGTGAATAAGATGGTACTACCTGTAGGGGAGACCAAAACCACAGCACCCAAATATAATAGTCATCAACATTCCAACAGGGAATAAAGATACTTCTATCGTCAAAAAGAGTGGCAAGAATGTGGAACTCCCTACTACAAATTGTAATGGAGGTAAATAACAGATGCCTTTAAGGGAATGAGGTAAATAACAGATGCCTTTAAGGGAATGCCACAAAGGAGAAAGGAAAAAAAGGATGGTAGGATGAGAGGAGGCTTATTTTTTGTGCTGTACATTTAACATTGAAAAAAAAATCAATGTGCCCTTTTCTTTGGATTTGTTTATTGTCACATGTACCGTTCTGCATACAGTTCAGTCAAGATCATTCCATATATGAACAAAATACATAGGGCAAATATAAATACACAATGTAAATACATAGACACAGGCATCAGGGGAAGCAGACAGGTGTGTAGTACAACTCAGTAGAGAAGGTGTGTGAAGAGATCAGGTCAGTCCATAAGAGGGTCATTTAGGAGTCTGGTAACAGTGGGGAAGAAGCTGTTCTTGATTCTGTTAGTGGGTGTTCTCAGACGTTTGTATCTCCTGCCCGACGGAAGAAGTTGGAAGAGTGAATAACCCAGATGGGAGGAGTCTTTGATTATGCTGCCCGCTTTCCCAAGGCAGCGGGTGGTGTGGACAAATTCAATGGATGGGAGGCAGGTTTGTGTGATGGACTGGGCTGTGTTCACGACTCTGTAGTTTCTTACGGTCTTGGGTTGAGCAGTTGCCATACCAGGCTGTGATGCAGCCAGATAGGATGCTTTCTATGGTGCATCTGTAAAAGTTGGTAAAAGTTAGTGTGGACATGCTGGATTTCTTTAGTTTCCTGAGGACGTATAGGTGCTGTTGTGCTTTCTTGGTCGTAGGATCGACATGGGTGGACCAGGACAGATTTTTGCACACACCTAGGAATTTTAAGCTGTCAACCATCTCCACCTCAGCCCTGCTGATGCAGGCAGTGGTGTGTACGATACTTTGCTTGCTGAAGTCAATGACCAGCTCTTTAGTTTTGCTGACATTGAGGGAGAGATTGTTGTTGTTAGACCATTCCACTAGGTTCTCTTTGCCATACAGTCGTGTGTGTACAGGAGGTATAGTAGGGGGCTAAGTATGCAGCCTTGCGGGGCCCCAGTATTGAGGACTATTGTGGAGGAGTAGTTGTTGTTTATTCTTATTGATTGTGGTCTGGGTCAGAAAGTCGAGGATCCAGTGGTCGACGGAGGAGTCAAATCTTAGGTTTGAGAGTTTTGATATGAGCTTGGCTGGGATTATGGTGTTGAAGGTGGAGCTGTAGTCAATAAATAGGAGCCTGGTGTAGGAGTTCTTGTTGTCGAGATGCTCCAGGGATGAGTGTAGGGCCAGGGAGATGGCGTCTGCTGTGGACTGGTTTTGGCAGTATGCAAATTGCAGTATATCTAGACATTGTGGGAGTATAGAGTTGTTTGTTGTGCCTCACTGGAATGGTTTATTGTCACGTGTACTGAGGTACAGTAAAAAGTATATTTCTGCGAGCAGCTCAAACAGATCATTTAGTACATGAAAATAAAATAAAAAGAAAATACATATCAGGCAACTCAAGGTCCACAATGTAAATACATAGACACCGACATCAGGTGAATCATACAGGAGTGTAGTATTAATCAGGTCAGTCCATAAGAGGGTCGTTTAGGAGTTTGGTAACAGCGGGGAAGAAACTGTTTTTGAATCTGTTTGCGTGTGTTCTCAGACTTTTGTATCTCCTGCCTGATGGGAAAAGTTGGAAGAATGAGTAAGTTGGGTGGGAGGGGTCTTTGATTATACTGCCCATTTCCCCTGGCAGCGAAAGGTGTAGATAGAGTCAATGGATGGGAGGCAGGTTCTTGTGATGGACTGGGCTGTGTTCACAACTCTCTGACGTTTCTTGAGGTCTTGGGCCAAGCCGTTGCCATACCAGGCTGTGAGATAGGGTGCTTTCTATGGTGCATCTATAAAAGTTGACATGCCGAATCTCCTTAGTTTCCCGAGGACGTATAGGGTCTGTTGTGCTTTCTTTGTGGTAGCGTTGACGTGGGTGGACCAGGACAGATTTTTGGTGATGTGCACCCCTAGGAATTTGAAGCTCTAACCATCGCCACCTCGGCCCTGTTGATGCTGACAGGGGTGTGTACAGTACTTTGCTTCCTGAAGTCAATGAAATGAAATGAAAAAATAAAAATTGCTTATCGTCACGAGTAGGCTTCAATGAAGTTACTGTGAAAAGCCCCTAGTCGCCACATTCCTGCGCCTGTCCGGGGGGGCTGGTACGGGAATCGAACCGTGCTGCTGGCCTGCTTTAAAAGCCAGCGCTTTAGCCCAGTGAGCTAAACCAGCCCCCTTTTGTTTTTTGTTTTGCCGGCGCCCGCCGTTATATATTGCCTCGGTCCCTCTCCTCCCACTAACATGACCAGCTCTTTAGTTTTGCTGGCATTGAGGGAGAGATTGTTGTCGTTACACCACTCCACTAGGTTCTCTATCTCCCTCCTGTATTCTGACTCATCGTTATTCGAGATCCGGCCCACTATGGTCGTTTCGTCAGCAATCCTGTAAATGGAGTTGGAGCCAAATTTTGCTACGCAGTCGTGTGTACAGGGAGTTTAGTAGGGGGCTATGTATGTAGCCTTGCGGGGCCCCGGTATTGAGGACTATTGTGGAGGAGGTGTTGTTGTTTATTCTTACTGATTGTGGTTTGTGGGTCAGAAAGTTGAGGATCCAGTTGCAGAGTGAGAAGCCAAGTGCTAGGTTTTGGAACTTTGCTATGAGCTTGGCTGGGATTATGGTGTGGAAGGCGGAGCTGTAGTCAATAAACAGGAGTCTGATGTAGGAGTCCTTGTTATTGAGTGCTCCAGGGATGAGTGTAGGGCCAGGAAGATGACATCTGCCGACGACCTAAGCGTTCTGGGAACATGGAGTTGATGCGCTTCATGACCAACCTCTTGAAGCACTTCATTACGATTGATGTCAGGACCACCGGATGGTAGTCATTGAGGCATGTTGCCTGGTTCTTCTTGGTATGACGGTGGTCTTCTAGAAGCAAGTGGGGACCTTGGAACACATGATGACCGGCCTCTTGAAGCACTTCATTACGATCGACGTCAAGGCCCCGGACGGTAGTCGTTGAGGCACGTTGCCTGGTTCTTCTTTGGCACCGGGGCGGTGGTCTTCTTGAAGCAGGTGGGGACCTCAGAACACATCATGACCGACCTCTTGAAGCACTTCATTACGATCGACGTCAAGGCCACCGGACGGTAGTCGTTGAGGCACGTTGCCTGGTTCTTCTTTGGCGGTCTTCTTGAAGCAGTTGGGTACCTCGGAACAGAGTAGGGAGAGGTTGAAAATGTCCATGAACACATCTGCCAGCTGGTCCGCAAAGGGTCTGAGTGCACAACCAGGGACCCCGTCAGGACCTATCAGTTTCCGAGGGTTCACTTTCAAGAAGGCCGGTCTCACTTCGGAAGCTGTGACGGCGGGTAAGAGTTTGTCTGAGGATGTTGGGACAGTTGACAGCGGTTTGATGGTTTCCTGCTCGAACCGAGCATAGAGTGCGTTGAGCTCAATGGGGAAGGATGTGCTGTTACCAGAGATCTTACTTGGCTTTGCTTTGATAGATTTTAAAACATGAAAATAAAAACATGTAAATTTACAGAGACATTGTGCAGCCAGAAATGTGCATCCTTGTAATACTGGGGTGGGGCTTTAATGTTTCAACGGCTTGATGACAGAAAACAGTAGGAAAAACAACAGGTCAGCAGGCTATGACACAAAACTGGGTAGGAATACGCTTTGCAAGGAGGATGCAAAGAGGCTTCAAGGGCATTTGGATAGGCGTAATGAGTGGGCAAGAACAACGCAGATGGAATATGTCAGGCTCCACTTTGGTAGGAGGTGCAGAATATTTCTTAAATGGAGTGAGACTGTAAGTGATGCCCAAAGGAATCTGTGTCTCCTTCTTCATAAATTACCGAAAGCTAATATGAGGGTGCAGCAACCAATTACAAAGGTAAATAATATGTTGACTGTTCCCACGCGAGGATTTGAGTAAAGGAGTAAAGATGTCTCGCTTCAATTGTATAAAATCTTGGTTAGGCTGCACCTGGAGTAGTGCGTGCAGTTTTGGTCCCTTTATCCACAAAAGAATATAGCAAAGGAAGAATATACTGGCCATGGAAGAAGTGAAGTGGAGGTTCATCAGATTAATTTGTCGTCTCAAACCAGTAATAAAGAGGTTTTAGGATTGAGGCGAGGAGCCATTTCTCATTCCTTCATTCAAAGGATACTGCATCTTTCGAATTCTCGACCCCAGAATACTGTGGAGGCTCAGTCACTGAGTATATTCCTCACTGAGTTCAATAGATTTCTAGATACAAATGTCATCAAGGGACATGGGGATAGTGCGGAGCAATGGCAATGATCTAGTTGAATGGCAGGACAGGCTCGAGGGACTGAATGACCTTCTCCTTAAGTTCCTATGATTGAGACAGTAATTTAGTAATGCTATCATGACTTCAGTTGAACCAGGGACATCTTTAGCTTAGCAATTCAAGAAATCTAATTGCTTTGTCACACTTCTGAAAGACACAATACCCAGGGTAACAATGTAAATGGAGTTGTTAAATGGCAAAGAAATGTAAAACAGGCTTTGTGGAAAGAGGCAATTATAAATCCTGAATCATTGGTGATAAATTCTACTGCACCTAGTCATGAAGGCTGAACTTTACAAGGTGTTTTTAAATGTCTCCACTAATTAAGGTAAAACTGAGACTTTCAGAAGCACCCCAGCTCGGACTCATGCCTATGTAGTCTGGATTCTCTGGAGCTGAAACTCAAACAGAAACCTACCAAAATCACGTGAACATGCATACACCTTTCTGTAGTGACTCAATAAATGGAAAGCAGTTTTTTGAGACCCATAGAGAGAAACGAGGCAACTATCGCTGTGCGGGAAAGGCTGCTACTGCTGTGAAGAGCAGAGAACGACTGTTTGGGTTTAACACACAAGCAGGCTGCTTGCGAGAGTTGGTTTTCAAAATCATGGGAACAAAACCTATGGGACCTTTGGAGATTTAAAAAAACAAGTAGTCTCCGAGGTGGGCCTTGTTGGTGGAAGTCGGATCTGCAAGACTGGCTGACAAAGGACACCAGAAATTTCGACCTAGCGTGGCTAGCGGAAAAGTGAGCTTGCTGGAGAGCAAGGAGTAACTTGGAATTATTCTTGCAGCGCTACACATTTGCCACAAGTGTGCTGCACACTGAAAGGAATTGCAAGACATATCTCAATTGCATTAGTAAGCACAAAAGTGCCATTTCTATAGTTTGATGTACAATTGCCTGTTAAGTTATGTTTAAACTATGTTGATCTTGGTTTATTTTTTACAGTACCAGTCTTGCAGCCAATCTCAAATTACCCTGGAAGGGTAAGGTGTCTCAAAAATTTGAGCACCAGGTGAAGCTAGCTAATATGCAGGAGCAAGGCGAGTGGTATTCCCCGCTCCCTGGATGCGGTGTTCTATCGACCACACAAATGAGCGCGGTGGTATATGAATTTCAGTTCTGGTATGATGCCAGGTATCTAGGCTACATGCCACAACAACTGTTGGATCGCATTAAACAGCACGTCCCTCGTCTGTTCACGAGTACTGATGGCACTCAACAAGCCCATGCTTGCAAATCTCAGAACAGTGTCCGACATTAAATGTGATACCACAATTGGACAGCACTTACTAAACCATCTCAAGTGTGCTAAGAAATACTCTAACAACCAATTTATGGTCATCAGTGGGGCTTGCAATGTGGCTCAGTTACTTACTAGAAGTTTCATAGACTCATATGCAGGGCCTGCCCTCTAAACACAGAAAGACCATGTCCAGGCCTATTTCAATTCAACAAAAGCATGGGAGAAAACTGTTCCCTGGTGCATTTTTCATGGTAATATAGAACATACAGTGCAGAAAGAGACCATTTAGCCCATCAAGTTTGCACCGACCTACCTAAGCCCTTACTTCCACCCTATCCCCATAACCCAATAACCTCTCCTCACCTTTTTGGACACTAAGGGCAATTTATCATGGCCAATCCACCTAACCTGGAATCGAACCTGTGACCCTGGAGCTGTGAAACCACAGTGCTAACCACTATGCTACCGTGCTGCCTTTATCAATCAGATGAGTTATAAGATAAGTACATTTGAAATAAAAAGGAGGCACAGTGACTAAACTAAAGAAACTCAGAGGTTAAAGCACTGGACAAGATGGATTGTATCCATGTATTTTAATAAAATCTAGTAAAGAGACAGCAGAGGCATTACTATTCGTAAGGAGCGGGATTTAGAATGACGCTAGAACATGTCCGGGTAAGAACATATCTGTCAGCTTATCAGTGATGGGAAAAATAATGGTTTCCTTACTGAAGGGGAGAATAGAGCAACACCTATAAATGAGAAATATAAGAACGAATAGTCAAGGTGGATTTTAAATCCAAAATCTTGTTTGAACAGACTTGCATTTTTTGAGATGGTAAGAGAGGGAGTAGACAATAGTAATGGAGTAGACGTAATTCATCTGGATTTTCAAAACACCCTTGATAAGGGGTTTCACAACAGACTAATGAATAAGACAGTGTGTGGAGTCAAGGGACAAGTGGCAGAATGGATTGCTGGCTGGCTTCAAGGCAGAATGCAGAGGAGTAAAGCTCAGGAAATGGTGTTCCAGAAGGATCAGTACTGGCACTACTGCTGGTAAATGAAGCTCAGTACATATTAAATGAGGTCGTACATTTTGGAAGGTAGGTCACTTATTCAGGGGCTGGTTTAGCACAGTGGGCTAAACAGCTGTTTTGTAATCCAGATCCAGCAGCGCGGGTTCAATTCATGTACTGGCCTCCCTGAATGGGCGCCGGAATGTGGCGACTAGGGGCTTTTCACAGTTACTTCATTGAAGCCTTCATTGTGACAATAAGCAAATATATATATTATATTACTTGGAGGATGCAAGTCTAGGTGGGGTAGGGGAACAAGGAGATTGCAGAGTACAAATTCATCAATCACTAAAAGTTGTGCCACAGGTTAGCAAGGCCATAAAAGAAACAAATCAAGCACTAGGTTATATTTCACGAGGGATAGAAAATTGAAAAGTAGGGAAATTGTACTAAAACCTGCATCAAACCTTTAAAATCTGATATGGATGCAGAGGGAATGTGTTCTCTTGTGCCGAAGAGCATAACTAGAGGCCATTAATATACAAGAAATCCAACTGGGAATTCAGAAGAAACTTCTTTAACAAGTAGTGAGAATGTCCAACTTGAAGCAAATAGAGTACATGGGTTTCAGGGGAATCTGGACAAGCACATGAGGGAGAAGAGAATAGATGGCATGATGGTAGATTTAGATGAGAAAAGATGGGAGACACAAACTCAGGCAAGAATGTGTTGGGCCGGATGGCCTTGCCAGGGTCCCAGGTTTGATTCCCGGCTTGGGTCACTGTCTGTGCGGCGCCTGTACTTTCTCCCCGTGTCTGCGTGCGTTTCCTCCCACACAAATCCTGAAAGACGTGCTGTTAAGTGAATTGGACATTCAAAATTCTCCCTCAGTGTACCCGAACAGGCGTCGGAGTGTGGCAACTAGGAGATTTTCACAGTAACTTCACTGCAGTGTTAATGTAAGTCTATTTGTGACAATAATAAAGATCATTATTATTTCAATGCTGTATATCCTGTCTAGGAACCACACCACCGGGACGGTTCATTTTGGCCTAAGTTAAATTGAAATTAGATAAGATCAAGTCTCTTCCCTCTGCCCGCTCCTAAAAAAGTAGATTAACATAGAGATTGAGGGAATGCATGGGATGTGTCATTGCGTTCAGACAATGTGCCCTATTCAAATAAAGCTCCACTGTATCTACATTTTGAATTGTCCATGTGGCATAGGAGCTTACCATACCAAAAGTATTATAAAGTAAGGACAGAGGATATTCCCGAAATAATATTCATAATAGCATCAAGACCAGTTTGCTAATAGTATATGTTGCAGTTAAATCTGATCACAACGCTTCAGCGAGGAGTATGCTGTGTGGCATTTGTGCTTATGCTCTCAGTTACACCCTGACTGAGCTTCCATGGAAAGAAACTGCAGAATGACCCTCAATTTCCCATTGGCTTCCTGCAACCTGGCAGCAGTTTCCGGAATGCCATAAACATTTGGCTGCTTGTTGCTTCAAATAGATATTTGCGACACAGGTCGAGCTAAATTGCATTGCCCAATATTTAATACCCTCGGACTGGAAATCACTTGCGTTGTAGTAATTAAATCAATGTGTGTCCTAGATTCAGATGATCTGGCTTTGCTTTCATGGAGAGAAAATCTCTTCTGAGGCTCGAGGCTCCGGCTTCTGCTCACCACTAAAGTCATTGTTCGGATGGAAATCAGGGGTTTTGTGAAGTTGCACATCTTTTATGTTATTCACGCTATTAGGGAATGAAGGAAAAATACACCGATTGATGTAGCTATGTTTAACAAATTTCAGCTCTGTCTCATTAGTAGCACTCTTGTCTTGGGGTCAGATGACAGAGCCAAGTTCCACTCAAGACACACAAGCACAAAAATCTAGGCAAACGCTTCCGCACAGTACTGCGGCAGTGCTGCACTGTGTATGATCATTTCCCATGGCACTATTTTGAAGGAGGGTTGGGAAGTTGGTACTGGCCAATATTTATCTCTCAACCAAAGCACTAGAATAGATTATTTCCTGCATGGGTCTCGTCCCCACAACCCAAAAATCTGCTGGATAGGTGGATTGGCCACACTAAATTGCACCTTAATTGGAAAAAGAATTGGGTATTCTAAATTTATAAAAATAAAAAGGATAGATTCTCTCCTCGTTATGTTGTTGTCTTTTGCTTTATAGTGCATAAAATGGCTGCCGTATTCCTCATAATTTAACAGAGACTACGATGTTCTTAAAAAAGAGTACTAAATTGCCCAGATGTTTCCCAAGATCCTGAGATTGTGAACGGTACGACAGAAATAGATCTTTTCCTATGTTACTCTAATTTATTACTTCAATTAGCAAAGGTAGTTTTTGATAAATGCATAAGACTGCATGTAAAAACAAGGGGTGGTTCAAAAAGTAGGGTACTCTTTCAGGAACTCCAGAGATTTAACTGCAGTTTCCATCATGTTCCCTAGATATGGCCACTTAACTCTGCAAACACGAAACATGGAACTTACTTAAACTGACCAGCTCAGTATTATAGCATGTATTGCATGTTCCACCTCGCATGGGTATCCTAACCCAAAACTTTGCTCACTGGCCTGCAATGGCTCTTGGTCCACCAATAATTAATTTAAAATTATGATCCTCACATTCAAATTCTTCCATGATCCTAGCTTTGACAAAGGGTCACCAGGACTCGAACTGTTAGCTCATTTCTCTCCTTACAGATGCTACCAGACCTGCTGAGATTTTCCAGCATTTTCTCTTTTGGTTTCAGATTCCAGCATCCGCAGTAATTTGCTTTCTTCCTTCCATGATCTTGCCCCTCCATACCTCTCCAATCTCCATCATCGCGACAACCCTCCAAAAATCCAGCATTCCCCAACTCTGACCTCCTTTGCATCTCTCATTTTTATCTCCCCATCATTGGCAGCTATCATTTTAACTATCTGGGCTCTAAAACTCTCTGACACTCTTTCCAATCTTAAGACTCTATTTAAAACGTACCTCTTACTAAAATAATAATAACAATCTTTTATTGTCACAAGTATGAAGTTATTGTGAAAGGCCCCTAGTCGCCACATTCCGGCACCTGTTCGGGGAGGCTGGTACGGGAATTGAACCCGCGCTGCTGGCCTTGTTCTGCATTACATCCAGCTATCTAGCCCGCTGAGCTAAACCAGCCCTAAATGTCCCAATGAAAGCCCCTTTTGTCTTGGTATCAATTTTTACCTGATTATGCTCCTGTGAAAAGCCTTTATTGTTACATAAATGCAAACTCAGTAGGGCAGTAGTGGAAAAAAAGAGTGTTATTCAAGGGGCAGCATCGGGAAGGGAACAGTGGGATGGTATAGAGGAATGAACAAGGTGAGCGAATAGACCCTCATCAGAAATTATACTTGCGATCTGCTGGGACAAGTAAGGTAAAAAGTAAAGTCACCATAGTCCCAGATAACCATCGGCTGCTTTCCACATTGAGGGGGAGAGCGGACGGTGGTGATTTAACCGGAGGATCACCACACGTCAGCCGGTACGGGAATTGAACCCGCACTGCTGGCCTTACTCAGCATCACGAAACAACCATCTAGCCAAGTGAGCTAAACCTTGGAGCACTACCACTTTTGGTCTCCTTATTTGAAAAAGGATATAATTGCGTTAAAAGCAATATATAAATGTTTGCTCGACTCGTTTCTGAGATGAAGGGCTTATCTGGTGAAGAAAGGTTGAACAGATTGGGCCTATACCCAGTAAAGTTTGGAAGAATGATAGAGAGACAAAAGAGTCAAGGGTTATGAGGAGCAGATGAGAAAAGTGGAACGGAGACCACAAACAGATCAGCCAAGTTCTCATTGAATGGCAGAGCAGCTAAATCCGATGTGAGAGTCTTGACAGGCAGTGGGCATACTGATCGGAAAACCTGCTGAGCACATGGAAAGCTGATCGTCAAGACAATTGTTGCAGGTCCAAGTCTTGATTGGCTGGAAGAGTGACCTTTAGCATCAAATTATAGCCAGAGGTCCCCACCAACAAACTGGATAGCGCATCAGGAAAACAGATAATATTTATGCAGATTAAAACAAATGATGCAGTGATTTTAGAATGTCGTGCATTAACACAAAAATAAAGAAAAAATATTCAGATAGAAGTGAAATATTATGGAAGAGGAAAATAGACTTCAGAATGCTGAGAATGTTAAACTATCAAAATGCTTGAAAGTAGATATTTTAGATGTTTAGAGGTATATGGGAACTCTATTTGCTGTGCTATTTGGGTTTGTTTCACAATACTCTGGAGCAGTCTGTGGTTTGAATACCGGCCTTTACGTTGTGTTGAACTTTATGAATTCATTGCCATGGACCTACCCTTCCCTCCTCCCCTTTTCCCTGGAGGGGCAAAAACACGTGGACAGCTGCAGCCAATTCAGCAAACCTTTCGCCGAGAATTCCTCTCTTATCCCTCAAAGGCAAGTCAGGAGAGTGGGGTAGTGAGGGACGTGCATTTGGACTATTCCTACAGATCTGGGCTTTGTGGAGGAACAAAAAACTAATGTAGTTTGGCATCTTATGTTCCAGGATGCAGGACATAAACTGGTTTAAAAAAAAACACACGTAACACGACTGATGGAATGCATGGAGTGCAAAACTGGAAAGTTTTACCCGTCCCAATAATGTTAGATGTGACAGAAATGCAAACTGCTCAACATCTGCAGGCATTGATGTATGTGGATAACCATCTTTCTGATGAATGGCACTTCACTATATGATGCTGGTAAGATAACTAAGAGTTATACTCACATGAAGAACTGGGAACCATTGGTGTCTCTTCCTCTGTTTGCCATTGACAACAGGAACTCCCTGTCGTGTTTGAGCACAAAATTCTCATCTGTCCAAGAAAGGAGTAGCTGGTCAGCTTTGAGAGACTCCACAGAGTTGCTGAAGTCTATTTGCTAATTGCACCAACAACAGAGTAACAGCCTTGCTTTAGGCCTCACCGCAGCATTACACTAAAATATTGTGCTGAGGAGGAACACAGATTTCAAATTCTTGTATATTACCAGTACTGAAACTAGTGCACTAAATGCTCCAGCTGAGCGGTTTCAATTTGTCTGTGTGTCTTTGTGTGGGTGTTTTTGTTTTCCTTTAAAGTCTGCAAGCAATAAAGAAAATTGGACCATATATTCCATCAACTCACTGCCAATAATGGTACTTGCTGGGGAGGGTGCAAGGGAGTGTGTTTTAATTGTGTTACTTAGCTTTTTTTTCTTACCTTTTCATTTTGCAAAAGATCACATTCTCTATAAATAAAAGAATATGTTGAAAGTTTTAGGCAGGATGATAGGTTTTCTCATGAATAAATTGCCTAACCTCCATGCTGCAAGTTGCGAGCTTACTGCATAATAATTTACCTTTTATAATTCACTTTTTTTTGTAGTTAACAGTGAACACTCTAAGAAACAATTAGCCCAAATTCATGCATCTATTTTGTGCATGCAACATTTCAAGCACTAGCTACATGCAACAGGTGAGGGAATTAAAAGCAATGCTATTCACGTATTGTTAGAGGGAGTCTTCTATTTAGTAAATCAACAGATTAATTTGGGCTTTGTAATGAAATTAAAAAGATGTCTCTACCTTCAAAGTATCCGCCATAAATAGATTCTCCTCCTCGTCCATTACCTAAGAACCACAGATGTATAAGTAACACGAGGCTCCACACTGAATATTAAAATGAACAAAAAGTACATGACTCAGGAACTCAGCAGTCAGGGTCAGGTTCTGCCAGTGCCTTTTCATATGTTTACTGCCAGACAGATGGGCAAGACTGTAAAAGGTCTTCAGGCTCCAACATTCTCCATTCGACTCAGTTACATGCGAGTACACCACCGAACGTGCTTCTCAAATCTTGCCTCCTCATGCTCGCAGAAGTAGGAAAGTTAAGAGAACAACAGCATGAACATTATGAACATTAGGGGCTGTTTAGCACACTGGGCTAAATCGCTGGCTTTGGAAGCAGACCAAGGCAGGCCAGCAGCACGGTTCGATTCCCGTAACAGCCTTCCCGAACAGGCGCTGGAATGTGGCGACTAGGGGCTTTTCACAGTAACTTCATTGAAGCCTACTCGTGACAATAAGCGATTTTCATTTTCATTTCATTTTCAACAAGGCCGTTGATGTTCTTTCCTGAAGCATTGTCAGATACCAGCCCCCTCCCTGAAAAAAAGACCTAATCACATCACCGATGAAAAATGCAGCATCTTCCCTTTCTTTTCCGGAGCACAGACTACAAATTCAAATAAAATGAAATGAAAATCGCTTATTGTCACGAGTAGGCTTCAAATGAAGTTACTGTGAAAAGCCCCTAGTATCCACATTCTGGTGCCTGTTCGGGGAGGCTGGCCTGCCTTGGTCTGCTTTAAAAGCCAGCTATTTAGCCCTGAGCTAAACCAGCCTATTGTACAAATGATAAAAATGAGCAAACTTGTCATCATTTAAATAGCCTTCACGGTTGTCAACATTCCAGGTTAATGAAGATATATACATTCTTGAATAATGTCGCCATTGATAATGACAAGATTTAATTATTTGCTGCTCAAAAAAATGAAATTATACATTATGAAGTAACACATTGGGCAACAATACAAAAAAAGCGTAGGAATGGAGACACCTGGAGGCGTTCACATTCACAAATCTTTGAGGTTCGTAGGACAAGTTGATAAAACTGGTATAAAGAAAACATGGGATCCTTGTTTTTTAAAAAAAAATAGACGCACAAGAGTATAAAAACATGCAAGATTTAAAATAATTGATAGAAGAGGAAGTGGGGTGGAAGGGGCCTGAGGTTATGAGGATCTGATCGGCCTGAAAGGATGGTGGAAGCAGAATCAACAGTAGCCTCTAAAGGAAACTGGATAAATACTTGAAAACAAGCATTTTTGCAGGGCTATGGGGAAAGTACAGTTGTGAGGGACTAATTAGTTATCTCTTTCAAAAAGCCAGTGCAGGCATGATAGGGAGAACGTGCGGTGTAGGATTCTACGAGACCGACTCTAAATGTAAGGGTGAGAGAAAGAGGAAAAAAAAACTTAAATGACAAAGTAGGACTGCAACAATTTAAACCTGTTATAATTGGCATCCTCAGCTACCTTGGTGTCACTCGTCCCATGTGGTTTCCTAATCCATGGGTAGGCAGAAAATTGTTCCTTACACGGTGATTTTAATTGAGGAATGGTTTTCTGCCCAGTTCAATTCAGAATAGTACTAAGGAGTTCGATCCCAGCCCCGGATCACTGTCCGTGTGGAATTTGTACATTCTACCTGTGTCTGCGTGGATCTCACCCCCACAATCCCAAAGGTGTGCAGGATAGGTGGATCGGCCACGGTAAATTGCTCCTTAATTGGAAAAAAATAAATTGGTTACTTTAAATTTCTAATAAAAATAAAAGTCTAATGGTGACCATGGAATCATTGTCGATTGTCGTAGAAATCCATCTGGCTCACCTTTCAGGGAAAGAAATCTGCCGTCCTTACCCGATCTGGCCTACATGTGACCCCAGATCCACAGTAATGTGGTTGACTCGTAAATGCCCTCTGAAGCCACCCAGTTCAAGGGCAATAAATGCTGGCCCAGCCAGCGATGCCCATATCCCACGAGATGAATTTTAAAAATCCCCTGTTTTTACTCAGCCGGGTTGGTAGCTAGTGGTGTGTGAGGACTAAGGAGGGGAAAATGAAAAAATACACAGTAAGCTCCAATGCTGATCGCTATCTTTATTGCTGGGAAATGAGTGCATGTGTACACTGTGAGCACATGCATGACCCATAAACATGCATGATTGTGCCAACTGCTTGTCCCCAGAACACACAGCGCAATCTCATTGGGAGCAGAGTGTCCAACTGCATTGGTACAGCAATATGTACTCAATGACAATTTGGGAACAAGCAACAGCTGTAAAACCAAGGTTGCCTTCCTCTTTCAGACACATTTTTAGTTCCTTTACACACAGCTACAATTTACAAAAAGGTTATATCAGGAAAGCTTTAATAACATGCCCAGTATACATTTGCGATTGCAGCCTTGATATCACTTTAGCTGAACTTATATATATTGCAAATCATGATATTCCCACCTTCACTGAAGTCACCACCTTGGACCATAAATTCTTTTACAATACGATGGAAAGTGGAGCCCTTATAACAAAGCTGCTTACGAGTTTTTTTTCCTAATCCTTTTTCACCTGCAAGAGATAAAACAATGTTAGTACACACCAAACAGGATTTATACAAGTGTATGCCAAGTAGGTTTCAAACATTTTTGGGTGCGAAAACCCCTCCAAATAATAACTCTCAGCATCCATTTCAAATACTGCAGTTGAAGTGCATGCATATACCCAAGGCCCATCGCAAATCCCTGGGACACACTCCCTTGCCCTAATGGAACACAGTGTGCTACCATTAGATAGCACTCAGGATTTTAAAGATACATATTTTGCAGCACAGTTTACCGTGGTGGAAATAACGTACTAGTGAATCAAATATAATAATAATAATAATCTTTTATTGTCACAAGTATGAAGTTACTGTGAAAAGCCCCTAGTGTCCACATTCCAGCACCTGTTCAAGTAAGGTGGTACTTACTGCTGACCTTGTTCTGCATCACAAACCAGCTGTCTAGCCCACTGAGTTAAACCAGGAAGAGATGAGCGAGGAAAAGAAAATGGTCGCTCTCCAATTGAACCACTTGTCCATTGTATTGTAATAAAAACCAACAACAGGAGGAACTGAACTCGTTCTGATTGTCCCCCAACATCCCCTTCCTGCTGCCTTACATGGACAACCTGACCTCTTCAAAATCCTGACACCATCTCCAACTACCCCCTAACCTATAACTTCCTCAGCCTCTACCTTCGTCAACTCTGGCCTCCTGTTCATGGCACCCCCCCCCCCACCACCGGTAGCCCTGCCCTACACTTTACTGCTCCTCTACCCAGCCTCTCTGTGATGACCCATGCTTTTTGTGCAAAGTTCCCTTTAAGACCAGGGTGAACTGGGAAATATTAATTGGTTTCTTTATTATGATTTCATCAGGTTCCAAGAAAGGTCCATGTGACCGGAGGTTGCCAGAAGAATGAGCAGCCGAGAACAATCGGTAGACAGAAAGCTAATTATAGTAGGGTTGGGTCAGCCTGTGCATTTGGTTTGGCAGTTCTGAACAGACAGAGAATTTGAGAGAGGAAAACAAACAAGGTTCTGTCCGAATGGAGCACTCTTCAGTTTGGCAGTTTCTGAACAATTCCTTGTGGTGGAGCAGTCTGTGATTAGAGCAGATGGTGAGTGAGTGAGTGATAGAGATAGTGACTGTGATGAGTGAGTGAAAGTGCGTGAGTTAGTGACCGTGTGTGAGTGAGTGAGATAGCGAGTGAGTGTGTGAGATAGCGAGTGTGCGCATGAGTGAATGCGCAAGTGAGTGAATGCGCGAGTGAGTGAATGCGCGAGTGAGTGAATGCGCGAGTGAGTGAATGAGCGAGGGAATGAGTGAATGCACGAGTGAATGCGCGAGTGACTGAATGCGCGAGTGAGTGAGTGCGCGAGTGAGTGAATGTGCAAGTGAGTGAATGCGCAAGTGAGTGAATGCGCAAGTGAGTAACTGCATGAGTGAGTGAATGCGTGAGTGAGTGAGTGAATGCGTGAGTGAGTGAATGCATGAGCGAGTGAGTGCGTGCGTGAGTGCGTGAATGAGTGAGTGCATGTGTGCGTGAGTGCGTGAATGAGTGCGTGAATGAGTGAGTGCATGCGTGAGTGAGTGCGAGTGATTGTGAGTGAGTGAATGCGTGAGTGAGTGAGTGCTACACAGCTGATAAGCTGAAGATCAGGGATGTACTTCTGAGGTTGTATAAAGCTCTGTCAGACCCCATTTGGAGTATTGTGAGCAGTATCTACGGAAGGGTGTGCTGGACTTGGAAAGGGTCCCGAGGAGTTCACAAGAATAATCCCTGGAATGAACAGCTTGTCGTATGAGGAACAGTTGAGGACTCTGGGTCTGTACTCGTTGGAGTTTAGAAGGGTGAGGGGGGATCTTATTGAAACTTACAGGATACTGCAAGCACTGGGTAGAGTGGACGTGGCGAGGATGTTTCCACTTGTAGGAAAAACTAGAACCAGAGGACACCATCTCAGACTAAAGGGACGATCCTTTAAAACAGAGAGGAGGAGGAATTTCTTCAGCCAGAGGGTGGTGAATCTGTGGAACACTTTGCCGCAGAAGGCTTTGGAGGCCAAATCACTGAGTGTCTTTTTAAAAATAAATTTAGAGAACCCAATTCATTTTTTCCAATTAAGGGTCAATTTAGCATGGCCAATACACCTAGCCTGCACATTTTTGGGCTGTGGGCCGAAACCCACGCAAACATGGGGAGAATGTGCAAACTCCACACGGACAGTGACCCGGAACCGGGATTGAATCTGGGACCTCAGCACTGTGAGGCAGGCGGGCTTACCCACTGCGCCACCGTGCTGCCCCACTGAGTGTCTTTAAGACAGAGATAGACAGGTTCTTGATTAATAAGGGGATCAGGGGTTATGGGGATGAGAAAAATATCAGCCATGATTGAATGGTGGAGCAGACTCAATGGGCCAAGTGGCCTAATTCTGCTCCTATGTGTTATGGTCTTCTGGGCAGGAAGGGGAAGGAATTGTGGATTGGACAAGACCCACTGCCAATGTTGCCAGTGCCCACCAAACCATTTTAAAGGAATCAGAGAAGGGAATCTCTGGTGCTTCCATACCATCAGGACTGTCATAACCAGAGTGCGAGAGGATTGACAGGTGTGCATCTAATCGGCGGTAACCGTACCCGGGATTTAGGATGGACCATTGCTGCTGGTGAATGTGACTCACGGGCTGAAACAATTGAATGGGAACTGACAGACCCAGCATAGGAGAGGGCAAGTTCTACATACTGTGATTTCATTTGTGAGAAGTAATGTGAGTGTCTTGTCAACACTTAAGCTGTTTGTTGTATTGATTGAAGTGAAATTTCTCTCTTCTGAAATATTCTTTGCTTGTTGATTCATGCTTGAATTAGGAGGATTTTAGTTGGTTTGCTACAGTAAAGTTTTAAAAAAGTAAAACCTTGTTCAATACTTTTCTTTGGTGCAGTCGGAATTCCTTTTTTTTATAAAGAGCTTTTGGTCCATCTTTGCGACTCAGTCATCAGTCAGATCTCCTAACCTCTCTCCCACTATTCAGGATTTGATCCTCAGCATTTCTTTGAAAACTACCTTGTGTGTTCAAGTGTGTCGTATGGGCCAATGTAAAGGGTTAATCATATAAATGGAGCCCTTCTAGGTGCGCACACAACAGGGTGTGTAAAGTTCCAATTTTTGCCTTTGCCAATTGTATGTCATAGCTTTGACAAAGGGTCATCTGGACTCGAAACATTAGCTATTTTCTCCCTACAGATGCTGGCAGACATAGAACATAGAACAGTACAGCACAGAACAGGCCCTTCGGCCCTCAATGTTGTGCCGAGCCATGATCACCCCACTCAAACCCACGTATCCACCCTATACCCGTAACCCAACAACCCCCCCCTTAACCTTACTTTTATTAGGACACTACGGGCAATTTAGCATGGCCAATCCACCTAACCCGCACATCTTTGGACTGTGGGAGGAAACCGGAGCACCCGGAGGAAACCCACGCACACAGGGGGAGGACGTGCAGACTCCACACAGACAGTGACCCAGCCGGGAATCGAACCTGGGACCCTGGAGCTGTGAAGCATTTATGCTAACCACCATGCTACCCTGCTGCCCATTAACCTGCGAATCCCAGGAAGCACACAGACCTGCGGAGATTATCCTGCATTTTCTCTTTTGGTTTCAGACAGTATAGTAAACAACCCGACACCTCTACATTGTGAAATGAAAAATGTTTACCTACAAATTAAGATACACAAATCTTAAAACAAAAATGAAACAGTTGTAGACGTCAGCTGATCAGCAGCTGAAAAGGGTTGGTCAATGGATTGACCTGCTGAGAGCTTACAACGTTCCTTGTGTGATGAAGGGCATAACACCCTACAAGTAAAATAACATTTATAAAATGTGTAGCCTACTATACCCGTGTTAAACTTTACAAGCTTGAAATGGCAACCAAATGGCTCTTGTAACGGAATGGCAAAAGACTTGATCGGCTGAACGGCGGCGACTGAACCGACAGGTTACCTGAACTACCTTTGATGACTGGACTTCATAACTACTCATCCAGACCACTAGATGGAGCACTTTGCACTGGCTGAGTGGCGGAGGAAGTAATCAACTGACAGACACGTCGGTGTCCCAGGAAGCTTCGCAATCCCACCAAATAACAGGAACCATCAATGATGGTAGCCACAGAGAAGCCAGCAGGCCAGAGCTTCCAAACTGACTCAAGTCAACTAGGACAAAGAATATTATTGCTCCTCGCTCTGCCCCGGAAGAAAACTGCAACTATTATAGAAAAAGCGCAGAGGTTCTGTCAGCATGTATAAAGGAAAAGGGCAACATTTCGTCAAAACTGATGACAGGATCCGATGAAAGGTTTTAGCTGGGTTTGTAAACCCATCTTTTTTCTTCTCAAATTATTATTTTGTACCCCCATTTTCCACTATTTCATTGTTTTGCGTTCAGTGTGTAATCAACCCATTTCTCTTTTTGGCCTGGCAGCACTAAAGGACTAACTGTTATCCACCTTAAAGAATGCACCTTCATTTTACATACCTGTGCAGAGAAAGAGGAAATTCTTACAGGTCTTGGGGCAGACATCTGAAAATAATTCAAAGACAATGCGGCCCACTGAAATGAGAAGAAAAATTACAGATCAGTTCACATGTTCTGGGAGGGTGGGGGGGGGGGGGGGGGGGGGGGGGGGGGAAAGAAAGTGTAAACATATGCAGCTCAAATATATCTTTGATCAGCGTCAGCAGCACCACAGGTAATGTGTTAATGAACGCGAACGACACCCAAGCAGACTTCCTGCTTTCTTGATTAAGCGCGCTGACAACATCATTTTCTCAGCTTACTGTCACTTAAAATCTATCACCTACTCCATACACGCAAAAGCGGCTCACAGCAAAAACTTGACATTTAAATTAAAAATCCACATAGGTTAATGCATAAAGTTGGCCTGCGTCAATGGAATACTTCTGCACTGAAATCTTCAGGGTCTTGCCAAGTTCAACATCAATGAATGTCTCAGTTAGGGCCTGAATAGGTGCATGGTTGTGCAGAAAGCTGCAACACATTGTAGAAGTTTAAAAAAAAAATCTTTTGAGTGGTGCACTAGATGCTCACTGACCTAAACTCTAAAAATACATCAGAGTGGCGATTTCGGCACTGCAGTTAAAACGGCAGTCTCCTGCGCATCAACATCCAAACAACTGAATTGAGAATGGGCAAGTGTTAGTCTGCATTTCCAGATCCATAATCGACCCAGCAAGACAAGATGAATTCATCGGTTAACATTTTGCTCATTAAAATATTTAATTGAATATTCAATGTGATTAGTCAGCACAGCCGCATGAAAATTCATTCTAGGGGATTAAGTGCGCAGTGTCAAGGAATCTATAAATTGTGATTTTACTATACGTGAATGTTTTCACAAGGCAGAACATGTATATTCCCCAAACATAAACAGCATTAATAATGCTGCTGTACGTAGTCACTAGTTAAGACCTTTTTTCTGCATGTTTACTGGTGACAGGTTGAAAATTAAATTATGGTAAACTTGCAAAGATCATCATAATTTGATTCTTCATATGCATTACGATTACGAGGTATCTTGGATAACAATAGCCATAATGCCAGAGAACAGTGGAGGAAAAAGTAAACGGCTTACAGCAGAAACACAGGCCAACATTCTCCAAGCTGAAACATCAGTGGGGTTCGGAGGATGATTATGAATCATTCAGCTTTACAATCCTGCCCAATCATTTAAATTCTAAGATTTTGTCTAGCTTCAAATCCTTAATGATTCTATTAATCATTATTTCCCAGAATAACACAATCTTAAAGAAATTATGAAAGAACGAGTTAACAAGCCAGTTTAACCTCCTCAGGGCACCCCAAAGCACTTTGTAGTGGTCTTCATAACGCACGCAGAAATGGCAGGCATTTTTCAAATGGGGCTGGTTTAGCACAGGGCTAAATAAAGCAGACCAAGGCAGGCCAGTAGCCCGGTTCAATTCCCATACCAGCCTCCCTGAACAGAACGTGGTGACTAGGGGCTTTTCACAGTAACTTCATTTGAAGCCTACTTGTGACAATAAGCGATTTTCATTTCATTTTTCATTCATTTCGTTTCAAAATAATTTAAGAGTACCCAATTCTTTTTTTTCCAATTAAGGGGCAATTTAGTATGGCCAATTCTTGCACTTCTTTTTGGGTTGTGGGGCGAGACCCACACAGACAGTGGGAGAATGTGCAAACTTCACACAGACAGTGACCCGGGGCCGGGATCGAACCCAGGTCCTCGGCGCCGAGGCAGCAGTGCTAACCATTGCGCCATCCCAAGTGCTTTTGTTTGCCTTCTATCATCCCTCGAATCACATGAGACAATAATGGGACTGTAGATGATGAGAGGCACTAATTTCACCATCAATTCGTTAACAACAAACCCAGATAGAGAAGTGAGGAAAACCCACAGTGATAGAAAGCTTTGAGAACCACAGCACCAAAATTACATAGTCCTACCAATCATGGTACACTTACCATGTCTTGATTCTAATTACTCAAAAATGGAACCCAAAATGTTCTTTTCTAATTTGCATTTAAAAGAACTAACATCATTTGCTTTCACCGTTTCCCAAGGGAACCTGTTCCAATTTTCGCACAGTCCCACAAATAGCACGGAATTAAATGTTGCCTTTTGATTCTAAGTAAATATTGGCCGGCATAATGTTTGTTCTTCAAATATTTCCGCCCTCATCCAAAGCAGGACGCCCTCAGCGCCAAATTGAAGTACCAGCTTTGATCAAACTCCGGTTCAGAATACTTGAGCAGCATGGGAATGGGTAATGGCTTGGTGCAAGCTGGGACCCAGGAGCAAAGTGTGGCTCCCATAGGTGCTGCACAAAATGGGCTGGCTGTCTCTCGGCGTCCATCACCAGGTGAAATCAGCCTTGCTTAAGACCAGGGGGAGGCAATGGAGTGGCGGTATTTGTCACCAGTAATCCAGAGACATAGGGGACCCTTGGGACTGGGGTGGTAGATGTTGACATTTTGAATTCAATAAAAATGTGGAATTAAAAGTCTAATGATGACCATAAAACCATTGCCAATTGTTGTAATTTACCAGGATGTTTCCTAGGCTGGAGAGTTTTAGCTATGAAGAGAGACTGGATAGACTGGGGTTGTTTTCGGACATCAGCAAAGTCCCTTAATCCTCCAGTATCATCCCTGGGTACATCTTGGGGAGATGGGGAGATTGGGGGGGGGGGGGGGGGGGGGAACAATGCCCATGATAATTCTCAACATGGTTCATAGCACCAGGTCAAACTTAGGCAAGTTGCTAGTTAACAAAATGCCTTTTGATCAAGGTTCATTTTGTGTTCGAGGAAGGACTACTCCACTCTGGACATCATTACAGCCTTGGTTGGAACAGGGACACCACACCAGAGCTGAATTCCAGAGGTGAGATACGAGTGACTGTCTCTGGTATTAAGGCAGTAGCTGAAAGAGCATGGTCCCAAGAATCCAAGTGAAACTGAAGTCAATGGGGATCGAGAAGGAAAATCTCCCACTGGCACAAAGGGAGATGTAGTGGTTGGAGGCTAATCATCTCATATCTTCAGGCCACTGTGACAGAAGTTCCTCAGAGCAGCTTCTTCAGTCCAACCATCTGCTTCAATGACCTCCTTTCCATTGAACCGTCAGAATGATTAAATTTATATTCAGTAGCTAAGAAAAATACTACTCATGTATTTTGCAGGAAACAATCCAAAAATGCTTTCTTCACAGACTCTGAACACATGGCTTTCAACCTCTTCTAAACCCTTTCAATGACAATACACAACCCCCTATAACCTCCACCCTCCAAATACCCTTTTCCTTTGAATGCTGCACAAGGCCGTAAGTGCACAGCAGTTAGTCAGGACCTTCTCCAGTTCAATTTCAAAAAGGTTTCTCGTCTCTCCTCAATGATGATGTTAGACTGATGGAAAGACGGTTAACCAAGACGGTCAACAGTAGTGCCTGTGCACAGATCGGGCTAACTCGCCTGACACACTTCCCTACAGCCAGAAGAACTGTCTCTGCTCTATGCCTATCTCTGGTAATGCAGTAGAGATTATGAACATGAACTTGCAGCCCAGGAAATCCAGTCTATCACCTCATGGTGCCCAGCTGTGGCTTGCTGTTAAGTGTTCTGCTGAAGGAATTTCTTTAGGTTTATTAATAGTTCACAAATAATCCAGAACCCTTGGTAGAAAAAATGAGAGCCTCCCTACGATTTTTTTTCACATCCATATTAATGCTTCTCCTCTCCCAGAAGCAAATGGTTAAATGCTTTTTAGACAACGAAATTGTGCACGTGGATCACTTATGGAACCTTCTAATTGGAATCAGTACTTTGCTATCCCTTGGTTATCAATATAGCTACTGCATCTGGTGGTCCGAGTAAAGGCAATGAGAATCTAAAGCCACCCTGGAGAAGTAGCAAGATTTTCCATATAATACAAAGTGTCTTTTAATCTCGTAAAAGCTGGTTGACAATCTGGTTACTCACTCACACATCAAGAGACCACTTGGGCGATATCCCAGAGAGCAAGTGACATTCATGGAACACTACCTGAGCAGGAATCAACATGTCCAGGGTGAGGGGAAAGAAAAGAGGCAGCAATTTGACTGGGGGGAGGGGAGAAAGAGTGTGGATCAGCATGTGCATGCAATATCACCTCCACAAATTTCTTTTTTTATCTTGCCTATCCTCCTCAGTAATGAGTCAAAGAGGCAGAGGTGACAGTCATTCAGCCTACTCTCCTAAATAAGATGAATCAGCAGCACTAGAGGACGACTACGGCAGGCTTTCAAGCTCGCCTTCTTGCCTGGAGAAAAACGTGATCCCCCAAAAAAAGAAATGAAGCACTAATAATAAAAGAAACACAACATGAATAAAATAAATACTTAATCTCCCCAAGGTTACAAGCATAGAGGAAAAAAATATTGCGTGATATTAGAAAACTTCAACTTGCATCGCATTATATTTGACCTTCCTGTGCCTTCTAGCAATTTTCACAAACCATCTCTTGCTACAATGCACAATGGTAAACGCCTCTCTTTTTCACAGAATTTAATGCTACTTTATAAATAAATGCAATGCTTTACTCCAATTTGTCTGCTGGGGTATTTTTAGCATCTAGCCTGGATTTCCCAGACCAGACAGATCTACTCTGATCTCTTGACTCCTTGTCTCGGTAACCTAGGTTACCAAGAACTCCCATTACTTCAATAAGAGACTTGGGAATTGGTAGTGTGGGGTGTGGGGGATGGTAAAGAGAGAAATCAATGTTTGGAATGCTTTGTGCATAATAAGTTATTGAAATAATTTGGTAGGTGCGATCCATAAAACATAGTAAATTGTGAGATGTATTTTGGCCACGTGAACTGTCTCTTGCAGTTCTAGCACTTTACTGGTAAGCCAAACCCAGCCTTTTATTTTGCAAGCACTGCTTTCAAGTCTCTACAGTTTTACACGGAGAAGCAATAGGTACATCTTGGTCATGAGCCACCCTCATGTGAAATGTGGCATCGGATCAAACTCCTTTTCCATAAAGAGCTCCAGTTTGAAAGCAATGTCATGGAGAGGTGGAATATAAATTTAATTAATACATCTGGAATATTAAACTAGTCTCAATGGACAACATCAATTGCAAAAGCCCAACTGATTCACTTATGTCCTTTAGCGAAGGTCCTTGCCTGGTTGGGCTTGCATGTGATTCCAGAATCATGGTTGACTCTGAAACGGCCCTCTTAAATGGCCTAGCAAGACACGCAGTTCAAGGTCAGTAGGGCAACATGCTTACATCGCATGAAAGTATCAAGAACATAAATTTCACAGATGTGCAAGTAGTTGGTCATTGCGAAGGAATGAATATACGTCTGGTTGATCAGGTTGTGGTCAAACAGGACATTACGGTCGAAACATTTGTGGCTTATCCAGGACCAGATCTTGGCCAAGCAGTTTGGCAACATAGAGAAACTGCAGAGGTCCGGAGGTGAAATGGACCATCTCCAGCATTAACGTGTAACCTGGCTTGATATGATGGTCCCAAGAGACACCATAATAGGAAAGTGGGGGGAGGTTTAAGGACAGCTCTTGATGCAATAATATGGGAGTGAGAATATTAGCCTTTGCTGGTGATGTTCTGCCTACGGTTTTTAAACATTTATCCTTTCAAGGAAAATGGGTTTCGCTGGCAAGACCAGCATTTGTTGCCCATCCCTGATTGCTCTGGTTTACTGAACCATTATAGAGGGAAGTTAAGAGTCAACCACACTGCTGTGCGTATAGAGCCAGTTGTAGGCCAAACTAGGTAAGGATGGCAGATTTCCTTCCCGAAAGGATATTTCTGGAAGGTGGGCTTTTACTTAGTTGGTGGTGGTTTCATGGTCACCATTATGGACACTAACTTTCAAATCCAGATTTTGCTCATTGCCATGGTGGGGTTAAACCCATGTCCACAGAGCATTAGCTGGCCTTCCTAATTACTCGTCCAGTGATTTTACCACCACACCAATATCTACCTTCTAACGGACAGGTATGAAAGTAGGGCTGTCCCACTCGACTGGGGAGGAGGCACTGGAGGAAAATGGTATGCTCTAGTCTACCGTTGGGAAAGATTAAGTGGAATAGTGCACCATACAACAGGGGCTGGTTTAGCACGTAGCTAAATCGCTGGCTTTTAAAGCAGACCAAGGTAGGCCAGCAGCACGGTTCAATTCCTGTACCAGCCTCCCCGAACAGGCGCCGGAATATGGGGACTAGTGGCTTTTCACAGTAACTTCATTTGAAGCCTACTTGTGACAATAAGCGATTTTCATTTTCCATTTTCAACAGGTCGGGAAAGATTTGTTTGTAAATTTAGAGCACCCAATTCATTTTTTCCAATTAAGGGGCAATTGAGCGTGGCCAATCCACCTACCCTGCACATCTTTTGGGTTGTGGGAATGAAACCCACGCAAACACGGGGAGAATGTGAAAACTCAACATGGACAGTGACCCAGAGCCGGGATCGAACCTGGGACCTCGGCACCGTGAGGCAGCAATGCTATCCACTGCGCCACCGTGCTGCCAGGTTTGGAAAGGTTAAGTGGAATAGTGAATGATCACAGTCACAGCGATGCTCATGGAATCTTGGGTAGAGCTATTCAACGAGTCTAACTTCCTGCTCTCTTCCCCCCCCCCCCCCCCCAAATCAACTGGTTCTATTACCAATCATTTTAAATTTGTGTTCTGTGGTTACTGACGCTTCCAATACCCCTTATTCTATCAAAATCTTTTATGATTCGAATGCGTCAATTAAATGCCTCAACCTTCTCTGCTCTTAAGGAGAATAACGCTAGCTTCTCCAGTCTCCCCACATACCTGAAGTACTTCAGCCTGGTTCCATTTTATTAAATCTCTTCTGTATCCTCTCCAAAATTCTTCCTACGGTGCCATGCCTAGCAAGACAATGCCACAGCTATGGCCTAATCAGTGTTTTGCAAGGAGCATATCTTGCTCTAATTTTGTTTTGTGTCTTGATCAAGAAAGCGAACAATCCCAGCACGGTAGCATTTAGATAGTGCAATTGCTTCACAGCTCCAGGGTCCCAGGTTCGATTCCGGCTTGGGTCACTGTCTGTGCGAGTCTGCACATCCTCCCCGTGTGTGCGTGGGTTTCCTCCGGGTGCTCCGGTTTCCTCCCACAGTCCAAAGAAGTACAGATTAGGTGGATTGGCCATGGTAAATTGCCCTTAGTGTTCAAAATTGCCCTTAGTGTTGGGTGGGGTTACTGAGTTATGGGGATAGGGTGGAGGTGTTGACCTTGAGTAGGGTGCTCTTTCAAAGAGCCGGTGCAGACTCGATGGGCCGAATAACTTCCTTCTGCACTGTAAATTCTATGAATTATGCCTTTTTAACTTCCTTCTGAACTTGTCCTGCCATCGTCAAAGATTGGTTTATACCTCCAGGTCTCTGTTTTCACATCCCCCTTAAAACTGCACAATTTCTTTTATATTTCCTCCTCTTCCCAGCAAAATGTTCCACATTTTCAAATTAATTTACAGGATGTGGGTGTCGCTGGTTATGCCAGCATTTATTGTCCATCCCTGGTTGCCCTTCTTGAACCTCTGCAGTCCTTGAGGTGTAGGTACACTCACTGTGCTGTTAGGGAGGGAGTTCCAGGACGTTGCCCCAGTGACAGTAAAGGAATGGCCGACATATTTCCAAGCCAAGGTAGCGAGTGACTTGGAGGGGAACCTCCAGGTGGTGGGGTTCCCAGGTATCTGCTGCTCTTGTCCTTCTAGATGGTAGCTGTCGTGGGTTTGGAAAGTGTTGTCGGAGGAACCTTGGTGAGTTACTGCACTGCATTCTGTAGATGGTACACATGGCTGCCAATGTTCATCGGTGGTGGGGGCTTTGAATGTTTATAGAAGGGGGAGCAATCCAGCGGGCTGCTTTGTCCTGGATGCTGTCAAGCTTCTTGAGTGTCATTGGAGATCATTGCACTCATCCAGGCAAGTGGAGTATTCTATTACACCCCTGACTTGTGCGTTGTAGATGGTGGACAGGCTTGGAGGGGGGGGGGGGGGGGGGGGGGGGGAGGGGGGGGAGAGAAGGAGGAAGGGTCAGGAGGTGAGTTACTCGCTGTAGGATTCCTAGCCTTTGACCTGCCCTGGTAGCCACAGTATTAACATGGCTAGTCCAGAACAAAGAACAATACAGCACAGAAACAGGCTCTTTGGCCCTCCAAGCCTGCGCCGATCACGTGTCCTATCTAGACCAACTGCCTGTGTCCTTCCGTACCCCGTCTGTTCATGTGCCAAGATAAGGTTTAAAGGTCGCTAACGTATCTGCCTCAACCTTCGCAGTGTATTCCAGGCCATCTGTGTTAAAAAAAACTTTCCACGCACGATGGCCAGGGTGAGTAGGTGCCCCTGGCACCAACCCCGTCGTCCCACACACCCACCCCTCCCCACCAGGAGGGCAGCAGAACTCCCATCCTGCACCACATGCTGGCTGCCATGACTGTGTGCCCGGGGGGCTGGGGGGGATTCCCAATTCCGGTGTCAGTTGATGTGGAATTCTGGCCAGAATTTTTAATATACAAAATATTTGCATTCATGCAGCCCCTAAAAGAGCAATGAAGTGGAAGAACCAGTTTATTGGTGTTTCGTGGGGGATGGAGATCAGGTGGGTTCTATAATATGTGGGTACTCCATGGCATCAGACGGTGGACATGTCAGTGCATCCTGCTACCTCAAATGAACAGGGTGGGTCAGCATTTGCTTGACCACCATTAAGGCTGTGCTGGCACTTCACCACAGCATGTAATGATGCCATTAAATGATTTGGCATCTTATAGAATCATAGAATTTACAGTTCAGAAGGAGGCCACTCGGCCCATCAAGACCGCACTGGTGCCTGGAAAGAGCACCCCACCCAGGCGCACATCTCTACACTATCCCCATAACCCAGTAACTCCCCATCAACACGAAGGGCAATTTTGGACACTAAGGGCAATTTAGCATGGCCAATCCACCTAACCTGCACATCTTTGGACTGTGGGAGGAAACCGGAGCACCCGGAGGAAACCCATGCACACACGGGGAGAACGTGCAGACTCCGTACAGACAGTGACCTAAGCTGGGAATCGAACTTGGGACACTGGAGGTGTGAAGCAATTGTGCTAAACACTATGCTACCGTGCTGTCTTTTGTGGAAGAGTACAGTTCCTTCAACCATGCACAAAAGGGCACGTAACAAATGAAATGCACTCATCAAAATGATCCTGCAAAGATTTTTTAAAATTTGTTTTAATATTGTTGTGGCTAATGGGCTTGCTAGTGAAGCAGTCTGCACATTCATTTTATTACAGCTAAAGGAAGGAGATTATCTTTTAGTGCCTGTTCCAAAGATCTGAAAATGCAACATTTGTTGTATTGATTTCTACAGACCCATGTAAGGCATGTTTATCTTCTAGCCTCTAGTGGCTACATAATATTTTTTTGCAGAAAGCAATGCAGGGATTGGTGGCAAAAGCAAACCACGAAGGTGAACCTATAAATATAAAAATGAGATATATTTGGGAGCCTTTCATGGCCTCAGGACATCCCAAAACCATATGCATGCTTTGTGATGTACAACAACTTGTAATATAATGAACCAGCCAATGCGAGTGAGGAATAAGTATTGGCCCAGAGACCAGGAGAAATTCCCTGCTCTTTTTCCAATGCTGCCACATTCCATTGACTAGTTCAGAACTAATGTTCTGGGCCTCAGGTGTTACTGAATAGATCATGTAAAGTCCCTATGATAATCAGAGTCCTGTTTGTCTCAGCATATTTCACTATTCTGCGTTGATTTACTAGTACTGTTGCAGTGTTTCTATATAGCACACTTTTTAAAAGATCTGCAACAACTGCTTGGGTACCACTGGGTAGCTGAGATTGTCTCAGGCATTCGAGGTCAGGAGCTCCCTGGAAGGGCATACATCAATATGTTCAGGATGTCCACCACACCCTGTTTTAAATTAATGTAGCAATCCATTCTAATAATCTTACTCCATTAAAATGGGCATGCACAAGGCTCCATTGGAGAATTTGTTAAATAAAGTTTCTAGCTATGCCTACTCAGCTGGCGGTGTGCTCAAGGGGATCCAGCAAGGAGCTGCCTAATCACCATGAATTTGTTAAATAAAGTTTCTAGCTATGCCTACTCAGCTGGCTGTGTGCTCAAGGGGATCCAGCAAGGAGCTGCCTAATCACCATGATGTTGTGCGGCATCGGAATGTTTCTTGCACTCCGCTTGTATCCAGTTATTAGACCAGGCTGTGGAATTATCTGAACTCAAGACGCAGTTTCATCAGAGCAGCATAGACAACGCCCAGTATCTCAAGTTCCTCCTGGTTCACAGCCTTCTTGTGTTGTTAAGAGTTCTCTTTCCTTTTTGGATGAGGTCCAGTTTGGTAGTGGGTCTTTACCTCATGAGCTTGGACAGATGGGACTGCAAAGGAGGATCCATTCTCACACTGAAATTATATTATTTTTCATGCCTTCTCTCAATGGCGACTACAGTTTACTATTATTTCAGAATTTGTACAGTGCACGAGCACTGTGGACACACAATCATGTTGAAAACGTAGCTCTTCAAACTCTTAATATTGCATTGTTATCCAGGTTTACATTGATGAAAATCATAAATAAACTGCTAGTCTAGTCTTCTGTGTCTACTTCACTAATCTACCTCAATTAGTATTGGATTGGATTGCCACAGTCATCATTTTGTGCTGTTAAATATTAATAAATGCTAAAATATCACGTATCTAAAACATTTCACTGCTGCACAATTTTCCCCCAAAATGATTCACTGCTTTTCAACAAAGGCAAATAAAATGTTAAACCTCTGACAGGTTTCGGAATTTTCAAATTCCTGAAAACGTAAAATTCATAGACCACAAATTAGCTCAGATGAATAACAAAAGCACCAATGGCAGCCCAGCAAATATCATTATGTAAAATAGTTCCTGCACAAGTTGATTATGCTTATGTTTAATGTATATTTATTAAACTCTTGCATCTAATTTTGTGAGAAACTATGTTGAATCACACAGCAAGGCAGCTTCCACCTGCAGGGAACCTCATTAATTAAATGCTAAAATGGTGTGCTCCCAAATCTCCTTGCCACATGCTGCCTTTAAAAGAAAAAAATATACTGTAACAAGACCCACGGACATGAAGTAAGACCACCTTTGATTTACCATTTAAGAATGGGTTACATACAGAATTTAATCTTGTTAGGACTCAATTGGGGTTTTATGCCGTTACTGCAAAGTTCATTAAATGTCATTATTGTCATTTGACTTTTCCCTCCTCCCCTCTGCAGGGTCCACTGATGCTTTTATTGGATAATTCCATCTTCATTAGAAATGAGAGGTCCTTTGTCAGCTTCCAATTTTGTTTTGTTGCTCATCTGAGTTTTTAAAGACAATGGAAAGGAATCCTTCAGTCTCCCATCAAGCAGACCCAGCTTTATATTAATTCGGTATATTCGAAGTGATCCCTTGAAATTGCAATAAACATACATACGAATTAGGAGGAGTAGGCCACTTGACCCCCCTCCATCATTCTATAAGATCATGTTTTGTGGGGGTGGCGGGGTGGCACAGTGGTAAGCACTGTTTCCTCACTGTCAGGGACCCAGGGCCCAGATTCAATTCTGGAAGCCTGGGTTTTGGAGCTGGAGCGGTGGCTGGGGTCACTGTGGAACATGCCTGAGGCAGAGAGCGTCATGGATAGCACGTATAGAGAGGTGGTCACACTGCAGGCTGAGTCTTCACAGGCAGGAAGGGAATGGGTGACCACCAGGCAGAGTGAGAGAGCTAGGCAGGAATCACCTGTGACCATTCCCTGCAAAACAGATAAGACTGCTTTGGATACTATTGAGGGGACTGAGCTCAGGGAAAAACAGCAACAACCAAATTTGTTGCACCACAGTTGGTTCTGCTGCAGAGGGGAGGAGTAACAAATGGGGGAATACAATAGTTAACATAGAATTTACAGTGCTGGAGGCCATTTATCGAGTTTGCATCGGCCCTTGGAAAGAACACCATAATTAAGCACACGCCTCCACCCTGTCCAACCTTTTAGACACTAAGGGCAATTTATCATGGCCAATCCACCTAACCTGCACATTCTTGAACTGTGGGAGGAAACCCGAGCACCCGGAGGAAACCCCACAGAATCATAGAATCAGTGCAGAAGGAGGCCATTCAGTTCATCGAGTCTGCACCAGCACTCGGAAAGAGCACCCAGCTTAAGCACCATGCCTCCGGTCTATCCCCTTTATCCCCACCTAACCTTTTTAGACACTAAGGGCAATTTAGCATGGCCAGTCCACCGAACCTGCACATTATTGGACTGTGGGAGGAAACCGGAGCACCCGGAGGAAACCCATGCAGACACGGGGAGAACGTGCAGACTCCACACAGACAGTGACCCAAGCCGGGAATCAAACCCGGGACCCTGGAGCGTTGAGGCAGCAGTGCTAACTGTGCCACCATGCTGCCCTTCTCAGGGTTTAAAAGAATAAGGTGCGACTTAGATATCTTCATAAAAGCAGTCCCGGCTTTTCACCAAGCATCATGAAGATCTCCGATTTGAGACACAAAGTGCACCTCTGCAAAGAGGCCAAACCTGCCATGCTGACTTTCTCTCAGTAGCAAGCATCTAATACTTATTGAATTAACCGCCCTCAATTAGATCAATAAGGTGAAGGCAATTTAAAGGTTAAAGATTATCTAACCTTTCACAGTGGTAGAGTCCTTGCATCAAGATTTTTTGATGAGTCCACTGCTGTTAGGTTTATCCTCAATTCACCTTCTGGGCCAAGTGAAAGCTAAATAACTGAAACGTCAGACGTCACCCAGCAATACTACGTCACAATAATGGGTCGGGAGCTTTTGGTTTGCCCGCCCTCGTGTTGAAGTGAAGGTTGGGAAGACATTAACGATTATAGGGGATTTGATGGCAAGGGGAATAGGCAGACGCTTCTGTGGCCGCAAACGAGACTCCAGGACGGTATGTTGGTCCCTGGTGCTCAAGTCAAGGATGTCTCGGAGCTCAATGACATGGCCGGGTTCATCAGGTGGAGAGGTTAAGTTTGCCCTGAGGGGGTCGGTACAAGGGTTCTTCCGGCGGTGGCAGCCCTTTCTCGATTTTCTGGCGGAGGGTTAGAGGGTGGTCAGTGTCAAGGATGTCTCGGAGCAGTTGCAGGACGTTCTGGAGGGGCTGGTGAATAGCCAGCAGTCGTGGTGCACATCGGAATCAACGTCATGGGTAAACAAAAAAGGATGAGGTCCTGGATGCAGAATATAGGGAATTAGGAAGAAAGTTGGAGTTCAGTCATATAAGCAGGTGTTAGTCAGAGTAGAAATAGCAGGATGTATTGGATGAATACATGGCTGAAGAGATCGTGTGAGGGGAAGGGTTTCAGATTCCTGGGGCATTGGACCGGTTCTGGAGGAGGAGGGACCTGCACAAACTGGACAGGTTACACCTGGTAGGGGCTGGTTTAGTACACTGGGCTAAATCGCTGGCTTTCAAAGCAGACCAAGGCAGGCCAGCAGCACGGTTCAATTCCCGTACCAGCCTCCCCGAACAGGCGCCGGAATGTGGCGCCTAGGGGCTTTTCACAGTAACTTCATTGCAGTGTAAGCCTACTTGTGACCGAATAAAGATTACTATTACTTGCTGGAGCAGTTGGAGAGGGTTTGAACTAATATGGCAGGGGGATGGCAACCTATGTAAGGATTCAGAACAGGGGGAATCAAGAACAAAAGAAAAAACAGAAAGGGGAAGAAAAGTGAGAGACAGAGAAATCAAGGGCCTGTATCGGATAATGACACTGTAAAAAAGACACGGGCAAGAAACATTGAAGCCTTAACGTTTTGTACCTGAGCATTTGAAATAAAATGGATGAATTAGTTGTGCAGATAGATGTAAAGGGATATGATATAGTTGGGATTACGGAGATTTGGCTCCAAGGTGACCAAGGATTGGAACTAAACATTTGAGGGCTAATCATTTTTTAGGAAGGACAGACAGAAAGGAAAAGGTTGTGGAGTTGCATTGTTGTTTAAAGATTATATTGATACAATAGAGGAAAAATATAGTACAGATGAGGAGGAATTTGCATGGGTTGAGTCAAGAAACATTAAGGCGCAAAAAACATTTATACGGGTGGTATACAGACCACCAAACTGTTGGGAATAACATTAGACCTGAAATCAGAAATGCATGTGATAAAGGATAATGGGTGACTTTAATCTACATATAGGTTGGGTGACTAAAATTATTCACAGTACAATAGAGGAGGAATTTCTGGAATGTATACGGGGTGGTTTTCTGGATCAGTATGTTGAGGAACCAAGAAGGGAACAGGCCATCTTGGACTGGGTGTTGTGCAACGGGAAAGGATTAGTTTGCAATCTAATTGTGAGAGAACCCGGAGGGATGAGTGACCATCAAGGTGAATAGTGACGTAGTTGATTCTGAGATCAGGGTCCTGAACCTCAATAACGGTAACTATGATGGTATGAGGCATGAGTTGGCTATGATGGACTGGGAAACATTACTGAAAGGAAGGATAGTGGACAGGCAATGGCAGGCATTCAAGGAACGAATAGGCGAACTCCAAAAGTTGTTATTCCTATTTGGCGCAAGAGTAGAAAGGGAACAATGGCCAAACCATAGCTTACAAGGGAGATTAGAAATTGTGTTAGATTCAAAGAAGTAACATACAAATTAGCAAGAAAAAGCAATAGACCCAAGGATTGGGAATATTTAAAATTCAGTAAAGGCAGACCAAGGGACTGATTAAGAAGGGAAAAATACAATTTGAAAGTAAACTGGCAGGGAACATAAAAGTGACTGGAAAGGTTTCTACAGGTATGTGAAGAGAAAAAGATTGATAAAAACTAATGTAGGCCCCTTACAGTCAGAAACGGGGGAATTCATAACAGGGAACAAAGAAATGGCAGAGGAATTAAATTTGTACTTTGCTTCTGAATTCACAAAGGAAGACATGAATAATGTACTAGAAGTTCTTCTTTTTTTAATTTAAAGGGCCCAATTCCTTTTTCTGCCCCCAATTAAGGGGCAATTTACTTCCTTAATCTTTCTGTCTGTCCTGAAATTCTGACTACCTTGAATATTCAACTCCCAGACCTGGTCTCCTTTCAACCACGTCTCAGTAATCACCACCAAATCATACTCCCTTGTCTCTATTTGTGAAATTAACTCAGTAATTTTGTTCTTTGTGCATTCATACACAAAGCCTTTAAGTTTGTTTGATTATCAAATTGCCTTAGTGCAATATGGCGTTTGCACCGTCTGTCTCTTCCTTTATTTTGTTAACAATCCACCTCATCACTAACCTGCCTATCTTATCCTTTAACTTTGATTTGAAAATTTTCCATGCAACTCCTCCCCCCCCGCTACCACCCAACTATTGATTTACTTCAGTATCAGCTCTCAAGCCCCACTGTAAACACCTTCAATAAATCAGAGAACGCAAAATTAATATACCTCAGGAGTCATGCCAATCTCTCCCAGACAGCCCCAGTGATGATTTTAAGTCTACTGATTCTCTCTCCTCTTCTCCCCCCTCCCCCCCCCCCCCCCCCCCCCCCCCCAATTGATGGAGAAGGCTGCCTTGAAAGCACCATATATGTGTTCCAATCATTTAGCTTCCATGTCTGCAACCTTGGCTCCACATACAGGCTTCACAAACACTAACAAACTAATCGCCTGGCAATTTTAATTGTGATCGTCTGGACACCGTTTGAAAACACTCATTGCTGGAACAATTTAAATCATCCTCTTTGTCAGATGATGGCAAGAGATTTGCACTTAAGTGTTCCAAGTAACTCTCCTGCTATTCAGGCAAGTGCAAATGTGATTTTAAAAAATATTCAAGTTGCAAACAGATGAAAATATTTCTTTATTTCCCATCCTCACACGACTTCAATGCCATGCAATGTTTTCTAACAGAAAGAATGAGCGTGCTGCGTGCAGGCCATTTCCCAGTGCCAAAAAACCTTTGCTTAGTCCAGTCCCCACTAGCAACCCAGTGATAATTCACTAACCTATCAATTTTCCTTTGACTGATTGAGAACTTACTGGGATTTACAAGCAAGAATCTTATTGCAGAACTAACTACAAATTTGGCTCCTTGCCATGGAAACAAGTGCTTTCACTGAGGTTGTAAAATTCTATAGACAAACTGCAGCTCTTTGCCAAATTCAAAATGGGACTATGTCAGCATATTTTGGAGAATCATTGACTCTCTTTCACATATGCAGGATCTGAAGTTAATGTACTTCCAGTGATTGCTAATTGAATTATTTTCATTTGAATGGGGGAACCTCATTAGCTTTAAGGTATGACTCATTGGAACTGATTTTGTAATATTCAAACTGGTCAGCAATGAACCAAATAATAAGTTAGCAACTCAAAATCTTTCTTTATACTGTCACAAATGGATTCCATTCGATGCTGCAAGACTTCAGCCAACGAGAGGAAGGAACATATTAGTGGAATTTCAAACACATTCACTTGACTGTACGAAATTTCGTTGTTTATGTTTTACCAAGGTTAAACAGTTTGGCACAGGTTAAAAATTTTTTGGGTGAACACATCACACAGCATGATGCCAATCCATATTTAGTTTTGGTGACATCACCTTTCTTCAATTGTAACTTGCTTGTATTAGTTAATCTTATGGAACTGTACTAATGTGCTTTTATCAGGAAAATTTTTAAGTGCTTGATCTCAGGATAAGCGATGTTAGAAGGGCTGTACTTATTGCCCACTGCTAGTTGCTTTGCTGTTCAGTAATGCAAAAGTTCCCACTGTATAACCAACAATAGCAAACTTTTCAGATGAGGTTTGGCACAACCCAAGGGCAGCGCGGTGGCACAGTAGTTAGTACTGCTGCATCACAGCTCCAGGGTCCCAGGTTCGATTCCAGCCTTGGGTGACTGTCTTTGTGGCGTTTGCACTTTTTTCCCCATGTATGCATTGGTTTCCTCCCACAGTCCAAAGTGCAGGTTACATGGGCCGGCCATACAAAATTGCCCCATAGTGTCCAAAAGGTTACGCGAGGTTACTGGGATAGGGTGGCATGGGCTTAGTAGGGTGCTCTTTCCAAGGGCCGGTTCAGACTTGATGGGCCGAAGGGCCTCCTTCTGCACTGTAGGGATTCTATGGAATTAAGAAGAAACTCAGATGGGCTGGAGTAAAATATGCGACCAATCAAATTATGCACCTCTCCGTCTTCAGACTGATCAAGAATCCAATGTTGCCCAAGTCCCAAGCCTGTTAAGATGCCACTGACCTTTTCTATAGGCGCTGGCTCAACTCCCTGGCAATGAATGCAAGCACATTTCTCCTGATCTGATTAGCAGATGTAGGTGCAATGCAGTGTCATTTTATGTAAAGCAGCATGTAACATGTGTTGGTACATTCAGTGATAGTAACAAACATCCAGCAGTGGTCTCCATGAACCTATACAAGCATACTGCAATGCTGAGTTATGGTGAAGATGCCACTGGAATGACACAAAGGACTGACCTCACAAACAACCCACGCAGCACCACTAATAACAACAGGTTGGGAGCGTGCATGCGCTGGGCTGCTCCACACCTTGCCTCAGGCTCACATTTGGACAATGAATTTCCTTTTCTTCCATATCTTAGTCCCCGACCTTGCCTTTGGAAAAGCAGCTGATCACTCTTTCATTAAGGAACTTCCTTTAAAATTGTCATTCCTTTAAGTTACAGTTAAGGGAATTTTCCTTTCTAATCACTGATCTGCTCCTTAGAGCTGTTGAAATGAGTAGATCTAGAAAAACTGGGTGGAAGCTCCACTTCCATCTTTCTAAAGCGCCTCAACATAATCACATTTAGTCATCAGTGTCAGATTTGCTCCATATTCTTCCAGTATCTCTTGCTCTCCTGTACAGGATAGGAAAAAAAACTGTATTGGAACAGAGATCAATTTTGTCACATCTAATTTCTGCTTTTCAGCCTTTATATTTATTATTTTGTTTTATTAATATGAATATGATGAGTGTTTTTCATAACTTTTCACTCCAGCTCCAGGTCTTCCCTACAAGCCTGCACTGATGAAATCAAAAAGAAACCTTATTCATTACTAAGACCTTCAAACTATTGAACTTGTTACTTTATTCAACATTCCTGTAATGATCAAGTCCTTAAAAATTAATTCTTGGTGCCATCCAGTAATTCTTGATTTGGCTTCATTTTTTATCATCCGCATCCTGGTGGATTCCTGGACTGTTTGCCTCAGTACCTCTCACTAGAATGTCTGGATATAGGGGCGGCACAATGGCGCAGTGGTTAATTCTGCTGCCTCACGGCACCGAGGACTTGGGTTCAATCACGGTCCCAGGTCTCTGTCCATGTGAAGTTTGCACATTCTCCCAACGTTTATGTGGATCTCACCCCCGCAACCCAAAGATGTGCAGGGTAGGTGAATTGGCCACGCTAAAATTGCCCTTTTAAAAAAAATGTTTGGACAAGTGTCCGCTGCTGCTATAACAGACACGCGGCACATATATTTACCAGATACAGAAAGAAGCCTTGCTGGAAACTCCACATACAGTCAAAATAGTCCATGGAAGTTGGATCTGAGGTTTTGACTCCAGAAGCATTAGTTAAGTTTAATGGTAGCTGTCAAGGAGTTACAATAACATCCTGAACATGAACTTTGACCTAACTGGATGTGAATGTCACTGTTTGCTAATTTATAACCTTTTTATGGATTGATTAAACACAAATTATTAGTTCCTCTTGCCTGAAATTTATATTTTTACAGCCATGTTTCACTAGTCTTTTGGGGAGGAGCTGAAACGCTGTCCATAACACTGATGAATGTTTGAAGTTTCATATTAATTGTTCACTTTGTGCCAACTCAATTTCTTCATGCCGAAAAATATTTGAATAATTTATAACCTTTCTCGATAGCTACAAACTTTTGTTGATTTCTGAAGAATGTCACCTTCAAACCAAGCTAGAGGAAAACATCAACCACAAAACAGCTTTTCATTTCCCCCCAGAAAGTGGCCATTGATATGGGGAATAGTTATTGAATCTGGCAACATGAGGGAGCTGAACAGACACAGATTGCTGTGGAACTCCAGTTTTAATGCCTAGAGTCTCCAATCGTATTGATTTATCTCCCATACTGTCTGAAATAAGTTCTCTCAATTATGCCTTTATGCAGCCCTCATTATTTTTCAAAGGGAGTGTGGAAGCGATTAAAGTTCTTTGCAATAGTTTGATTTTTACAAAGTGAAAATGTGGATGGGATGAGGCAACCCTGTTAGATAAGCAAGCCACAACAATGACAGGAAAACGTAAAAGACCAAATGGGAATAAAGGTCTCTTTGTTCAAAGTAATTCCCCAATTTGATATATAACAAAATGGTATAGTTATGATATTTTAAGATGTTGTTGTAAAAAAAAAATCTATTTTATTACCCCCGTAAAGATCTTTGACTTCCTGCCAGGATCTTCTGATGTAAATGATGGGAAACGTCCCAGAATGACAGCATAAGAAACATGGAGTAGGTGAGGTACTGGGGGAAGGGCGGGGGGATGAGAGAGAGGCAGATTGAAGCTTCAGAATTTTGAAATCAGGATACCGGCTGGGGCTGCAAGTTGCAAACTTGTAGCACAGCTACTTTTGCTCAGAAGCTGGTTCAAGCTCACAGCTCCAATGCTTTTTTTGGCAGCAGCTCTGGGTGATGCCTTGATGAACCCAGCAGGGAGGGATGACTTCACTCCCAAGCCTCAGGGTTGAGCAAATTCACATTTTTACAAAAATGTTCGTTAAAAAAGTTGGTCATCTTTCGGCACGCAAAATGAAGAAATACTTTGAACAAAAATACTCACCTAAAATTTCCTTCCCATTTAACCTAAAAATGGCGGTGATAAATTGGATCATATAAAATTTTAAATCACAATGGAACAAATTGTCAATATGATTCACTAAACACAGAATGAAACTCAACAGATTTATAACAGCAACAGCTTGCATTAACATAGCACCTTTAACGTGATAAAACGTCTCAAGGCACTTCACAGGAGCATTACCAAATAAAACTTGACACTGAGCTACGTAAGGAGATGTTAAAGATTCCAGTTCAGAAGGAGGAAAATGTAAAATATAGCAGTGGTGAGAATGTTTTTTCTTACACAAGCCCAGTATCGGACTATAAATAATGCCAAACTAAATATATCAGCACCGAGATCCACAATCACTTAACAGGTAAAGAAAATGGCTCTGACCAAGTGCAATCTTCAGCAACAGTAACCACAAGGACCTAGTTTCAAACTTCAGTTTGAGTTAGTTGATCCATGTCAGGGCATTACAATGGTTGGGGGTCAGTTAGCTCAGCGGCTGGACGGCAGGTTCGTGATGCGGAGCGACGCCAAGAGTCCGGGTTCAATTCCCGCACCGGCTGAGGTTATCCATGAAGGAACAGTGCTCGCAACCTTGCCCCTCAGGTTAAATAATCACCAGTCAGCTCTCAAAACAGCCTATGGTTCTCTGGGACTGTGATATTTACATTACAATGGTTATGATTTGGAATGGAACTCCATGAAACAACAGTGGCAGCAGACTCACTAGCAATTTTCCAAGAGAAAGAGACAAGTACTTGAAGCGGGGGAGGGGTGGAAGAGAAAAAAAAAATTCCGTACACACCAAGGGAAAGAGACACCAACTGGGTGGCTCTTTCAAAATGCTGGCACAGGCACAATGGGCCAAATGGCCTCCTTCTATGCTGAATGGTTTTATGAACTAGCCTCAGATTTCTGTAGCCAGGAAGGTGGTGGTAAAGGTGACAAAGGGAAGAAAACTTCCCTACTCACTGGAAAGCAAGTGCTGGATAAAGACAAATCATGACCTGCCTTAACAGTACCCCCTGGAATTGACAGTTGACAGCTATTGGGCTCACTCGATGAATGGCCATTTGGACAAGGTGGAGTGGAGCTTTCGAGCGAGCACAGAGCTGTAACCATGCTGCGTGGGAGGGAAGTGCAGTATAGGGAAAAAGTAATGCACTAATAGTCATTCAGACTATCCAGCGTCAACCATCCACATTCCAACATTTAACATTCACATGGAGACTGATGCCTGTGCTCCCCATGAATATAAGGCAAATTTCATTCTGTAGCTTTTTCACAACAACATCTGGAGTAAGGATTAATTTTCTGAAACAAGCAAATGTCTGACTCCAGCCTTGTCCAATAAATACTCATAAATCAGTGCAAGATTCAGCATCACAATTTTTGTCACGATTGTATTTCTGCTCTTCTTACTACACCTCGGGGAGCATCTGGATAATTAAGTCATTGGATGAAAAAGTGATCCAGTACTGGAAAAATCAGTCTTGTACCTTCAGTCACACAACAGAAACCAAGCAGCTCAGTTTTGAATTGCTGCAGTTTTTGATGCAAGATAGAGAAGGCCGGTTCAGTTTAGCCCTTTCCTTGCACATTGGTTACATCTGCGTTCACCTGAAGTGCAGCTGCAAGTTTGTGAAGGTGCCGAGAGCTGACAGCTCCAGATTCAGTCATCAAATGATAACCACCAGGATCCACATCCTGTCCCATTATTCAATAATGGAATGTTAAAGGTAACTACCAATCTCTAAAGCAGACAAGAATACAAGGGGTTAATTATTGTACACAAGACTGTCAAAGTTAATGTGAATCATTTAACAATATCTAAACACGCTTTGATCTATTCAATGGTCTTTGGGGAAGCAGGGATGGGCTTGAAAAAATACCCTTAAGGCAGCATAAATGCAGTTTTTAATTCACGTGCTCAGGCAGAGAGAGTATCAACATTTCATATTTATAAAGCAGTTTACAACACAGTTGAATCATAACAAGAAACAACGCAAGGATCAGGATCATTCAGATCTGTTTTTTTAAAATGACATCAAAAATAATGCTATATTCGTGAAAGTAAAACTACTGACAATGAGGAACAAAATGAGGGACAAAAGAGTCTTACCTGGAGCCCTGTTTATTTCCACATCAAAGTAGCATTGCGGGCGGTTCTTCACCCCCATCACGATATACACTCGGTGTACACCTATGTCAGAACAAAGAGGAGCAGGTTGACAAGATTTCTGTATTGAGCCCGTCTGAAACTCAAAAGCTGCTCTGCTGTAGAATCTGGCCTCTTCTTGAAGTCCTGCAAGCATCTATCCTCTCCCACTGCTCCCCTTCCCTACCACCTTTTTACTGAACCTATTCTGATGCAAGGAAAGGCAGCACATCCCGTCTTCCATTAGCTCATGCCTGGCAGCACGTGAATGACCTCAAAGCATGGGGGAGAGGTGGGGGAGGAGTGAAAACACAACTCTGCGAGAGCTTGATGAATTTAATATATATATATATATATATATAAAAATGCAAGCTCATCTGTTTCAATAGTGTTTCTACCAGCCTATTAAACAGTCACGTCAAGACTATCACTATTCTCCAATTAAGCAGGCTAGTAGCGAAGAAGCACTAATTGAAGAAACTAAACCAGCAAAGTATCATGAACCTACCTAAATGTGTACAGTTAATACCATTAAATATGTGCTGTTATGGAAAACAAAATGAACATTTATAGTTTTTTTTAAAATCACAGCTATTGAATCTTGACTACAGCTATGGAATTTGCACAAAAATTTAATAGGGTTTGAAAGATAAAATTAAACCTAACTGAATATTAGAACCAGAAGCTTAAATACAAGCTGAACACAAAACAATGCTCTGCTCCCTCTGGGTGTTACTCCCCTACATTTTTTAATACATTTTTTTTTTCATATTTCTGCTTGCCATTAAAATCATCTTCCTAAGAGATTTAAAAATTCCTTTTGCTAGCAGACTGAGCTGCACCGAACGTCAGAGTTGACAAGTTATTTTTATACCATATCTGGGGCCATGGGAGAACCAATTCCCACTCGCTGCAACCTGCTTTTGTACTGACAGTGGGAAGGCTTCCTCTGTATCCTATGTGCTACAAACTTGGAAATCAAGTTTTCAACAAAAAAAAAGGATTTTGAATTTTTGCTACATGGAAGGACTGTTCCTGACTGGGCACCACTACCTCAGATGATGGACTGTAAAGAAACCAGTGCTTGTTTGCTACATCTCTGATCTGGTTCTTTGAAGCCCAGAGACAGTTACGGCCACTATTTTCCCTGTCCAAGTTTTGTACCAGGTGTACTCCACCACCGATAGCATTTTTAAAAAACTATTTCATGGGATGTAGGTGTCACTGACAAAGCCAGCATTTATTTCCCACCTTGGCTGGGCCATTTCTGAGGGCATTTAAGAGTCAACCACATTGTTGTGGGTCTGGAGTTGCCAGCCAAACCAGGCAAGACTGGTTCCTTTCCTAAAGGGCATTGGTGAACCAGGTGGGTTTTTATGACAAATTGATGGTAGTTTCACATTCACCATTACGCACACTAGCTTTAAATTTCAGAACTATTAATTAATTCCGGCCTCTTGTGTAGAGTTTGTGTGTTCTCCCAGTGTGTGCGTGGGTTTCCTCCGGGTGCTTCAGTTTCCTCCCACAGTCCAAAGATGTGCAGGTTAGGTGGATTGGCCATGATAAATTACCCTTTACTGTCCAGGGATGTGATTAGGTTCTGGGTTACAGTGCGGACAGGGGAGTGTAAATGGGTTGACTGCTCATTCGAAGGATCAGTGCAGACTCGATGGGCCGAATTGCCTTCTCCTGCACTGCAGGGATTTGAATCCATGTCCCCAGAGCATGAGCCTGGGCTGCTGGATTACTAATCCAGCAACATTACCACTACGCCACCTTCTCCCCCTGCATGACAGTATTATAAAAATAACAATCATGTTGTACTAGGGGCGACAAACCTACTAAAGCACATCAACGTGGATGACTCTACACTTGTACTAAACTATTGAACTGTGTCCAGTGTTCCTGCACCATGGTGAAGCCGCCAGAATTCTAAATTCACCTTTTATTTAAAAGCATGAATTCAAGATTAATTAGTGAATCAATGAAACACTGCATGTCGGATTGTTTACAAATCTTGTTTGTGATTTGAAAGATTCTGAGTATACACATTTCCTACACCACTGCAGAGCTGTAGGATGGACCACAATTCTACGCTGAACTATACTTGGGAGCTATACAACTGGACAACAGCACAGCCTAAAAAAGCCCATTAGGTTTGCTTACTGTGACACCATCCCTCCACAGACAGTGCTGTGATATAAATGCAGAACTCTTATTTACATAGATTTGGTCCAGTGCAATTGGAGGTCTTTTGCAAACTCTGCCCCTTTAAAAGGACGTAGCTCCTGTGCATCGAGGGGGAGCAGGCAAAAAAAGAGGTATACAGTCAGAAAGAGAGTAACATTATCAGCATGGTGTAAACACTATGCCCAGCAAAGTGATGGCTTTGAAGACCAAGGAAGATATGGGTTAACGAGTCTGAGATCTGATTAAAGTCACCTGATTAGGGGCCATTAATATAAGATAGTCGCTTATATATGGAACAGGAAATTCAGGAGAAACTTCTTTCCCCAGAGAGTGGTTAGACAGTGGAACTTGTTAACAAAGCTGCAGTTCAGGCTGATACAGTAGCAGATGCATTTAAGAGGAAGTGAAACAAACATTAGGTGGGAGAGAGGGATAGAACAGTACACTGATGGGATGAGATGAAGTATTGCAGGAGGAAGCTCATATGGAAGTGCTAAATGGATTGAACGGCCTGTTTCTGTGCTGTACATTTGATACCATTCCACAATGCTAAAAAAGATTAGAGGGAACCGGCCTTCTAGTTTGACATTCCACAGAACTCAAGACCTGCAGAATATAACCGTGCCTGAAATAGGATCAGTGGCAAACGTAGGTTACTCTCAAGACAGGAACAAGTTTGAAAAGCTGGACAAACCAAGACAACCTTTCCTTTGCCACACAATTTGAACCGACTCTCACCTTTACTGACCAAAAATAACAGAAGCAAAACTGACGAGGGAAGGTCTGAATCCTGTAGTTCAGGGATGATGTAATCAAAGTATTTAGAATGATAAAAAGGATTTTTCAGGTACATGTATGGAAACTTTCCTCTGTGTTGGAGTTAATGAAATGTTAAAATTAGAACTCAGTCATTTAAGAGCAAAATAATGAAGCACCTTTTCATGCAAAGATGGTGGCTGCAATTGATGTTTTTTTGTTAGTTATAAGAAATATGAAGTTGAGGTACAGATCAGCCAAGAATTAATGGCAAAATTGATTTGTGCTCTCCACGACAAACTCTGCTTGATGGAGAACTGTGGAAGCTATTATCAGACAGCTATTATTGTCTAAATTGATCTACTTACAGGCCAATGGAAGCTAGTTTTAAAAAAAAATTACTGCTTTAAAGGCACAGAAACAATGAAAGAGTTCAACTACAAATGATTAAAGCATAACAATGTAACATAACAAAAACAGAAAATGGTGGAAAAACTCAGCAGGTCTGGCAGCATCTGTGGGTCAAATTCCACCCCACAGACTCGAGCACAAACATCCGACAGCAGGTGGGATCAGAAACTCAGTTTCCTTGACTGCTTTGAATTTTTCTGCTTCCCCATGGGGTATTCAGCAGATACTTTAAGGTATTGGTAGAAGGGTAAAATTTCCTCACCTGGCCGATTATTTATGAGATAGAGTACAAAAAAAAACAAATACCAAAGTAACTTCTTTACAGCAGTGAGTGAGACAAAGTTCCCCTAAATCCAAGCTAATCATAGTTTGGAGAGTTTAATATGTCCAATTTTAGATTTGCACACACGTAAACAGGAACTAGCTGCGGGAGGAACTAACAATCCAGTGGCAATTCAGGCACCTGTTACTGCAATCGTTCATTGACCCCAGGCTGATTTGGTTTCATATATTTGAACAAACATTCAACAGAGAAAAAGTACTAAACAAAGAAAGACACCCCAGCTGACTGAGGTTTTTAAATATGTACCCTTCCTGGTGCACAATATTTCCAATAAAGACACTGCTCAAATCCAGAACTAAGAACACAAACATAGGACATCTGGATTCTAATTCTCACTGCAAAAGTGCAGATTCGTGCGAGTTAACAGTCTGTCTGTCGGCTTTCAACATTTACCTTGGGATACAGCTTCTCTTGGAAGGTTAAGCAGCTAAACAAAAAGATTGAAACGCCTCAATAATTTTTCTCTTGTTAATTTCTTTAAGAGGAAAGCAAGCAAGATTTGGGGGAAATAATCCTAAGAAAGACCAGGCAAACTAAAAAAAAGAATCTTGATTTCTGCAGTCTGTGATGCACAGATGTTACATGTGAAGGGAGAGCACTGCAGAAATAAAACAAACTTTCTATTTGAGTCCCAAAATTAATCTCTGCAACTCTGGCCAAAGTATTTTAGCTTGGTGAGAACGGATTGAAAAAGAAACTGGAGGCCACAGGAATAATAACCCCAAAAAACCAAAAAACTTACTTGGCTTAAAGTGTCACTGAACCCTTTAAAATGAATCAATGTAACATGCAGTTTTCCAGTGACTAGGGTCCAGATGGCACTGACTATTTAACAAGGTACCATCAATATTGTGCCCTCAAACATGCACAATTGACTCGGGCATTACAGTGGGCTCATAAGGTTAATCTTCATCTGCCTCACAGTCCGCAGCGGGCTCTGCTTTCGATCTTTATCCTCTTTGTGGGCTTCACGGGTAGCTCTGGAACCAGCGTTGATCCACTTCGCTCTTCCCAGTGCAACGGCACAGTGAGTGGTTTGAGGGAAAAGTCAAGCATTTATAAGAACTGTTACTGGCAGGTGACCAGTCACTTAGTGAACTGAAGATCCTCCCCTTGACAACATGACAACACACTGGGCATTTGGGTAATAACCAATGAGGAGATATGTCCGTATCAGTGGGTTAGATGAAGCCGATATTTGTTACAGCATTTACATCATGTACAACATATGTGCAGCAGATTGGGGGGGTGGGGGGTACTGTGCAAAATTGACAAAATGGTTTCACAAACGTTGGGAGCATTGCTTTCAATTTTACCATCAAATTACTACCATTCAACATGGCTTTGCATGGATTTGAACAAAAAGTTGCCATGCTCCATAAGTGCTCTGTCACTACAGTAGTCAAATGTGAAGTTTTCAAATGTTTCCATATGGTTACAGATTTAAAATTATAATCTTTACTCCACTGTTCAGAAGGTGTCAAAATGCACACACTGTGCTGCCAGCTTTTGGCCAGCTGCTTTATTCAATGTAAAACTGCATCACACAGCAAGTTGACTGATGATAAACCAAACTCACTGAACACAACAGGTAGTATATGTCAACACCATGGAGTCAAAAACAGAAAATCATACAATTGCACAGGCATCCTGCGAGACAGAGAGGGAGGGGGAGGGGGAAACGGGCCACATCGGTGGTGGTGGGGTGGGGGGGGTCGCACAGGGGAGGGGAAAAGGGGGAGAGAGATGTGCAGTAAAAGGGGGGGGGGGGTGGGGAAGAGAGAGAGAGAGAGATGTGCAGCAAAAAGGGGGGGGGGGAGAAGAGAGACAGAGAGAGATGGGGCAAAAGGGGGGAGAGAGATGGGGCAAAATGGGGGAGAGAGATGGGGCAGAACGGGAAGAGAGAGAGATGGGGCAAAAGGGGGGAGAGAGATGGGGCAAAAGGGGGAGAGAGATGGAGCAAAATGGGGGAGAGAGATGGGGCAAAATGGGGGAGAGAGATGGGGCAGAACGGGGAGAGAGAGATGGGACAATGGGGGGGGAGAGATGGGGAAAAAGGGGGGAGAGAGGGATGGGGCAAAAGGGGGGAGAGAGAGATGGGGCAAACGGGGGAGAGAGAGATGGGGCAAAAGGGGGGAGAGAGAGATGGGGCAAAAGGGGGGAGAGAGATGGGGGCAGAATGGGAAGAGAGAGATGGGGCAAAAGGGGGAGAGAGAGATGGGGCAAAAGGGGGGAGAGAGAGATGGGGCAAAAGGGGGAGAGAGAGATGGGGCAAAAGGGGGGAGAGAGATGGGGCAAAAGGGGGAGAGAGATGGGAGCAGAATGGGAAGAGAGAGATGGGGCAAAATGGGGGAGAGAGATGGGGCAAAATGGGGAGAGAGATCGGGGCAGAACGGGAAGAGAGAGATGGGGGCAGAAGGCGAAGAGAGTGATGGGGCAGAAGGGGAAGAGAGAGATGGAGCTGGGAAGATAACTAATTCTCTCTCCCAAGATGTTGTCAGACTTACTGAATTTTTCCAGCATTTTCATTTTTTTAATGCACACCCGTGTGTAGTGCCTCGGGAAGTTTTAGTATATTAAAAGCACTATAAATGCAAACCATTACGCTGGGAAATAGCAACAGAGAATCATCTATTATATCTCATTCAACAGCAACTTCCAAACCTGTGATCTCTACAACCTAGGGCATGGGCAGCAGGTACATGTAAACCCCAGCACCCGCAAGTCACTCACCATCCTGACTTGGAAATAAGATCACCATTTCTGCACCGTCACTGGGTCAAAATCCTGGAACTCTGTCCCTAACAGCACTTAGAGTGTACCTATACTACAGCAATGATTCAAGGCAGCAGCTCACCCTCATCTTCTCAAAGGCAATTAGGGATGGGCAATAAATGCTGATGTAGCCAGTGACGCCCACATCCCATGAACAGTTAAAACAAAATGAACTGAGCTGACAGCTAAATTATTAGAATTTCTGTAGTTGAGTTTTCCATTCTATGCTGGGTGCTGTTGCAACAAGGGTTACATAAATTACATTAACTTCATCTTAGATGATAAAAAACATTACATGCTTGCTCACAAGAATCTTTTTTTCTCCTCGTCTTGGGATCCAACATTTCTGTTGACTGCATCAGATCCTCTACATCCTATGGTCCAGTCCCTCTCTACATCCAATAATTTAATCTCGCACTACTTTTAAAAATAATCTCTGGTTCAAATTCTACAGTTTCTGGACAATAATCTTCACCAAGTTTAAAATATATATTTATTAAAAAACTTCAATCCTCAATCCTTTCCAGAAATATCCAGGTTTGATTCCCCGCTGGGTCACTATCTGTGCGGAGTTTGCATGTTCTCCCCATGTCTGCGTGGGTTTCCTCCGGGTGCTCCGGTTTCCTCCCACAGTCCAAAGGCGTGCAGGTTAGGTGGATTGGCCATGATAAATTGCCCTGTGACCAAAAAGGTTAGATGGGGTTATTGGGATAGGGTGGAAGTGAGGGCTTAAGTGGGTCGGTGCAGACTCGGTGGGCCGAATGGCCTCCTTCTGCACTATGTTCTAATTAGAAATACCGGACTGGTGCAGTGTTTGCCCTTTCATCATCTAACAATGCGGAACTCAAAATGACCAGGATAAATTCCCCAGTTAAAAATGGCCACTGTACAAGTAAAGATGCAGCATGGGGCAAGATTGAAACTTGTCCAAGTAGCTCAAAGGAGTGAGGCATCTCTTTTCCACTAAAATCACACCATACCACCACCAAGAACACAACAATTTCTTCCGAGAAACTTAACAGCAACCTTTGTTCGTGTGAAAGTCACCAAGACAACTGGCATCCTTGAAACACACGACAGCTTCTGCATACATAGCATATAGGTGGAGATCATGAGTAGCTCCACTTCTCAGTGGCGGTTTTCAGCTGCATAAGGAACAAGATGCAAATTGCATAATTTGACTCAAAGCTGCATGTGTACTCATCCATTTGAGCTGCAGTGATCCCAGGTTTAATTTCCCTGGACAGTGAACGGAAACGTCATATCCTGCATATGATACGAGCACGACAGCATCGTGATATTCGTTGGCAAAAACCCGAGCCAGATACGAGCCAGATCAGAACAGAAAGAAGCTAATTTTGAATGAAAATTAATATTAATTGAAGATGAAAACAAAAAGAAAAAGGTCAGACAAAAGTATGGTGCAAAAAGCACACAAGCGCATAAGAAATAGAGTTGGCCATTCAGCTCTTTGTGCCTTCTCCACCATTTAAGACAGATGAGAATTTTTTTTCTAGCGTGTTTCTGGAACTCTTCCTCAGAAGGCAGTGGAAGCAGAGTTTTTGCATATTTTGAAGGCAGTGGTGAATCTTCACACATCTTCTCTACCGAGTAGTACTACACCCGATGCATGTGTCTGTGTATTACATTGTGTATTTTGTGTTTGCCCTATTATGTATCTTCTTTCCACGGATGGAACAATCTGTCTGAGCTGCACTCAGAACAATACTTTTCACTGTACCTCAATACACGTGACAATAAACCAATCCAATCCAAGATAGTTTCTTAATAAACAAGGAGGTGAAACAATTATCAGGAGCAGGCAAGACGTTACAATCAGATTGGACATGATCTTATTGAATGGCCGAGCAGGCTCGAGGGGCCGAGTGGACACTCTTGCTCCTAATTCTTCAGTTTGTTTGTCCCCAAGACCCTTGCCTCAACTCCACCTTCTCCACAATACCCATATCACTCAATTCTCTTAGTACACAAAAATCCCTGGCCTTTGACTGGAATGCCTGAGCATCCACAGCTTTCTAGATAAATATAAACCTCCCAGGTTCACCACCTTTTGAATGAAAAGGTTTCTATTCACCCCAGTCTGCAAGTTCAAGTGTCCCCAGCCAAGGGAAGCATCCTTTGAGAATCTAACCTCAAGTCCCTTAAGAGTTTTATGGTTCAATGAGATTACCTGTCACTCTTAAATTCTAGACAATATAAGTCTTGTCCACACAAGTTGTAATTTAGAAATCCCAGACTCCTTTCCACAGGACCAAATAGACAACTAAGAACTAGACAGATCTATTGCCAAGCAGTGTACGATGTATGAAAGCTACAGTGTCCTTAAGGCAGGCAAGATGCTGAAAACGCTGGTGGCGGAACCAATAAGGTTTCTTAGATAACTGATTCGGCAACTGCCACCTTCAGAGATAAAAAGCAACTTCAGGCAAACAGCTAAACCCAGCCAGTGTTCCACTCAATTTCATGCTTGAAAATTATATTCCCTATGCTGTCAGGGATGTTTCTATAATTTCTTCCCGCTCTCGGGCACCGCCAGTTCAAATGCAGACTGCACCGCTCTTCAGAGACATCAAGACCAAACTGTTGTCCCAGTAATTAGAGACCATAAACAAAATTACAAAATGCTGGAAACATTCAATGGGTCAGGGAGCATCAGCGAAAGGGACAGACGTTTCTGGTCCAGACTATTTTATATGTTCACATTTGAAATGTTAACTAGTCTGTTCTCTCAACAGATACCATTTGAGCGTGATTTTCAACCCCACACCCAAAGATGTGCAGGGTAGGTGGATTGGCCACGCTAAATTGCCCCTTAGTTTGAAAAAATAAAAGCCAAGAAAAAAATTATACCTTCTGACCAATTGAGTGTTTGGAAGGGCATTGGAAGAGGTGAGCAGAAATGGAAAGCTCAGCTGACCAAGAAGAGGGGCCCCAGAGAAAACAGATGCTAGCGAATCATGCATCTTCTCACCCCGCTATCTTCTTCAGCAGCAAGTGCAGCACAGACTACCAAGCTAGAGTTGCTGTTGCTGTGCATGGCGTGTCCAAAAAGCATGGCCCTCCAACCGCTTTCCCCAGCAACCAGAACACATCAAACAGAAATGTGATGATGTTTTAAAACTGGATGTTCTCCAAGTGGATGGCCTTTCTGGTCAACCTCCATACTGGGCCTTTAACTGTGAAAATTAAATCATGGGGAATGTTTTGTTCAATGTTTCTTACAGAATGGTCTATGCTTTCGTAGGTTCAACAGTAAAGCCATGAAGCTGTTTTGCTAAACTTAGTGTCATGAAAATTTAACAAAATGCAAACTGTCCGATTACTGCACCTTCTTTATCAGGGTGAGGTGGGTTGGATTGGTGTTATGGTCATGGCCATGGCCACTTTTTTAAAAAAGTAAACTTTCAGATTATTTTCAAAAGGCTTTTGAAAAAAAGTAAGCAATATTCCTGCTGAATATATCTCTCAAAATCATGAACAGCAGTCAGCTGCAGTACCAGAATACATTTGCCACATAGTACATTTCTCTGGTCAATTTCCCAACTAGTAATTACATGTGAGAATAACATAAATTACTGTTTTGTTAATGCACTCAGCAGTTTTATGCTGAACAGGGTCAGAATGACCAGCAGTATACCATACACTAATGTACCCTGCCCATTCTGCTTGACTAAACGACAAATTCAGCTTCGCAGAACTAAATAAAATGAATACAAACTCTATTAATTTTCAGTGAAAGTTCTATCTCATTTCAATGAATTTTTCACATGGAGACACTCAAGAGGCAACATATGGATGCGGGAGATTTGTATTTATGCAGCTCCTTTTACAATCGCATGATGTCCCGAAGCAGTTCACAGTTAATTAAGTTCTTTTGAAATGTAGTCAAGTTGAAATCAAGGAATTGTGGTAGCCACATTCTGCACAGCAAGGTCTCACAAACAGAAATAAGGTAATGATCACATCATGTTTTTGGGATGTTGGTTGAATGATAAATATTGGCAAAGGCTTGCCTGCGAATAGGGCCATGGATTATTTTCTGTTCAGCTGCAAGGGAAGATGGGCCTTTATTTAATGTCTCATCCATAAGGCAGCAACACCCTCATACATCACCTCTTCCTTTGCACTGCATTGACATGTCAATCAGATTAGGATTTTAACTCGCAATCCAATGCAACGGCAAGAGTATGGCACAGAGGCCAGGCTGCTACTGCAACACAACATATGTCATCTGCTGCTGTTTCACCAGAATCCAAAACTAATAACGTCTCTCAGTCACCAGTATGAGGGGGGGTTGGAAGATACCAGTGAAGATTCGTACTCCTGATTGCTGTCCAGAGTCTACTGTTGCTAAGCACTAGTATGGAGGCCTGGTGAGGACAGAATTGGCTAAGCTGTGACATCTTCCAGGGTCGACCGGTCTAACCAGATTCACTCTCTGGGCTCATATTACGAACCAGTGGTTGAGCGACGTAATAAGTGAGGAAGTGCCAGCGAATTTACAACCCAGCGATAGTCAGCTCCCTCAGGAGAAAAAGAAAACCAGATGCTGCGCTACCCATTTATCTTCTGTATTTCTCAAGAATTTGATATGGTTAGGCAATACACTGTGGAAATACTGAAGGCCTTCAGGGAGAAAACTGGCATTTACTCATAACTCTGTGGCCAGATCCTTAGGTCAAACCAGTACTTAATGTCTGGTGGGCATCTGGTAAGTCTCAACATGATACAGTAGTTATGATATTTAACAAAATTAAAATTAGTGTTAAAAGCTAGCTGGTCTGCACCCATCCGATAATAGTAGGTCCAATTTTTAGAAAATCCACTTGGTTCTTTGTTGAATCTTATACAGTGAGTAGTTTGTGCACCCAGAATCCAACAGCTGTTCCAGGTTGAGCCCTGCTCTTGGGTAGCCCAGTTTTACCTTTACACTTAAAAGTTGCATGGATTTAGGTAGGCCTAGTCCTTACTGCAGTTAACTCTTTCTGCCTATGTGCAAAATTTATAGATCTCTATTAATAAACACCTATGCCAATAATGCATTTTTGGTAGAAGTTGAAGCTTCGATATTAACCCAGCCCACAACATGCAGGGGGTTAAAGATTGAGGTCTGCAACCTCACCCTGCAGTTGTCATCTGCAAGTGCAGGGTTTCGAGGGGTAGGGGTGCCCCGCTGTGGAGGGGTGGGGCACTTTATTAACATATTTAAACGTGGCTCCCACAATACGAGGATGAGCCCAATTTTAAATGTAAACAGACAACCTTCCCACTACCAATTGGAGCTTTCACTTCAACATCCCTCAGGCCCTGCTGCATGCCATAATTGCTACATTTTTAACAGAATATTTACTCCACAGCTACATTAAAAGGATCATAGAATTTACATTGCAGAGAGAGACCATTCGGCCCATCGAGTCGGCACTGGCTCTTGGAATGAGCACCCTACTTAAGCCCACACCTCCACACCATCTCCGCAATCCAGCAACCCCACCTAACCTTTTTGGACACTAAAGGCAATTTAGCACAGCCAATCTGCCTAACCTGGAATCTTTGGACGCTGGGAGGATACCGGAGCACCCGGAGGAAACCCACACAGACACGGGGAGGACGTGCAGACTCCACAAAGACAGTGACCCAAGCCAGGAATCGAACCTGGGACCCTGGTACTGTGAAGCAACTGTGCTAACCTCTGTGCTACCCACGGAATGTAACACTGACACAAGTTAAGTAACTCCGTAACTAGGAAAGGTGTCTTAAAGGATTATTTTGTGCACTGAATAGGAATACTTTTATTGATATTATGAATATAAAATTCAGGATCCTCATTTCAGAACTATATAATGCTTCCTTCCATTTTGTCAGCGAACTGGGAGCAATGAAACACAAGCATTTAAATCCTTTTTTTGATGTGAAAATATGGCCCCAGTGCCTGCATAAATATCCAGATGAGGATCCTGTTGAGAACAGGATGTGCAGTCATGTTCCCTTATACGTGTGGCTCAACATCCTACCACTGGAACGGACTTTCCATTAGCTACCTGATTTTTCACAAAGAAACAGTCAAAAATTAAAGTGGAGGTGATGAATGTTTTGGCAATTGGGAGGCCCGAGTAGGATAAAATCAGCAGGAAGAACGGGAACTTACTGTGCTGAGCTTGGAGAGATGGCAGCACATGTTGGGTTTCAATCTACGCAGTGCACTGATCCCCATTTCACATGCCACAATATGATCCAAAATCTTTACCTACAGTATTGAGAGTTCGGGTGGCACGGTGACTCAGTGT